>NC_053497.1:39905010-40606240 GCF_905171775.1 Rana temporaria
AAATACCTTTCCAAATACAAAGGGTTCAATTCCCCAAACTATGATTTACTGTACGTGTTGTTAGATATGTGATTATTTTCCGTTTGCATTGGTTGCAATTGCTGAAAATAATAGCAAAGCATACCTCCCATTTTTTTGAGATTGGAATGAGGGACACCTATCAGCGAAAGTATGCAGGCATAGGACACACCCCTTGCCACGCCCTCTTAAAGGAGAATTGTACAAAAAAACAAGATTGGTTAAACCCACGAGTGCTTTTTTACCACTACTATTCCTTTATATTGGCTTTTGGAAATTACAAATGCAGATATTTAGAAATCAGATGCCAGGTTTAGCACTGGAAAACACCTTTTGATAGATAAAAAGTGCATTTTATACACATCTATATAGATCAGGCCAAAATGAGGGACAAATGAGGAGGAATGAGGGACAGAGGCACATTGCTCCTATTCAGGGACAGTCCCTCAAAATCAGGGACAGTTGGGAGGTATGGCAAAGTAATGGTCAGTTTTAACAGTAAAACTTAAATTGTGATTTAAAATAGATATACATTTTGTTAATTATTTTAATACATGTGTACCTTTCTGTGGCTTTATGGCATATAAAGAAATAAAAGAGAGCATTAAATTTTGTTTTTTTTGTGTGTGACTTCTGTAGACTACAAGGTGTCTTTTCATTAATGTGTTGATCAGCTCATAGTTAACTTCATGTTCATGCGATCAAAATTTTTTTTTTATATCAAGCTTATTAACATGGGAGTAAACTCCCATCTCTGACTTTTACCTATAGGTAACATTATAATAAGGCTTACCTATAGGTAGGTACTGTAAATATGTCCTAAACGTGCACCGTTAAACAAAATATTTACTGTACTGTGATGTCACTGGCCCATTTCCTCTGAAGAAATGGCCACCCGGGTCATTCCTTTAGCGTCATGTGCCATAAACGGTGACTTCATCGCAGCTTTGGCTTGTTACACAGCCGGAGTCCGTGGACTTGGAAGGAAGACCAGGTGAAGATGGAAGTGCTTGCAGCAGTGACAGTTTAACATAATGTGCTAGTATGCGACAGTTTAACATTACCTTGCTGGGTTCAAAAAAATTGGTGCGGTTTATTACCACTTTAACATAATGACAAAACTCCAACAAGGTACAGCTTTGGTCCAGACATTTCCCAGTGCCTTATATATTGTATCAGTTCATAGGTCAGTAGAGGATATTCAACACAGAAATACACAATATTTATAAAGTATCACTCACAAGAGGTCCTCTCCTAGACATCTCCACGAGTACAATAGCTAAATAGTACAATATAGTGATGACCCAAATGCCCCTGTTCGGCAACGTTTGTACGTGTTTCAACTTTCCCTGCTGGAGGGCAGACAGCAGGTTGGTGCAGTTTTTTCACACCACCATTCCTGGCACATGCTGCCATGTGGTTAATCACCTTTGGACTTGCCCCTGCGGAGATAAAAGAATCTCTTTCCCTGTGTAGTTCCTGTCCCCTAGACAAACTGGCTAAAGCAATGTGTGACATATTTTAGCTTGAGCCATAGAATAGCTTTTTTAACAGGAAGGGTGGATTAGAAGATGACTCAGTGGAAAAGGGAATTGAGGAGGAGGTGATGGCTCTGACACCATCTCAAGCAGCTGCAAAGGTGCAGGACAGGTGAAAAAGTTCTAACTATATGCACTTATAGCACCCTCTACCTTAGGTAGGTTGTGCTAGAGGCAGTGCTTGTTTTTATTTCAGCCAGTGCAGGTAAATTTAGGCAAGGCCTAGTGTAGGATTGACAGGGGGGCATGCCTCCTTGATATACCCAGGGTCAGCCTGCTGTGGGAGGAGTTGTCAGGAATAACTGAGCGATGGAGTGTTATGACGCGTACACACGGATGTTGGCTCAAACTTGTCTTGCATACACACACAAATGTTGACTAAAATTCCGATCGCCAAAAACGTGGTCACATATAACACGTACCATGGCACTATTAAAGGGAAGTTCAATACTAGTTGTATTAGTAGAAGTTTGGTGAGAGACGATTCGCGCTTTTCAGCCTCGTGCTTTTCAGTCAGTTACAGCGTGACAAATGTGCTATCTCCATTATGCACGCTAGTTTTACCAGACCGATCGCTTCCGTCTCGATACTTGATTTAGAACATGCGTGGAATTTTGTGCATCGGAATTGTCCACACACGATTGGAATTTACGAGAATAGATTTTGTTGTCAGAGAATTTGAGAACCAGCTCTCAATTTTTTGTTGTCGGAAATTCCGACAGAAAATGTCTGATGGGGCCTACACAAGCTCGAACATTTGTTGTCAGAAATTTCGATTGTGTGTAAGCAGCATTAGGCTGTTGGGAGCCTTTGAGGGAGCCCTCTATCCGGGGGGTGATCTTGGGCCGGGGCTCGGAGAGCAGGGAAGGAACCCCTTCATACAACACAATCGAGGGGTGTCTTGAACAGGAGCAGGAGAAAAAGGACAGTGGGGAACAGGCACAGTCAGAGGGAGAGACTGTAATGTTGCTGGTGTTAGAGACAGGCTGCTGCAGCCAGGGGGGTTGGCAGAGCTTGCACAGGACTAACTGGGACCAGTAGACCACCTAAAACACAGCTAGCACAAAAAGACTATTTTCAACACCTATTGGTTGCTACACCAAAGGGAACTGCAGACCCCTGCCAGCAAATGGCAAATCCTTTATATGTTAGGCTTTATTCAGAGTGGGCTAGCTGTGTCAGGAATCAAGCCTTGCAGTAGAGCCTGCCATACACCGGTCACTGTTGTGTTTCTGTGTCTCCCTCACAGGGTGTGGGCCATCCCAGTTTGGGACATACGTCTTCCGCTCCGGTTCCGGGCTTTGCGGTTTACCACTGGTTCCATCTCCCCGCCCTTCCACAGCTCCCGGGGCTGAGATCAGCTTTGTGGCATGGTTGGCAGTGTATGCATTTATCCATTCATTCTTACAGACAGTCCATTACATTTTTTTAAATCTTTTTTATAAGTATAGGGTATCATACCCATCTGTTTATATACTCATTTATACACTTTTTGATTTTCAAAAAGAGTCATTCATACCAGCTAGTAAGCCAGGAGTCTTACATCATCGGGATTCTATCTGTGCTTCTCCAGAGGAAGCGAGACTCCTCTCGCGAAATGCGTCAAAACCTAGCACAGTCATCCTAGACTACTGAACGTCATCTGCATGACACAATCAGATCTCATGGAAAGGTCTATGACAAAAATTACAATATTGATTTATATGTCGACATTTATTATGTGGTTTCTTTTCTGTATCAATTGTTGTTTTTAATTTGGTTGTGAGTGTCACCGGCGCAAAATAAAATAAAATGAATATGAATATAAACCGTGATCTGCTGCAGTACTGTGTGCCCTTGGTAGGGGTTAATAGTGCATAGGAAAAAATGTCACTGCGCTGATCTAATTATCCAGAGGGTTTAGTCTCTGGAAATGTGAGCTGTGACTTAATATAATACACCCTCAACCATAAGTGGAATATATATATCAGGGCCACAATGTGCCCAATCTTAAATGTGAGTAACCTAAATACAAACAATCTGTGAAAATATATAATTTAAATTTAAATCATGCATATGTGACACAGTTTTTGAATCACAAATATAAATTGGTGTATCGGCATACACATCAATCAATATGCCACAGTGCTCCTGTGAAAGAGTGGCTATCGTTGCTGCTACTAGCCAGCTAAATAATGAAAACAATACAGAAAAAAGTATACTATATAAAACACACAATGTGCAATGTGCCAACTGCACCGTGAATTGTCCAATAACTGGTATTGGAAACAGGTAATCCCCAAAAAATTATGTATAGCAAAAAATATATATATATATATATATATAGTTATCAAACAACCAATAAAAAGTGCAATGTGCTAGCTGCACTGAAAATAGTCCAATGACAAGCAATCTTGATCCTATACAGTAGGTTCCAGCAAACAAAAGGTTCAATGTTGGTGGTGCTGTATACAGACAAGTGCCGCTATCTCTTCCACCCGATAAAAATGTGCCACCATCACCAATGGTTAAAATCAACACTCACCAGACCCCAGATATTAATAGGCTCCAAGGTGGTGTCTTTTCTTTATCCGTCAGTGGGTGTTACCTCCTTTTTCCTTTTACAAGGTATCCTTAAATCCTCAAAGACAAGGGGCTCATCATGGTGTAGTATGTTAAAAAATATATTTATTTTAAAAAAGGTAAAAAATAACACTTACAATATAAAGTGCCTCTGACCGGCACTGAGTGTCTTTGGCAGTGTCAACCGTTAAAAGCCGCTAACCAGCATTTAAATGGCGTCCTAGGAGGTGTGCATGCCCCGCTTTTCTCCGCATGTGTTGCTACAAGGGGTCCTTGCGTGCTAATGTGCTTCACCCTCTATGTGTGTGTACAGGCGTTTTGTCCAAGATGGCATTTAGAGACTTGGGGGGCAGCGAAACTTGTCTGCTTAGTGCTACAGCTGCTAGGGTGGGATTGGCAGAATTTGTGAAAAGCTGCAACCCTTCGCTTGCCCCTATTCTGTGTGGACCCATGCAGACGCTCTTCCCTGTTGGAGCAGCCATAGGGTAGACCACTAACACCCCTTGATATACAGTACCATCATCCCTATTGCTGAAGACTGCAGAGAGGGAAACATGTTCATGTAGCACAACCCACCACCCACAACCCCAGGGACTTCTTGGACATACCTACTCATTTGCACTGCCAAGACCTGGTGAGCATTCCAACCCACCTGACACTCTGGGTTCTGAAATCCTTGCACCATCTTAATATGATAAGTCAGACAACTCTGTGTATTCACGTTCTGATAATGTTTACTAGAACAGATTGAAAAGGATATTGTCACAAAGAGGAGGTAAAAGATCTTCCGAGTTTTAGGCGACAGCGCCAACTCAGCAAAGGAATTCCTCCAAGTAACACAAAGCAAGATATTATCAAGTAGAACAATATATTATATACATTGGGTCAATTTAGAGCTGCTAGCACCTGTAAGGATGGACACAGCTATCTGAATATACTGACACACTTCTTAAGAGGGTGTCCTTGGCCCACCTATAACTGTTACCCTAATGAGAGGTCAGACTGAAGCCCTGTACACACGTTCGGTTTGTCCGTTGAAAACTGTGTGGGCCCCATCGGTGAAAAAAAATAGAACATGTTTTAAATTTTTCCTATGGATAAAAAAACGGTAGAAAAAAACATCGTCTGTGTGGAAGTCCATCGGTCAAAAATCCACACATGCTCAGAATCAAGTCGACGCATGCTCAGAAGCATTGAACTTCATTTTTCTCAGCACGTCGTAGTGTTTTACGTCACCGCGTTTTGTCACGGTCGGATTTTTGACTGATGGTGTGTAGGCAAGACTGATGAAAGTCAGCTTCATCGGATATCCGACGAAAAGATCCATCGGATTAGATTCCATCAGATATCCGATCGTGTGTACGAGGCTTTAGAGGTGATAGTATAAGGGCCCTTATAGCAGTAATGGCAGTAATGTCACCAGATCTAATGTTATTCACCAGCATGTAGGAGCTCATTAACTGTAATCCAATAAGGTGTGATAACAAGCAATAGGTTCCTTGTAAAGAAAACTAAAGGTGTCTAGGCACAGTGTTCAAAGTGAGTTCAGTAAAGGATTCCTAAAGTAAAGAAGTCTGTGTAAAGTGTTCCAGTGAAACCGTGATAAAGGATTTGTAAAGGTTGAGCGATTGCCCTCTTACCAACAACCAGGCCGATATGATGTCTTCCGGACAGTAACTCGTATAGCGACGCTCGTGCAGTGGATTTGCCATCTCAATCTCCCTGTGTGAAGCTTGGTACACCAACTGGCAGGCGACCGGAGTGGTGCTGGATGGACGTCCGATGACAAACAGCAGAGCTAGGCCTCTCTGGTATGGGTTGCAAGGTGGTACACCGCGTATTAGGCTGGGACCTCTCTCTCCATGCATGGAGACATCTGTCTTGCGTCAGGCTCGGGAGGAAGAGAGCTCCATGCAGGGTTTTGCTTCTTTTATAGCTACTCCCAGCAATCTTCCAGATGGTAGCAAAGATATCTGGGATATGTAGTCCAGGCACATAATCATGCAAAGGAATTACCCATCCCACAATCCCTTTTGTTTGGCACACAAATATGATGTCACCTGTTATACTGATCACTAGAGGGTACTGTACTTTACGACTGTAGTCCATATTGCTACATACTGTACAGGGATTGAATTGGAAAGGGAGAAGCTGGGAAGATGAGGAGTGTGACTCTTGATGAATAGCTTTGTAGTGTTGTTCCCAACGAGTCAAATGGTGAGAGGTCTGGTGTTTCTTCATATGCAGGTATCTGAAAGGCTGGGGGTATTTCCACGCTTGATACGCTGGAGTCAGAGAGTGCAAATAACAAATGGTATGGTCTGCTGCACACATGCTGAAAAAGGCCCACATAGGTGAGCTGTGGAGAGTTGACAGGGGACAAAGGTGCCCTACATCTTTGGAGCTCTGCCACCCAGTGCAACATAGCAGCTTTCCCCTCCACTTCCCTGTGAGCTGCCGCTGGATGACATCCTGCCTTGCTGGATTGTACCTCTCTCACACTTTCCTCCTCTCTCACTTTCAGCCACTCAGGTACAGTCAGGTACATCATATACTGTCTGCCGGTCATACTGTTGTGCCGTTGGTGGCATATTTTAAATAAGTCCGCTTTCCCATCAGGTCCGCCTGTCAGTTTTTCAGGCGGACCTGATCAGACCTTGCAGTCTCCTCTATGGAGCAGCGGATGTCAGTGGACACATGTTCTCTGACACCCGCCACCATCTGGTCCGATCCTGTCCACAAAATCCAAATAGATGGTGGTCCTATTTTACATCCATTTGGTGGAATCGGATAAAAACGGACACCTGATTACCCCATAGAGGATAGCGGGACTATGTCTGTGACTGTGACTATGATAATGACTATGCACAGTGAGCAGAGAACGAACCTGTCATCCGCCGGCTCAGTGGGGATAAGCGGGGTGTTGTTGCTTTGTGGCAGCCGCCGCTTTCAGTAGTGATACTACTTGTTCAGATGACAGCACAGCAAGTGAAGCAGTGATCTGCAGAATGAGATGAGGAGAGGTCTGTATTTCATCATAAAAGAAAAAGGCAGGGCTGACACTTCATTTTTATGTAGCGCTTACCCCCGAAGGAGCCGCTGGTTTGATTTTGGGCCTACTCTCTGATCTATACACCCTTTTTATAAGCTCAAACCCTCCCTGGCACACCAGATAGATGCAAATATATTACAAGTCCCCTTCTTGACTGGGATCACAATAACACATGTAAAATATACAGTAATGTTATTACCTTTTCTTGAATGCAGTTCTCAGGAGCAAATACACCTTACACAATTAATGTAGTAAACCAAGAATAACTTTACTTGGCAATAAAAGGGGAAATAAATAAACAACAGATTAAACACGAATAAACATGTATAGTGGACTCTGCAGGCATCCCTGCAAGAGTCAGTAAAACAAATCTAAAATGTTAATATAAATGAGCCTATAAGTAGCTTAGGATAGTCTAGGCTCGCAAGCTCCCCCTAGTGGGCAGTTCTGTAAAATACAAGTGTAGGTAGCCTTGACCAGGCCTGGTCTAAACAGCTTCCAAATGCTCCTCAATGATGAAGTCTATGATGAAACGTTGGTGCACTTAATTTGTTTGCAATCCAAGAGGAAGTTAAACTCAGTCAAAAGGGGTATGATGAACACAGGTACTTGCAGACCGATCCTCCAGTCAGCATCAGTCAGTCTCGCTAGCGTGACTTTCAAATGGTAGGCCTCTGAGCTAAGTCAGTAAGCAATACGTGGCTCAGGTATGTGAGGTGTCATTAATCATAAGGCTGAGGCAATATTAAAATTTGGGCAAGTGCCCTCTCACCCGAGCAGGCCTAGTCTGCCTGAGTTCCTCACGACAACCACGCCGAACGGTGATCACTCTGCAGCACGCAGTCTCCAGTCTCTTCCTCGCCACTGTTATGATCGTCAGCTGGTGGAAGACTCCGGTCTCCTGAAGACACGAGCAGGATACACTTAATCTCGTCTCCCTCCGGATGGCTGGTCTCCCGGCGAATCCAGGCCCAGGCTTCAGGCCTAGCTGCTTGTTCCGCAGAGGGAGGAAGGCAGGTCCCAAGAGAGTGAGTTCAGCTCTTCCCTGCCTTTAAGTAACCTCCCCCATAAAGCTGTGCGGGGGTGCAATGTTCTCTGGGAAACCGATGCATTGTGGGTACTGCAGTCTATTCCTGCTAAGGTCACTGGAGTCCATTTCTCCCAATCCATCAAATCCCACAAAGCATTGCGTTATGAAAAAGTAAACACATATGTACAACTTGACTGGAACTACCGGGGGATTTATGTATGCATAACTATCAAATCGTCCCTTGATAGTATGACCCCGCTACATTTAGAAATTCAGAGCTGTGTTGTCATGTTAAGCGGAATGTAGGAGCATGCTATATTTCTGGCATATTAACACGTATTTTTCTGTACTTGCAGTGTATTTAAAGGGATATAACTTGGGGAAATGTGCATGCACTACGGAGATGTACAAAATATGTTGAATTTTTATTTTGCCTTGACATACGCTTTATCTTTCTGCATAGTGATTACAGGTGTGAGTCATGTAATTTAATGCAATGTAAGGTGTAATGACAAATAGTGCCATCTTGTGGTTGTATATTTTTCTGCAGCTCAGTGAACGCTTGCTATTACAGTACATGTGATGCACAGTTCCATCCACTGGCTGCATATCAGCATGCATCTTAAATCATATAGAGAGCAATGCAATTTTATACTTGTTCATTATTTTGTGGCTGTATGGACACTGATTATTAACAACTCCAAATATAGCTTTGCTTGCTCCAAACATATATTACTTGCTGTCAGGCTGTTTGTGCTTATTAAAAAATGTTGAGTCAATTGGATTAAAAACATTGTACTGCAGCCCATACAGTAAACTTTAATGATCTCTAGGGTATTTTTTTTTTTTTTTTTTGTATTGGATAGAGTGGGGAGGGATTAGAACAGGGGTTATGAACTACCCTTACCTTTTTAAATTAACAAAATGTTTGCCTATAGTTCTACTGTAAGGAACCAATGTACATGTAGCACTACCTCCCTAGGAGTTGCAAATGTCAGGGTTGCCCACTGCTGCACAGTCAGTCACATAGCACTCTGTCTCTCCTTGCTCCCGCTGCCTCTTCTGGAAAGCCTCCTCCAACTTGTCCTGTGGTAGGATCCTTCCAGACCAGCCACCTGAGCCCCAGTTCCAGGTAGAGCACCTTCCCAGCAGGGGTCCCACGAGGGCCACCGACAGACTCCCTTAGCACTGCATCTCTATCTTCCATCCGACTCCCCTTGATGGCATGGCTCACGTCTATTTAAGGGCTCCTTCATTTCCTGCCAGGCCCACTTCCTGGGGAATGGCTAAGGGCCCCTAAATACGTAAGACAACACTCCTAGCTTCCACCCACTAATTTCTAGAAAATTCTCCAACATTCTAAAACCAGGGGGAGGCACCAAAGAGCTGCCTGGATAAATCATCAAGCCCTAACCTCTAATAACCCTGAACCAGATTCCATAGCTCAGGCTTATCTCTGGGCCAGACTATGGTTCACCTGCACTATCGCTAGTAGCACACTAGAGGGTGCAACATACGCTAGTTGGTGGTCATATTTAAAGTAGTTGTAACCCCTCCATATACCCAATGAAGTGAGTAGCCTCAGGTGATACACAGAGGTGAAACAAATCCTCCTACATACGTTTACTTGTTAATTTGCAGTCTTCTCTTCTCTACATTCATTCAAAAGAGCAGAATTATGATAAAATCCTACTGCATCTGTCAGTATCATAGAGGAGGGGGTGAAGAGCTACAGTTACAGTGTGTGAGAGCTGATTGGAGGAAAGGGACATTCCCCCCCCCCCCCACACACACACACACATACATACACATGGCAAAGGAACACGCAGAGCTGTGTTCTGAATAGACAAGCTGTGTGCTGAGCTCTCCTCCCCCATTATAAATGTATCTTATCAGAAGTGACTGATAACAGAGGAATGAAACTCCAGAGAGAAACCGATGCTTAGAGCTTTGGAGAGAGAAAAGACTACAGACATATGTACTTTGTTCACATTTTATGACTGGAGGTTTACATCTACTTTAAAGTATAACCAAAGGCAAAGTTTTTATTTTATTTTAGTTTTGGATAGGGTGGAGAGGGATTAGAACTCTTGTCAGGGTTGTATTGCTGTCTGTGCCTCTGTTAGAGACATTCACCCTCTCTATTTGTCCTTTCTACCATTGTCATTGAAAGTGGGGTATCAAGGGGTTAAGTGTGTTCCCTAGGTGTGTTCTAACTGTAGGGGAGATGGGCTGCCAGGGACATGACAGAGATCACTGTTCTCGATGACTGGGAACAGTAGATCTCTGTCATGTCCCCTGTAAGGACGGGGATTCACTTGTTTACATAAGCAGATCTCTGTTCTTCCTCTGTAATAGGCTATCGCAGGTCAACAGCAGACATCGAGTCAAGGGGCTGAATGATCAGATTCATTTATACAGCTCAATGCTAAAATAAATTGTACTCAAGCCTTGTTTAAAGAAGATGGAGACCCAACAAGGTTTTGCCTGTAATGCAACCTTTTTGGCACTGGACCCTGTTGTATAGGAACCCTGGGTATTTAAGAACTAAGGAAATTCCTGCAGGGTGCTGTACAGGTCCAAGGGAGTGGACCTCAAAAGTGAAAGGGTCCTTGAAGGTCATGAGTGACATTGCTAGGCTCTGTGGCGAGATGAGTAAGTGAACCCTCTTCTATTAAAAATGATTAAGGGGTAAACATACTGCCTGCTTCCTTTTTTCTTTTGCAACACAATCCCTGTGCTAGTTCTTTTTTAAGCCACAAGAGGTAAGTGGAGACCTGGTTCTTGCTCTGAAAGACTGCTGGTACAGGTTATAACCAGAAGGTATGCTGTTCACAATAGGAGCTGTTGTGGACATTTTATGAAGATGTATTTAATATGTATTGTCATAGTGTTGCCCAGTGTTAGTACTCCTGCAGCCCGCTCTAAAGAGCTGACTGGGGCAGACTGACACTGGTTGAGTCCCGTCTGGTAGTGGAAAACTTCCTGGGATTGGAGAGAGGTGTTTGCAGAGTGGGGACATGTCTGCCAGCAAAAGGGCCCCTGTGCATTAGCACAGAACGATCCTCTGGAGGGGATATGTTCGCTCTGCAAGGACATTATCAGTTATAGGTGGATGAACTCTCTTGTCTCTGCAGTGTCTGATCAGCATGGTCGGGATTCATAGCGTACACCTGCAGATAGCCTCCCATCCACAAGGAACAGTAGTATAATCCGGGTATACTTTGTTCTCTGGAACAACGCAGAATAAGGATTCCTATCAGTCCATGTTTGTTCAGCCATGCGGCTTGTTTTGTTTAGCTTCCATGCACCCATGTGGCTTGTTTGTTTAGCTTCTGCTCAGACACACCCATAGGAATCCTTTAGCCATTATTCATTGGATGTTTATATTAACTTGTTCTGTTGGAAAGATCTTGTGTGCACTTCCCCCCTTTCCCTTCCTGTGAGTCCACTCCCCTTTACTGTTTGCCATTTCCTGTGATGTCATTTTGTATTAAGGAAGTGATTGGCTATTGTGGCGATCACTTCCTGTTTGTCTAAACTTTTGTCTTTTATGAATAAAAGAGCCAAGCACACTGCTCCCAGGAGCAGTCAGATGAGAACATGAGCTGTGGCCATGTATTGTAAAATCTTGGATGAGAACTTTCTTCCCTCAGCCAGAACACTGAAGATGGGTCTTCCAGCATAACGATTTTTACTTTTTTTTGGCATACTGTCATTAGAGTAGTTCAGTGTCACTATAGTTACAATGTACTACTCTAGGGGGGTGATCAGGGATTTTTTTTACACTATTGTTGCTTATAACAGTGATGGTCCCTGTTATAAGCAAAAGTTTTAACTGTCATTACTGACTAAACAATATGAAGACACATAAACATCAAAAACTGCAAATAAAGGTGCTGAGTGATCAAATCTTAACTAAGAAGATGACGCTGGAAAAAATAGTGTCAAAGTCCAAATGTGAAAGTGACAGGCTGCTGTGAATGGGTGTCCACTAATCCCAGAGGAAATGGAAACTCCACCAAAGACACCAGTCTGGTCTCCCAGAACTCTCACCTCAATGAGGGAAAAATAGAGCGGTCAATACATCAAACTCCACCTCATGGCAGTCTCCTCAATGTCTCCTGATACCAACGGGTGTGAACCTGATGGCTGAATGTAGTACCTGGAAGGTCTCAAGCCAGGGAAACAAGAGGGACAAAAGAGGGCCTCCAATGGTGTAGTATAAAGTAAAATAGGACATTTATTGAAAACAAGTTGCGCTTACATAAAAACCATAAAAACGAGCATGTAAACAAACCGTGGCATCCTCTGTGCCGTCTCACATCACTCCTGGTGTACGTCTTGTCCTACGGCCAATCCCTACGCGTTCCTGTCTCGTTTCTTCGTCTGGGGAACCTTATTGCCCGTGTTGTTGCAGACTTTATGTGTATAGACAGGAAGTCAGTTAGCCGCCATTTTCTTGAAGCCTAGCTTCAGAATTGCTGGTGGCATAACAATCAAATAGGCTGGCAGATATTATAAAGTATTAGCAATATCGGAAAATATTGGGCATCAGATAGGGGTATTGGGAGAATCGTACAGGCATCAGAAAAAATGTTAAGAAAAAACATTCCTCTGGATGCATAATAACGAATTTCCCTATCTATTACACCATCATCTGAAACAGCCTAAGATATCGCCATCTAGCGTCTAAACTTGGGTAATACTATGGCTCGAACACTCGGGCCGGCCTGAATATATCGCCATCTAGTGGATATTAATAAGTATTACCAATACCTCACAGGTACAACTGAAGTTTGACCGAGAAATAAGAAAAAAAATAGGAAAAAAGTGGGTAGACGTCTCAAACTACCACTAATTATTATATAGGCATAAATTAATAATTTAAATAGATAAAAATATAATAACAATAAAATTGAATATTTAAAATTAAAAAAATAGGACTGATGTAGTATACAGCAGTATCACAAAGGGGGTTAACCATAAATATTCCTAGGCGATCACACACCAAGATTGACGTGTCACATAACATTGTAAACATGTGGCCAAATTGACTCTCATCAATACATGCTGATCACAAGAATATATCATCGAGAAACTAAATGAAGGTGGATATTAGACATATAGTGACGTAATAAGCCTGCCTGTCTAGGGGTATTTCTTCAAAAATTGCTTAAAAAGCAATTCAAGTCGAACTCAACATTCATACCCCCAGGTACAAGTGTCCTCATGGTATGTATCCATTTGGACTCCTTTTGGCTGATGGTTCTCCATTTGTGGCTGCCTCTCCATGATTTAACATATTTTTCTATTTCCCAAAACTGCAGATGGGTAGGGTCCCTGTTGTGTACTAAATCAAAATGTCTGGAGACATTGTGCTTCGGGAAACCCTTTAAAATATTTTGAACATGCTCTTTGACTCGAACCTTTAAAGCTCTTTTGGTCCTACCTACATATTGCAGATTGCAACTACATTGTAGAACATAGACCACCCCTTCTGTGTGACATCCTACAAAGTCTCTAATCTCAAAAGAATCGCCAGTGTTGGTCGCCACAAATTCAGTTATTTTTTTCTGTGGTCTGTGTGACTTCCGACATGCAAGGCAATTTTTGCATGGGAAAAAAACTTTCCCTGTAAAGAAAAAGAATCCCACCTTCGGCGGGGGTTCCACAACTGATTTCACAATCAGATCTTTTAGTGTTGGTGCTCTTTTATAAGTCATCCGTGGTTGCTCTGGGAGGATGGTACATAGATCTTTATCATTCCGTAAGATGTGCCAGTGTTTCTTGATAATTTTGGCTACATCTTTGTGTTGTGAATTAAAGTTCAGGATAAGGCAGGGGGCCTCTTGTTGTGTCACTCCAGGCTCTTTGTTTTGCAACATCCTAGTCCTATCCATCATACCCACATCTCTGATCTGTTCGTTGATCCATGATTCCTCATAGCCCTTGACTTTGAATCTTGATCCAATTAGTTGGGCTTGTGTACTGTAATCTTCATCCTTTGTACAGTTACGCTTCATCCTCACTAACTGTCCCCTCGGGATGTTAAAAAGCCAAGGTTTAAAATGGCAGCTGTCCATAGAGAGGTAACTGTTCGTGTCTACGTTTTTAAAAAATGTCTTAGTGACTATCCTGTTACCTTCCAGGCTGATATTCAAATCAAGAAAATCTATAGATTTCTCCTCAATTTTCCACACCAGGTGTATGTTCTTCTCATTTGTATTTAATTTGTTGAGGAAATTTTCCAAAGCTTCCCTACTCCCATTCTAGATAATGATCAGATCATCTATGTACCTCTTATATAGGGAGAGCTCCGCTGGGATATTCTCGTACACTGATGTCTCCTCCCATTGGGCCATAAAGGCATTCGCAACACTGGGAGCAAATTTAGCTCCCATTGCGATCCCGATGGATTGCTTATAATTTGCTTGATCATACCAAAAGTAATTATACTTGAGGCATGTGTCGAGACATTTAATTAGGTACTTTCTTAATTTACATATGAGATTGCTATAATTCCTCAGGAGCCATTTAGTTGCAAAGCACACATCGTGATGTTTTACTATCGTATACAACGATGTCACATCGGCTGTTGCAAGTAATGTTCTCCCTTCAAGTAAAGATGTTGTACTTAACAGCTGTAAAATATGTTTTGTATCCTTGAGAAAAGCTTGCGTTTTTTGGACAGCAGGTTGCATGAAGTGATCTTTATACTGACCCAATCTCGAGGTCAGGGAATCAATCCCATTGACGTTGGGTCTACCCGGGGGGTTCTCTCTTGACTTATGTATTTTTGGGATGGTATATATTACAGGTATTCTGCAGGTTTCAGGGATCAGATATTTGGCTTCTTTCTTATTCAAGATTTCCTTCTTCACTCCCAGATTGATGAGTAGTTGTAATTCTTTCTTATACTTGATCGTCGGATTACCTAAGCGTTTGGTATAGGTGCTCTCATCCTGTAGTTTTCTGTTCAACTCATCTTTGTATTGTTGTTTAGACTGTACGACCACCGCCCCCCCTTTATCCGCCGGACTGACTACGATATCTTCTCTCTGGGTTAGGAGCTTAATACCCTTCTTGATATGCACTGGATCAGATCTTACTTTTAGTTTTAAAGATTCCAGATCTTTCAAAACGAGTTTCTTGAGCACATCAATGTGCTGATTGTTGGTCACTTGAGGGTTATAGACAGAGTTATTCCTCAAAGTGCTGTGCACAGGTAATGGTTGAGCGTTCTCTACAGGGTGTTGTGACCTGAAGGGGTTGTTTAGAATGTATTTTTTGATATTGAGCTTTCTCACATATTTTTGTATCCCAATATATGTTTTAAATTTGTTAAGGTTCTTCATCAGTGCATGTTTTAGGCCTTTGTCTAGAACTGCTAATTCCTCAGCAGAGATAGGCCTTCCACTGAGATTTACGACATTCTCTCCAACTCTTCTCTTTTTCGCTTGGCATCTCTTTCCCGCTCTAGTGCCTCTCTTAGTTCTGGGCTGGGTCTGGCCTCTTGGGGACGGCCTCTCGGTGAGCGGTGTGGATCTTGTACCCGTTGGGGGGAATGATCCCTCCGCTCCCTGTCTAAAAAAGAGCGTTGTGAGTTGTAGTCATATTGATATTGATATTGTCGTTGATCTGGGGGACATTGTTCTTGATACTGTCTGATTGGGTCAAACCTATTATATGTGGGAATGGGTGTTCTCGCATACCCTCCATGGTGTTCATATTGTTGCGGTTGCCCTCTGTTGTCTCTCTGATTCCTTTCATTGTTTTGCCCATTATTCTGGGGTTTCTTGAATGGTTTCTTAAATGGTTTCTTCCCTGTTTTTTTCTAGGTGTCCGTGGTCCATAGTAACTGGTAGTAGGTTGTTCATAATAGGGTCTAGTCGTCCCAGGATATGGATCCTTTCCTTCAAATCTCGGCTCATTCCTGATATAGGACACCAAGGGGTCCTGTATCCTCACCTCCCTTTCTGGTGTTGAGTAAGTGGAGATGGGTGGTGCCTGTTCAGTTTTCTGCTGCCATTTAAAGACCTGGTCAGACTTATAGTTTGCCACATCTCGCTGGTATTTTTTCATTTTTCGCAACTGTACTTCTAAATCCTTGGCTATTAAATCCTTATTTAATTGCGTAGATAGCTTCTTATAGTCTCCAGTGTCTTTATGGGGTTCAATTTTTGTTTTTAGTTCTTCTATCTGTTTTTCTAGTGCCCGAACCTTCCGCTGCTTTCGTTTCAGCAGAAATTTCAGGCCTTCCACGCTTCTATTGTTAAAGAATTCAAACCATTTATCAACTGACTCCTTATCAGTAAGATAAGGGAGGTAATTCCCAACGAAGTCTGCGGGGTACAATGGGCCAGATTCACAGAAGAGATACGCCGTCATATCTCTGTGTTACGGCCGTCCTAACTATGCGACTGATTCATAGAATCAGTTACGCATAGATAGCCATAAGATCCGACAGGTGTAATTGAATTACACCGTCGGATCTTAAGGATCCAATTCTATGCCGGCCGCTAGGTGGCGAGGTCATTGCGGTCGGCGTAGAATATGCAAATGACTAGTTACGGCGATCCACGAAGATCCGCACGTTTGTCGCAATCCCGTACGTCGTCAATAGTCATTTTTACCCGTCGCAAAGTTACACCTGCTTTAACATGGCTTATCTTTAGATCAGCCATGTTAAAGTATGGCCGTCGTTCCCGCGTCGAATTTCGATTTTTTTTTTCTTGCGTAAGACGTCCGGGAATACGAAACGCCGTAACACACGTCGCTTTTAAAAAAAACGCTGGGGCGCCGTAATTTTGCGCAATGCACGTCGGGAAATTTCCTAACGGAGCATGTGCAGAACGTTCGGCACGGGAACGCGCCTAATTTAAATGGTGCCCGCCCCATTTTAATTAGGCGGGCTTGTGCCAAGCAGAATTACGTTACACCGCTGCAAGTTTACAGGTAAGAGCTTTGTGAATCAGGCACTTACGCTGTAAACCTGCGGCAGTGTAACGTAAATGGGATACGTTACGCTGCCGCAGCGTAACGTATTTCTTTCTGAATCTGGCCCAATGTTTTCTCTGATATACCTATCAAAGGTATTAATGTCCCACCACAGACTCACCTTTTTCTCCATGTGGTGACCTAGCTTTCTGACCAAGCTCTGAAGGTCTAGATCAGTGTTTCTCAACTCCAGTCCTCAAGGCGCCCCAACAGGTCATGTTTTCAGGATTTCCCTCAGATGAAACGGCTGTGGTAATTAAAAAGGCAGTGAAACTGATCAAATCACATGTGCAAAATAATGGAAAGCCTGAAAACATGACCTGTTGGGGCGCCTTGAGGACTGCAGTTGAGAAATACTGGTCTAGATTAAGTGTCTTATTCTGTGGGTTAAAAACCTCATCTAGGTTGACATTTCTGTTTTCAACAAAGGTGAAAACATCCATAATAGCAGCAAAAGTGAATGTGTAAATAGTAAATCAATATGTGTGAGCTTCTGCGCTACTAAGTGGGTAATGTCTTCCTAGCATACAGTGAAAATAATTGCAGCAAAAACTGAGTGGTGTATACACAACAACAAAATAGATCAAATAAAGTAATATAGAGTAATTGCGCAAAACATTCATATATAAACAATATGAAGACACATACACATCAAAAAGTGCTCTGGGATTAGTGGACACCCATTCACAGCAGCCTATCTGTCACTTTCACATTTGGACTTTGACACTATTTTTTCCAGCGTCATCTTCTTAGTTAAGATTTGATCACTCAGCACCTTTATTTGCACTTTTTGATGTTTATGTGTCTTCATATTGTTTATATATGAATGTTTTGCGCAATTACTCTCTATCACTTTATTTGATCTATTGTGTTGTTGTGTATACACCACTCAGTTTTTGCTGCAATTATTTTCACTGTATACTAGGAAGACGTTACCCACTTAGTAGCGCAGAAGCTCACACATATTGATTTACAACAGTAAGCAAGTTGCCATTAATGGAAGCCATTCGTGACAGTTTTGCTTACTTGTAATCATGTGATCGCTATGATTGGTCATGGCGATCACATGATACCACCGCCAGTGCGCATTTGCTGAGCAACGTACCAGAGTGTTGCTAAGCCCGTAGCTGTCGCCCGCCTGCACGAAATGGGGCAGGCAGCAAGGCAGGCTGTGGGCAGGCAGCAAGGGGTTAATAATGCGTTTGATTGGCACCCAAACACACTAAGGCAATACACACACATTTCAGTGTGCCGCAAAGCATGGCAATGCATTATAGTGTGTTTTGATGTGTTAGCAGCGCATCATTTTCAACAGACTGCCTACACGCAACACATATTTATGCACAACATCACAAGCATTAAATTATAAGTTCATCATATTTAGGGTGGAACGTGTAACACATTGACACATTTAGCATTAAAACTGAACAAAGACCATCTAAAACATATTCATATTGCCCCCCCCACCAAAAGCAGCTATAGCTTGTTTTAAAAAAAAATACAAACTGATGATTACCTTAATCTTTGGACCTCTAGCACCTGATGACATGACATCCAATCTTGCACCGATTAGGAGGCAAACAACAAGACCAGTCCAAGACAAGTATGCAGAGCAGCTTTAGTGAATCTGTTGTCACAGACTAAGCAATTGAGTAAGTATTAAAACAAATTACAGAAGAAAAAAAAGGGACACTTCTGATTTAACATACTCGAATAGCATTTTTTAAACCAGTTTAGTGTCACTTTAGTTTCTCAGTTAATAAATGATCATATGAGAAGAACCAAACAAAATGACCTATGGTTACAATGAAGGTGACCTGGGTCACTATAAATGAAATCAAAAAGAACAGCAAGTTGGCATTGTCCACATTGTCCATCACTTAAAGGCAAATATACAGCATGTCTTTATGAAGATGAAGTTGCATCACAATGCTTTTAAACCTTTCATTTAGATAATGAAGCAAGGAATGAGCACACAAAGGGAGAGAATCATGAGAACAATGATGGCTCTAAGCAGAAAGGAACATTCTCAACTGCCATTTGGCAAGTTTTATGTATACGACATCTATATCACTCTTCCCAGCTGAAGTTTGCCTTGTGGTTGGATTAGTTAAGACAATGTTCTTAGACTATGTACATAAGGAACGCTTCAGGAACAAGAAATGAGACATGGCACAAAAGGAAATAAAAATAAGGAAATGTATTTGCCCACTTTTACTGTCACACAGCAGAGATGGTATGATTCGCTAATACCATAAAGTCCAGCTGGGGTCCCACAACTTTCTATTACTTCATATTCCTATAGCCACAGAATGTTGTGATTTGCAACATTTTTCTCGTGGAAATGCTCTAAAATTCTCTTAATTCTTAGTGAAATTGATGCTTCTTGTTTTCACACTTCAGTGGTCTGTGCTGGCATAACTGGGTAACAGCAACACCCGTCAGCAAATGTGTCCTCACACAAGTTTCATTCATTGTGATTGGTGATAGATCTACATCACTGGGCGACATGATTAAAGTGCTTGTAAACCCAACCACACAACTTGCACCTACAGGTAAGCCTAGATTAAGGTTTACCTCTAGGTGCAAGAAATATCTCCTTAACCTACATGGTTAAGGAGATATTTGCTGAAAAGACTGCACCGATGCCGCACAGGCACACTGAGCGTGCCGTTTTTATGAATGGGATAATGGGAGTTAATGCCGTATTCCCGTGCATGCGTGGGGATCTGGCGGTCACGTGCGCATGCGTGGGAGTGATGTCATCGCCGGTCCGGCCAGTCACAGCACCGGAGCAGCGATACAAGGAAGACACTCCGAGGGAACATGGCGGTGGCGGCGGAGGAGAACTAGGAGCGCTTCGGAGGCTTTGATCTCAGGTAATTTCTATTTAATGAGCTAGTATGCCGTGCATACTAGCTCATTATGCCTTTCTCTTGCAGGGGTTGTTTTTAAGGAAACGTTTTTTCGGTTTACTTCCTCTTTAACTGCTTCAATATAGAGCACTTTTCCCCCCTTCCTGCTCTGGACAATTTTCAGCTTTCAATACTGCCACAATTTGACTGAATGGCACTGAAGGGCACTGATGAGGTGGCTTAGATGAGGAGGCAGCAATATGCAACACTGATGGTCACTGATAGGCGGCACAGATGAGCACTGATTGGTGGCACTGATGGGCATTAATAGGTGCCACTGATGGGCAGCACTTATGGGTAATGATAGGCGGCACAGATAGAATTCACTGGTGGGCACTGATGGGCGGCACTGATGAGCAATGATAGGTGCCACTGATGGGCAGCACTTATGGGCAATGATAGGCGGCATGGATAGACTGTACTGGTGGACACTGATGAGCACTGATGGGTGGCACTGATGAGCAGGCACTGATGAGCAGGCACTGATGGGCACTGAAAGTCAGCACTGACTAGCATTACTGATGGTCACAGATTGACATCACTGATGGGCACAAATTGGCATCACTGATGGGCACAGTTTGGCATTACTGATGGGCACTGACTGGCATCACTGCTGGGCATTGTTGGGGAACACTTATCATCAGTACACTGATGATCAGTGCCCTTATTATCAGTACAGGTCTCCCCTGTGAGGAGATGCTGCTGAACGGCTCTCCTCTCCTTACAGTCTGTCATTGTGAGGCAAGGAAAGCCAATAAACAGCATTTCCGTGTTTACATGTGATCAGCTGTGATTGGACACAGCTGATCACATGGGTAAAGAGCCGCGCCATTTGCTCTTTTACCGAGAACGAGGTTGAGCCGCGTCCCAGGTACATTAAGCGTCTGCGATCGCTGCGCGGCACACCCCCGCGGCACGCAAGCGTGGTGAGAATGGGGCAATGTCATATGTCTCAAAACAAGGATCCCGCCTACCGTCATTTGTCTATACGGTGGGCAGGAGGTAGTTAATGATGTATTTACACTATAGGACAATTTTTTTCTTGTTTTTTTTTCATTCAAAAAACTTTCCGTGTGAATGAGTAATAAGTGTACTATGTATACTCGATCATTAACACGGGGGGGGGGGTTATCTGAGGGGCTCCTTTATTTTAAAGGGGGCTTACAGTTTCCAAAAACTACCCTCTGCAAACCCTGACAT
Organism: Rana temporaria; assembly: GCF_905171775.1. Lineage (NCBI taxonomy): Eukaryota > Metazoa > Chordata > Amphibia > Anura > Ranidae > Rana > Rana temporaria. The sequence goes on from NC_053497.1 coordinate 39,926,326, forward strand.
CCACCAGGCCAGAAATGTGGAGATGAAGCCTTTGTCCCCATCAACATGGTACCTTTCCAGGGGGGGCTCTTATCAAGTATAAGGGTCTGTTTTGGACTTTGGGGGGCCCCAACTTCTTTTTGGGCTCCCTAAATTTATACCAGATTCTTAACAAGCATAAAGGCGTGGTATGGATCTTTAGGGGACCCTATGATTTTTTTTGTGTGTGTTTTTTTATGTGTCCCCTCCTGAAGAACAACAATTTGAGAAAAGAAAATACAAACTCCATAACTGACACCCTTTCCTAGATAGGATACCCTGAGCCAGTCCCACGTCAGCTAGCATCACTGTTTGATTTGTTGACATTCAGCTGCAAGTACCATGTTGACAGTATGTGAACTGATATAGTTGCATGGTGTCCCCCCTGGATTGGAGCTAGCAAAGTGATGTCAACTAGCGCGGACCACACTGCAGGCGACCGTGCAAGATTTTATACTATATGGCCTCGTACACACGACCAAGGAACTCGTCGGAAAAGACACATCGTTTTCCTCGACGAGTACCTTGTTAGGCTTGTCGAGGAACGTACAACACATACAATGGCAGGGGAAGTTTGATTCCATTGGCACAACCCTTGGGGCTGCTTTTGCTAATCTCATGTTACTGCGTGTTAAGTAAAAGTTTGGTAAGAGACGATTTGCAGTTTTCAGTCTGTTACAGCGTGAAAAATGTGTTATCTCCATTACAAATGCTACTTTTACTCCCGTCTCATACTTTATTCTGAGCGTGCGCAGGTTTCTTAGCATACACACGATCGTGTTTCTCGTCGAAAACCAGCCCGACGAGGAACACGACGAGGAAATTGAGACTCCCGTCGAGGAAAAAGAGAACTTGCTCTCTTTTTTCCTCGTCGAGTTCCTCGACAGTTTCCTCAATGAAAAATGGTTTCCTCGGCAAAAAAGCTCTTCCACCAAGTTTCTTGATGGATTATATCAAAGAAAACGGTTGTGTGTACGAGGCCTATCACTCAAATTCATTGTCCTTGATGTAAGTGCAATTTATATTTAATAAACCAGCTTTATACCCATCATTGCACAATCAGCGTCTTCCATTATCTTTTATAACCACATGATGTTATTAACGATTAAGAGCACCATAAGCCTGGACACATTCCCTTGAGCTGGCTAACCGCTTGTCTTCAGAGGCGCTTCCACACACACGCATATGATCTCTTGGTGGGATCTTTTGATTCGGTAACCGGACAATTTTCACATATAGAGCACAGCGGTGACACACTTTCCATTGTGGATTATTTAAGCTGCACTACAAACAGTCTGCTGTATTTGCATGTGGGAAAGTTGGAGTATCATCTTTTCACTAAACACATTGGGTTTGATTTACTAAAGGAAAATCCACAAGTGCAGTTAAAAGGGCACTTTTAAGTGCAGTCGCTATAGATCGATGTAGATCTGAGGGGAAGCTCTGCTGATTTTATCAACCAATTATGTGCAAGCTAAAATGCTATTTTTTATTTTCCTTGCATGTCCCCCTCAGATCTACAGCAACTGCACTTGAAAGTGCACTTGTAGTGCAAAGTGGATTTATCTTTCGTACATAACCCCCATTGAATTGTGGAGCACTGGACTATTTATGAACTTTTTGCACCATTTATTATTTGCAATTTTTTTGTGAACAGTTATTGGTTACTTATTCAAAAAATGTTATCTATGTAATTCACTTGATCCACCGTTCTAGGCAACACGAGTTTCACTTATCTAGTGACACTTTGCCATTTAATCATTCAATATTGTTAGATTGTGCTTATTGCACATTGTTTACTGCATCTGTTACTTAATATTTTTTAGGATAATATCTCAGTCAAAAACAGAGCATCTTATTTATTTTACAACATATTTGGGATATGACTCGATTCACTGGATGGATATTGATGGAGAACTGAGAAACTATGATCATGACACTACAAACTTCCATCTGCGTGTGTGACGACACAGTGACGGGGGAGGAAGCACACGTATCAACCTCACTCCAACCTCAGTACCCGGCTCTGACAGATTAATTTGCCTGTGTCTTCTGCACCCTTTAAGAAATCCCCCTGAGGGTGTAAGGTAACTTGTATTTGGATCTATTTGATAAATACACCAGTAAACTTTGTTTTTTTTCAAAAATGGACATGCAGATATTGTATAGAGACTTTTATGCCATTTGTACGTATGTTACATTTTAGGTAATTTTTCAAATTGAATAACAGTTCCTCTATAACATAAACTCAAAAACAGGTATTGCTCAGAAAAGACCTCTAAACAGGTTAAAGTTAAACTGCTTGTATTAATTGTTATTACCATTTAATTTTAATTACATTTATTTACCCTTGTATTTACTTTATTATAATATTAAAGCTGCCAACTGTCATCTATTTTCATTTCCTGATTATGTAAGTCTTAAGTAAATAAAGATTAATTTGGTACATTGTGAACAGAACAATGTGATGACATGTTAAAGAACCTCGGAAACAAATAGATAAGTGTATAGAAATATCCGCCTTTGACACATGATGCAAATTAAGTTTCTTTATTTGCCACATGTCTTTTATATGATTTGACTTGTACTAATAATGATGTTTTACTGCCAAGCTGTACTGTATATAACTTTTAGTCCACTTTCACACTGAGGCACTTGAAAAATACCTCAAAAACCTCTAGCGCTATTACTGCATTTTTGCCGCGTTTCTAATGCTCTAGCGCTAAAAGTAGCGCTAGCACATATGTGTTTTTAAGGCATTTTTCAAGCCCTTTAGAAGCGTTTGAGTTAGCTGACAACCCCACCCCTGTCACAATGCCACTGGTGTGAGCCTACAGGCGATATGGTATTCCCCAGGGCGTGGAATCCAAGGGCCAGCCGGTATTCTGCCAGGGACCCCCTCACAGGAGTTTGGACTTAGCTGTGTGCTGACCCTCATGTTCACCCTGCTTGAGAGGAGATTATCCTGCTTGCGAGGAGATAAAAAACAGTGTAGGCACGGGTGGATGGAGCAAAAGCAGAGCCGGATAACGAGCCAAGGTCAGGGTGGGCAGCAGACAAACGTAATCAGGAGAACTAGCTGAGTCGGTACACAAGAGATCAGTCCATGTGATGTCAGGTTAGTAAAGGGGCTCAGAAACAAACTTAGGAACAAACAGAAACTGGAACCACATGTGCCAGCAGACCTACAGCAGCAAAAGGTAAAAAATTGTATGCACCCAGTAAGACACAGATCAGCTCCACAGCTGATCTGTGACAGTACCCCCCGCTTTCGAGGTCCCCCCACACATCTAGGGGCTGGCTTGGAGGGAAATTTCCAAAGAGAATTGGTCACCAAACATGGGGCTGAGACATCTGCAGCAGGAACCCAATACCTCTCCTCCAGCCCATAGCCCTTCCAATCAGTCAGATAGAGTAACTTCCCACGGGAGTATTTGCAGTCCAATATTCCTTTAATCTCATACTGATCAGTGGTATCTGTAACAGGAGCGGGGTGAGAAACAGGTCAAGAGAAGCGATAGAGGCTCAGGGGCCTGAGCAGGAAGACAAGGAAGGCATTGGGGATCCTGGGATAAGAGGGCAGGTGGAGCTTGAAAGCAACTGGACTGATCTGACAGGGACAAATTTAATCGAAGGCACCCGGAGTCAGATGTGCATGTTAGAGAGCCAAACTCTATCTAGGAGAGTACCCAAAAACACAGTGCAGGCACAGATGGATGGATGGAGCAAAAGGAGAGCTGGATAACGAGCCAAGGTCAGGGCGGGCAGCAGACAAACGTAATCAGGAGAACTAGCTGAGTCGGTACACAAGAGATCAGTCCATGTGAAGTCAGTTTAGGAATGATTTCATGGAAGGGGCTCAGGAACAAGTGTTGCTCAAGCAACCAGAAACTGATCTGAGTGGAATTTAAATAGGGAGACACATAGGAGGCTGGACAGGAAGTAGCAGGAAGGTATATGTGGAACCGCAGGTTCCAGAAGACCTACAGCAGCAAAAGGTAAAAAACCGTATGCAACAAGTAAGACACTGATCAGCTCCACAGCTGATCTGTGACAACCCCCATACATCACATCCTGTGCACTTTCTGGTATTTAGTGAGTGAAGAGAGAGACCAGAGAGAAGATGGAGTTTTCAGAGCTGCTGTTGCTGTTTGTGCTAATGTAGTGGGAATAGATCCATAAACAGAGGCAGCAATGTCACTTTTGGGTTCATCCCATCCTACAAACTAACGGCTCAAGAGGACAATTTGTCTTGCTTTATCAAAACTTGAGAGAGCACCCTATAAAGTTCAGAAATTACACACGGATGAGCATTGCAATGTAAGTGAAAATGCCAGTCCTATTAGTCCCAATCCTAACCCTATTCCAGTCCCACTATTCCCAATCCTACAAACCTAACCCTAAATCAAGTTTTACTAGTCCCAATCGCCTAACCCTAATCCCAGTTTTACTAGTCCCAATCCACTAACCCTAACCCCAGTCAAACTAGTCCCAATCCCCTAATCCTTATCCCAGTATTACTAGTCCCAATCGCCTAACCCTAACCCAAATCCCAGTTTAACTAGTCCCAATCCACTAACCCTAATCCCAGTCAAACTAGTCCCAATTGCCTAACCCTAACGCTAATCCCAGTATTACTAGTCCCAATTGCCTAACCCTAATCCCAGTTTTACTAGTCCCAATAACCTAACCTTAATCCCAGTTTTACTAGTCCCAATCCACTAACCCTAACCCTAATCCCAGTCAAACTAGTCTCAATCGCCTAACCCTAATCCCAGTCATACTAGTCCCAATTCCCTAACCCTTATCCCAGTCTTACTAGTCCCATTCGCCTAACCCTAATCCCAGTTTTACTAGTCTCAATCCACTAACCCTAATCCCAGTCAAAATAGCCCCAATCGCCTAACCCTAATCCCAGTTTTACTAGTCCCAATCCCCTAACCCTAATCCCAGTCTTACTAGTCCCAATCCACTAACCGTAATCCCAGTTAAACTAGTCTCAATAGCCTAACCCTAGCCCTAATTCCAGTCCCACTAGTCCCAATCCCCAATCCTAACCCTATTCCCATGTAAGCATATGGTTATCATAGTTTTAGTGTTGGGTTAGGTTTAGCATAGTGTTAAGTTATGGTTAGCCCATGGTTATGGTTTGAGCAAGTATATAGTTAGGGTTATGATAGGCTTGAGTTGTGTTAGGATTAGCATAGGTTTAGGGTTACAGTTAACATAGGGTTAGGGTTGGGTTATGGTTAGCATAGGGTTAGATTTAGCATATGTTCATGTTTATATAGTGTTAACAATTGACCTATTTCCTTCACAAGATTTGACTTTCTCCTTGACATTTTGACACCTGACTTGTTGAGGCAGGATACCAATTGCAGGGTTGCAGTATCACCATGGGAACGTTTACTCGTAATGCTAAGGTAAGTGTATATGATGAATTGATCTGACCACGTGTAAACACACAAAACAAAATTTTTTAAATGCAAAAAATATATTAATGTATATACTCTAGTAACAAAACTGCTCAACATGTGCAAAATGCAAACATCATAAATGCACTATGTGCATTAGATAGAAAAGTTTATATTAATATTTAACAACTGCTAAACATTCAAAAAGAAAAATAATTTAATCGAACTTAGAGATTATTATAAGAGGAGACGTATGATATGGCTCCTCTAGAGGGGGAGGTTGATTATGTGGACAATATGCCCCTCTCTTGAAACGTGGATTATGGAAATGTTGAGACATTCCAACATAAGATGAACCAGCAGCAGGTAGGTATGGGTTTGGGCGATTGTCATAGGAGGTTCCAGGGAAAACACTGGTGTTATAGCTTCCAGGGAATTGAGCAGGACTGGGGACCTCAGATTGTGGATGTCTTCTTTGGGGAGGACGTTCTTGATAATACTTTATTACATGCATCAGTTCTATACGCATATTGCACTGGTACTCTTCTGGAACCTTCTCCATCTGAGGACCCAAGCTGCATTTTTCGTTAAATATATTTTTTTCACAACGTCCAAATATTCCTCAGACTGCCTCTGTTTGTTGGTTTTTCTCCTCTTGTCCAGGTCTCTGGGCAACGGTGGTTGCGTTGTTTCTGGTTCTGTATCAATTAGGTGAGAATCATCACCAGGATTGTCCTCCTCCAGCCTGTCAGTCTCCTCTGGGTCATTCCCTGTTTCTGATTCCGTGTTGCTCTTAGTCCTAAAACAAGTTAAATAATTAGACAATTACATTTTTTTATCTAAACAAGTTGTTATATCTTCCAGTAAAAATAAAAATACATAATTTGACAATTCAATATAATTAAACATGTTCGTAGACATGTTGTTATACTTACAGTCTCATCTCCATGATGGGCTTCAGGAATTGGAGCTCCTCATAATGGCAGTATACATGGCCAGTCCTTCCAGAACCCCTTCTGATTTTTATTTGTTTTTGGGTTCCCGTCTGAAATTGTCCCATACGATCTTCCACCTTATTTTCATTTGTCTTACTGTAAGAAATTAAATGAATTGTACTTTTTTAATTACAGATATCTTACCACAGGAAATACCTACACATCACTACAATATGAGTTTCGAACCAGAATATCGACAATTAGTAAAATAGTGAAGCAAACTTGTGATGCTATCTGGAATAAAAAAAAACATTCCTGCCCATTCCAAATAAAAAGAAATGGAATGATATTGCCGAGCGGTTCTGGATCAAAACCAACTTTCCAAACTGCCTGGGAGCAATTAATGGCAAACATATTAGGCTAATAAAACCCTGTCACTTTGGTACACGATATAACTACAAAAAAAGTATTTTTCTGTGGTACTAATGGCTGTGGTTTATGCAGACTATAAACTCCTATTTATTGATGTAGGAGCAGTTCTGCAGACCCTATTGTTTTCAACAATTCAAAATTCGGACAACATCTTGCGGCTAATCGACAAGACTTGCTGGAAAACCAACCATTACCCAGGACAGAAACTCCAGATATGCCCTTTGTTTTCGTGGCTGAAGAGGCATTCACTATTAATGAGCAATTATTGAAGCCCTACTCACAGAGGAATCTTGGCACCCGGAAAAGAATCTTCAATTACCTATATGTCCGGCACGTTGGCTAGTTGAATATGCTTTTGGCATTCTTGCCAACAAATGGCAAATATTCCATAAACCTATTAACCTAAAGGTTGACAGTGCATGCAAATATATTAAGGCAGCATGTGTTTTGCATAATGTGGTAGGGGATGAAGATGGCGTCAATTTTGAAACACATTGGCACACAATTTGGAACTTCATGTCTGTGGTCCAACAGTGGGTTGCAGAATTAGGAATGAGTTAGTGGACTATTTTGTGAGCCCTGCTGGTGCCCTGCTGGTGCATTAAGTCGACAAGAAGATATGATCTGACACACATTGAATAAAAAGATGAATTGCAATGTTTTTTTCACCATTTTCTTTTTATTTGTTGTTTTCATGCATAGACTTTGACCGATAATTGCATAGTTTTACCAATTCTGGATATTGATGTTTTGATTAAAGACATGTAATGAAAGATTCCTGTTTAATTTTATTTTTTTTCTGTCGTTATTTGAGGCTGCAATAATAATAATAAAAATATAAATAATACTGAGATCGGGACTAGTTTGACTTGGATTTTTGTTAGGATTGGGGGATCGGGACTAGTTTCATTGGGATTAGGGTTAGGATTGGGACTAGTGCCAGGGAGTAGGGAAGGGCCGAACGACTCCCTGTTCCATTCGCACCTGAGTTTTTGAACATTGCGAACGTTCGGAAACCGAATAACGAACAACTTTGAAGTCTATGGGACCCAAAGTAATTGGGGATACAAAGGTTATGGGGGTTCAGGTACTGCCCTGGGTGACATGTATCAATGAAAAAAACTTTTGTGAAAATTTCATTTTTAAATGAGCAGTAATTTATTGATGCTTAACCACATGCCGCCCGCCCTATTACAAAATGACGGCGGCAAAGTGGTTTCAATACCCTGACCCGACGTCATATGACGTCTTCAGGATATTGAGCCCCCCAGGGGCACGCATCGCGGCGATCGTTTTTTGCGGGGTGTCAATCTGACACCCCGCAACACCGATCTAGGTAGAGTCTCTGACGGAAACTCTTTACCACGTGATCAGCCATGTCTGTCAGACACAAGTAGAGGAGAGCCGTTCGGCTGCTCCTCTGACAGGGGGGCCCCTCGAGGATGCCCACACTAGACCACCAGGGATGCTCACCACCAGGTATGCCACCCTAAACCACCAGGGGGCCAATCAGTGCCCACAATGGATGCCAATCAGTGCCCACAATGGATGCCAATCAGTGCTCACAATGGATGCCAATCAGTGCCCACAATGGGCATCACTGATTGGCAGGCATTATTGTTTGGCACTGATTGGCATCCATCAGTACAATTTATTACAGTACATCCATGCCACTTATCAGTGGCCATCCATGCTCATCTGTGCCACCTATCAGTGCCCATCCATGCCCATCTGTGCCAATCCATGCCACCTATCAGTGCCCATCCATGCCGCCTATCCGTGCCCTTCCGTGCCGCCTAACTGTGCCCATCCGTGCCGCCTATGTTGGCCAATCCTTGATGCCTATCAGTGCCACCTATCAGTGCTGCCTATCAGTGCTGCATATTAGTGCCCATCATCAGTGCCCATCAATGCCACCTCATCAGTGCCACCTCATCGGTGCCCATCAGTGCCGCCTTATCAGTGCCCGTCAGTGCAGCCCCATCAGTGCCCATCCGTGCAGCCCCATCAGTGCCCATCCGTGAAGGAGAAAACTTACTTATTTACAAAGTTTTGTAACTGAAACAAACAAAAAACGTTTGTTTTTCAAAATTTCGTTTTTTTTTTTTTTTGCAGAATATAAAAATCCCAGACATGATCAAATACCACCAAAAGAAAGCTCTATTTGTGGGAACAAAATGATAAAAAATGTGTTTGGGTACAGTGTAGCATGACTGCGCAATTGTCATTCAAAATGCAACAGTGCTGAAAGCTGAAATTTGGTCTGGGCAGGAAGGTTTATAAGTGCCCTGTATTGAAGTGGTTAAAGTAAAAGCATAAAAAATAAAAATGTCTTTCAATATATTGCCTGGGGTGTGCTCTCAGGCCCCGTACACACGACCAGTTTCCTCGGCAGAATTCAGCTTCCGACCGAGTTTCTGGCTGAATTCTGCCGAGGAAACTGGTCGTGTGTACACTTTCGGCCGAGGAAGCCGACGAGGAGCTCGGCGAGGAAATAGAGAACATGTTCTCTATTTCCTCGTTGTTCTATGGGAGCTCTCGTCCCGCCGAGCTCCTCGGCGGCTTCAGGGCTGAACTGGCCGAGGAACTCGATGTGTTTGGCACGTCGAGTTCCTCGGCCGTGTGTACGAGGCTTCAGTCTACCTGTAAAGTGGCAGATCTGTACTGTGTATAGAAGCTGCTGCAGCAATAATTGCATTTATAAAGCCAAAAAATGAAATTTTCCCTACAAGCTTTCTTTATTTTGTAAGCAATGGCTTGTGGGGCCATGGAAGAGACACCATTGGATAGTTGGAAAGTAACGAGTGCAGAAAAAGTGGTCTTTGGGTGTCGGTGGCGTCTTCACACCGTAACCCTACAGAGGTTCTCTTGATGAAAGCAAGAATTGGCCTTGCTGTCAAAAATTGAAATTATATGCACCTGTCAAACATGTGCGGAAAAATGGTCTTTGAGTGTCAGTGGCACCTTCACACTGTAACCCAATAGAGGTACTCTTGATGAAAGCAAGTGTAGCGGTTCCCCCATGGGGGCTATTAATAGACTCTATACCCCACAGATTCACTGAACCACTCAGATATGTTTACTGAGATAAAGAATGAACACAAAAAATAGCATGAAAAAAACACAGCTTAGAGCTGATAAAATCTGGCATCATCACCAGCTGTATAGAGACGTGGGGCACAACAAGCTGCAGCACTAAGCCCTATTCTGCATCCTTCTCAGTTGCAAGCAGAGTTACCCAGTGTGCTGTGAATTAAATATATTGTGCCTGACCATGCTTGCTGGACCACGTGTCAGTAGTAACATGGACTTTGCAGCTGACTGCCTTGCCCAACGATACCATAACCTTGCCTTCCACGTGATGGTACAGAGCTGGAATGGCCTTTCTTGAAAAGAAATAGCAACTGGGAACCTGCCATTGTGGTACAGCACATTCTGAAAATTCACAGAAGGGGGCAGAATCCACCAGACGGAAGGGCAGAAGTTGTAATGTGAGCAGTGACAGCATACACACGTCTCTCAGTCCAAGAAGATTTCTTTAATGTGAAAAGGAAAATCTGGCAACTTAAGGCTGGGTTCACACTATTGCAAATTGGATGCGGTTATTCCCACATTCAATTTGCATAGCACGAGATTGTGACCGACTCTCTATGGAGTCGGTTCATACATCTCCACAGTGGCTGGAGTCCTGTGCGTCTTTTGGTCTGTTTCAGGTCTGAATTCAGACCAAAATTCGGACCTGAAATGGTGAATAGAGACGCACCGGACTGCTGTGAGCCGGGAGCGTGCTGCAGTGTGAACCCAGCCTGAAGCCGTATTAAACCTAAAATTAAAACCTCCTGTATTAGAGTGCCCCCCCCCCCCCCGGATGAAGGAGCACAGGGGGAACCTTTGGACAACAGCATTGTCAGTCGGGGAGGGGCAGTGTTAGATGTTTTAGCAGATTTAGATTCACCAAAGGCCAAACTCCACCTAATACTCTATAAGCAGTTGTAGCAGTTGTAGCAAACATTTTTTTTTAAATTTTGCGATAAAGGTTTTACATAAGTAAATAAAATCTGATCATTGTAAGCATCCCTGTCAGTGGTAAAGAGTTTGTCTCATCTCTGTAACTGATATATTCTGCTGGAAAGCTTATTCCTTTGAAAAACAACAAACTTAGGGGGTTATTTACGTGCAGTCGCTGTAAATCTGAGGGGTAATCTCATGTGCAAGCTAAAATTATGGGGCCAGATCCACAAAAACCTGACGTAACTTAAAAAATCCAATTTAAGTTACACTGGCTTAAAGTTTCTACCTAAGTGCCTGATCCACAAAGCACTTATCTAGAAATTTCAGGCTGTGTAACTAAAATTCCGCCGGCGCAAGGCGTTCCTATTCAAATGGGGCGAGTCCCATTTAAATGAGGCGCGCTCCCGCGACGGCCGTACTGCGCATGCGCGTCGGCCGTACTGCGCATGCGCGAAGTTACGTTACGCCGAGTTTTGAGGATCGCGACGGCTTAAAGTTGCGTCGGGGAAAAAAAAAATGACAGCGGCATGCATTCCTGAGGGAGAACTCCATGCCAATTTTCAAAGAAAAAACCGGCATGGGTTCCCCCCCCAGGAGCATACCAGGTCCTTAGGTCTGGCATGGGTTGTAAGGAGACCCCCCCACGCCGAAAAATTGACGTAGGGGGTCCCCCTACAATCCATACCAGACCCGTATCCAAAGCACGGTACCCGGCCGGCCAGGAAGGGAGTGGGGACGAGCGAGCGCCCCCCCCCCTCCTGAGCCGTGCCAGGCCGCGTGCCCTCAACATGGGGGGGTTGGGTGCTCTGGGGCAGGGGGGCGCACTGCGGGCCCCCCCACCCCAGAGCACCCTGTCCCCATGTTGATGAGGACAGGACCTCTTCCCGACAACCCTTGCCATTGGTTGTCGGGGTCTGCGGGCGGAGGCTTATCGGAATCTGGGAGTCCCCTTTAATAAGGGGGCCCCCAGATACCGGCCCCCCACCCTAAGTGAATGGATATGGGGTACATCGTACCCCTATCCATTCACCTGGAGGCAAAAAGTAAAAGTTAATAAACACACAACACAAGGCTTTTTAAAATAGTTTATTATTCTGCTCCGGACGCCCCCCCTGTCTTCGTTATTAGCTCAATTACCAGGGGGGGCTTCTTCTTCCGCTCTCCGGGGGTCTTCTTCCACTCTCCGGGGGTCTTCCGCTCTCCGGGGGGGCTTCTCCGGACTCCGGGGGGGCTTCTCCGGACTCCGGGGGGCTTCTTCCATCTTCTCCCCTCTTCCGCTCTTGACTCGGCGAACCCCGGTTCTTCTGCAGCTCTCCGGTGCCTTCTTCTTCAGCGCTGGCTGCCTGCTATGTTTGTGTGTTAGCTCGATTTCAAACAGGCAGCCGGCGCGGTCTTCTGTGACGTCAGGGTCTTCTGGTCTTCTGTTCTTCCGATGTTGTCTCGTCGCCTGTTGTCGCTGCAATGATAGAAGCGCGCCTTGCATCCCATTTATATAGGCATCACCGTCCCATCATGCTCCGGCAGGTACCCACGTGGTGGGTGCACGTGGGTAGGCACCCACCACGTGGGTACCTACCGGAGCATGATGGGACGGTGATGCCTATATAAATGTGATGCAAGGCGCGCTTACATCATTACAGCGACAACAGGCGACGAGGCAACATCGGAAGAAAGGAAGAGAAGACCCTGACGCCACAGAAGACCGCGCCGGCTGCCTGTTTGAAATCGAGCTAACACACAAACATAGCAGGCAGCCAGCGCTGAAGAAGAAGGCACCGGAGAGCTGCAGAAGAACCGGGGTTCGCCGAGTCAAGAGCGGAAGAGGGGAGAAGATGGAAGAAGCCCCCCGGAGTCCGGAGAAGCCCCCCCGGAGTCCGGAGAAGCCCCCCCGGAGAGCGGAAGACCCCCGGAGAGCGGAAGACCCCCGGAGAGTGGAAGAAGAAGCCCCCCCTGGTAATTGAGCTAATAACGAAGACAGGGGGGGCCTCCGGAGCAGAATAATAAACTATTTTAAAAAGCCTTGTGTTGTGTGTTTATTAACTTTTACTTTTTGCCTCCAGGTGAATGGATAGGGGTACGATGTACCCCATATCCATTCACTTAGGGTGGGGGGCCGGTATCTGGGGGCCCCCTTATTAAAGGGGACTCCCAGATTCCGGTAAGCCTCCGCCCGCAGACCCCGACAACCAATGGCAAGGGTTGTCGGGAAGAGGTCCTGTCCTCATCAACATGGGGACAGGGTGCTCTGGGGTGGGGGGGCCCGCAGTGCGCCCCCCTGCCCCAGAGCACCCAACCCCCCCATGTTGAGGGCACGCGGCCTGGCACGGCTCAGGAGGGGGGGGGGCGCTCGCTCGTCCCCACTCCCTTCCTGGCCGGCCGGGTAGCGTGCTTTGGATACGGGTCTGGTATGGATTGTAGGGGGACCCCCTACGTCAATTTTTCGGCGTAGGGGGGGTCCCCTTACAACCCATACCAGACCTAAGGGCCTGGTATGCTCCTGGGGGGGAACCCATGCCGGTTTTGTTTTTTACAAATTGACGTGGAGTTCTCCCTCGGGAAAGCATACCAAATGCCGTCGCTGCAATGGGCCTTTACAAGGTGTGACTAACTTTACACTTTGTAAAACGAGCCCTAATTTTACACTTGCAAAATAACACTTACGGCGCAAAAAAGAAGCTAGAAAGCTTTGTGGATCGCCTTAAGTGCTAATTTGCATACTAGCAACGGCATTTCGACTCGAAATGCCCCCAGCGGCGGATGCGGTACTGCATCCTAAAATTAGGCAGTGTAAATCAATTACACATGCCGGATCTTCTGTGTAACTTTGGAAAAAGCCTTTTGAGGATCGTTTCCAAAGTTACACACAGACTGAACAGCACTTAAGTCGGAGTATCTCTTTTGAGGATCTGGCCCATGTTTTTTATTTTCCTTGCATGGCCCCCTCAGATCTACAGTGACTGCACGTCCAAGTGCACTTTCAGTGGATTTGCTTTTTGTAAATTACCCCCATATATCCATGTGGATGTATCCGCCGCTGTAGTTCTGGTCTCTCCGCCAACATAGACTCCAGTTTTTCCATTCCAAAAATGCCAATTGGCTGTGCTTTAACCATTTTCAGCTGCCATACCTTTATGCCCTTTATCTACTGTGCCTTGAAAAAGTATTCATACCCCTTGAAAATGTCCACATTTTGTCATGTTACAACCAAAAACGTAAATGTATTTTATTGGGATTGTATGTGATAGACCAACACAAAGTGGCACATAATTGTGAAGTGGAAAGAAAATGATAAATGGTTTTATTTTTTTTTTACAAATAAATATGTGAAAAGTGTTATGTGCATTTGTTTTCAGCCCCCCTGTATCAATACTTTATAGAACCAACTTTCACTGCAATTACAGCTGCAAGACTTTTTAGGGATGTCTGTACCAGCTTTGCACATCTAGAGAGTGAAATGTTTGCCCATTCTTCTTTGCAAAATAGCTCAAGCTCTGTCAGATTGGATGAAGAGCGTCTGTGAACAGCAATTTTCAAGTCTTGCCACAGATTCTCAATTGGATTTATGTCTGGTCTTTGACTGGGCCATTCTAACACATGAATATGCTTTGATCTAAAGTTCCATTGTAGCTCTGGCTGTATGTTTAGGGTTGTTGTCCTGCTGGAACCTCTGCCCCAGTCTCAAGTCTATTACAGTCTGAACAGGTTTTCTTCTAAGATTGTCCTGTATTTGGCTCCATCCATCTTTCCATCAACTCTGACCAGCTTCCCTGTCCCTGCTGAAGAAAAGCATCCCCACAACAGGATGATGCCACCACCATGTTTCACGGGGGGGATGGTTCAGGGTTATGTGCAGTGTTAGTTTTCCACCACACATAGCATTTTTCTTTCAGGCAAAGAATTACAATTTTAGTCTCATATGACCAGAGCACCTTCCACATGTTTGCTATGTCCCCCACATAGCTTCTCCCAAACTGCAAACAGGACTTCTTATAGCTTTCTTTCAACAATGGCTTTCTTCTTGCCACTCTTCCATAAAGGCCAGATTTGTGGAATGAATGACTAATAGTTGTCCTGTGGACAGATTCTCCAACCTGAGCTGTGGATCTCTGCAGCTCCTCCAGAGTTACCATGGGCCTCTTGGTTGCTTCTCTGATTAAAGGAACACTAAAGGCAAAAATTTTTTTTTTTTAAATAACAAATATGTTATACTTACCTCCACTGTGCAGCTTGTTGTAACGTCACACCAATAACTTTGCATTAAGTACAACTATAGTTGCTTCTTTCCCAGTCAACTCTCTTCTTTTCTTCCTTCTTTCCGAATAACCTCTCACTTCCTGCAGCCTTGCTCTTCACGGTGGTTGTGGAGGTGCTCCACCTAGTGGTACTTCCTGGTTCGCTCCTGTGCGGCCTATTTAAACTCCCAGCACTGACAGGAAGGTGTTCCTCTACTGCTGACAGTATGCCACTGTCACCTGGGCTTCCAGACTCACCTGATCTAAGCTCCAGCTTCCTGAACTGGATCTCCAGGACTCCTTGTTCGCTACAGCTCACAGCAACCAGGTCCAGGCTCCCAGGACGCTCATCCATGCCCAGCTATCTGCAACCGCAAGTACTCTGCTATAGGAACCCATTACTATGCACTGATCTCCATACTTGCCGCCTTGCTTCCAAGTTCATGTTTACTGCTATGCTATCAATTACTATGGAGTTCTGCCTAAGTCTCAAATTACAGCTCTCATGTTAAAGTTCATTGCTATAGGAATCAATTACTATGCTCTGCTCTCCATGCTTGTTGCCTTGCTTTCAAGCCTGTGTGCATTGCTAAAGTACTAAGGAGTTTTACTCAAGTTGAACTGCAGCTCACATGATATGCTCACTGCTATACATACCAATTGCCTGCATTGCTTTACATGCCTGATGTTTGCTTCCATGCCTGCGTGCACTGCTAATACTGTTGAGTACTATAGAGCACCCCTAGAGTCACAACTACAGCATTCTTGTTTACCTTCACTGCTACAGATATTCTCACCATTGTGCTCTGCCTATGATATCGGTTACTATTGGAACTAACCATTGAACTATGATAAGTAGACTAATTCGTCCATAAGGAACCCAGTCCTGTTTGTACAATACCAGTATCTCTGAGTTCACTCCTGACCCCTAGTGTGCAGTCCCAGTACTGCGGCTACACTTTTCCCTATACCTGTTCTATATCATTAATACCAAGTTTACTTTAATGTTGCTTATGCTGGAAAAGCACTATTTACTTTACTGAGGCTGTGATGTTAGAACCCAACCTCTTAACTGAGTTAAGAGTGAAACCTGGGTTCGAACCTGAGAAGTCTCCGCAGTTGCGATCCATAAACCTGAATCGAATTTGGCGTATTGTTACACTTGTTTTGCACAGAGTGTCCCCGAATCCTCTGTCTCGGCTCCTCCTCGCAAAAGCTTTCCACCTTCATGCGAGCGAACTCTCATGGTGGAAAGCTTTTGCGGGCGCACTCCCGTGATACAGCGGCAGGCATAGCCGCTGACTGTATCACTCGGCCCCGCCCCCCCGGCGTGCCGCGTCATCGGATGTGATTGACAGCAGTGCCAGCCAATGGCTGCGATCACGAGGAGGATCACGAGGACGCGCGCGGGAATTTCGAGGGGTGAGGTAACTAAAACGGGGGTACGAGGGGGGCGGTACCGTCGGATGTTTTTTCACCTTAATGCATAGGATGCATTAAGGTGAAAAAACATTTACCTTTACAACTCCTTTAATGCTCTCCTTGCCCGGCCTGTCAGTTTAGGTGGATGGCCATGTCTTGGTAGGATTGCAGTTGTGCCATACTCTTTTGCCTTGTACACACAATCGGGCTTTTGCCCCGACCAAATCACATCGGAATTCCGACGGAGTAAAATAGAACATGTTCTATATCTAAACTTCGATGGAATTCATGGGAATATCCAATGAAAAAACTCTGATGGGGCTACACACGATCGGAATATCCGATGGAAAAAGTCTGTCTGCCTTTTTCCATTGGTACTGTGAGATGTTCAAAGCTTGGGATATTTTTTTTTCCTTAACCCCTCTTTAAACTTCTTAAAGGGGTTGTAAAGGAAAAAATTTTTTTTTATAATAAGCATCCTTTACCTGCAGACATTCCTCTTTTCACTTCCTCATTGTTCGTTTTTGATCAGAAGTTGCTCTATTTCTTCTCTGTTCTGTTCACTTCCTGCTTGTCTGATTGTTACACACCACCGTGAAGGGAGGCTTTACTGCGGTGGTCAGGACGTGCTCGCCCCCTCCTGGGAACTACATCTGTGCGGCAGGACACTCTCTACGTGTAATGCTGCGTACACACGATCGGTTTGTCTGATGAAAACAGTCTGATGGATCGTTTTCATCGGACCAAACCGATCGTGTGTGGGCCCCATTGGTTATTTATCCATCGGTTAAAAAAATAGGAACTTGTTTTAAAATTATCTGATGGTTAACAAACTGATAGGAAAAAAAACGATCGTCTGTAGGCACGTCCATCGGTTAAAAATCCACGCATACTCAGAATCAAGTCGACGCATGCTTGGAAGCATTGAACTTCATTTTTTTTCAGCACGTCGTTGTGTTTTATGTCACCGGGTTCTGAAAAATGGAAAAATCCACCAGACCATTTTCTTGAGACTAACCTATTGTGTGTACAGGGCATTAGAGACTTCAAGGAGGTGTGAATTACTGGGCGTGCCGCAATGCATACTGGGAAATGTAGTTCTTACATGAACAAGAGCCACAAACCAGGAAGTGAATGAGATAATAGAAACTAGAACGCTGGAGGTGATATAGATGAAGGAATATAATAGGTATTTACTCGTTTTTTAACCTAATCATTACACTAGTCTGTCTGTCTACCTTGCAGACATTAATTTTAGGCAAAACAAATTTTCCTTTACAACTCCTTTAACAACTTTATCCCTGACCTGTCTGGTGTGTTCCTTGGCCTTCATGATGCTGTTTGTTCACTAAGGTTCTCTAACACACAACTGAGGGCTTTGCAGAACAGCAAATAGATGCTATTTACTAATTAGGTGACTTCTGAAAACAATTGGCTTAACTAGATTTTAGTTAGGGGTATTAGAGTAAAGGGGGCTAAACACAAATACACACCACACTTTTCAGATATTTATTTGTAGAAAATGTTGAAAGCCATTTATAATTTTCCTTTCACTTCACAATTATATGCCACTTTGTGTTGGTCCATCACATAAAATCCAAATAAAATAAATTTTACATTTTTGGTTGTAACATGACAAACTCTGTAAAATTTCAAGGATTATTAATACTTTTTCAAGGTACGTACAAGGGCAGTTTTTACATTTTAGCTATAAGCCTAATAGTTTATCAAGGAAACATGAAGCTAACAGGAATCCTCCTGGTGCAGAAAATG
Source organism: Rana temporaria (assembly GCF_905171775.1). Lineage (NCBI taxonomy): Eukaryota > Metazoa > Chordata > Amphibia > Anura > Ranidae > Rana > Rana temporaria. Next base: position 39,944,563 of record NC_053497.1, read on the forward strand.
TTGACTTTATTGGGATACATGTGAGACAATGGGGATTATTTACTAAAGGCAAATCCACTTTGCACTACAAGTGCAAACTAAAGTTCAAAGTGCACGTGAAATTTCACTGAAAGTGCACTTGGGAGTACAGTCGCTGTAGATCCGAGGGGGACATGCAAGGGACATAAAAAAACAGAATTAAAGCTAGCACATGATTGGATAATAAAATCAGCAGAGCTTTCCCTCATTTCAGATATCCCCCTCAGATTTACAGCGACTGCACTTCCAAGTGCACTTTCAGTGCAATTTCAATTGCACTTTGCACTTGTAGTTTGCACTTGTAGTGCAAAGTGGATTTGCCTTTCGTAAATAACCCCCAATGTATAAAAAAAAAAAACACTTAAATATTTAAGAGGTGGCACTGATGAGCCATTTTTGCATATTGTGCACACATGCTTAAAAATAATTTCAGGCCTAAAGATTACATAAAACCCCCAAAATATGATATATTTCCTGAAAGCAGACACCCTAGAGAATAAAACAGAGCTAGTTCCAATTTTTTATGTCACACTGCAAAGTTCTAGGAAGTGCAAAATGTCAGTAAAAAATACACTAAAGTTAAACGCAATAATTACCCAGTTTTTTTGTAAAATATAAAAGGCGAGGTTGAGCCGAGTAAATAGACACCCAACACGTCCAACTTTAAAGTTGCATGGGCCCGTGAAACAGCAACAAACTTCAGAACCCTATATTTTCCATAGGTAACATTTGACCCCTATAGGTCATTAGTTTAACATTACGGAGGCGGTCTGAATATGTCTGAATAGAAATATTGTTCTCACTCAAGCGTGTGCAACGATATGTTAAATGTGTATCGCAACCTGCGTTTTCATGCATAGGTGCTACGACAGATGTGTTTACATACATATGAGTGTATGTGTGGGGGTAGGGCCTCAAAACATTTGGGGGGGGGGTATGTGCTTAAGTGTAACTTTTTAGTTTTTTACAATTTGAAAAAACATTTTTTACTTAAAGTGGTTGTATACCCCTTTAGCACATTTTTACCTACAGGTAGACCTATAATAAGGCTTACCTGTAGGTAAAATTAATATATTCTAAACCTCTACGGTTTAGAAGATATTCACCTTGCATGCAGCCGCTGACATCATTAAATATCGTGCCTGGGGGGTCCCCTTAGTGTGCCTGTAAAGTGGTGCATTTGTAGCATATACCTTTGGACACTTTTTTAAAAATTTGAATAGAGGATTTGTCAAAAACTCTCATGTGGATTTTACTTTTTGACACTTTTTTTGGTGAATGGGTAGGGGTACGATGTATCCAATGCCCATTCACATGGGGGGCGGGATCTGGGGGCCTCCTCGTTAAAGGGGGCTTGCAGATTTCGATAAGCCCCCCACCCGCAGACCCCCACAACCACAGCCCAGGGTTGTCGGGAGGAGGCCCTTGTCCCCATCAACATGGGGACAAAGCACCCACTATCCCAAGAAAGCTCTATTTGTGGGGAAAAAAGTACATAAATTCTATTTAGGTACAGCGTCGCACATCCGTGTAATTATCAGTTAAAATAACGCAGTGCTGTATCGCCAAAAAAATGGCCTGATCATGAAGGGGGCAAATCTTCTGGAGGTCAAGTGGTTAAAAAAAAAAAACACATAGTGTTCGCTTGCCAGCTTGACAATAGGCTTGTTTTACTAAACTCTAACACCAGCCTAAAGGACTGTTTTTATCCATGTGACTGTAATTTTAAATTTTCATTGGGCTTAACATAAAATAAACCAATTGATACATGATTCATTTTTTTTGCTCAACCTGCTGAACTTGATTCCTCTATCGACATACTTGATGTAGATGGGGGAATCACTCTCTCTGAGCTATTATATTCTGAATGCACTGAGACTATAGCCGGTAACGCTGATCATACAGAAATTTTCCAACTGTTGGTGCAATGAATTTAAAGAGACCCATGTCTGACCATCCAGGGCAAAATAAATAAGTCACATAATTCTCTCCCCACACCACCACTCTTACCTGAAACATACACCACCACCACCAGTATGTAGTCACCTTTCCTTGCTCTGTTCAATTGCCGATGGCAAAGTGCAACATGGGTACACGGTAGGAGTCCATAGCCCTGTGTGAGCTCTGACAAGTCAATATTGATCAATGAATATATATATATATATATATATATATATACACACACACATATATATATACATATATACACACATATATACACAAAATACTTACATTTATTTTAGTTAACAAGGGGTATTCTCTCAACAACTTACAATTTTTACCCGGTGGATTTGAATACCCCAACTATCTTGGTGCCATCACATGCTTTTGCAATATAAAGTCTGTGCCACGTTCAGTTAAAATCCCTTTTTAATCTGTCATCGTTTTGGCAAAGAAAAAAAATATCATCCATGCACAATATGACAGTTAAGGGGTGTGGCTATATCTCACCATATATAGGTGTACTGGTTGAGGTCTCAACACAGAAGACAAGAACATCACCATGCTCCCACTGATTATATTATTCTTGAGAATTTTCCAAAATCAGGCTACCAGTCTGGTAAGTTATTTTGCGTATCTCCATTCATAGTGGGCACAAGGTAAGGCTTGAAGGAAAATCAGATTCTTGACACAATAGTGATAATTGACATGCTTCGTGTTAACAAATGTTGTAAAATTATCTAAATTACCAGAATTTTACAATACGTTTGAATGAGATGTTGCCATTCAGTCAGGGGTTCTTGAAGGACAAGGTCAGGGTGCCATCATCCTAGGTATATCCGGACCTAGAAGCTTTGGAAGTGGGGCAGATATAATTCTGTGTTTTACTTGTTTCTGTTAGGAGTATGAAGGATACCATTGTTGACTTTCTTTTTATGAAAAAAAAAAAATTGTTTCCTAGGTGTCATCCTAATGCTCCAATGCATTCAGTACTTTCGAGATAATCAACCTGGAACATGCATGCAAAGCAGGGAGTTGTGTGATTCCTAAAGTGCATGTTTCCTAATTTCAGTTCCTCAGAAAATATTGAAGCCATTAAATGAGGATGACAGGCAACTGATATTTTAAAGAACTCAGCAACACAGTTTACATGTTCCCTATATCACAGCGTTCCTTTAAGAGTCGTTTTACTTTCCTGTAATACTCAGTCATCAGTCTCCCATATTTAGAAATTTTGGTGATTACCACTCTAAGCAACAGTTCTAATTCCTGCTCAGCCCCACAGTGATTGACCCCACAGCATGTAATCTAATCCAGCATTTTACTTGCTTAGATTAACAAATTTTCTATCTGAATGCTGAGCATACAAAATTGATAAACCAAACCTATATGAATATCAAATTATCTTTTCAACACCTACATTTCATATACGAGCAGACATTGGCACTCAGAAAAAGAAACAGAGAGCACATCTCCCAACAGTGGCACCCATGGTTGGCATGGTACAACAATAAAACTTTGATGTCCCTACCAGCACTCTAAGCTACAATGTCAAGGTGCATTCATTCCTCCCTAAGTCTATTCCTGACATTTACTTGTTTTATCAATCTCGTATTTTGTTTCGTATTACTATGCATTGACCAATACGATTGAATGGAACTTATCTAAGGAGGGGAGAGCTGGCTCGAGTCCTGGACACTGTCTTGAACCCGTAAGGGGTGCCCGGGATGGGAGCCAGCCCCTCCCTCCAATACTTTACCAAGATAAGGTATTACACATTACACATATTGTTATGCATATCTATTGTAGACTCTGTACTGTTGCCTTATTCTAAAACACACATGGCATTGTTCTACTGCCCTTCAACAATTCAGGTTTTCCTTTTTCTTTTATTAGTACATTGCTTATATGTGCATATGTTCCCTGTAAAAACCCAATAAAAACCTATTGGAAAAAAAAAATTATCTTTTAAAAACAGGAACATGTATATCGTACATTACAGTAGCATTCCAAAGATTGAGAACATTTTCAGGCAATAGTAGACATGTGCATTCGTTTTCGTCCGAATCCATTTTCGTTCTAATTTCAGGTATTTTCGTTATCGTTTTAACAAACGATAACGAAAGAGCTGGATCTGAAATCCGAAAGATCTGACATAAAAAATGCTTTATTTTCGCTTCGTTCCGACAACAGTTCGATATAGATAGAAGATTCGACATGACTCTGACAATAGCGATCTGTGTCAATCGAATCTGTGGTCGATTGTGCCTAACTTTAACTCTATTAGTCCAAGATTATTGTACATAGAGAGGAAAGGTTCGGCATTATAGAGACAATAGCAAAAAAGGTTGAATGTGCCTAACCTAACTTTATTAGTCCAAGATTATTATACATAGAGAGAAAAGATTCGACATTATAGAGACATGAAGATTCGATGAAGCAGCTACAAACATACGATTACCTCGAGTAGACATTTATGGTCAAATGCTCCACCCATAGACTATAGAAGAATTTGAATGTGGGTTAACTAGTAATAATAATTTATAAATATAATTATTACTAGTGTCATACAACATTAGAATTCTACTATAGCTTGTAGGCGTAACATCTGACCAGAAATGTAAGATCGCGGCGTCGTACAGTTTAGCTGCTCCTCCGAATCTTCTTAGAACATTTGACAGACACTATAAGCCTTAAATTACAAATTTGACCCTAATAAATTTTGATTTTTGGACGAATGCATTTTTTTACGAAACAAAATAAATAAAAACTAATTTTGGGAGTACCAAAATAAATGTATTTTTTGGACGAAAACGAAATTCCGAAACAAAATATTTCAGTGTGCACATGTCTAGGCTCTTTTCACATGCAGCAGAGTCAGCTCCAATCAGCAGGGCTCCATGGACCTTCTGATTGGGTTCACCATAAAAACACTGACTGGCGGACCTGACTGGACTATCTACTAAAAATGCTAGTTTCCTACCTCTTTCTGGTTCAAATGGTTTCTGAGTCATTGACCAAGAAAAAACTTGCAGCAAGTCGGAGAAAAGTCAGAACTCCTGATCTGCATACTCATTCCAGGTCAGTAACCTAAAATACTAAAGCCATTTAATAAGCAAGACTACCAGGCACCTAGCATTTTCAGAAGGAGAGGCCAGAAATTGCACTCTGCAAAACAGGCACAATCAATTCCTGATACACTTTACCAACAATAGATGGATAGACAGACACGTTTGAATGAGTTTCATTTATTAATTCTGAATGTATTAAAATATTAGATGATGGTAAAGTTTTGTTCAGTGTTTTCTTTACTAGCTTAAGTCTTTTCCAGAACCTAATAGTTTTGTCCTTTAACAGATTCAGAACTCCACTGGATCTCTGGATGCAAATGGGGTCTGCCATTGCTCTGTCATGCACCCAGATTCCACCTTCCCGGTGGATCGAATGGAGAGCTTGGAAATAGCAAACCGAAACCTGACCATAACTGTCAATGAAGAAATCACCAAGGTAGACAATGCATTTCAAATATTCATCTTGTTGTGGATTTTTTGACGAGAACTGAAAACGTTCTTCCAAGATAAAAAATTGAATGAATGAAAGAGTGTGAACACCAGTTTTGAATACAATAAAACCTTGGATTGTGAGCATAATTCGTTCCGGAAACATGCTTGTAATCCAAAGCACTTGTATATCAAAGCAAATTTCCCCATAAGAAATGGAAACTCAAATGATTCGTTCCACAACCATTTATTCATAAGTTCTTCAGTTTATAGTCCATATAAAAAGATTATAGCAATGTGATAAGTTGTGTAACCATAAAATGTCCATCCACAAATTGCGGCCTCCACAAGGGGATTAGAAGCAGGAGCTCCAGAGTATAAAAGAGAAGAGAGGCGCCTCTAAGTGTAGCAGTAAGTTGCTAAATGTTGTAGCTTCATTAAAATGTAATCATATTGCACTTCTCTTCTCTTTTATACTCAGCTGTGACATGACGCTACATCGCTTGTATATCAAGTCAAAATTTGTTAAAAAATTTAGCTTGTCTTGCAAAACGCTCTCAAACCAAATTACTCTCAAACTAAGGTTTTACTGTATAAATATACTGCACATATTCAATCTTTAATACCATAGCCTTGTAGCATTTGGAACGTGCAATTAGTTCCAGGCAACAGAGCTGCCCTGTTTTAATAGTGGAACTTCCCCTATCTCAATTCCCCCCCCCCCACAAAAGTGGAACTTCCCCAATCTTGATTCCTCCCCCCCTCCGGTGTCACATTTGGCACCTTTCAGGGGGAGGGGGGGTGCAGATACCTGTATAATAGCAATCTATAACAGGTATTTGCACCCACGTCCGGGCATAGATAGCTGTAGAATGTGCGGGTATCTACGGACCCCCCCCTCACTGTCTTCTGGGAGACACACGGGTCCCTGAAGACAGCAGGGACCATTCAGACTGTGCAGTGTAACTTGTGCATGCGCAGTAGGGAACCAGGAAGTGAAGCTGCAAGATTTCTTACCGAAGATGGCATCGGCAGCATCTGAGGACCGAGGGACAGGTCGGCCTCAGGTGCCAACATCGTGGGCGCCCTGGACAGGTAAGTGTCCTTATTTTAAAAGTCAGCAGCTGCAGTATTTGTAGCTGATGACTTTCGGAAAAAAAAAAATAGGCGGACCTTCGCTTTAAAGGCGTTGTAAAGGCATAAGGCTTTTTATCGTAATGCATTCTATGCATTACGATAAAAAGCCTTCTGTGTGTATCAGCCTCCCCAGCACCCCTTAATACTTACATGAGCCTCATCTCTCTCCAGTGATGTCCACGAGTCTCTTGGCCACCCAGGACTCTACCCCCTAATTGGCTAAGACACAGCAGCGGCATTGGCTCCCGCGGCTGTCAATCAAAAATCAGTTAGCCAATCAGGGGAGAGAGGGAGCGGGCCGAACAGCAGCTCCAATGTCTGCTTGCTGTGGGGGCACTCGACAAGAGGGAGGGCCAGGGGATAGCAAAGAGGGACCCGAGATGAGGAGGATCTAGGCTGCCCAGTGCAAAACCACTACACAGACGAGGTAAGTATAACATTTGTTGTTTTAAAAAATAAAAAATAAATCACTTCAAGCAAACGACTGTTCACTTTGCAAGGCAATTTTCCACAGACTTTAACGAATGAGGTGAAGCTCTGCTGACTTCTATCATCCAATCACCTGCAAGCAAAAATGCTGTTTTTCTTTTTTATTGTGATTGGGTATTCTTTGCAAAGTGAAATTTAACCACATTTAATAAGCGCTGGAGAAAGGTCCCTTAACCACTTCAGCCTTGGAAAAATGTACCCCCTTGTCCAGAGCATAAAGCATTAAAGGGTCACTAAAGGAAAAAATGTTTTTAGCTTAAATGACTGTTTACAGGGTATAGAAACATAATAGTTAACTGATTCATTTTAAAAATGATTAAAAATAGATAAAAAACAATCATATAATGTGCCTACAGTTTAGTTTCGTTTTTGCTGTTGTTTCCTGGTTCTTTGAAAGAGACAAAGAGCCAATAGAGGGCAGTGATGGTTTGTAAAATGAAACTGGATTGGTGCTGACACACAGTAATCACACCTCCTTGATTAGTGACCACAGTGAGAAATCTCCCAGTACTGTGGTGATCAGGAAACAGACAACCAGGAAGTGTCCAGAACAGAGAGGAATTACAGCAACATCAAAGCAAAAACAAACAATGAGGACATGAAACCAGGACTGCAGTAATGTAAAGGAAGCTATTTAGCTAAAAAAAAAAAATTCCTTTAGTGACCCTTTAAAATAGATCCCCTACAGCCAGCAACAATAGATCCCCCTAACAACAATGGACCACACACAACAAAATTTCCCCCCCAGCAACAATAGACTCCCAAGCAGCATCAACAGATCTCCGCACAGCCAGCATTAAAGGATCACTAAAGATATATATATATATATATATATATATATATATATATATATATATATATATATATATATATATATATATATATTTAAATAACAAACATGTTATACTTACCTCCACTGTGTAGCTCGTTTTGCACAGAGTGGCCCCAAACCTGGTCTTCTGGGGTCCCTTGGCGGCTGTCTTGCCCCCCCCCCCCTGCAAGGACTCAGCACCTTCATACGAGCGTGCTCACATGGTGTTGAGTTCTTGCGGGCGCGCTCCTGTGATACAGCCGGCGGCCATAGCGGCTCACTGTATCACTCGGCCCCGCCCCCCGGTGCACCGCGTCATTGGATGTGATTGACAGCAGCGTGGGACTTTCGAGGGGTCAGGTAAGTATAACAGGGGGGCTGGGGGGGCCGGTATTGCCGGATGTTTTTTCACCCTAATGCATAGAATGCATTAAGGTGAAAAAACATTTACCTTTACAACCCCTTTAATAGACTCTCTGGCAGCCAATAACAATAGACCCCTCCCCCAACAGTAGATCTCTTTCAGCAACAAATAACCCCCAGCAACATAAGACCCCCAGCCACAATAGGTCCCCCACCAGCATCAGTAGACCTCATCAGCAACAATAGACCCCCCCCCTGAAAAAATTGATCCCCAGCAGTGAGCATCAATACCCTGCAGTACACCCCAGCACCCCTTGCCTTGACATACAGTCAGTCCAGGAGGTGCCGGAACTGTGTTCCCCCATGTTCCCCCACGTTCCCCCACGTTCCCCCGCGTTCCCGCTGAAAAAAGTCCCTGTAAACACCTATATGTTGCATGAATGCCTGAACAAGCATGTTTGAAACATTATACTTTAAGCGTCTTTAGGGGCAGAAGCTGACATGAATAGTTTAGCATCTTCCAAAACCACTGTTGAATAAGGGAAAATTACACAAAATAATAAAGTAAATATGTAGAATGTTTTTAAAGATCCACAGCTATGAGAGCACAGTGAGTGTCTACATGGAGCAGCTGAAGGGCCTAACCAAACGTGTGGAGGCAATGGAGAAAGGAGGTGTCTCCTACTCTGAGCTGGACTTCGAGCTCATCAAGCTGGAGATCAAAGAGATGGAGAACGTCATACTGCAGCTAAAAACCTCATTAAATGGCTCAAATGTGATTGTGGAGACTCTCTACCAGGAGGTGAGAAAAATAATGCTTATAATAATTATCAGATGATAATTAGTTTAATTCCCTTCCTAAGGTGGAACCATTTATACATAATATATACATAAAGGCCCGGATTCACAAAGCACTTACGCCGACGTATCTCGAGATACGCCGCGTAAGTGTAAATATGCACCGTCGTATCTATGCGCCGTGCCCATAAACTGAGATATGCCTGAAAATAGGCTTCATCCAACCGACGTAAGCGCATATTTACGCTGGCCGCAAGTGGCGCTCCCATTGATTTCCTATTCAAATATGGAAATAAGGGAGAATGTACTTGCACCCAGCGCATAATATACGCGGTTTGCGTAAGTCATACGTCCGGCGTAAAGTTATTCCCCATATATGAGGCGCAACTCATGCTAAGGTATGGACTAGGGAACACTGCCGTTGTATTTTACGTTGTTTACGTAGTACGTGAATAGGGCTGGGCGTAGGTTACGTTCTCGTCGTAGGCAGTGATCCGTCGTATCTTAAGGAGTAGTTCCGACGTGATTCTGAGCATGCGCACTGGGATATGTCCACGGGACGGCGCATGCGCCGTTCGTTTTAAGTACTTGTATGGCACTCTGCCCATCATTTGCATGGGGTCACGCCTCATTAGCATGGCTCTTGCCCACTTCCACCTACGACGGCTTACGCCGAGGGAACCCAGCACAGTTTTGGAGGCAAGTGCTTTGTGAATTCGGTACTTGCCTCTCTGCGCTACGTCGGCGTAGCGTATATTAGATTCGCTACGCTGGCATAAATATGCGCCAATATATGTGAATCCGGGCCAAACTCTATACATAAGTGCTATAAAAAACACACATGTTAATTCATCTTTGATTTATATATACAATAAAAAATATAAAGAAATGTATAAAAAAAATTCCAAAAGTTATTGCAAGCATTACAAGCATACAGTAAATTTAACTTGACCTATTGAGTTCTGAAAATAAAACATTAGTGATAATATGATTCAGTGAAATCAAGGATGCTATAGCCAAAAACAAGTAAAAAACATAGTCCTTGTAGTGCAGAGTAATGCCGCGTACACACGACCGTTATTCATGTCATGGAAAAAAACAATGTTTTTCTCGACGTGATTCCTCCCAAGCCTGACTTGCATACACACGCTCGTGATAAAAAATGCTTCTGAAAAGCACGGTGAAGTACAACACGTATGACGGCAATATAAAGGGGAAGTTCCATTCGAATGGCGCCACCCTTTGGGCTGATTATGCAAATTTCCCTTCTCATAACTTGCTTCTGAGCAGGCACGTTTTTTTCCCCGTCGTTAAAGCCTACACACGACCGTTTTTGACGACGTGAAAATCGGCGCAAAACAATTGAGCAGGTTCTAAATTTTTAATGGCCATTTTTCTCATCGCAAAAAATGCTCTGGAGCACACGATCCTTTTTCACGACCAATTGAAAAAATTGTATTTTTCTCGTCATGAAAAACGGTTGTGTGTGCGCGGCATTAGACCTGAAATATGCCTTAATTTAAAGTGAAACTTCTAAAGTAATCTAAAGCCTCAAACACACTATCAGACTTCCATAAGACAAATCAGTGTCTGAAGGGCGTTGGCAGTGAACTTGGTATGCATACAGACGGCAGAACATTTTCAGAAAACATACACCAAACAACGTGTTTTTTCAGCTCTTTACCGCCACCCTTTGAGCAACTTCTGCCATTGTTGTCTGATATTTAGCATTGTGTCAAGTACCTGGTGGAAATCAAGCTGGAGTGGGGGCTTCTCTTGCACCCCCTGTCTGACACCCCTGGTAGTGATGACAGGTAATGACGGAAACACAGAGTGGCACGAGGGCCGATGTAATGGATGGCGCTGGCTGAGTCTTGGCAGGAACCAGGTGGCTGTAGAGCACTGAGCAGACTCTGAGAATGGGAGCTCCGTAACGCTGGGTCAGCAGATTGATGCGCAGCTGGGACGTAAGCCAGGAGGTCATCAACAGCCCGACAGAGCAGGTACCGACAAGAGACGCAGAGGCAGAGACGGGACACAGGCAGGGTTCGGTACACAGACGGGCAGCAAGGTGCAGTAACATCAGGCAGAAGCGGAGTCAGACACAAGCCAGGATCAGGTAGTGTCAGGACCATTAAGGTAAGTACTCACCGAGGCCGAGTTGCTGAGGGCGGCTCACCTTTGCGACCCTGTGCAGACCGCTCCCTGGAGTTAGAACAGAGGAGGGACGGCACAAGGAGGCACCGGTGCCGGGAACTGGTAGGCAGACTTGGTGCAGCTGACGAAAACAGGGCAGGTGCAGAGGACTGGAGACAGTCGTTGATCAGGCAGGAACAGGCAGGTAAGTCCAGAAGGGACCAACAGGAAACAAGGCAAATCCGGGTCACAGGCCGTGGGTCAGGATTTGGAGAGAGCAGAGGAAGTCCGTGAGAGCAAGCCAAGGTCAAGGGGGCAGGAGACAACAGCAAATCCGATAAGCAGGCAGGGGTCAAGTGTAGGAGACGGCAGAGAATAGTCAAGGTCCAATCCGGGTCAAACAGGTCAGGGTATTCAGGTTTCAAGGTTCTCTCACAGGATAAAGCTGACAACAAACCAGCAATTAGCAAAGGGGAAGGGGCTGGCTTAAATAGGCCGCACTGGCCACTGATTGGTCCACAGAAGTACAGGTTCAGAACCAGGCTCCAACGGACAGCACACAGACTAGAACTGAGCAGTGGCTCAGAGACAAAGAGCCGGACCTGAAAATGGAGAGGTCCCAGGTTCGATTCTACCCAGAACCAACTGGGGAATGTGACCGTGAAAGGTCTGTGCCCTGACAGGTAGGCAGGCGGAGATCAAAGAGTAGGTTCAGATAAAGCCAGGTCAAGACACAGGAAACTTGAATCAGAACGGGTAAACAGACACTAGCTGAAAGACCACTCAGCAATGTTCATGTGTCAGTGTTCAGTTTAAATAAGGTTACTTGGCGCCCATACGTGCACATGCGCGCACGTGTGCACACATGCACATCGGGGCGCGCCCGTGCACGCACGCGCATGCGCCAATACAAGTCCTTCTTTGTGCACACACTGGTGTGCCCGTGCTTGTGTGCAGGTGCGCGTCTGTTGGCCGGACTTCTCTTACACATTGGTTCGGAGCATGCGTGTTTGTACTTTGGATTTTAGTCCGCCGGTTTTGTGTACACACGATCGGATAATCCGACGTAACACATTTATTGTCAGACAGTTGGTGAGCATGAACAGCCAACATTTTTTGTCATTAATTCCGCCAACAATTGTCTGATGGACATACACACGGTCGGATTATCCAACACAACTCGTTGATCAGACATATATTGTCGTAAAATCCGATCGTGTGTACGGGCCTTAAGTCTTGGATTTCTTCCATACACCCTGCTATGCAGTGATTCTGAATAGTGTTTCCCAGTGCCAATCCACACACATAAGGGATAGCTCCCACCTTCTGTTTTTGACCTCAACTAAAATATATTAGATAGGTTACATACTCTTTGTCCCCTCAACTGAGGTAATATTGCATCAAATCTTGTCCAGCTTATGGCATAACCACATGCTCTAAAAAAAGGAGAGGAACCAAAATGCAACAGTGTAAAACCATAAAATTAACAGCATAACTAATATGCAGAAATAGATATGAAACAAATGCAAATGACACCCAGTACAGATGTAGGTGGCCATGGTGGCAATGTTTGAGGATAAATGTACACCTTGATCAAGTCCACCCCCACCTGGTAGATTTTTTTTATTTATTATTGTATTGTGACTTAATCCCCCTCCCTACCCTCTATTCTAAGGCAGCCATGTGGAATGCTTTCTGACACCAATGCTATAGTTGTGTCCTGTATTACATGACTATATGTAAATTTAAAGCTGTTGTAAAGGTTTCTTTAACCTCCCTGGCGGTATGATTCTTTCAGAAAAAAGGTGCTGAAAGCGGTACCATTATTTGCAAGGAAATTTGGCGTTTTATACTGTAGGCCTGTAATTTTTAGAAATAACTCACATAAATCTGACCAAAGAAGAGTCTTGTAGGCATCCCGGGTATGACATTTTTTTAAAAACAAAATTATAAATTATAATATAATAAATAATTATAAATAATTATAACAAATAATAATAAGATTATAATAAAAATTATTCAATAATGTAATCAACTCAAAATCACTGAAATTTGCTCAGTTGCAGAATTGTTGCTGTCATTACTTTTATTTTTTATGACGAATTTCCCCACAAATCGCTATCGCACAATTCTGCAAGTGATTATAATTTATTATCGCTGTTTTCTAGCTGCTCTAAAACCATTTTTGACATAAAGGGACACTTTTGGACAATCTACAGTTTGCAGGCAGAAAGAACAGTTTTTATTTTATAAAAGTACATGTAGGGCACTGGGCAGACCACTAGGGACAAGGGGGTGTGTATTTTTTACATACAGTACTGTACTCTATAAGAGTACAGTATACTGTATGTAATGTGTTTGTTTACGCTTTTGAATTTGGCGCCGTTCTCCGCTCCCGTGCGTTGTAACGTCGCAGGGAACGGAGATTGGCGGCACAGGAGGACACTGTGTGAATCGAGCGAGGTCCTGCTCGCTCACACAGTGCGGTGGCATCGCTGGATCCAGGAACAAGGTAAGTAAACCAAGCCTATGGATCCAGCGAGGCGAGCCCGAGTCTGACTCAGGGTTACTGATCCTAGCACAAAAATCTAACCCCGAGTCAGACTCGGGAATACCGCCAGGGGGGTTAATAGGTTCCTTTAAGCTAGTGCTTTGTTGGTTCACTAACCTTTACCTTCAATTTCCCTTCTAAATGTTTTTTTTCTTTGTCTGAATTTCTCACTTCCTGTTTCTCCTCAGTAAGCTTGCCCCCATCATCCAAGCTGTTTTGGCTGGGGGTTAGTCAGCCAGAACAGCTTAGCGAGGAGGAACAGAAGGTGATAAATTCAGACAAAGAAAACAAAAAAAAAATAACATTTAGAAGGGAAATCGAAGGAAAAGGTAAGTGAACCAACAATGCACTAGCTTAAAGGAACCTATTTAGAAAAAAAAAACCTTTACAACCCCTTTAAGATTTGATATAATTAATGGAAAAGTATAAAAAAAGCTGACCCAAAATCAGTATAGTTTATTTCAACTTCATAATCAGCTTTATTTGTTCTTTCTTTGATAGATTCGCAATATTTCCGTCATGGTTAGTCAACTGGAGGTCTATGATAAGAACAATGTCCTGGTGATCAGACGGGAGATTGGCGAGCTACAGAAACGGTTGGAAGAGTGTCAGCAAAACGATTCTAAACCAAATCTATGGTCCCTTCCTCCAGCACACTACGGTAGGTCACAACAATGTCTACAGGTTAATAGATTACAGCAGGATTAGGCAACCTTAAAGAGGACAAGATCTACCTGAACAACATGAGATATATCAAAGATTTCTGGCATCACCCCGCATTTACCCCATCTAGGTCGCGGGCAGTGCTTCCTCCGGGCGGTGGCTTCACCCTGCGTCTTCTCCTCGACTTCGGCGGCCTCCCCTGTGTCTCCTCCTCAGCAGCCAATAGGATCGCTTCTCCTCTCGGCCAATCGGGAGATGGGTCTCAGGACCTACTTCCTGATTGACTGGGAGGAGTTTTAGGAAGACAATAGCGAATATTAATTTGCCATTGTCACAGCACTGCGCCCCGAGCCCACCCTTTTTTGAAGCCAAATAGAGCCTCAGGTTCTAATCACGTGCATCTAAAAAAACATTGGAATCCATGCGTCCGGCGTTTGGTGGGTGCTTTTGCATGCTAAACACAACCCATTCAAGTAAATGGGACCACTTTGCAAGTCCCCCACAACTGCATGCTGCTGCGGGGTCCAAGGGGTTACAGCAGGTTGTGAGAAAGCAACACAACACTGCCTGCTTTAACACCTTGTTTGCTGTACTGCACAAGGTTGCAGGACACTTACAGAGTGGCTTCATTCACTTGTATGGGTCATGCTTGGGAGGTGCTACACCCACCAACCATGACAGGGCGTAAAAACTCCTGCAGCGACATGTGTACACCTCTGGCCACTACAGCTCAAGGGGGTGCAGTTGGGACAGGGGTAATAAAAACAAAACCTAACTGCAAATGTAAATGAACCCTTACTGTTATGAGCCCCCTATAAGGATGCTTTCACATTGAGGTCTGTGGTTTACCCACACCGTGGGTGCAGTACAGTGCATCTGCAACTTTCCAGGGTTAGCTGCGCTTTGCCATAGACTTTAATTTTATTCTGCAGGTGTGATGCATTTTCTGAAAATGCACCTAAACTCCTGTATTCAGGAGTTTTGGTGCGCTTTCAGAAAGTGCACCAAACCCGCAGGGTATAATAGAAAGCTATGGCTAAGCTCAGCAAACCTGCAGGGAAGCTTCAGGTGCACTGCACCCACAATGTGGGTAAATCTGAGCACATCAGTGTGAAAGCAGCCTTATATGTATTGCTTCACACTGACCTGGAGATCGTTTATTTCCTGCTGCTGGAACCAATCTGGAGACCACTAGCCGGGATAAGAGATGGAGTGCTGTTGGTGTCACTCCGCATGGGACAGGGGGCAGCACTACCGAGGAGGCATCGGTTTATACGGCTCTTGCTCCCTACTACCGCTCCAACTTTACAACCAGTCCCTCTGCATTGCACTCTGTTTGATGCTCTGGAATGTCAGTCAGCAAGCCCAGATCGTGATCTACCAGTAACCTGTCTGCGATCTACTGGTTGCTGACCCCCAAACATAGATGAGCTGGCACTTGCCTCAAGCCTAATATATACATACAAGTAGGACGTACATCATGGGGAGTAGGGATAATGGAGGTCATAACTGAGGCATGACAGGACTATATAAGAATGTAATAAAGTTCATGGGGTCCATGCAAAAACATCTTGAGAGGCATCCCAGTGAAAAGCAAGAAGCAGCTTCTGGAACAACTGAGGAAAAGGCATAGGTGCCAATCTGAGTGTAGTAAGTTGGTGAGTTTAATACATATGTACAATAAGGGTACTCACAATGGTAAAATGTCTCAGTAGGCATAGAGCACAAAGTGCATACGGGATCTCCGGGAAGGGAACATCCGATTGGCTTCTGCGGTGGGTAATTAAACGGTCCGCACGGCTGGATGCTGACGCTTCCTGGAACTCACAGTGACGTCACTTCCGGGACACAGTGAGGAGATCTTTGGTAAAAGTAGAATATAAAGAGGTGGACTTCAGACAATGCTACAACAACCAGATTCTTGACTGGCATACATTAATTTTCCTATACATTCTGATAATCTACCAACATTTAAAGTCTTTCAAGCGGAGTTCCAGTCACCTGTGAAAAAAATAAAAGCCAGCCGCTACAAAAACTGTAGTAGCTGATTTAAAAAAAAATATCCACTCACCTGTCGCACAATCCAGCGGTGTGCTCACCCCAGTTGGTTGCACCTGCTAGCTTCATTCCTAGGTGCCGGCATCTTCCACTATGGGCACTTGGTATGTGACAGATTGCGGATTCACAGACGTGGTACCAACTGTGCAGGCGCGAGCAGCGCTGCACATTGTGACTGGTCAATGCAGTCTTCTGTGACCTGTCAATGTCCCAGAAGACTGCAGGGGAAGGGGAGAGAGGAGAACTTCGGTTTTTGACCGCCTAGACAGTCGGAATGGAACTGGGAACGAGTAAATCAAGTAATCGACCCCCCCCCCCCTCAAAGGTGCCAATTCTTCAACAGGTGCGGGGGATGAGTCCTTAAATTGGAACCTCCCCTTTTCGATAGAGCCCCACTGTAAATCATTTAGTATTCTTTTAGCAAACCCTGATGAAGAGGGCATTTTGAAGCCCTTACAACGCATTGGCTAGATGTACAGATTTCACTTGAACCTTTTATTCCAGTGTGGCGCTCCTGTTCATATTTACTGCTCTATAAATACGCATCTATCCATGTCCCCTCCCTGCTCTTTTGGAGCTGTGAATAGATTAACATACATGTCAACAAACAACAAAATAGGAGGCATTCTACAAATATAATCAAATATAATCCTCATTGGGGGTACCACATCCTGAATAATGAATATGTAAAGCTCCCTAACCGAAAAGGAAAAACTAAAGGACTTTAACCTCCCTGGCGGTATGATTCTTTCAGAAAAAACATGCTGAAAGCGGTACCATTATTTGCAAGGAAATTTGGCGTTTTATACTGTAGGTCTGTAATTTTTAGAAATAACTCACTTAAATCTGACCAAACAAGATTCTAATAGGCATCCCGGGTATGACATTTTTTTAAAAACAAAATTATAAATTATAATATAATAAATAATTATAAATAATTATAACAAATAATAATATAATTATAATAAAAATTATTCAATAATGTAATCAAATTAAAATCACTGAAATTTGCTCAGTTGCAGAATTGTTGCTGTCATTATTTTATTTTTTTTATGACGAATTTCCCCACAAATCGCTATCGCACAATTCTGCAAGTGATTATAATTTATTATCGCTGTTTTTTAGCTGATCTAAAACTATTTTTGACATAAAGGGACACTTTTGGTTGCTATGGACAATCTACAGTTTGCAGGGAGAAAGAAACGTTTTTATTATATAAAATGACATGCATGACACAGGACAGACCACTAGGGACAGGGGGGGTGTGTTTTTTTTACATACAGTACTGTAATCTATAAGATTACAGTATACTGTATGTAAGGTGTTTGTTTACATTTTTGAATTTGGCGCCGTTCTCCGTCCCCGTGCGTCGTAACGTCGCAGGGAACGGAGATCGGCGTCACACGGAGGCACTATGTGAATCGAGCGAGGTCCTGCTCGCTCACACAGCGCGGTGGCATCGCTGGATCCAGGGACAAGGTAAGTAAAAAGTGCCTGTGGATCTAGCGAGGCAAGCCCGAGTCTGACTCGGGGTTACCGATCGTAGCAGGAAAATCTAACCCCGAGTCAGTCTCGGGAACACCGCCAGGCAGGTTAAAGCTGGGATTGTGCAGACACAAATGATCTTGGTCATAACCATTTCACAGTTTTGGGATTAGGGATGATTGACCAAAGCATGCACCATGACCTGCATGCTTTGGCCAATCCCAGCGCCCTCAGCAAAGAGAGCCATAATTGACCAAAGGCCAATCATGGCTCAGTGGGACTAAGTCCATGCACCAAACTATATAAGGCTGCCTGCACGTCGGCCCTGTGTAGTGTGTTGGCGTAGATGGAGAGAAAGAGTGTGATTTAGAGTGATCAGGCAGGTAGATTATTCAGTCAGCTCAGCTGCAGTGTATTATATATATGAAATACACTGGGAAGTTTCTACTTCTATGAGGTATAGGTGTATATGAATAATACCATATTCTGTTAATGGAAATTTAAAATTATTTAAAAAGTTTAAGATTTAATAAATAGTAGAGAGAGGGTGGGCACTCAGGAGCTCAGATATCTCACCAATAAAGACCCTGAGCTATCTTAGTTAGTTACATAGCAACTTTTAGAGAACTTTCAGGCTGGAAAGTGTAGGGTGCCATATAACTTTTTTGGCTATTTGTAGAACTCGATAACATTTCTGCTTTATATATGCCATTTTGTAGAGCCAACGCTGATTTTTACTCCCAGGTATTAATATTAGAAAATACTCCATTTATATTTTACAATTTACTTTTTATGTTTCACAGGTACTTGTGACCATGGACACAGTGTGAATATCAGTAAACCGTATATAGTGCAGCAGAATTTGAATGGTGCAAGCTACCCATCAGGAGGATGGGGAAAAGACTCATTATTGGGAGCTGATCAGTCCACTTTTTGGGTTGCCCCACTACCTACTGACGGACGCGTGATGTATTATATATACAGCTATCCTTCTTATAATGACCTTCTGCTCTACAAACACACGGCATCAAAAACCCTTAGCGGTTCTAATTACGGGCAAGGTGCTGGAATGATTATGTACAACGATACAATGTATTATAATTGCTACAATTCCAATAATCTCTGCAAATACAACATGAAAACTAATGTAGCCCAGCAATTGGCACTAAGAGATGCAACTTACAACAACCGCTTCTCCTATGCATCCACACCTTGGCAGGACATCGATCTTGCGGCCGATGAAGAGGGTCTTTGGGTCATTTATGCAAATGAAAAAGAGGGTGGGAACATTCTTATTAGCAAACTTGATGCTAACACATTGGAAGTAAAGCAAACCTGGTCCACCTCACTTTACAAGCCAGGTGTTTCCAATGCTTTCATGGTCTGTGGGGTCTTGTATGCTACAAGAATCTACAGAACAAAAATGGAGGAGATCTTCTACATGTATGACACTAAAACTGGTAAGGAAGAGAATCTGAGTATCCCCTTTGAGAAGATGAAGGACACAATGCATAGTCTGTCCTACAACCCAAATGACCGCAAGCTCTACATGTACAGTGATGGATTCCTGTTCACCTATGACCTCACTTTCTTGCCAAACAAATAAAACGTTTAACATGTGCCCTAATATTGAATAGAAAAGCTAGCTTAAAAAATAATCTTAAAGAGAGCTACCCAATTAAAAAATGTACCATTTTCTTTTATTTAATGCAAATATTAAAGTGCAATATGTAATAGCAACCCAACATATATATTATATTACTCTTCTAGCTGCTCTAAACTGATAAAAGTTTGCTATGATTGGTTGATTTGTGTTTCTGTTTTGGGGTACATTCCATTGTTTTAAAAGTGTTACAGTACACAACCTGTCAAGGTACCATGAGACTCCTCAATTAGTGAGAAGCACCTGGCTATTCAAAATATTCACAGTCTATTGTACTCTTTGGGTGCCACCATTTTCTTCAGTTACATAGCAACTGAAAATTCAGGTTCTAGATAAAAGGCAAGTTATTCACCAAGAATCTGGGTAACCACAATGTTCCTTTAAAATACAGATATACAAAAATTAACACTTAGGCCTCGTACACACGTCTGAGAATCTCGTCAAGAAAAACCCGTTGTTTTCCCGGACGAGATTCTTGGCAAGAAACTCTTGCCGCCGGAGTGTACTGACTTTCATTTCACTGAAAGAAAAAACAAAGTGACGTCATTGCATATGACGAGCATGCGCTCGTCACATTCAATGCCGTCGCCGCCATCTTGCTTCACCCTACCTATGCCGTGGAAGCTACCGCGCATGCGTCAAAGTCATTTCACTCTCGAGAAACCCGAGAGTGTGTATACTTACCTGTCGCCGTGGAAACCTGTGCATGCTCGAAATGACTTTAAAGCATGCGCGGTAGCTTCCATGGCATAGGTAGGGTGAAGCAAGATGGCGGGGACGGCATCAAATGTGACAAACGCATGCTCGTCATGCGCAATGACATCACTGGGCTCTTTCCTTTCAAGAGAACCGCAGTTCTTTTGAAATGAAAGTCAGTACACTCCGGCGGCAAGAGTTTCTTGCTTTGCCCAGATTTGCACTATAACTTTTGTTTTTTTTCTCATTGGCTACAACTGCTGAAAACAGCCATTATAGCACATAAGTCATTAATATATAGATAAATAAGTAGAACGTATAATGTGATTTACAGCATTAACCATATATTTGCATGTGATTTATTATTGTATTTCCTTCCTGAAATTGTCTGTAGCTTTATGGCATAAAATAAATAAAAGTGAGCATTTAAAGAAATGTGTTTGTCATTCCTGTAGACTGCAGTGTCTTTCAGTTACTCCATAGTTTGGTCCATCTATGCAATCATGGGCATCCGCTCCATAGGGCAAGGGGGGGCAATTGACCCCCCCTGGAAAATCGAGAAGGTGTTGAAGAGTCTAGCGTCCGCGGGCTGTCTGAGCGGTCTCGGCCCAAATGTCACACAGGCACAGTGAGCAGAGTGAAGCCGCCTCCCCCTCCGGTGTTTATGTGTACACAGGAGGAGGGAACCTGCTGTGCCTGTGCCGCGCTGATGGCTGATCTGAGGAACTGAATGCGATGGGGGGAGGGGGGTCCGTCTTTGCTGAAGGGGGATCTATGCTGAATTGAGGGGTCTGTGCGGAATGGGGGGTCTGTGCTGAAGGGGGGGTCCATCTGTGCTGAATGGAGGGGTCTGTGCAGAATGGGGGGGTCTGTGCTGAAGGGGGGTCCATCTGTGCTGAATGGAGGGGTCTGTGCTGAAGGGGGGTCTGTACATTCTCTTGGCTATATTTATATGGGCATGGAGTGAAGCTAAATTATCTCAAGAGCTATTTCACACTGCCAGCTGACCACGTTATCGGTAAAGCGCCACAAAAAAAGCGGCGTTTTACCATTGTTTCAGCTGCGCTATTCGGCCACCAGCGGGGCGTCTTTAACCCCCGTTAGCGTTATAAGAAAGGGTTAAATGCGACTGTGTATCACTGCTGCCGAAGCACCCCCCTCTGAAAAAATTTCAGCGGACGCCCATGTATGCAATCCTATTTTTTTATATATTATAGATTATATAATATATCAATATTATAGATTAAATTCTGCTAACTTGCCTGGTTTATTCACAATGTCTTGTTTTTTTAAATGATGGCTGAAATAATTTTCGAATTAAACAAAATCCATAAACGCTAAACAAAAATGCAAATGCAGTTCTCTTTTCTAAATGTACATTTAGCTTAAAATATGACTATACTTAGTATTGCAGATTATAATAGGTATAATGTCCCCCATGTTGTAAACGATTAATATATTGGATTACAATGAGGCTTTTTATGTTTGTCTATTGGCCCCTTCACTCTGCGTTGTTCCCTGGGGTTGCGTTATCATATTCAAATAACATGCAGTATTTTGTGTGTTCTGTTAAGGCAGGACCGATAATTTAGAATGGGCCGCAATATATGGCAAAAGAACAAAACATGGACCTGTACAATCAACAAGAAGATGCAGGTGTTTTGTCGAGATGTGCCCGCCTTCGAAAAGTGCCTCTGCATTCGTAGAACGGATAGGCACTCCAGCTGAGTTGCTGATAAGCTAGAGTGACGTCCTACAGTGCATGGGAACATCATAGGAGCCTTTTTTCGATGGGAGATACCATTTCTAGGGCACAATTTAATGCTATGCAAACAGTGGAGGGACAACGCATGTGTCATATTGTGCTATGCTGTTGTGCCACAGGTTTTCGGCGAGGCACAATGTGATATCTACTGTGTCCCTTCTGTCTTTGCATAGCTTTCAATTGTTCCTTGTGAAATGGTATCGCCCGTCTAAAAAACCCTCCTACGATGTGCGCATGCACCATGGTGACGTCGCTCCAGCTGATCGGCAACTCAGTTGGAATGCTCTTCCGTACTGCACATGCGTTTGCACTTTTTGGCACAACAGTACAGATCAGCAAAGTGGTTATACTTTATCAAGATGCCAATGCGTTTCGGCCATTCAGGCCATAATCATGACTGATTAGGGCCTATGCTCCATATTACAGCATTGGACTAAAGCAGGGGTCTCCAAACTACGGCCCTCCAGTTGTTCAGGAACTACAATTCCCATCATGCTTAATCATGTCTGTGAATGTCAGAGTTTTACAATGCCTCATGGGATGCGTAGTTCCACAACAGCCGGAGGGCTGTAGTTTGGAGATCCCTGGACTAAAGGACTAAAAAAAGATTCATGTGAGTCCCTGGAGAGCCTCTAAGATCAACTCCTACACTTCTGTCCCATGGAAGTCTTGCAGTTTGAGAAGGAGTTCAAGTCTGAGTCTGCCAAAGTGACAGCAAGAATAGCTGATACCTACATGAACACTTGGGCATCTGACCACCTGGAGTATCTCAGTTGCCAGGTGGTTTCAGCTCTCCAGAAGGAGAGAATTTTTTTTCTTTACTGAACTTATTGAAAGCTGTACATGAACAATTTTCCGACAGAAGGCAATCAGAACAACATGGTCAAAAGGCAGCTCATTGTACTCAAAAAATGTAATGAACAATTTTTGTAGGTGACACACACATTTCCCTTAGCAGGTAACTTGGGGGGAATATCCAAGAACAATTACCTTCAGTCATGTGTAAGGCCCCTTTCACACTGAGGAGTTTTTCAGGCGCTAAAAATAGCGCCTAAATACCGCCTGAAAAACTCATGCCCAGCCTTCTCAATGTGAAAGCCTGAGGGCTTTCACATTGAGGCGAGGCGATGCACTGGCAGGAGAGAAAAAAATCTTCTGCCAGCAGCATCTTTGGAGCAGTCCTTCACCGCTCCTTCCCATTTAAAACAATGGGAAACCGCGGTAATACCGCCCGCAATGCGCCTCTGCAGAGGCGCATTGCGGGCGGTATTAACCATTAATCGGCCACTAGTGGGGGTTAATACCACACTGCTAGCGGCCGAATCCCGCGGCAATTCCGACGGTATAGCGCTGCTATTTTTAGTGCCGCTATACTGCCAGCACGCCTCCCGCCCCAGTGTGAAAGGGGCCTTACCTGCCAGCAGGTTGGCAAGGCAGGTATTCACATGGCTCTATTACAATCTAAGTAATTGATGAGCCTTTTAAGATGGTGGGAATGGATATCATTGGGCCACTAGCCATCCCAAGCAGCTCAGGTAAACAATACATCTTGACAATAGTGTAGTTGTCAATGATACCCAGAGACTATGGTATTATCCTCCCTCAAGCAGACAAGGTTGCTAACACATTTATGGGAATATTTATGAGAGTGGAGATCCCTGCAAAGCAGAAAAGGGTAAAGTAAATAAGTGGAACTTTATACATGTCTCCAGGAGAGAAAAAGCGAATATGAAATACAAGTAAAAATCAAGCTAGTATTATTAAAAAGGGTCAAATATAAAATGTTCACTAGGCATGTACAGTATTTAAATTAAAAAACAAAATAAGAGGCATAACATATAACGGTAGAGATAATGTAAATGGTCTACGCATTTTACAGGGTTACCCACTTCAACAGGACCATCTATGCCATTTTTGCAGTGAAGTTCACCATTGTCATAAACTTGTACTGAAAGAAAACATATGGAATACACAATGACAATGTCCAAAAAAAAAAAGAAGAAACACATAATACATGCATATGTTCATCAATAATATCAAATATTCCTGACCAAGACAGCAGGAGAATTTTTTTTTTACTCTTACCCCTGTCCAAATGCACAAATTTGTGAACCCGGATAAATGCTGGCGGGGTTGTTTGCATAAATGTTTTTATTACATTTTTATTCTATTAAATTGTTATTATGGTAACACACTAGGCTGGTGCGCCTTTTTCTCTTCTTCTTGTCATTGCCAGATATACTATGGGATTTCCCCATTTTGGAAAAAAGTATTTACCTTCATATCTGAGTTAAAGCGGGGGTTCCGCGGGTTTACGTTTTTTTTAAAGGCTTCTGCCGCTCTTACCTTGTGAAGGTAATCGCTCATCTGTCCCAGTCTTGTAGCCCGCTGCATTGAAAATCGCGAGGAAAGAATGTTTTGTAAAATTCTAAGATGGACGTTACCATCTTTACTGTGGGCACTGTGAAGCCCAGCTCCTTGTTCTTCCGGGATGTGGCGAATGCTGACGTCCCAGCATTCACCGCTCTATCCCGCGCATGTGCAGTGTTTACGGCGAGCGTTGCCGTCAACACTGCACTGTTGCCATCACAACGGCCGGCGTATGTCACGCCCTGTTGTGAACACATATACCTTCTCTATCAGCTCTCGCTCAGATTGTGAAATGAGCTGCTGCCTGACTAGTCACGTGACCCGCGAGATATTGCGGGATTTCAACACAGCGCGTCTCCTGGGATTCTCAGGACTCACTCCCAGGAGACATAGCGCTGATCGGGGAATTTTGGAAACCACTCCCACTCCCAAGGGGAATAGTGAGTGACAGCTCACAAAAGGCCCTAGTACTAAGGTAAGGAGACCGATTAAAAAAACAGATACATAGCGAACAATGGCTGCTGGATTTAGACAGCCAAACTTGTAATTTAGGGTGAACTTCCGCTTTAACAGGTATAATAACTAAACCTTCTTTCCTGACAGCTCCATGTCAGCACAGATGGGTATAGGCTCCCCCCCCCATGCCTCCAGTCAGGGCCGATCAGCCCTATAGGCTTATTATGCAAGCCGCTTAGGGCCCCGCAAAGCTGTGGAGGCCCCCCCCCCAAATTACTAGAGGCCCCGCCTGGTGAGAAGTAATTTTCAGCCCCTCACCCCGCTTCTCAACCAGCAAAGTAGTAGGGGAGCCCTACTTCAAGAGCAATGGGCTCAGGACCAATGTTTTTTTTCAAGGGTCCAAGATGATGTGAAACATCCTGGAGTTGAGAGCAGCTTTTCAGGCTCTTAACCATCAGTCACCTCATCCGGGGTAAACCTGTCCTGGTAAAGTTGGACAGCGCAACGACTGTGGCCTACATCTGGAAACAAGGCTCAGTCTCTCACTTCTGAAGGAGGTTTCTCTAATTCTAGAATCCACCCAAATCAATCTTCTGCAGCTATCTGCAACCTATGTGCCTGGTTGGAAGAATCTTTAGGCAAACCACTTGTCCAGGACAAGTCTGGACGACAATGAATGGTCCAGACTACTGCAAGTCTTTCGAGAACTAACAGAGCTTGGTATTTTACTTCCAGAGGTAGACTGCTTACATTCCCAGTCAACACTAAGTTGCTGAAGTTCCTATTTAGGGCCCAGATTCCACAAGCCATCGGGGTGGAGGTGCTGACCGCAGAGTAGATCTCCAAGACAGATTATGCCTTTCTGCTGCTCCCTCTGATTCTCAGCTTCCCGCTGAGGCTGTGGCTGGGGGAGGGTGACAGTTCTGATAATCAACCCAGATTGGCCGAAGGGGCCTTGGTACCCTCTGCTCAACCTTATGATTGTCAAGGAGTGGCTCCCTCTGCCTGTAAGATCAAATCTTTTCCAGTCCCATTCATCCAGCATCTGACAGGCTCAGGCTGATGGCCTGGGTCTGGAAAGGCAGAGGCTAATGGATTTTGAATGCTCTGTGAAGATTGTGAATACTCTTATGAAAACAAGAAACGACAGCCCTAAGCGTACCTATAGAAGAATATGGCATAAATTCCCAGTATTATTGCTGACCAAGATTTTACACTGGACTCAAGCGTGGCTTGATTTAGGTCTATGCGTAAGTATGCCATAGGCATGCATTTTGGCTATTTCTGCCTTCACTAGCATACAGGGGGCATCCAACGCTTAATTATACAGTTTTTCAAGATGCAATTTAGTCAAAATCTGTAATTGTTTCCAAAATGAGATCTCCCAATGCTATTGGACGTTATTGCATCAGATGCCTTTAATCACCCTGTGGTACCTCTCACTGAAAACTGCTTTACTGATGGCAATTACATCAGCCAGAAGAGAGTCAGCATTGGTTTCCTTGGGGTTTAAAGAATCCATACTCGCTTACTTCCCAGACAGGGTGGTACTCATGCCAATGCTCGAAATTTGTGCCTGAACTGACCTTCAGAGTCCATATCACACAAGAGGTTGTCCTCCTATGTTCCTTTTGGGGATTACTCCAAAAATGTGCCCATTGGATGTGGACCAAGCTTTAAAATGTTTAATCAAGGCGACTTCTGACATAAGGAAGTCAGAACATCTGTTTGTCATTTCAGGTGAAACACATAATGCTTTTACGGCTTCCAGCAAGATTATTGCCTCTTGGTTGGTAAAGCTCATCTCCTTGGCCTGCAAGTTGAAAGGGTTGGCTGAGCCAGGAGAATCACGGCACTCTTCACTAGAAGGGTCTGGACCTTGAGAGTGGCAGCAGGCTGAGTGTCTGAAACTATCTGCAAGGCAGCTACGTGGGCACTGAAATATTCATATTCATGGCTTAATGACAATTGAGTTTGGCAGGGGCATCCTGGCTTCTGTTATTTTTTTAGTCAGAATTGAGGAGTGTGTAGCATTATCCCTCCCCTGTTTTGGCTAGTTAGTTCCCAGCTGTGCTGACATGGAGCCGTCAGGAAAACGGAAAATTGAATTAAAATACTTACCGTAATTTTCCTGTCCTGACAAGCTCCATGGCAGCACAGATCCCACCCAGCTTGGCAGGACAAGTTACAGAACGCAGAGGCTATAGATGGGTTCAAATTTATATGAGTTAAGTCCTGGAGGCATGGGGGGCTGAGCCTATACCCAGCTGTGCTGCCATGGAGCTCATCAGGAAAGCAAAATTACGGTAAGTATTTGAGTTACATTTTCTGTTTTAGCGCTGGCGATCCTTCGCTTGGGGATCACCTCCTTCCCATCTAAGTTGAAGATCATAGTTCTACACATTCTTTTTGTTGGCAGGCTAATGATAATGTGAAAATTGAAACAATCTACTGTCCAAAACATATCTGATGTACAATTGCATCTCATCTTGATAAAGGAATATGAACACTACACAGCCCTACAATCTGACTCGCTTACAAAATTTAGGCCTTACTGGGAACCGTGAGTAATGTTACTTTAACAATGCTATCCTACTAGTTACCTTTGCTTCTCCTTTATAATACTCTATGTATACATCTAGTGGAATAATTTGTAACAATTATCTTGGAGCACCTCTGTGTCTTTACGTATATGTAAGGGCCCTTTCACACGGGCGGACGAACGGACCGTTTTTTACAAGTCCGTTTACGGACTTGTAATGCATCCCTATGGGATTGTAGACATTAGCGGATGATGCATCTGCTAACGTCCGTAAGGATCCGCCTCCGCAAAGATCCGCTTTTTCAGACGGAAGAAAACCCTATTTTTCTTCCGTCTGGCGGAACGGATCGGACGAATGCGGACACACGGTCCGTATTCATCCAATTCCCCATAGGGGAGAGCGGAGGAAAGACAGGGCGGTCTCTGCACAGTGTGCGGGGACCGCCCTGTCCGCCGACAGATCAGCGGGGATTTACGGATGATCCCCGTTGAGCAGACGGACACACACGGGGTGGATCAATACGGATCCGCTCCGTGTGAAAGAGCCCTAATGCCGTGTTACTAATCTATTATGCAATCTTTGCAACTGTAATAGTGACTTCCAATTTTTGCGAAATTTTGTAAAACCAATAAAAAAAGAATAACACTAAAACACCACACGTACCCCTTTCAAGGTATGAACCCACTATTCAAGGGACAAATTGAGAGCACTCTTCAGCCTGTGTGAAAACCCCAGAAATCGACACTCAGATAAAACTCAAGTAGACCCAAGATAAATAAGTTCAAAGAATGGTAAACAAATATGTGGACCTCTAATATATTTTCCCAAACTCAAAGGAGGAAAGAGGGGAAACAGAAAGGAGGAAGGGACCTAGTCTTACCCCCAAGTGTCAAATGAGTGGTGTCAACAAACCAGTATACTGTACATATATACAGTATATATATCGTAATGTTAGTGGATGAATTTAACCCCTTCCTGTCCAGCCCTGGCATCAATTTTTCTTTATGTGCTAGATCTAAGTATACATTTGGTACTCAAAGGGTGTATGGCCAATTTATGTTTATTTGCATCTGTCTCCTCGCCTCCCAGTTACTCGTGCTAAATGGTGATATGAATGTGTTCAAGTAGTTTTCAATGCTTGCCCATTTTTATGGGACCTTTTAGTAAGCATTGGGGGTTATTTACAAAAGGAAATTCCACTTTGCACTACAAGTGCACTGCAAGATCTAAAATGAGGCGGAGCTCTGCTGCTTTGATCTTCCAATCATGTGCAAGCTAAAATTATGTGTTTTATTTTCCTTGCATATCCCCCTCAGATCTACAATGACTGTACTTGAAAGTGCAGTGCACTTGAAGTGCAAAGGGGATTTGTCTTTCATAAATAACCCCCACTGTCTTATGTGGAAAGCTTTGGTCTGTACCAGGAGCCAATTATGCTGGGGGGAGAGAATTACAAAGCTGGGGATTTGATTATTTAAATTTTATTCTGGCCAAAGTATAGCTAGCATGGAAAAAGACTGTTTGGTTAAGCGCACAAGTCGACAAAATAATTTATATTTACATATATGACTTCTTTCTTTTTTGTGAAAAAACATACAGTGAAAAAAGAGACAGGTGAATAGGTAGGATGATGCACATATAATAGGTAAGTGACCTGAAAGCTGTACTAAAATATGTTACAGTATTCTACAACAACTTTATTGTGACAAATATAAAGATACTCTTCATCTTTGAGATTATAAGTGTATTTTGAGCACACACACAAGCAGCAGCCACCCCCGCAGCCACAACTTGAGGATATCTCATTACACAGTCCTGCAGGTGAGACAAATAAGGTGACCTCCAAGGCAGCGTCACTGTCACCAGAAAGGGACATATTCTCCTCACAATCTAACATGGACAGGGTTTTGGGGGATATGTTATTCAGCCAGGGGAGCCCAGATAATAGCCCTCCTTATGCATCCAATGTGCAGGCTGCTCCGCTGCCCACTGAATATTCTGGCCAGAGTTTCCACACTCCTTGACCAGGGCTTGGAAAAGGCAAGTAAACGCATAACCTCTGATCTGAAATGTGAGTTCCATGAATTGTAAACCTGCATAGGAACCCTGGAAAGCACGCTAGATGACACTATTACCAGGACCAACCAAAACACTGACTGTATAGAGAATATCCATAAGAGACTGGATGATGCCATGAACAAGATTGACGACCTGGAGAACCACTCTCGTTGCTACAACTTCAGGGTCTGCAGGATTCCCTAACCTTTTTGGACTCTGAGGCCATAGTTAAAGAATTGATTTCACACCTTATTCTGGATATGCCTTCCCACAGAATGAAACTAGATTGAGCCCATAGGGCTCTGACTACATCCCGGTCAGATGGACTACCACGAGACATCATAGTAAAACCTCATTACTCTGCGGTGAAGGAAAGAGTGATGGCTAGAACTAGAGATATTACGGATTTGCACCTGAGAGATTACTCTATCCAGATTTTTGCTGACATCTTGTTTGCTACTGTAAAAAAATGCAGAGCATTGAAACCACTGCTACAACCACTCATTGCTAACAATATCAAATATCACTGGGCCTTTGCGTTCCAACTGAACTTCACCTTTACTTGTATGCAAAAGGAAACATTGGTCATTTTGCTTTTTTACTATTATAACAGACCGATGGGCTATACACACCGTCGGTTTGGACTGATGAAACTGAACCTCGGTCCATTCTCATCGGTTTTGTCCGACCGTGTGTACGCGGCCTAAGAGATTTTTATTCACTGACGCTATTCGCCTGTGTGAATTTGGCCTTATGCCGTGTACACACGACCATTTTTCATGTCATGGAAAAAAACAAAGTTTTTCTCAACGTGATTCCTCTCAAGCCTGCCTTGCATACACACGATCGTGATAAAAAATGCTCGAGCAAAGCGCGGTGACGTACAACACGTACGACGGTACTATAAAGGGGAAGTTCCAATTGAATGGTGCCACCCTTTAGGCTGATTATGCAAATTTCCCTTCTCATAACTTGCTTCTGAGCATGTACGTTTTTTCCCCGTCGTTAAAGCCTACACACGACCATTTTTCACAATGTGAAAAACTACGAGAAAAAATTGAGAAAGTTATAAATTTTTAATGCCCATTTTTCTCGTCGAGAAAAATGCTCTGGACCCTACACATGATCGTTTTTTAATGACCAATTTAAAAAATGCCATTTTTCTCGTCATGAAAAACGGTCGTGTGTATGCGGCATTAGTCTGTGGTCTACAAGCACACCCAAATCCTTTTCCATCACTAATGCCGCGTACACACACGATCGGTCAAACCGATGAGAACGGTCTGATGGACCATTTTCATCGGACCAAACCGATCGTGTGTGGGCCCCATCGGTAATTTATCCATAGGTTAAAAAAAAGCAATCTTGATTTAAGTTTAACCGATAGATACCTAACCGATAGAAAAAAAATTATCGTTAGTAGGCACGACCATCAGTTAAAAATCCACATGCTTGGAAGCATTGAACGTCGTTGTGTTTTACGTCACTGCGTTCTGACACGATCGTTTTTTTAACCGATGGTGTGTAGGCACGACTGACCATCAGTCAGCTTCATCGGTTAACCGATGAAAACGGTCCATCAGACCGTTCTCAATGGATGGGCCGATCGTGTGTACGCGGCATTATTCTACCAGGGAAGCCTTCCTAATGTGTAACTTGCATGCATATTCTTGGCACAAAAGTGCAGTGTAGTTGCTCAACTCAATTTTATCAAGGTCTTCCTGTAATGATGCTACATCCTGTGCCAAAGTATTTTCCTGGCATCATTTCTTATCATCAGCAAACATTGAAGTTGAGCTCTTAATTCT
The DNA here is from genome assembly GCF_905171775.1 of Rana temporaria. NCBI lineage: Eukaryota > Metazoa > Chordata > Amphibia > Anura > Ranidae > Rana > Rana temporaria. Next base: position 39,975,872 of record NC_053497.1, read on the forward strand.
AGCTTTAATATCATGAATCCTTTATCGCAAACACATTTCTGAACCATTTCTGTGTCCCTTACCATTTCCTTAAATAGCTTACATACTATCAATGTTAAACTCACAGCTCTGTTTCCTGGTATACATCTCAATTCTTTTTTTAAAAACTGGTAAAACTACCGTTCATAATAGAGTAAGCACATTCATCACGCTGTAACAGACAGAAAAGCGCCAAATCGTCTTTTACTAACACGGAATCAGCTAAAGCAGCCTCAAGGGTGGCGTCATCCGCATGGAACTTCCCCTTTATAGTGCAGTCGTACGTGTTGTACGTCACTGCGCTTCGCTAGAGCATTTTTAAAAAACGATGGTGTGTGGGCAACATCGTTTTAATGATGAAGTTGGAAAAACTTTGTTTTTTCTACATGCCGAAAAACATTGTTTTTTTTTTCATGCCAAAAAATTATCGTGTGTACGCGGCATTACACTTAAAATTCCATTCCAAATGATCTGTTTAAGGAATGTGCGTACTTGGCTGGTATTAATATGCTTGTATTTTGTCAGGCTGAGCTAACTAAGGATATTGTATGCCATGCGTATAGCACCTTTTCAAATGCTGGTGATAATGCCTGACATAACAAAGCATTCTTAGCAAAGTCTCAGCTGACCCAAATGCTGCATTTTACTGTATTCACATTTTGTTTTCCTTTTAAAACATTTACATACAGCTATTGCTATTATGCAGGTACTTGTGAACACGGACAAATCCTCAATATCAGAAAACCATTTGTAGTCCAATAAAACTGTTTGGGAGCCAGCTATGTGTATGGGGGATGGGGGCGTGACTCTCTACCGGGAGCTAATCAGGGTGTCAAGCGGGTGGCTCCTCTAAGAATCGATGCAAGAATGATGGAAACTCTGTGCTTCTACCCTTCATATAATGATCTGACAATCTATAGTGTGGTGTCCCAGTACAGGTATTTGCTGTAGGCCCTGTCAGATTGAGACCCTCGACTTGTGGGGCCTCCCCTGCAGGGACTCAGCTAGTGAGAGACAAGTAAATAATGCGCATAGGTACACATAAACCTTGGGTGTCAGATACAGCATAAACACAGCATGGTAATAAAAGTCAGAATGTGACAGTTTTGGATAAACTTATCAAGAAGTCTGTGTTAAAAATTGAGATGGGTAAAATACTTCCAGGGCTGCCATCAGAGGGGAACAGAGACCATGTTCCAATTTCTAGAAAAAAGGCAAGGAGAGAGGCGCCTCTGGGTGTAGTAGCTTAAAAACAATTTAATGGTTAAAAAACAAATACATGTGGTTGTTGCACTCACATTTGAGCAGTATGGAACAGGCACGTAAAGGTTTCTTTTAGGCTGGGTGAGCTGTCATCCGAGGAGGTAAGTTCCTTTTCCAGTCAGAGGGAGCGCTGTGCGGGGAGGTCACTATTTCATCCGAAGGATGGCATCCATGGGGATGTAGATGGTTCTCAACCCGAGGTCTGGAGCGCACGTGGAAGGCTGGCGAGGGCGGATGACGTCACTGGTATGCGACGCGTTTCAGAGTCTCAAAAACAGCTGATGGATTTTGCTGCTTACACTCCTTTCTCAAGCATAGCGGAGGAGGGGCACGGAACTAGTCCCCTCCACACCAATAAATACTAGTTCCGTGCCCCTCCTCCGCTATGCTTGAGAAAGGAGTGTAAGCAGCAAAATCCATCAGCTGTTTTTGAGACTCTGAAACGCGTCGCATACCAGTGACGTCATCCGCCCTCGCCAGCCTTCCACGTGCGCTCCAGACCTCGGGTTGAGAACCATCTACATCCCCATGGATGCCATCCTTCGGATGAAATAGTGACCTCCCCGCACAGCGCTCCCTCTGACTGGAAAAGGAACTTACCTCCTCGGATGACAGCTCACCCAGCCTAAAAGAAACCTTTACGTGCCTGTTCCATACTGCTCAAATGTGAGTGCAACAACCACATGTATTTGTTTTTTAACCATTAAATTGTTTTTAAGCTACTACACCCAGAGGCGCCTCTCTCCGGGACTCAGCTAGTCATGATGTGATTTATACTGTTATGGTTGATAATACACTTATTAGGTGTGTATAGCTTTAAGAGGTTTAGTCAGTCATCTTATGTTTAGTCAGAGTGTATGAGAGTCAGGAGGACTAAGTGCTAGACAAGACCTTATTGTGTTGTATTATACTTTAACTTGTAACAAACTTTAAATGTAAGTTCCAAGGGGAATACAGATAGTCTCTATGATCCACAGCTCTCAACCAATGGGCTTCAGTCTCATCATGCCCTTATAAGGGGATGTAGTTCCTGTCTTAGCAGAGCAGAGTACAGTCAGAGGAGAAGCAGTGCAGGCCAGAGGCCTCCAGTTCAGGAGAAAGTACAGCAAAGCGTGGAGTATCCCTAAATACTACAGAATCAGTACTTCAGCGCAATTATCGGATCAATCCGTTATTCCGGCGAAAAGCCTCAAGTCTACCGACACCTCAGTAAGTGCATCTATTCTTCAGCCTAGTCAAGCATAGGCCCAGTATTACTAATCCGGCCTCAGCAGCCGAGGATATATGATAAGCCAAGCCCAAGCATTACCAGCTGTGTGGTCCTCTAGAGACTGTCTGTGGAACCTTTGCGACACTCTGTGTGAACGCTGTGAAGATTTTGACACCTGTCTTCATGCCAGTAAAGCCTTCGTTATATTGACCCCTGTTGTGGACTGTGTTATTACCATCCTAGCCAGCGGGGATATGGAGGCCCCCGGAGCTGTAGTTTCCCGGGGTATACCAAGACTACAGTGGCGTCACGTGACAGAGAGGGTTAATACCATCCGACCCTCACTAAGGGTTAATACCACCAGAACCAAGTAGCTAACCATCAAGCGCATGTGCGTGGCCGTGGGGCTCACCCTCCCCGGTCACCACAATAGTGGTCCACCAGAGAGAATCCTTAATGGAAGGTTTCCAGTAGCAGTTATGATTATTCTAATTGTGGTCAAGGTAGTGGGATGATTATGTACAACAACATGTTGTACTATAACTGCTACATCTCCCTGAACATCTGCAAATATGACTGGAGAAACAATGTGTACACCCGAGCGGCTCTCCCAGGTGCCACATACGCAAACCGTTTCTCTTAGGCTGCATTCACACCTGAGCGTCGGTCGTTCGGTCGTTTTTTTGGGCGTTTTTTTCCGGCATCTTGTCGCGCGTATTCATGCTTATTTGCGCGTTTGCATACAGCGTCGTCCGACGTTTTTGTACTTCGACGTTTTTTATTTTAGCCAATAGGAAAAATGATCATCTTTTCATCACTTGTTGCTATGTTGGTAGATTTGTTTAATCTTCTGCCTGGGTGAAATGTTCTATTGATTAAAGCAACAAAACGCCCGTAGCAAACGCTCGTTGTCGCGCAAGTCGCTTGAATCGAGCGTTTCCATTACTTTCTATGGGAAATGGAAACGCTCAAATACGCCCAAACCGCCCGATACGCGCGACAAAAAATGGTCCGGAACTAGTTTGAGCTTCAGGCGTTCAGCATTTCGGCATTCGGCGTGCAGATGTGAACCATCTCCATAGGGTATAATGTTATTTTTCCCCTCCAGCGTATTGTAGCGTCGCGCTTCAGGCGACAAAACGCCTAGGTGTGAATGCAGCCTTACTCGCACACTGCTTGGCAGGATATGGACTTATCAGCTGATGAAGAGGGTCATTTATTCAACTGAGCAAAGGGCTGGAAATATTAAGTTACAGCAATAAAAGTAATACAAAAATAATAGTTTTAAGCAACAGTGTAAAGATAAAAAATGTAAATACTTGAATAATTAAAAAAAAATGAAGTGCCCCTGTCCCCCTGTTCTACCACCAGGCCTCCTCTGTAAATCTACGTGGTAATCTGTAAAGGGTTTTAAAGTGTTGCCCATGGACAGTAAAATGTATGTAGTTTGTCGCCACTGCATGGGCTTGTGCCTTTTTAAAGCATGACATGTTTGGTATCTATTTACTCTGAGTAACATCAACTTTTATATTTTTTTCATAATAAAGGGTTATATACTGTGTTTATATGCATTAACATTCAAAAAGGTGTATTTTTCGTCAAAAATTGGTTTTGAAAAACTGCTATGCAAATCTTGTGTGAAATAAAAAATTGCAAAACCCACCAATTTATTCTCTAGGGCCTCTGCTTAAAAAAAAAATATATAAGTTCTAAGTAATTTTCTAGCAAAAATAAAAATAATTGATTGTTACATGTAAACAAAAAGTTCTAGTAAAAGCCAACCAGCTCACAAAGAAAAAGGCTCCACCAAATCTATTAAAGAAAACCTTAGAAAGAAAGAGGCTTTGACAGTAGTTCAGAGAATGGACAAAGATCTTGATTCCCAGTATAAATAGTAAAAGTTATAGCAGAGAACCTCTTCTCCCTTAAAACCCCTTACCGCTCGGTCAATAGTCAATTGACGTCCGGGAAGTGGTTGTGAAATCCTGGCTGGACGTCTATTGACGTCCTGTAGGATTTCATGCCGGGGCGCATCGCGGCAATCGGTGATGCAGGGTGTCAGTCTGACACCCTGCATCTACGATCTCGGTAAAGAGCCTCCGGCGGAGGCTCTTTACCACGTGATCAGCCGTGTCCAACCACGGCTGATCACGATGTAAACAGGAAGAGCCGTTGATCGGCTCTTCCTCACTCGCGTCTGACAGACACGAGTAGAGGAGAGCCGATCGGCGGCTCTCCTGACGGGGGGGGTTCGCGCTGATTGTTTATCAGCGCAGCCCCCCCTCGGATGCCAACACTGGACCACCAGGGAGTGCCCCCCAGTGCTAAAAACCCCCCCAGTGCAAAAAAAACATCAATAAAAAAACACAATCGATGCCAATCAGTGCCCACAAATGGGCACTGACTGGCAACATGGGCACTGGCTAAAATGATGCCCAGCAATGCCATCAGTGCCACCCCTCAGTGTCCATCAGTGCCATCCAGTGTCCATCAGTGCCACCTCTTAGTGCCCATCTATGCCCAGTGCCCACCTATCAGTGCCCATCTGTTCCACCCATAAGTACCCATCAGTGCCACCCATAAGTGCCACCCATGAGTGCCCATCAGTGCCGCCAAAGAGTGCCCAGTGCCGCCTATGAGTGCCCATCAGTGCCGCCTATAAATGCCCATCAGTGCAGCATACCAGCGCCGCCTATCAGTGCCCATCAGTGCCGCCTATCGGTGCCCATCAGTGCCGCCATATCAGTGCCCATAATTGAAGAAGAAAACTTACTTATTTACAAAAAAAATTTACAGAAAAAAATAAAAACTTATTTTAGATGTTGCGCAAGAAATAAAAATCGCAGAGGTGATCAAATACCACCAAAAGAAATCTCTATTTGTGGGAACAAAATAATAAAAATGTCATTTAGGTACAGTGTAGCATGACAGCGCAATTGTCATTCAAATTGCGACAGTGCTGAAAGCTGAAAATTGGCTTGGGCAGGAAAGTACGTAAGTGCCTGGTATGGAAGTGGTTAAAAAAATCATAAATCTTGGATATTCTTGCAAAGAAGGAAATAAAACTAGGCCTAACTAATGTAATTGATCAAATAAACCAATTGACCAATTAAAGCCGTTCCAGTTCCAGCACAGTTTAAAAATATGTTGTACCTGGGGATTGTTGAGTTCTCCAGTAGTTGGTCAAGCTCTATAGTCATAGGGCTAGATTCACATACATTTAGGCAGGCGAAGCGTATCTCCTATACGCTACGCCGCCGTAACTTTGAGAGGCGAGTATGGTATTCTCAAAGATTTTGCGCCCAAAGTTACGGCGGCGTAGCGCATTAGGGCCGGCGTAAGCCCGCCTAATTCAAATGTTGAAGCTGTGGGCGTGTTTTATGTATATTAAGTGTGACCCCACGTAAATGATGTTTTGATCGAACGTCGCATGTGCCGTCCGTGGACGTATCCCAGTGCGCATGCTCCAAATGACGTCGGCAAATCGTCAATGCTTTAGACGAGAACGTAAATTTCGGCCAGCCCCATTCACGGACGAGTTACGCAAACGACGTAAAACTTGAAAAATTTGACGCGGTTCCGACGTCAATACTTAACATTGGCTGCGCCATCTTTTTGGTGGTTTATCTTTACGCCTGAAAACCCCTTACGTAAACGGCGTATCTTTACTGCGACGGCCGGGCGTACGTTCGTGAATAGGCGTATCTAGCTGATTTACATATTCTAGGTGTAAATCAGCGTACACGCCCCTAGCGGCCAGCGTAAATATGCAGTTAAGATACAATGGCGTATGAGACTTACGCCGGTCGTATCTTAGCAATATTTAAGCGTATCTCAGTTTGAGAATACGCTTAAATATACGACGGCGGGGATTCGGACTCACGACGGCGTATCTACTGATACGCCCGTCATAAGTCTACCTGAATCTGGCCCTTAATCTCCAGGAAAATGAAACTTAGCAGTTATGTAATGTTTTTTGAAAGTTAAATGAAGGCTCCAAGCTTAATATTTCAAAGCCCTGAATAGAGGAATTAAATAGATTAAAAGATTAAGTCTAGTTTAGTATATCACCTCTCTCAATGTAACAAAAGGATTACTGCCAAATTCCACTCTCAAAACAAGCTTAAAAAGTCATCTGCCACGCTGGAGAGGTTGTGGTACTATGCCAAAATGTGATTTGGATTGCAAAGGGCCACAAACCACCTTTCACAGATATGTACAGTGCCTCACCAAACTGTAGTCTGCGGTATTTATTCAGAAAGCTTTGCTGATCTGTCATAGTATTGGCAAAGAACCAAGAATACCATTCTTACGCAATGTGTTTAGGGGTGTAGATGTACCTCACTATATATAGTGTACTAGTTGAGGTCTCAAACACAAAGGACAAGAACAGCACCATGTTCTCACTAATTATATTATCTTTGAGCATTTACCAAAGTCAGGCTGCCAGTCTGGTAAGTTATTTTGGGTATCCCCATTCAGAGTGGGCACAAAGTAAGGCTAGATAGAGCTTTTGATTCTGGATACAACCATTTTAGGCTACAAGATTTTTGTCTGCAAAATTTACATTATCTTAATCATTTTATCTTATTTTCCAGTGAGATGTTGAGCCGGCCATAGATGGCTCAAATGTCCCTGCTGAACTGGCTGAGATTCAATCCATCTATGGGCAGGCTGGTTGTACTCAGTGTAAATAGTGGCAGCAAATTTCGATTTTGTTTTAGTCTAATGCTGCGTACACACGATCGGAATTTTCCGACAAGAAAAGTTCGATGTGAGCTTTTGGTCGGAAATTCCGTCAGTGTGTAGACCCCATCAGACTTTTTCTGTCTGAGAAAAGAAAAGTTCTTGTCGGAAATTCCAATCGTCTGTATGCAATTCCAACTCTCAAAAATCCTACGCATGCTTGGGATCAATTTGACGCATGTTCGGAATCATCTAACTTAATTTTTCTCGGCTCGTTGTAGTGTTGTACGTCACCGCGTTCTTGGCGATCGGAATTTCCGACAACATTTGTGTGACCGTGTGTTTGCAAAACAAATTTGAGCCAAAATGACGTCGGAAAAAAATCCACGTTTCTTTTGTCTGAATTTCCAATACGGCGCCTGCGCACAGACTAGGAGCTGACTGCGCAGGCGCCGTATATAGCCGAGTCCCAGATCGGCTATTTTCGGAAAAGCGTGACGCGCCTTTTCCGCACGTCAATCATCTACGCCTCTTCATAGGAACGCCTATTCCCCGCGGGAGGAAGAAAAGAAAATGAACTATATAACGGTATATACAGCGATAAAAAAAAAAATACCAGCATACTGTAGCTGACGCAAGTATGCTGCATGTAATGGTACATAGATGTTTTAGGGTGAACCTCCGCTTTAAGTTAGTCGACTAAAATGTAATTAGCACTGGTTGCATTGAATTCGATCCATCAATTGACTTCAGTACAACCAGCCTGTTATTATTGTGTTCTGTCGACAGGGAAGACTCCCCACCGGCAGAAAACAATGGCACTGGACGAGGGATTCCCATTGACTGTGTTGATGGGGAAATTGAGCATTTGTGGTGGAAGGAAAGAAAATTATATAATCTATGGGCTGCTTTAACATCAAGTCAATGGCTCTTACTGGACAAAGTCATGGTTCCAGTATATACTAGGTACAGTATATCCTGGCAACTTTGAATTTGGGCAGGAAGCATGATTCTAGTTTCATTAACATCTGTTGGAAGTGTAGAGGATGCCACTGATGACTTTCCCTTTGTGAAAATATTAGTTTTCTAGGTGTCATGCTAATTCTCCAATAGATTAAAATCAATGACCTGGAACAAGTATGCAGATCAGAAGCTCTGAGAATCCTTTAAGTGACTTTTTTCTGAAAATAATCCTGCAGTGATCAACTATCAGTAAAAATGTTACAAAATGTTGGTGATCCCTAATTTATGCAATAGTTAAAATCTCTATTCACCACTCCCATATTGACCCCCACAGCATATGTAATATAATCAAGAATGTTACTTGCTTAATTTAATTGATATTTTATTTTAAGGTTGAGCATAAAAAAAAAAAATTATAAACAGAACCCATATCAACATCAATGTATAACATGTATAATTTACATTGTAATAGGGTTAAAAAATTGAGGCAATATTGGGAAGGCAGAGCCAGGCTGCCATTGGTGACTATTACTGACAATGCCAGTTTCCTGCCTTTCTCTGGTTACAAAGGTTTATGAGTCAATGTCAATGACCACAAGCAAGGTTGCAGGAAGTCAGGAGAAAGTCAATACTTCTAATCTGCATAATTGTTCCGGGTCAGTAACTTGAAGTAAAAAAAGAAAAAAAAACCTTGAATAAGATTTGAGATATGCCGCATATACACGATCGGAAAAAACGTCAAGAAAAGTTTGAGCTTTTGGTCGGACATTCCGACCATGTGTAGGCCCCATCGGACATTTTCTGTCGGAATTTCTGACAGCAAAAATTGAAGAGCTTGTTCTCAAATTTTCCGACGGCAAAAGTTCTTGTCGGAAATTCTGATCGTCTGTATGCAATTCCGACGTGCAAAAATCCTACGCATGCTCAGAATCATTGAACTTCATTTTTTTCGGCTCGTCGTAGTGTTGTACGCCACCGCGTTCGTGACGGTCAAAATTTACAAGTACATTTCTGTGACCGTGTGTATGTAAGACAAGTTTGAGCCAATATTCCGAAAAAAATCCACGTTTTCCTTGTCGGAATTTCCGAACGTGTGTACGCGGCAATAGACCAGTGGATGAAAAATGTGGATAATGCAAAGTTTTTGGTCAGTGTCTTTTTTTTTTATCTTATTCCAGAACCTAAAAGTTTTGTCCTTTAACAGATTAATGGCTCCACTGGAACTCTGGATGCAAATGGGGTCTGTCATTGCTCTGTCATGCACCCAGATTCCACCTTCCCAGTGGATCGAATGGAGAGCTTGGAAATAGCAAACCGTAACCTGACCATAATTGTCAATGAAGAAATCACTAAGGTAGACAATGCATGTCAAATATTCCTATTCTTGCAAATTTTATGCTGACAACTGAAAATGTTCTGCCACTTTGATGGCTTAATAAAAATGTTATATAATTTTTAATCAATTAAAAGAAGAATGTGAACAGCAGTTGCAAACAAAAATATACAAATTCAGTGTTAAAACACTGCGGCGCTCACATATCCTTGAAACTGCTTTGAGATCCTGTGCATCTTTCCCTCCAGCCAGGAGTGCTGACAACCTCTGGCAACTTCTGAATCCTTTCACTTCCCCATACTGTTTACATACCACAGTAATAAAGCCACACACCACTGATCCTAAGAAAAATATATTCTGTCAGCAATAACAGAGACACTTTACCAGGGCTGGGACAAGGGATGGGCAGGAGTGGCGGCTGCACTGGGCACTGTGGTTTCATGTGAGGTGGGGGTGTTGTAAAGAGATTGAGGGGGAGGGGATTTGTGTTGGAAGGGGGAATTGGGGACTGCAGGGGGTAAGAATTGTTCTAGGAGGAGAATTTTTTGAGGAGGAGGGTTGCTAGTAGTGGTAATTTAGGGGGATTTGCTTTGGGTGTGGCATGGGGGAATAGTATTTGTGCTAGGAAGAGGGGGTTGTGCTAGAAGAGGTGATATGGTAGATGGAGGAGGGAAGTTGTGCTAGGAGGGGACATTTTCTGTATAGAGGGGGATTTGTGCTAGTAGGGATGATTGGGGGGGTGGTATCTGTGCTAGGAGGGGACAATTTTTTAGGGGTATTCTTACTAGAAGGGGGAATGTGGGGGAATTTGTGCCAGGAGGGGGATAAAGGATGTGTACTCGAAGGGGAGATATGAGGGGTAGAGGATTTTTGCTAGGAGGGCTGATTTTTTTTGGAGGGATCATTTGTGTTTGGGGGATTTGGGGAATGGGGCGGCAAAGATTTGTGCTGGGAGGGGGGATTTCAGCAAGGGGGTGAATTTGTACCAGGAGGAGGGGGGGTTTGCTGACATGTAATGCTCATACATCTTTGAGGGGAGCGCAGTTTGGAATGTTCGCCCTGGGCTCTAGATCACCTTGTCCCAGCACTGTGCTTCTCCCACATCCTCCCTTCAATGCTTTTTGTCCACTACTAGTCCCACGCCGGGTCTCTCGGCTCCTCCCTGCAGTAGATAACCCCCTCTGGGGAGCTCTCTCCCGAGGGGGTTACCTTGCGGGTGAGTTCCCGTGTCATACTACACTCTGCGTCATTGAATTTCATTGACTGCAGCAGGAGCCAATGGCTGCGCTGCTATCAATTTATCCAATGAAAATCTGAGAAGCAGTGGAGAGAGCTATGCGGGATCGCGCCCACTGAAATTCGGGGCACAGATAAGTAAAACGAGGGCTCGGGGGGCCGGACATTGCAAGGTGTTATCTCACCTAGATGCATAGGATGCATTAAGGTGAAAAAACTTGAATGTTTACAACCACTTCAATTGTAGAGCCCAATTGCCGCGTACACACGCTCGGAATTTCTGACAACAAATGTTCGATGGGAGCTTTTGGTCTGAAATTCCGATCGTGTGTAGGCCCCATTGGACATTTTCTGTCGGAATTTCCGACAACAAAAATTTGAGAGCTTGTTCTCAAATTTTCCGACAACAAATTTCAATCGTGTGTGGACAATTCTGATGCACAAAATTCCATGCATGCTCTGAATCAAGTACGAGACGGAAGCACTCGGTATGGTAAAACTAGTGTTCGTAATGGAGATAGCACATTCATCACGCTGTAACGGACTGAAAAGCACGAGGCTGAAAAGCGCGAATCGTCTCTCACCAAACTTCTACTAACACAACTGGTAATGAACTTCCCTTTTTTAGTGCCGTCGTACGCCTTGTACATCATCGCGTTCTTGGCTTTCGGAAATTTCCGACAACATTTGTGTGACCGTGTGTATGCAAGACAAGTTTGAGCCAACATCCATCGGAAATGTATCCACGGTTTTGTTGTCGGAATGTCCGATCGTCTGTACGTGGCAATAGAGTGGGTGGAAGTGATCAGCAGCGCGTGGATTCATGACTTTTGTATGTTTAGCTTACAACACTAGGAATATCCAATATGTTTTAGTCAAAACAGCCCTATTTACATATTTTATGTTTTCTGTATGTTTGTGTAAATTAGCCCAGAATCATATCGGTAGGTTAATCAAATTTTGACCAGCCTTTATGTGGATGTCTGTATGAGTGTTTAGAACATTGTAACGTTCTTTATGGGCAGAAGCTGATAACAATTTAGATTTTCCTAAAACCACTGTGAAATAAGTCAAAGCCATACAAAAAAAAATGTAAATATATAAAATCTTTTTTAAAGATTCATAACTATGAAAGAACAGTGAATGCCCACATAAATCAGCTGAAGGATCTAACCAGACGCCTGGAGACCATGGAGAACAGTGGCCTCTCCTACTCTGAGCTGGACTTCGAGCTCATCAAGCTGGAGATCAAAGAGATGGAGAACCTCATACTGCAGCTAAAAACCTCATTAAATGGCTCAAATGCGATTGTGGCGACTCTCTACCAGGAGGTGAGAAAAATAAAGCTTACAATACTTACAAAAATGTAAGTTTGGTTAAATGATCTCTAACACAATTCCCTTCCTGAGGTGCGGGAGGTAATGATTCATATATCAGTGAGCTAAGCGTCAGTCCATGTTCTCTTGTCTTCTTTATACTTTGCATTTTCATAACACACAGCGCATATAAAAGATTTTAATAAAGTATTGGTTGGACATTTCTAAGTTTAAAGAAAATTTATGTTTAGCTGGGTATAAAATAAAAAATTTTCTTAATCAGTTTAATTTTTTTACTATTGTAGTCAAGCAAACATGAAATCTTACATATGATTTTTTTTTCTACTATTTCAGCCAAAAGGTATTGGTTTATACTTTTTTTTTCCAGAACTTAATTGCTTATGCTGAAATTTGAGTCCTGAGTAGGGATGAGCCGAACACCCCCTGTTTTGGTTCGCAGCAGAACATGCAAACAGGCAAAAAACGTGTTCGAACATGCGAACACCGTTAAACTCTATAGGACACGAACATGAAAAATCAAAAGTTCTAATCTTAAAGGCTTATACGCATGTTACTGCCATAAAAAGTGTATGGGGACCCCTGTACTGCCCCAGGGGACATGTATCAATGCAAAAAAAAGTTTAAATTATTTTTTTTCAGGAGCAGTGATTTTAAGAATGCTTAAAGTGAAACAATAAAAACAAAATATTCCTTTAAATATCATGCCTGGGGAGTAACCTTAGTCTGCCTGTAAAGTGGCGCATCTTTCTGATGTTTATTACAGTGCTGCAAAAGGAAAAAAAATATTTTAAAATTGCTCGCAGCTGTAATGTTGTATTGGCTCCTGGGAATATAGGTGAAAAAACATTGAAAATAATGGCCCTTCGGGTCTGGTATGGATATTAACTCCACGTCAACATTTTTTTTTTAAATTGCATGGAGGTCCCCCCTAAAATTTATATCAGGCCCTTTAGGTCTGGTATGGATTTTAAGGGGAACCCTGTGCCAAAATGTAAAAAAAAAATGTTGTGGGGTCCCCCCAAAAACCATACCAGACGCTTATTCAAGCATGCAACCTGGCAGGTCAGGATAGGGGGCGGGGCGAGCGACCCTCGCCCCTCCTGAACCATACCAGGCCACATACCCTCAACATGGGGAGGGTGCTTTGGGGTCCCCCCAAAGCACCTTGTTTTCATGTTAATGAGGACAAGGGCCTCATCCACACAACCCTTGCCCGATAGTTGTGGGGGTCTGCAGACAGGGGGGGTTATCAGAATCTGGAAGCCCCCTTTAACAAGAGGGCCCCCAGAAACCCTCGCATGTGAATGGGTATCTTGTACATTGTACCCCTACCCATTCACCAATAAAGTGTCAAAAAAGTTAAAACGACAGGAGACAGTTTTTGACAATTCTTTTATTTAAAAAAAAAAAGTGTCCTGCAATGTCCATCCATCTTCTCTTTTAAGCAATCACATAAAATAACCATTCAGTTAAACAGATCCATAGAACATCAAAGCTCCTTTTTTTTCCCTTTCATAGATCCACAACATTTCCATCATGGTCAGCCAGCTAGAGGTCTACGATAAGAACAATGTTCTAGCGATCAGACGGAAGATTTCAGACTTACAGAAACAGTTGGAAGAGTGTCGACAGAACAACCTTTCACCAAATCTGCCTTTCCATACTCCAGCACACTATGGTAGGTCACAAATGTGTCTACTGATTACAAGATTACAGTCATGTTGCTTTAATAAAAGAGCGTACATTTTGGAAAAAAAACACAATATTTTGTACTTTTTGCTATAATAAATATCACCATGTTTTATTTATTTTTTTATTAACAGTGAATATTTTCTCAGTTTAGGCCAATATGTATTCTTCTACATATTTTTGGTAATAAAAATCGCAATAAGTGTATATTGATTGGTTTGCGCAAAAGTTGTAGATAGATTTATGGCATTTTTATTATTATTATTTTTTCACTAGTAATGGCAGCATTTTTATTGGGACTGCGACGTTATGGCGGACACTTTTGACACGTTTTTGAGACCATTGACATTTATACAACGATTAGTGCTATAAAAATGCACTGATTTCTGTAAAAAATTTCCCTGGCAGGGAAGGGGTTAACACTAGGGGGCGATCAAGGGGTTAATTGTGTTCCCTAATTAGTGTTCTAACTGAAAGGAGGTGAGACTGACCTAGAGGAAATTACAGATCGTGGTTCCTAGCTATTAGGAACTCACTATCTGCATTTCCTCAGATCACAGAACATGGACGTGTTTATTTACACACACGTCCTTGTTCTGCCCCTCTCACAGACACCAGTCACGAGCATCGGCACTCCCGAAATGCAGTGCGTATCTGTTAACGCTGCTTAACCACTTAAGGTCCGCCTCCTGCACATATACGTCGGCAGAATGGCACGGCTGGGCACATGTACGTACAGGTATGTCCTCTTTAAATGCCCAGCCGTGGGTCACAGGTGCGTGCCCGCGTCGCGGTCTGAAGCTTTGTGACCGTGGCTGCGGGACCAGCGGACCCAATCGCCGCTGGAGTCCCGCGATCGGTCCCCGGAGCTGAAGAACGGGGAGAGCTGTGTGTAAACACAGCTTCCCCGTTCTTCACTGTGGCGCCGTCATCGATCGCGTGTTCCCTAATATAGAGAACCACAATCAATGACGTCACACCTACAGCCACACCCATCTACAGTTAGAAACACAGATGAGGTCACACTTAACCCCTTCAGCGCCACCTTGTGGTTAACTCCCAAACTGCAATTGTCATATACAGTATATATATATTTTTTTATTATTAAAGGGCCCAGAGGTCCCCAGGGCCCCGGATGGCAACCCCCCTTTTTTTTATATATATATATATATTTTTTATTTCTTTTTTTATAAGGGGCCCAGAGGTCCCCAGGGCAACCCCCTCAATTTGTGGCAGCCCCCCACTTCTCAATTTGAGGCGGCAGCAATCCTGATGGCGGCCTTGCTTGCAACAGAATATTGGCATGCATTAAAAAGGGGATTCAGCACAGAGATAAAAAGATAATTCTCTCTGAAGAAGAGACGCTTGAGAGGGGATATGATTTCAATGTACAAATACCGTACTGTTGACCCCACAATAGGGATAAAACTTCAGTGAAAGAGAACTTCAAAAGACACGCGGCCATTTACTAAAATTAGAAGAGAAGCGGTTTAACCACTTGAGGACCACCGCACGACGATATACGTTGACAAAATGGCACGGCTGGGCACAAGGGCGTACATGTACGTCCCCTTTAAGAGCCCAGCTGTGGGTCGCGCAGCGTGGTGTGCTCGTGGCCCGTTCCTCTTCTCAGTGACCATCCCCGCGGGAATAGCGGACCCGATTGCCTCCGGTGTCCAGCGATCAGTTTCACAGAGAGGAAGAACGGGTAGAGGTAAGTGTATTAGGGAACGACGATCAGTGACATCATACGCACAGCCACGCCCCCCACAGTAAGATCACTCCCTTAGGGCACACTTAACCCCTACAGCGCCCCCTCCTGGTTAACCCCTTCACTGCCAGTGTAATTTTTACAGTAACCAGTGCATTTTATAGCACTGTTCGCTGTAAAAATGATAATGGTCCCAAAATAGTGTCAAAAGTGTCCGATGTGTCCGCCATAATGCCGCCATTACTAGAAAATAAAAATGCCATAAAACTATCCCCTATTTTGTAAACGCTATACATTTTGCGCAAACCAATCAATAAACTCTTATTGCGATTTTTTTTACCAAAAATATGTAGAAGAACGCGTACCGGCCTAAACTGAGGAAAAAAAATGTTATATCTTTTTTGGGGATATTTATTATAGCAAAAAGGAAAAAATATTGATTTTTTTTCAAAATTGTCGCTCTATTTTTGTTTATAGCGCAAAAAATAAAAACCGCAGAGATGATCAAATACCACCAAAAGAAAGCTCTATTTGTGGGAAAAAAAGGACGGCAATTTTGTTTGGGAGCCACGTCGCACGACCACGCATATGTCAGTTAAAGCTATGCAATGCGGAAATCGCAGAAAGGGGCCAGGTCCTTTACCTGCATAATGTTCCGGGTCTTAAGTGGTTAACCTTAAACTGCATAGAGAGTTCTTTACTGTCAGAGTGATAAGGATGTGGAATTCTCTTCCACAAACAGTGGTTTCAGCGGGGAGCATCGATAACTTCAAACCATTAGATGGGCACCCTAACGTCAACAACATACAGGTGTATACAATATACTTTTAACATAAAAGCACAAACATAGGTTGGACTGGATGGACTTGTGTGTTTTTTCAACCTCACCAACTATGTAACTATTTCAGCAGGTAGCTTTTTTTTTTTTTCTTTTAGAGGGTCTGCAGCCATTGGTCATTCTGATTAACAGTGGATTAACAGGAAACTGTGAAAAAGCCTGTGTGTTGATTTACCACTGAGTTTTTTTGTGAATGATTAGGGCTACTATGTGCCCATTACTCATTCATGTAGGGGAGAGTTATTTTAAAAGTGGGCTTCTGATTCTGATAAGCACTCAACCATCAGGCCAAGGTTTTGGGGTAAAGGCCCTTGACCTCATCCTCAGCAACATGGTAACAAGGTGCCCCCTACATGTTCAGGGCATGTGGCCTGGTATAGTTCATGGAGGGAGGGCACATGCTCTCCCCTCCCCTTTTTTGGCCACCCCGGATGCATGCTCAGATAAGGGTGCAGTATGGGTTTTGGGGGGCACCTCACCTTTATTCTTGTATGTAATGTTCCCCCTTAAATCCATGCCAGACTTGAAAGAACTGGTAAGGAATTAGAGGGGACCCCATGCCAATTGTTTTGTTAATGGGGTCCTCTTTAACCGCTTCAGCCGCTTCAGCCCCGGAAGATTTGGCTGCCCAATGACCAGGCCATTTTTTGCGATACGGCACTGCATCACGTTAACTGACAATTGCGCGATGTGAGATGTTGTACCCAAACAAAATTGGCATCTTTTTTTCCCCCAAATAGAGCTTTCTTTTGGTGGTATTTGATTACCTCTGCAGTTTTTATTTTTTGCGCTATAAACAAAAAAAAAGAGCGACAATTTTGAAAAGAAAACACTATCTTTTAATTTTTACTATAGTAAATAATGCCCCACAAAAAAAGCATTTTTTTCCCTCAGTTTAGGTCGATGTGTATTCTTCTACATATTTTTGGTAAAAAAAAAAATCGCAATAAGTGTATATTGAGTTATTGTGTCTAAAAACTATGGGAAAGATTTATGGCATTTATATGGCGTTTTTTTTTTTTTGTACTAGTAATGGCAGATATCTGTATTTTTTTGCAGTATTACGACATTGCGGCAGACAGGTCGGAACTCTTTTGACATATTTTAGAAAGACACAATCTGTTCTCTCCTCAGACAGCATGGGGATTTGTGCGTTTACACACACACAAACCCCCGTGCTCCCGCTTGTGTATGCACTTTTAATGTGTGCCCTCTGGTGGCTCTGTGTCTGGGATGATGCTTCACTGGCGACTTCCCACCATAGTTCTTAATTCTGGCACAGTCCACCTGAGAGATATCTGACCATTACCGTATATACTCGAGTATAAGCCCACCCGAATATAAGCCGAGGCACCTAATTTTACCACAAAAAAATGGGAAAACGTATTGACTCGAGTATAAGCCTAGGGTGTCCATCTGCATGCCTCACTTTGCCCATGTGCATGCCTCACTGTGTCCATGTGCATGCCTCACTGTGCCTCACTGTGCCTCACTATGTCCATGTGCATGCCTCACTGTGCCTCACTGTGTCCATGACTAGACTTACGTTTAACATGGGAGTATATAGAAGGGGTGCTCGGGTTTGAAAAATCGTTGCTCCCCGGCCGTAGGTTTTGTACACTTGTAAAGAAGAACTGGGACTACATATATGCTACATTTGGGGTCCAGGGGACCTACGGCCGGTACCAGGTCCCCAAAGTTACCAGAGAAATTATCGTTTACATGGGAGTCTATGGAAGGGGTGCCCGAATTTAAAAAAACGTTGCTCCCCGGCCGTAGGTCCCCCAGACAACGAACTTTGCACACCTGTAGAGAAAGTTTGGGGTGCAGGGGACCTAAAACCGGCCGTACCGGGTCCCCAAAGTCCGGGAGATCAGGCGCAGAAAGTTGACTCGAGTATGAGCCGAGGGGGGCATTTTCAGCACCAAAAAATGTGCTGAGAAACTCGGCTTATACTTGAGTATATACGCTAAATTCCCTGAGCTATCTTGGTATTACATAGCAATTTTCAGTGAACTTTCAGGCTGCAAAGTGTAGTGGGTAGCCTTCACTTCTCTACCAATTGGTAAAACGTGATCAGATTTCTCATTTGCAATTTACATTTTTGGAACCACACAGAATTTTACTGCCAGGCTTTTATATTAAAGAATACCCCAGCAATATTTTACAATTTTCTTTTTATATTGCACAGGTACTTGTGACCATGGACGCATTGCAAATATTAGCAAACCATATATAGTACAGCGGAATTTGAATGGCGCAAGCTACAAATGGGGAGGTTGGGGAAAAGACTCATTATTAGGAGCTGATCAGAACACTGTTTGGGTTTCCACGCTAAGTACTGATGGACGTACAATGAGTTCTGTCTACACCTACCCTTCTTATGAAGACCTCCTGCTCTACACAAAGACTGTAACAAAATACCCTGGCAGCTATGGGCAAGGAGGGGGAATGATTATGTATAACAGCACAATATATTATAATTGCCAATATTCCAATAATCTCTGCAAATACGACTTGAAAACTAACAGAGTAGAACGAAAGGCGCTGAATGATGCCGCTTACAACAATCACTTCTCCTATGCATCCACACCTTGGCAGGAAATTGACCTTGCTGGTGACGAAGAAGGCCTTTGGGTCATTTATGCTTCTGAAGGAAAAGGTGGAAACATACTCATTAGCAAACTTAATGCTACCACAATGGAAGTAACGCAAACTTGGTCTACTTCCATCCCAAAACCAGGTGTCACCAATGCTTTCATGGTCTGTGGGGTCTTGTATGCTACAAGAATGTACAGAACAAAAATGGAGGAGATCTTCTACATGTATGACACTAAAACTGGTAAGGAGGAGAATATAAATATCCCCTTTGAGAAGACAACGGATACAATTAATAGCCTGGCCTACAACCCAAATGACCGCAAGCTGTATATGTACAGTGACAGCTTCCTGTTCACCTATGATACTACCTTCTTTCCAAAAAAGAGGTAAACTATTAAACTTTCTGAGCCAATCTTCCATAATATTGATTAATATGCCTATCTTAAAAATAGTCTCACAGAGAGATATAAAATTAAATAAATTGACCATTTACCTTAAAGTGGAGTTCCACCCATAAATATAACATTACATCAGTAGTTTTAAAAAAATGTCATTAGTCCTTTAAGAAATTTTTTTTTTTTTTTTAGATGCCTTCAAAGTGTTGTTGCTAGGCAGAATAGTTAATCTTCCCACTTCCTGCACCTAGGTGCTTAAGCTTCCTAACCTACACCGCACAGACTCCTGGGAATGTAGTGGGTGTAACTTTCCAGGAGTCTGTGCACTCCCCAGTCTCAAAGAATCATGTGACTTGGACAGTACAGGTGCTAAAACCTGATCTGAAACCTATTACACTGCTTGTAATGGCTGAAATCCAGGAAGTCATACAGTCTGGCTTCATGATGCCCACACTTAAGATGGCCCCAGTCAATTTCTATTTTATAAAGTGTCTAAATGCTGTAACAACCTAACAAAACGGACCTTAGTTTACAGACTAACTTTACTAGAATACATTAAGCTTGTGTATTACAGGGGTATTTATATTTAAAAAGTGAAATTGTGGCCGGAACTCCGCTTTAACTTAATAAAAATAGCAAAATGCAATATTTGATAGCAATCCAACATTTACATTATATTACTCTTCTAGCTTGTCGAAACCAATAAGAGTTGATTATGACTGATTGATTTGGCTTCCTCCATTGATTTAAGATTCAGAGTTACAGTACCCAACCTACCGAATGGAACAAGAAATCCCAGAATTAGTGATTAGGAGCCCCAGGCTATTAAAAAAACAGACAGCCTATCATATTTTTTAGGTACCACTGTTTCCTAAAGGGGTTGTAAAGGTAAAAAAAAAAAATCCTAAATAGCTTCCTTTACCTTAGTGCAGTCCTCCTTCACTTACCTCATCCTTCCATTTTTCTTTTAAATATCGTTCTTTCTTCTGAGAAATCCTCACTTCCTGTTCTTCTGTCTGTAACTCCACACAGTAATGCAAGGCTTTCTCCCTGGTGTGGAGTGTCGTGCTCGCCCCCTCCCTTGGACTACAGGAGAGTCAGGACGCTCACTAACACACAGCTCCTTTCTCTATCTGGGCAGCACAGTGGTGTAGTGAGTAGCACTTTCGCCTAGCAGCAAAAGGGTCGCTGGTTCGAATCCCGACCACGACACCATCTGCCTGGAGTTTGCATGTTCTCCCTGTGCCTGCGTGGGTTTCCTCCGGGTACTCCGGTTTCCTCCCACACTCCAAAGACATGCTGGTAGGTAAATTGGATCTTGGCCCAGTATATATATGTATATCTGTGTGTATGACTGTGTGTCCCAAGCGTGTCACGATCCTACGGGGTAAAATGACCGCACCAGCCAAGCAGACACTGGCTGGAAAAAGCGCCCAGAGGCGATTCAGTTCGCATGAGCAGGGCTATACAAGTCATTCATTCATTCTATCTGCAAAGTAGAGTCCTGACTCTCCTGTAGTCCAAGAGAAGGGTCACGCACGACACTCCACACCAGGGAGAAAGCCTTGCATTACTGTGTGGAGTTACAGACAGAAGAACAGGAAGTGAGGATTTCTCAGAAGAAATAAGGACATTTAAAAGCAAAATGGAAGGATGAGGTAAGTGAAGGAGGACTGCACTAAAAAAAAAAGGTTTTGTAGAATACTGTACACACGATCGGATTTTTCAATAAAAAAAGTCAGGTGGACTTGTTTCATCGGAAATTTTTCTCGGCTCGCCGTAGTGTTTTACGTCACCACGTTTTGGACGGTCGGAATTTAGTCAGTGGGGCAGATTCAGATAGATCAGCAGATCTTTAGATCCACGTAATCTATCTTATTTACGATCCGCCAGCGTAAGTTTTTGAGGCAAGTGCTGTATTCATAAAGCACTTGCCTCGAAAGTTGCGCCGGCGGATCGTAAATCCCCCGGCGGAATTCAAGTTCCGCGGCTAGGGGGAGTGTAGTATTTAAATCAGGCGCGTCCCCGCACCGATTTAACTGCACATGCGCCGCCGGCTAAATTTCCCAGCGTGCATTGCTCCAAATTACGTCGCTAGGACGTCATTGGTTTTGGCGTGAACGTAAATTACGTCCATCCGTATTCGCGAACGACTTACGCAAACAACGTAAAAATTCAAAACTCTGCGCGGGAACGACGGCCATACTTAACATAGGATACGCCACATATAGCAGGGGTAACTATCCGCCGGAAAAAGCCGAACGCAAACAACGTAAAAAAAAAAACGATGGGCGGGCGTTCGTTTCTGAATCGGCGAGTAAAACACGAAACGCCACCTAGCGGCCAGCGGGAGATTGCAGCCTAAGATCCGACGGTGTAAGTCACTTACACCTGGCGGATCTTAGGGAGATCTATGCGGAACTGATTCTATGAATCAGTCGCATAGATCCGACTGTCGGATCTCAGAGATACGACGGCGTATCAGGAGATACACCGTCGGATCTCTATCTGAATCTGCCCCAGTGTGTGCAAGACAGCATGAATGGAATTCCGATGAAAAAATCCATTGGGTTTTAGACCATCGGAAACTCCGATCGTGTGTACGCGGCATTACTCTAGACATGATAAAAAATTACATGTATGATGCAGTCTTTCACTAGCATGAATCCAGAGGTCCCTTCTATAACAGTTATGTTAACGGTTGATTCTGCTGTTAGATCCCTTATATTTTTCCTATATTTGAGTAACAACCCTCTTTATTCTGAAGGGTTGCGTGTCTGTTTTCATCCGATCTGGATAGGGTTTCCATTCGTCTGGATTTAGCAGAGCAGATCGGATGTCAGCGGACATCTCACCGCTGACATCCGTCGCTCCATAGAGGTGCATGGAGCGTCTGATCAGGTCCGCCTGAAAAACTGACAGGCACACCTAATGCCCTGTACACATGATCGGTTCGTCTGATGAAGAGGAACCGATTGATTTTTTCATCAGATATCCAATGAAGCCGACATTCATCAGTCTTGCCTACACACCATCGGTTAAAAATCCGATCGTGTCCAACACGGTGTCGTAAAACACAACGACGTGCTCAGAAAAATGAAGTTCAATGTGTATTTTTGACCAATGGATTTCCCCACAGACGATCGTTTTTTTAACCATACGAAAATTTTAAAACAGGTTCTATTTTTTTTCACCGATGGGGAAAAAACTGATGGGGCCCACACACAATCAGTTCGTCCGATTAAAACGGTCCATCGGTCCGTTTTCATCAGACGAAACGATCGTGTGTACAGGGCATAAGTGTGAAGCGAGGAGAGCCGATAAACGGCATTTCCTTCTTTACATGTGATTAGTTGTGATTGGAGACATCTGATCACATGGGTAAAGAGACCCGCGTCGTTGGCTCTTTACCAAGATTGCGGTCGCATCTTCTCCCAGTGACAGCCATATGATGTCATATGAGTGTCATATGACACTGTCCCAGAACAACTGAGAATCCCCCCGCCATCCATTTTCTTCACAGCGTGCAGGAGATACCGTGTTTGCCCGAAAATAGGCCCAGGTCTTATATTAATTTTGGCAACAAAAGACACAGTAGGGCTTATTTTTGGGGTAGGTCTTACCATGTAATATGCTGTCTTCTCATCCCCTCTCTCGACCTGCCTGTTAGGAATCCCCAGTGTGAACTGAGCTAAAATGCTTGTAAAATCTTGTAATCCACTCTATTACTGTAGTATATAATGTACAATGTGTGTATTTCTGTAATATAATTGTGCCAAATACCTTCATTATAGCACCGCTCTGCGCTTTTGTGACCTGCCGGAGCTCTCTTCCCTGCATTTATGTTACAGAAACACACACATTGTACATTGTGTACTACTGTAATAGAGTGGGTTATAGGATTTTAAACTAGGGCTTATTTTCGGGGTAGGGCTTATATTGCAGTCCTCCTGGAAAAGTACGCTAGGTCTTATTTTAGGGGTAGGTTTTATTTTCGGGGAAACAGGGTAGTTAAACACTTACAGCAACTATATTTTTTTTCTTTTGGAATAAAGGTTAATAATTATATGATTAAAAGGGCACTGATGAAAACACCCCCACCAGTTTGTCCCACCACTGTGTGATGGCCACTTTTTCTGAGCAGCTCAACCTGTTATAGAAAGTGTAACAATAACAATCCACAATGCTGCTGTGTAATTTCACTGCAAACCATAAAATAGTATTGTCGAGTGGAAAAATGTCTCTACCGGCAGGATCAATGGGTAATAAAACTAGATTACAGGGGGTTTAGAAAACAAAACATTATTTGTTAATACTAGTGACCTGCTGCATCGTACATGTCATTTTTGATTTTGCCCAGAGTTGCACAAAATCTATTGTTGTTGTTTTTAGTTTTTATTGGCTACAACTGCTGAAAATAACAAACAGTCATTAGAGCACATATCCTCAATAAAGTGTTACTAAAACCATCCCTGTGATGGGAATGAGGGACACCTACTAGTAAATGTATGTAGGCATAGGACACGCCCCCTGTCACACCCCCTTAAAGGAGAATTAACCAAAAAAAAAGGTTAATTAAATCCACAAGGACTTTTCTTTACCACTGCTATTCCTTTATATTGGCTTTCAAATTTTACAAATGCAGCAATTTAGAAATTGGATGAAAGGTTTAGCACTGGGAAACACTTTTTGAAAGATAAAAAGTGCATTTTATATACAACTATATAGGTCAGACCAAAATGAGGGACAACTGAGGAGGAGAGAGGGACAGAGGGATATTTTTTTCAAATCAGGGACAGTCCCTTGAAATCAGGGACAGTTGGGAGCTATGACTAAACCCAGAACCTGCATTCACTATATCTGATCTCCCACAGTACACAGAACATAGAAATGCATTTATTTTAGTAACTATAAACTGCTAAATATCTTTTCTCATCAGCATTTAGAGCAGTCTTGTGACTTCTATCAGTGTCTGGTTAAAACTTGTAGGAGGAGTGTTCATTATCCTCAGATTTATCTATGAGGCCGCATGATCTCTGGTTTTCTGTCTGGACAGTGTTGATTGGCATTGTGCTGATAACATGCACCCTCCCCCCCCCCCCCCCCCAAAAAAAAAAAGAAAATTAAGCAACACACACCAAGCTAAGCAAATACAGAGAACCTTTAGGGCTCCGGTACTGTAAGGAGATGGGGACAGTGGAAGAAGGGGAGGATCAGAGACAGGATCAAACAGCCTTTTTAGACAATGGACTAATCCCATAGAATCCACAGTGAGTATAACAAGCATGCTACTGCATACACACTAATTTTACTGGTGTGGGTTAAGTAACACTTTAATAAAAACTATAGGTTAATCAGTAGTTCTTAAAATGTAATTTGAAACAAACTATAAATTTGCATTTTATTTTGTATCGCCTTCTTAAACTTTTCTATGGCTTTAAGATATAAAATAAATATGAGAGCATTTAAAAAAATGTGTTGGTCATTCTTGTAGAGTGCAAAGTGTCTTTCGGTTACTTGACTGATTGGTCTAATGTTTACTAAAAATACCCATGCAATCATATTCTTTGATATACTGTATTTTATTCTGCTAACATGTTTGGTATATTCACATTGTCTTAAGAAGTTCATTGTTTGAAATTGTTTGTGAATTCCATAAACAAAAATGTAAGTAAAAAACTTTTCTAATTATATCATTTAGATGATGTGTGTTTCTCAACGTCTGGGTCCCCCGGGGGGTCACAGGCACCGGACCCAGGCAGTCCTGGATCAATTTCATGCATTTCCATGGTTTGGGTGAGCAGGCCACCAGCAACATAAAAAACAATAATGTTCTTGGGTCCGGAGGCACAGCGCGATTCCTTGCTAAAAATAGCAGCACTCTACTGCCGGCGCTCGCCCACCCCAGTGTGAAAGTGCCCTCAATGTCATTATGTACGCTGGCTCAATTTATTCTCATAAATACTGTTTTGATATGTATCTAAACTATATTACACACACTTCCCAACTTTTGAACTTCAGAATGAGGGAGACCAAAGGAGGGATAAGACCTGGGCTGCGTGGTAAAATGTGGGCGTGGCCAATCGCTTAGCAGCGGGAGGGACCTAAGGGATGTGGTTAAACAAAACCCAGGCTTCCTTGTACCTATAAAATCTGCTTTGTCTGAGCCTAACTTAGCCACTTACGGACCAGCCACCATCATTATACGTCGCCGCCGGTACTTTGACGTGGAATACCGCTGTTATGTCAGCAGACAGCTGATATAACCTTGGTATCCTCTTAAACGGCGGGCGGTCAACTTTCAGATAAATGTAGTCTCTGCAGCGGATTCGCCGCAAGATCACTTTTATCAACGGCGGGAGAGGTGACCCCCCTCCCGCTGTGCTCCAGTTGTCTATGACAGAGACTATCCGACGTTCTCCCTTCACAGGCCTGGAGCCGATGAGGGAAAGATGGCCCCCCACTCGGCTCCCATAACATTGGATGAGGGAAGCGACGTCAAACGTAATTTCCGCCCAATGGTCTTAAAGGTTTTTTTTTTTTTTTTTTTTTAAGGACATTTCTTTTGTTTTGTTTTTTTGCATTTAAGTGTCAGGCCGCGTACACACGACCGGTTTTCTCGGCAGAATTCAGCAAGAAACTCGATGGGAGAAGTATTCTGCCGAGAAAACCGGTCGTGTGTACACTTTTCGCTGAGAAACCCGTCGAGGAACTCGTCGAGCCAAATAGAGAGCATGTTCTCTATTTCCTCGTTGGGCAATGGGAAAATTTGGCTCGCCGAGATCCTCGGTGGCTTCACAAGGACCTCGACGAGCAAAACGATGTGTTTTGCCCGTCGAGTTTCTCTGACGTGTGTACGCGGCCTAATGATGAGATCTGAGGTCTTTTTGTTGTTTACAAACGTTTTTTATTGTGGAAAAAGGTCAAAGTACATAAAAAATTACAATGTAGGTACATGTATGCATACAAAAATCTTTAACAGTGAACATTGTACAGAAGAAGAGAAAAAACAGTCAGGAAGGTGTCAGTTAATAGACATTTATTCTAAACCAGAAAGGTGGCATCCCAGAGAATCCATTTTTTTTTGGAAGAGGGGCATAGAATCATATAATGTATGATGAGTTCTCTCAGAGAGTTTAATGTTTGTCATGCGGTTGAGGATTTGAGGCCAAGGTACCGACGTGGAGCGCCAATTAAATGCTATGGCCCAATGGATGGAGCTGAGGAATGTATGGATAAGCCTTGTGCTGGATATAGGGATATCATATATAGGGGAGAACAGAAGACATATTTGGGGAGTGAGAGGAATCTTTTTTCCAGAGATTTTGTCTATAACAATACTGGCCTTGTTCTTAAGATGTGGACAATCCCAAAAAGTATGCAATAGTGTTCCCTGAGTGGGACAGCCCCTGAAGCAGAGTGGAGATAGAGTGGGATAAAATGTATAAGTTTTGGCTGGGGTAAGATACCACCTATAGAGCAATTTAATAGCGGATTCTCTGATTGAAGTTGTTTTGGTACATCTATGGAGATTTATGAAGATAGTGTCCCATTGTTCGAGAGTAAAAGAGGTGTTTAAGTCCGATTCCCATTGTAACATGGGATGTGACTTCTCAGGCATGTTAGTTTCGTTTAAGCTTTTGTATATTCTGGAGATTAAACCACTATCACGAGGGGAGGAAATACAAATTTGTTCAAATTGTGTGAAAGGGGGGTGGAGTGTAAGTGAGTAATATTTCTGAAAGAATAGTTTTATTTTTGTATAGTTCTCTAATTCATCAGGAGAGAGATTGTATTTTGTTTGTAGGCTGGGAAAAGTGAGAAATGAGTTCATATGAGAGAGTGATTTTAAATGCGTTAAGTTACGTGACTTCCAAGCTGTCAGTAAGTTTTGTCAGTAAGTTTTGAGGAGACATAAAATGCAATGTTGCAGTTAGGACTGCAGTTTACACAGAGCGCCTTGACGGGGCCTGCAGCTTACACATGCATTTGCAGATGTGTGCAACTAAGCCTCTGTTTTTAACGCACCAGTTAGACAGGGGAATTTGGTTGGTTGCTGATTGGTCGGTAAGTTTGAGCCTGGATATTCTATGTTTTTGTATGTTTATACGCCCATTCCAGCGCTCCTTATTATACCATTCATAGGTAGGGGCAGTGACTATTGTTTGTTGAATTTTTGTCATTGTGGTCAGGCAACGCACTAGCACCTTTGCTTCCATGTGCTTAGTGTGCAGTGTGTTCCTGCCCCTTTATTGAGGGCTGGGCTCCTCCAGTCACCTGCCCCTTATCTATCCATCAGCAGTCATGTGCTCCCACTGAGGAGACATAAAATGCAATGTTGCAGTTAGGACTGCAGTTTACACAGAGCGCCTTGACGGGGCCTGCAGCTTACACATGCATTTGCAGATGTGTGCAACTAAGCCTCTGTTTTTAACGCACCAGTTAGACAGGGGAATTTGGTTGGTTGCTGATTGGTCGGTAAGTTTGAGCCTGGATATTCTATGTTTTTGTAAGTTTTGATCTTGGGCATTATCTAGAGGTGAAAAACGACGATCACCTAGGAAAGATACCAGTGGGGGAGTGTCGGAAGACAGCTTGAATTTTGGGGCTTGTCTGTTCCATAGTTGGAGAGTGTGAGTGACGATAAGGTTTAAAGGTAATTTTTTGTGTTGGGATGGTCCTGGACCAGATAAGTCCTTGTAGATTGAAAGGTAGGATAGATTCTTCCTCGAACCGGAGCCAAGGGATTTGATGTGAGGTAGCATACCATTAGTCTAATTGGGTAAATCTGGCTGATAAATAATAGAGCCATATGTTTGGGATGCCGAGACCTCCCTTTAATTGGGGCCTAAACATAAGGGAGTAACCAAATCTGGATTTCTTGTTTTGCCAAATGAATTTGTTAGTCTCTCTTTGCAGTGTATCTAACGTTTTCTTAGGTAGAATAAGGGGAAGAGCTCTAAACAAGAACAAAAGTTTAGGTAAAATCATCATCTTTACCGCTACTATTCTACCCGAGAATTAAATCTGGTACGAAGACCAAAGTTTCAGTAGATTTTTAATATTGTTAAATAAGGGAGGGTAATTTGCTTGATATAATGTGTTGTACAAAGGTGTAATCTGGATACCCAAGTATCTAAACGAATCAACGTGCCAGTTGAATGGGAAATAATCTTTAAGAGAGGATATTAGGGCTGGGGAGATATTAATTGGTAGAGCTGAGCATTTAGATAGATTTACCCCCAGACCTGTCAGGTCGTGGAAGATGTCAAGGGTTTTGGTTAGATTAGGTAGAGAGATAAGAGGTTCAGTTATAAACAGGAGAACATCATCTGCATAAAGACTCAGCTTGTATTCTTTGGAACCCTTAAAATATCCTTTAATGTCAGAATTATTTCTGTTAGCACACGCAAGGGGTTCTATGGCCAGGGCGAAAAGCAGGGGGGAGAGGGGGCATCCTTGTCTAGTGCCTTTAGTCAGGGGGAAATAGTCGGAGTTGTAGCCTGGGAGTTTGATACGTGTTTGGGGATTGTGATAGAGAGCTTTAAAGCCGTGTAGGAATTCATTAATGATGCCATATTTGGGGAGTAGAGTGTCAAGATATGACCAGCTCACACTGTCAAAAGCTTTGTGTATGTCAAGACTAAGTAGTAGCGTGGATTTGGAGTGTATGTTGGAGTCTTGAATAATATTTGCAGTCAGTCGTATATTGTCTGTTATTTGTCTGTTTGGAATGAAGCCTGTTTGATCAGGGTCCACTAATGGGGGGATAACAGCCGATAATCTGTCTGCCAGTATACGGCCAAATATTTTCAGGTTGTTGTCAATAACTGATATCGGGCGATAGTTTTGGGGGATGGAGTGGTCTTTATTAGGTTTGGGAAGAAGTGACATGTTAGCCAAAAGCATCTCAGATGGGAAATGGCCTCCTTGCAGGATATTATTATATAATTTCGTAAGGTGTGGGGTAATGATGGGGGCAAATTTTTTATAATAAGATGTAGAATAGCCATCGGGGCCTGGGGCACTTCAATACCGACATTTTCACCCCTTTCCTGCCCAAGCCAATTTTCAGCTTTCAGCACTGTCACACTTTGAATAAGAATTGTGCGGTCATGCAACGTACCCAAATTAAATTTTGATATTTTTTTCCCCACAAATAGAGCTTTCTTTTGGTCGTATTTGATCATCTCTACGTTTGTTTTTGCGCTATAAACAAAAAAACAGTGACAATTAAAAAAAAACACAAAATGTTTTACCTTTTGCTATAATTAATACCAAATAAAAAAAAATGTCCTCAGTTTAGGCCAATACGTATTCTTCTACATATTTGTGGAAAAAAAAATCGCCATAAGCGTGTATTAATTGGTTTGCGCAAAAGTTATAGCATCTACAAAATAGGGGATAGATTTATGTCATTTTTATCGTGACTGTGACACTGCGGCGGACATATCAGACACCTTTGACACTATTTTGGGACCATTCAAAAGAATACAGCGATCAGTGCTATAAAAACGCACTAATTACTGTATAAATGTGACTGGCAGGGAAGGGGTTAACACTAGGGGCGATCAAGGGGTTAATTGTGTGTCCTAGGGAGTGATTCTAACTGTAGGGGGAGGGGACTGATGAGAGGAGGAGACCAATCGTTGTTCCTATATACAAGTAACATACGATCAGTTCTCCTCTCCCCTGACAGGACGTGGATCTGTGTGTTTACATGTTTTTAAATGTGTTTCTTAAATGGACACATTGTACGGGGCTATTGAAAATAGTAGAGATATAACCACAAACAGAAACATTGAACTGAATGGACCAATGTCTTTATTCAACCTTACCAACTATGGGCCAGATTCACGTATCTGGCCGTATCTTTGTGCGGGCGTAGCGTATCCTATTTACGCTACGCCTCCGCAACTTGGACAGGCAAGTGCAGTATTCACAAAGCACTTGCTCCGTAAGTTGTGGCGGCGTAGCGTAAATTGGCCGGCGTAAGCCCACCTATTCAAAATAGGCTGGTAGGGGGCGTGTTGTATGTAAGCGAATCGTGACCCCACGTAAATGACGCGCCTAACGAACGGCGCATGCGCGCGCATGCTCAGTATCACGTCGAATTTACTCCATAAGATACGCCAGGCCCAATGCCTGTGACGTGAACAGCCCCATTCACGTACGACTTACATAAACGACGTAAAAAGATACGCTTGCCGACGTCCATACTTTGCATTGGCTGCGCCTCATATAGCAGGGGTAACTGCACGCCGGACGTAAGCCTAACGGGCGCAAGTATGTTTGTGAATCGGCGTATCTACATTATGGACTATGAGCTTTGATGGACCAGCTTTGAGCGACTTACGCCGCTCGTATCTTGGCCAAATCTATGCGTAACTGATTCTAAGTAAGTCCACTGTGAATCTGACCCTATGTAACTTTGTTATGTAATAGAAATGACACCTGGAAAGATTCAAACTTATAAGTATGATCTGTTTTCAATTATTTTTTTAAGGAATTATTAGTTGCAACAATATGGGATTTTATCATGTACCTGTAATTTTATGATGTATGATTAAAAATTAAGAATTTTATACTTTGTTGTATTCTAGAATAATTAAGTGATATCATAAAACCTCCATTGCCCCTGTGACAAATAATGACGGAGGTGGTTAATCACAGTCCAAAAGTGCTCCAAGTGATCCCCTGTCCTTGCTCCACCATAATATTGATGCTTACCAGATGAAGAGAACCCAAAACAAGGTCTAGCCACACATTAGTGGGCAACATTCCCCTACTGAGGGTATGCAGGTAACACTCCCTTCGCAGGACCTGTATGTTAGATTTGCCATCAAAAAGATCACCTGATAATGCAGTCGGTTAGATGTCATCACTCATTAACCAGGCAGTAAAATGAATAACTCAGGCATTCAGAAGTTATCATCCCCAGTGAGCATGCTGACATCTCCGATATGTTCTCCAACCCGACGCAGGTTTTGTCTCAATAGACTATGTCAGCTATTTGAAGAGGGATATCTTTGTTATGGCAGTAGCTAGCTACCATAACCCCCGGTATCCTCTTCTTCAGTGGGCGGTCCGCTTTTGACCCCAAGTCTCATATTTTAGAGGTCCTGTCATGCTTTTTTTCTATTACAAGGGATGTTTTTTTTTTTTAAAGAACAGTGTAAAATGTAAAAATAAAAGGTAAAATAAAAAATCATTTTAAACACGCCTCGTCCCGCCGAGCTTGCGTGCAGAAGTGAACGCATACGTGAGTAGCACCTGCATATGAAAATGGTGTTCAAATCACACATGTGAGGTATCGCCGCAATCATTAGAGCGAGAGCAATAATTCTAGACCTCTTCTGTAACTCAAAACATGCAACCTGTAGAATTTTTTAAATGTTGCATATGGAGATTTTTAAGGGTAAAAGTTTATCGCCATTCCACAAGCGGGCGCAAATTTGAAGCGTGACATGTTGTGTATCAATTTACTTGGCGTAACATCATCTTTCACAATCTAAAAAAAAAATGGGGCCAACTTTGCTTATTTTTTTATTAAAAAAATTTATTTTTTCAAAAAAAAAGTGCGCTTGTAAGACCGCTGCACAAATACGGTGTGACAAAAAGTATTGCAACGACTGACATTTTATTCTCTAGTGTGTTAGAAAAAAATATATATAATGTTTGGGGTTCTAAGTAATTTTCTAGCAAAAAAAAATATTTTAACTAGTAAACAACAAGTTTGAAAAATAGGCACGTTCTTAAAGTGGTTAAAACGGAGGTCCCACTAAAAAAAAAAAAATATTAAAAGCCAGCAGCTACAAATACTGCAGCTGCTGACTTTTAATATATGAACACTTACCTGTCCAGGGTGCCCACGATGTTGGCAGCTGAAGCCGAGCAATCGCTCAGCTCTCGGCTGCCCCCGCCGCCATCCTCGGTGAGGGAATCGGGAAGTGGAGCGTTGCAGCTTCACTTCCTGGTTCCCTTACTGTGCATGCGCGAGACGCACTGCGCGTCCTCACTGGTCCCCGCTGTGTTCTGGGAGCTGTGTGTCTCCCAGAAGACAGCAGGGGTACAGAGTAGGTGCCAGAAGTGGCGTAGATCACCAAGGTGATCTATGCCAAGAAGTGGGAGCAAATACCTATATTAGACAGGTATCTGCTTCCCCCCACCCCCCTGAAAGGTGTCAAATGTGACTCCGGAGGGGGGGGTTCCAAAAAGTGGAAGTTCCATTTTTAGGTGGAACTACGCTTTAAGCACCTGTGTCACCAACGGTATTTGGGATTCCCCTGTCTACATCATTTACCAATTTTATGCCACATTTGAAGATTTGTGATTTTTTAATGAGCATTATTTGAGTTTTTTATGCTTTGCACAGAATTGGCACTTTAATTGAAAATATCAATTCTGTATACCTTACTTGGCACTTTATTGAATAATAACATTTATGGATGCCCATGTTTACAGCTTTACATGTAAATATGGATACATTTTCTTTTTTGCGCGTTTAGCACTTTATTCTCATCAGCACTACAAGATTTTTGTTTATGTTTTAGTATTGGGATGTGCAATACAGTGAGTGAAGCTGTTTATTAATCTATAATCATTAATCACTGATTTTAGATCACAACACTTAGCGCAGATTATTTTCTTTGTTTATATCTAAAAACTCCCATTTAATATTACATTTTAAGAATACCCTCTACATTCCTCTCGTGCCCATATTGTTCACTGTTATAGCCTCTGTAAAACCCTCCAGCTTTGCCCATTTTTCAATGGGTACACTTTTGCTACTTTTCTAGAAAGCAAAAATCTGATTATTATTTCTTTATGGACCATGGGATATAATCTTTAGTGATAGTATCAAATATGATTATCATTTTTTTCAAGAAAGTCTTCGTTATTCTTTAGGTTAATCAGTAAATCCAGATAAGATATGAGAAGATATATTATCTATGTGAGCATTACAGAACAGGAACTAAACATAAATCCCAGGAAAAAAAATAACATATGTGCTAACTATGTTTTTATATTACTAATATTATTGGTGTATCTCATGCCCTACATATATGTTTTAAAGTGTGATTGCACTCAACACCTTTTTGCTTGTTTTTGTTTTTTTGTGTGTCTTTAGGTGGATGAGTGTGGCAGGGTTTTATCCTCCGATCAGGCCATAATGATAACAATTGGGGATTGTATGTGCTAGTCAGCAAACACTGCAACTAGAAGCTAAAATGTAATTTAGGAAGTTCAATCATTTTTAAATTTAAGTTTAGATCTATTTAATGCACCATATCCAAAATCCACACCACACCTCGCAGGATTAATGAGTGGACTGCCTGAGTCCTGTGCTGTGTAAACCTCTCTTTCTAGGTTTTCAACAAAGGTTTACACAGCACAGGACTCAGGCAGTCCACTCATTAATCCTGCGAGGTGTGGTGTGGATTTTGGATATGGTGCATTAAATAGATCTAAACTTAAATTTAAAAATGATTGAACTTCCTAAATTACATTTTAGCTTCTAGTTGCAGTGTTTGCTGACTAGCACATACAATCCCCAATTGTTAAAACATATATGTAGGGCATGAGATACACCAATAATATTAGTAATATAAAAACATAGTTAGCACATATGTTATTTTTTTTCCTGGGATTTATGTTTAGTTCCTGTTCTGTAATGCTCACATAGATAATATATCTTCTCATATCTTATCTGGATTTACTGATTAACCTAAAGAATAACGAAGACTTTCTTGAAAAAAATGATAATCATATTTGATACTATCACTAAAGATTATATCCCATGGTCCATAAAGAAATAATAATCAGATTTTTGCTTTCTAGAAAAGTAGCAAAAGTGTACCCATTGAAAAATGGGCAAAGCTGGAGGGTTTTATAGAGGCTATAACAGTGAACAATATGGGCACGAGAGGAATGTAGAGGGTATTCTTAAAATGTAATATTAAATGGGAGTTTTTAGATATAAACAAAGAAAATAATCTGCGCTAAGTGTTGTGATCTAAAATCAGTGATTAATGATTATAGATTAATAAACAGCTTCACTCACTGTATTGCACATCCCAATACTAAAACATAAACAAAAAAAATGTGTTGCGCTGTGAATATACTCAAACAAACAAGTATTCAAATAATCAAAATCTTGTAGTGCTCATACACTGATGAGAATAAAGTGCTAAACTCGCAAAAAAGAAAATGTATCCATATTTACATGTAAAGCTGTAAACATGGGCATCCATAAATGTTATTATTCAATAAAGTGCCAAGTAAGGTATACAGAATTGATATTTTCAATTAAAGTGCCAATTCTGTGCAAAGCATAAAAAACTCAAATAATGCTAAAATTTGCTACCTAAGCTGTTGTCAGGAAAATAAACAGCTTCAATCTGTTCAGCATCTCACATGACATCTTGGCTGCCTATAAAAACTGTCAAAATCCCCAAGTAAATAGCTGTTTTGTCTTCAGCTTACTGTGTCTCAAGTTCCTGTTTCCTGCCTGATCTACTGCTATGACCCAGATTGCCTCTTGATTACCCTGATCTCTCCTGATCTGACCCTTGGCTTGCTTATTGGACTTCGCTGCTGTCTCCTGTGTTTGACCCTCTGCTTGTGCCCCGGACTTTGCTGCCAGCCTCCTGCACCTGACCGCCTTGCCTGTGACCCGGATTTCCTCCAGTCTCCAGTACTTGACCCTCTGCTTGCCTTTG
Source organism: Rana temporaria (assembly GCF_905171775.1). Classification (NCBI taxonomy): domain Eukaryota; kingdom Metazoa; phylum Chordata; class Amphibia; order Anura; family Ranidae; genus Rana; species Rana temporaria. The sequence goes on from NC_053497.1 coordinate 40,010,874, forward strand.
GACTTCCCTCCGTTTAGGTGTTTGACCCCCGGCCTGCTCTGGACTTTCTGCACAACTACATCAGCTGGGTATCAGTGTGGATCTTCACACAAAAACTTTTTTTCTACTGTAAAAAAAGAGGAAAAGGGTTGGAACCTTTGTCAGGTGTTATTGCTGTCTCTGTTTCCATTAAGGCGATTTAATGTACAAGAGTGAGAGGAAATCTCTCCAATGTGACATTTGACATCTGAACAGGTGCCCCTATTGAGCTTATTTCTACTTACGTTCTGGGGGACAGTTTTTATGTTTCCCTTCATGTCCCAGTGACAATGATTACAGAACAGAAAGTTGGAGTTAATCTCAATGGGCTTGCATAGGTCAATAAAACACACGTTTCTAACACTTCTCTACTTCAAAAACTAGAAAACACGTTTTGCTGGCATTTTACTACAGTGATATCTACAGTCAGGAGAAAAGAAAAATCAGTGCACCTCGTGGAATTTGTTGACTTTTTTTAACCTACAGATAAAGGGGATACACTTAAAAAAGGATACATAAAATTGACATATTGTATTAATTTTCATGATCCAAATTAACAAAAATATAGATTTCTCATAGAAAAAGTAAGTATACTCCTAAATCCTTACACACACACATACACCAATGATTAGAACCTATTGACCGCCCTTGTGCAATCCTGGCAGTTTCCTCACTTATCTTGGATAGAGCGTATTCATTTCATCAAAATGACTATTCTGCATAATGCCCGCTATTATTTCATAACACAATACTTTGCTTTATATGGGTTCATAGGCACCCTAGAGTTCCCAGGTCTGCTATCTTCACACACAGAATGTAGGGCATGTTGGGAGTCCCCAGTGTTTCTAAATATTACTTGATTGCACAAATCTCTCTTTTGGAGCTCTCCAATGAATTGCGCCCCTCCACTTTGAGCCTCATAATTGCCCAAAGTTTAAAAATGTTGGATCCTGTTCAGTATTCAAGTAATCTAATGTCCCCAATCCTGCCCTTTCTGCCCATCGTTAACAACCCACTAATTCTGTAGGGCATGCACAACCCTCTACCGTTTTCTGGTGGGTTTCCGACGGTTTAACTCAGGTGCAAAACTCTTTATCCACTCAGTCATCTCCAACCTGGGCCTCCCACCAGAAGATGTACAAGGTACTGCAGTCTGAGTTCTTCCACTATCTCCAGCTTTAACACTGGATATCATCCCTTCATCTCATCTCTTCATACCCGTTTCGTGAATGGAACTTTGAACATGTTTGTAAACATACCCCAGGGTCTCTCATCTCATCCATCTATGTCTCCATAAACAACTGTGCGTCTTCTACACCTCTGTCTTATGTTACTAACCACCATTGACCCTGCTGATTGGAGTAAGGCATGGTCTTCTGTAGACAAATGCTTTATTAACACCACCATTCTCAAGGCTTCTTTAAAGTTCCCTTATGTTGTTACTGGATCCCTGCCCTAGCTAAGGTTTCAGGAGTTGTGGCCATTGGGGGGATGTTCATCACATTCGGTGGACGTGCCCACACTTAGTGGCCTTTTGGTCTTGGTTCTTCAGCCCATTCAGTACTTTGTTACATTTGACAATCCGAATGCTAAATTGGTCTTGCTACACTCTCCTATCCTGGGTTTATATACCCACCAACAGAAATTGGCATCCTACATATTCCTGTCAGCTAAAAGAACTATTGCTCAGGCCTGGAAAATGCCCATGGTTTTATTCGAAGGAGTATAAGATCATGAAGGCCTTCATGATTAATGAACAGCTTTCTGGTGTCCTGAAGGACTCCCAATTTAAGTTCCTCAAATCATTCCACTGTAAAGAAAATTATCTACAAATGGCATAGATTTCAAACATCTGCTAATTTGTTCAGGACTGGCCTGTCCAGCAAATTCAACCCCAGAGCTGACAGTTTTGTACTAAAATAAAATAAAAATATGAATAAACCTTGTCCCAATCAACACATATGTATATAAAAAAAATTATTGTAAAGCTGCTATCCTCAAGTGTACATAAAACACTAAGTGAAATATAAATTAAGTGGGGGCGCTAAATTCAGGTGGATAATACTAATCCCAAGTGATAGTAAACTGTGGTAATAAATATTTTTCTAACATACGCAATCAATAAACACATAAGGGCCTGATTCCCAAAAGAGATACGCAGACTTAACTGCTGTTCAGTCTGTGCCTAACTTTGGAAACGATTCTCAAAAGGCTTTTTCCAAAGTTAGGCAGAAAATCTGACATGTGTAAGACACTTACACGGTCAGATCTTAGGATGCAGTACCGCATCCGCCACTGGGGGCATTTCTCATTGAAATGCAGCTTTGCGTATGCAAATGAGGACTTAAAGGAGTTCTCTGACCTAAAACTTTTAACCCCCGCTGTGCCCGGGCTGTAAAAAAATAGAAAATAAACTGTCACTTACCTGCCTACGATCCCCCGTTGTTCCGATATCGCCGTCCCGTTCTCCGGTCCCGGGCCCCTTCCGCTTCCTGTGTGTCGGTGACTCATAGTGCGCTCAGCCTATCAGCGGCCGCAGCAATGTCCCGTCGCGGCCGCTGTTAGGCTGAGCGCACTATGAGTCACCGACACACAGGAAGCGGAAGAGACCGGGACCGGAGAACGGGACGGCGATATCGGAACAACGGGGGATCGTAGGCAGGTAAGTGACAGTTTATTTTCTATTTTTTTACAGCCCGGGCACAGCGGGGGTTAAAAGTTTTAAGTCAGAGAACTCCTTTAAGCAGATTTTCAAAGCATTTCATCATTGTGATTTCTGCGTAAGTTCCGAATTTGCCTGCGCAAAACTAGGGCTGGTTTTACAATGTGGAAAGTTAGTCACACCTTGTAAAAGCCCATTCAAGCGACGGCATTTGGTATGCATTCCTGAGGGAGAACTCCACGGGAATTTTTAAATTCAAAACCGGCATGGGTTCCCCCCCCCCAGGAGCATACCAGGCCCTTAGGTCTGGTATGGGTTGTAAGGAGACCCCCCCCTACAATCCATACCAGACCCGTATCCAAAGCACGCTACCCGGCTGGTCAGGAAGGGAGTGGGGACGAGCGAGCGCCCCCCCCTCCTGAGCCGTGCCAGGCCGCATGCCCTCAACATGGGGGGGTTGGGTGCTCTGGGGCAGGGGGGCGCACTGCGGGCCCCCCCACCCCAGAGCACCCTGTCCCCATGAGGACAGGACCTCTTCCCGACAACCCTTGCCGTTGGTTGTCGGGGTCTGCGGGTGGGGGCGTATCGGAATCTGGGAGTCCCCTCAAATAAGGGGGCCCCCAGATACCGGCCCCCCACCCTAAGTGAATGGATATGGGGTACATCGTACCCCTATCCATTCACCTGGAGGCAAAAAGTAAAAGTTAGTAAACACACAACACAAGGGTTTTTAAAATAATTTATTATTCTGCTCCGGAGGCCCCCCTGTCTTCTTTATTAGCTCTATTACCAGGGGGGGCTTCTTCCACTCTCCGGGGGTCTTCTTCCACTCTCCGGGGGGGGTTTCTTCTTCCGCTCTCCGGGGGGGGTTTCTTCTTCCGCTCTCCGGGGGGGGGGCTTCTCCGCTCTCCGGGGGTCTTCATCTCTCTTCGCCGCTCTCCGCTGTTGACTCGGCGAACCCCGGTTCTTCTGCAGATGTCCGGTGCCTTCTTCTTCAGCGCTGGCTGCCTGCTATCTTTGTGTGTTAGCTCAATTAGTAACAGGCAGCCAGCGCGGTCTTCTGTGACGTCAGGTTCTTCTCTTCCCTTCTTCCGATGTTGCCTCGTCGCCTCTTGTCGCTGTAATGATGGAAGCGCGCCTTGCATCCCATTTATATAGGCATCACCCACGTGCACCCATCACGTGGGTACCTACCGGAGCATGATGGGACGGTGATGCCTATATAAATGGGATGCAAGGCGCGCTTCCATCATTGCAGTGTCAAGATGCGACGAGTCAACATCGGAAGAGGGGAGAAGAAGAACCTGACGTCACAGAAGACCGCGCTGGCTGCCTGTTAGAAATTGAGCTAACACACAAAGATAGCAGGCAGCCAGCGCTGAAGAAGAAGGCACCGGACATCTGCAGAAGAACCGGGGTTCGCCGAGTCAACAGCGGAGAGCGGCGAAGAGAGATGAAGACCCCCGGAGAGCGGAGAAGCCCCCCCCCCCCCGGAGAGCGGAAGAAGAAACCCCCCCCCGGAGAGCGGAAGAAGAAACCCCCCCCAGAGAGTGGAAGAAGACCCCCGGAGAGTGGAAGAAGCCCCCCCTGGTAATAGAGCTAATAAAGAAGACAGGGGGGGCCTCCGGAGCAGAATAATAAATTATTTTAAAAACCCTTGTGTTGTGTGTTTACTAACTTTTACTTTTTGCCTCCAGGTGAATGGATAGGGGTACGATGTACCCCATATCCATTCACTTAGGGTGGGGGGCCGGTATCTGGGGGCCCCCTTATTTGAGGGGACTCCCAGATTCCGATAAGCCCCCGCCCGCAGACCCCGACAACCAACGGCAAGGGTTGTCGGGAAGAGGTCCTGTCCTCATCAACATGGGGACAGGGTGCTCTGGGGTGGGGGGGCCCGCAGTGCGCCCCCCTGCCCCAGAGCACCCAACCCCCCCATTTTGAGGGCATGCGGCCTGGCACGGCTCAGGAGGGGGGGGCGCTCGCTCGTCCCCACTCCCTTCCTGACCGGCCGGGTAGCGTGCTTTGGATACGGGTCTGGTATGGATTGTAGGGGGACCCCCTATGTCGATTTTTCGGCGTGGGGGGGTCTCCTTACAACCCATACCAGACCTAAGGGCCTGGTATGCTCCTGGGGGGGGAACCCATGCCGGTTTTTTCTTTGAAAATTGGCATGGAGTTCTCCCTCTCAGGAATGCATGCTGAGCGATGCTGTCATTTTTTTTTATAATTATTTGTTTTCCCGGCGCGTCTTTTTTTTTTCACCCGTCGCAACTTTAGTGTCCCGTCGAAATTCTCAAAGCCGCCCGGCGTTAATTACGTTCGCGCTCTGCACGTCGGGAAAATGACGTCACACGCATGCGCAGTACGGCCGGCGCGGGAGCACGCCTCATTTAAATTTTAAACGCCCCCAGGAGAGGAGGACCGCCTTGCGACGGCGGCACTTAAGTTACACGGCCTGAAATTTCTAGGTAAGTGCTTTGAAGATCGGGCACTTAGGTAGAGATTTTAAGTCAGTGTAACTTAACTGCTGAAAGTTAAGTTAGGCAGCTTTTTTGAGAATTTGGCCCATAAGTGTTTAAAAAACTTAAAGTGCATCAAATAGTTAAAAGTACATTAAATAAAGTTCATTGTGTTCTTATACATGATTATTCTTGACTCTTCAGTGTGAGATATCATTTCTACTATCACCACCATTAGCACTTGCACTCAATGTGCTCTGATGGAATATCACTCACCAGACTGTCATGACCTCTTTAACTAAAAAGAAGGTCAATACTTGCTTGAATTCAGGGTTCCTTTATAGTTCCCCACAGATGTAACACAGTTGTCATAGACCAGATCCAATACTTGACTCCTCCACTCCGTTATGCCACTGTAAACCAAAAGAAATGATATAGTGTGATACCACTCAAGCCTTGGACCCAGTGTATGTTCCACCTGCCAGAAGTATGGGACTGGATACCATCAGGTTAATATTTTATGCAATCCATAGCAGTTCATCATTTGTTGGATATTTGAAACATCTCCCCCAATTAACTAATCCTCTAAAGCACCATACTGGTTCCAATTACCCAAGCAGATGGATTATAACAATCAAAATTACATAAGTATACAGTGCCTTGAAAAAGTATTCATACCCCTTGAAATTTTCCAATTTTTTCATGTTACAACCAAAAACCTAAATGTATTTTGTTGGGATTTTATGTGATAGACCAAAGTGGCACATAATTGTGAAGTGGAAGGAAAATAATAAATGTTTTTTTTTTTTTTTTACAAATAAATATCTGAAAAGTGTGGTGTGCATTTGTATTCAGCCCCCAAGTCAATACTTTGAAGAACCACCTTTTGCTACAATTACAGTTGCAAGTTCTTTTTGGGGATGTCTCTACCAGCTTTGCACATCTATAGAGAAATATTTTTGCCCATTCTTCTTTGCAAAATAGGCAAAAATAAACTCTGTCAGATTGGATGGAGAGCGTCTGTGAACAGCAATTTTCAAGTTTTGCCACAGATTCTCAATTGGATTTAGATCTGGACTTTGACTGGGCCATTCTAACCCATGAATATGCTTTGATCTAAACCATTCAATTGATCAATTGAAGCTCTGGCTGTATGTTTAGGGTCGTTGTCCTGCTGGAAGGTGAACCTCCGCCCCTGTCTCAAGTCTTTTGCAGACTCTAACAGGTTTTCTTCTAAGATTGCCCTGTATTTGGCTCCATCCATCTTCCCATCAACTCTGACCATCTTCCCTGTCCCTGCTGAAGTAAAGCATCCCCACAATATGATGCTGCCACCACCATGTTTCACAGTGGGTATGGTGTGTTCAGGGTGATGTGCAGTGCAAGTTTTTCGACACATATAGCATTTTGCTTTTTGACCAAAAAGTTTGATTTTGGTCTAATCTGACCAGAGCACCTTCTTCCATGTTTGCTGTGTCCCCCACATCACTTTTTGCAAACTACAAATGGGACTTTTTATGGCTTTCTTTCAACAATGACTTTCTTTTTGCCACTTATCCATACAGGCCAGATTTGTGGAGTGCATGACTAATAGTTGTCCTGTGGACAGATTCTCCCACCTGAGCTGTGGATCTCTGCAGCTCCACCAGAGTTACCATGGGCCTCTTGGCTGCTTCTCTGATTAATGCTCTCCTTGCCCAGCCTGTCAGTTTAGGTGGACAGCCATCTCTTGGTAGGTTTGCAGTTGTGCCATACTCTTTCGATTTTCAGATGATGGCTTGAACAGTGCTCCAGGAGTTGTTCAAAGCTTGGGATATTTTTTTATAACATAACCCTGCTTTAAACTTCTCCACAACTTCATCCCTGACCTGTCTGGTGTGTTATTTGGCCTTAATGATGCTGTTTGTTCAGTAAGGTTCTCTAACAAACCTCTAAGGGTTTCACAGAATGGCTGTATTTATACTGAGACTAAATTGCACACAGGTGGACTCTATTCACCAATTAGGTGACTTCTAAAGGCAATTAGTTTTACTACATTTTATTGAGGGGTATCAGAATAAAGGGGGCTGAATTTCAAATGCACAGCACACTTTTCAGATATGTATTTGTAAACAATTTTTGAAAAACATTTATCATTTTCCTTCCACGTCTATCACATAAAATCCCAATAAATTACATTTACATTTTTGGCTGTAACATGACAACATTTGGAAAATTTCAAAGGGTATAAATATTTTTTCAGGGCACTGTATTTGTTATTTGTATACATTGTATGCATTAAATAAGTAATTGTATTTGAGCAGTAGTTAAGAAAGGGACCAAAAAACTGATCTTGTACAGGGGCATTTTGGTTACTTGTCCAATTGCCTGCATTGCTGATCTCTGCGATCAAAAAGATTATTTTGTTGAAATATCTTTCAGCATTCTGCACACTTAAAGTGTGTCAGATGAATGGTCCCCTGTTGTGTGGTTTTGTTCCTTCTGCTGGCCCATGTTTCCTCTAGTAATTTATTGGCTGGTAAAGGAAACCACATAGCACAGCAGGGAACACCAACATTCCACACTAACAACAGTGTCAAATACAGCTAAATTTGGGACTTTTTGATGAAGCGTGCAGCTAAGGAAATAACATATCATCAAACTATAATAATGTCTGGTGATAGGGCCATCAATAGTGTCATAGAGTAAATGCATACACATCATAACCATCATAATAGGGTAATAAAGGACATTTATTCCATAACATGGTACATAATAAAGAACAGAATAGCATAATGACACAATGATAGCCTGCTGGCCTAGAGCCACAATAATAACATAAAAACCACATCAGACTAGTTGCAACGTATTTCCATTGTAAATTGTGGATTGGCATATTCCAGTGAACTATGGTAATGGTAATTTAGATGAGAAAATGGCAGGAAAAAGCATCTATTTAGCTTGACGCGTTTTGTAGCTGTAGCGCTAATCTTCAGGAGCAGATGCACAGGATATGTCTATAAATATTAAAAGTAAATATAGTAATGAATGGTCATGTAATAACACGGTTAGACTGTAAAAAATTATAGAGTATATTACTCATACTTGCGAGTCTGGACATGGATTCCTTCGCTGCACGCTTTATCAAAAAGTCCCAAATTTAGCTCCTTTTCTCAAAGTTACGGAGGTACATCTAGTTGGCCTCAATAAAAAAGTCCCATATTTTAATTTTTTTTCATGTTCATTAAGTGTCAAATACAGAAAATCTTAGAGCAAGCTTCACCCGAGCCAAGTTTGGTGGTATGGGCAGCAGGGCAAGTAGTAAATAATAAAGGTTTGCTTAGAATGGAGACTTTTATTTCATATTTTAGGAGCCAAAGAGTCACTAAAATTGCCTGTAGGCATTAGGTGGCCATTGGGATGCCCTCAGACCTGCAACTTAATATGCTTGGGGGGGGGGGGGGATAGACTGGTGGAGCTGGATTCAGTAATTGCTATTACAACCAAATAAGGAGAGTGCTAGAAGAGTCTTCTGGGTGGTAAATTTGCAAATCTAACAAAGAGACATTTATGTTCCTTTATCTCTGATGGTTTAACAGTATTTTACAGTTATCAGAATGTCATATCTAGATAACAATAATCCTGGAATTTGGCATTTTTTTTCATCGAAATCTATACATTTTTATAACTTTCTTATAATTTACAGTTTTTCACATCCTTCTTTTATTAATGAATAACAGTGGGAAATAGGGGGTAAACATGTCCCTTTGGGTATATAAAGTGGGACAGCAGACGCTCATCAGTACAGAAGACCAGAGAGGCACCATGTACACCTTCTTCATTCTTCTGCTCACCATCTGGCAGACTCAGGCTGTCACTTTGGTAAGTCCTAACAGAGATTAAACTATATTAACTACTGCCATAATTTTAGGGAAAGTTTTTTTGCAAAAATATTTTATTTATGAAACACAAACCGCAGTTCATATGCAGGTAGAAAATGTGCAGCCAATGTCATTGATTTTCATCTGAAGTTTTTTCTAAATAAATACATTTAAAGAAGAACTATAGCCTTGCATTTAAGAAAACTATGATGAGCTGCAACACTTAAAGGGGTTGTACAGGTAAAACATTTTTCCCCTAAATAGCTTCCTTTACCTTAGTGCAGTCCTCTTTCACTTACCTCATCCTTCCATTTTGCTTTTAAATGTCCTTATTTCTTCTGAGAAATCCTCACTTCCTGTTTTTCTGTCTGTAACTCCACACAGTAATGCAAGGCTTTCCCCCTGGTGTGGAGAAAGCCTCTTGAGGGGGGAGGGGGCGAGCAGGCAAGTCAGGACACTCTCTACTTTGGAGATAGAGAAGGGAGCTGTGTGTTAGTGGGTGTCCTGACCCTCCTGCTCGCCCCCTCCCCCTCAAGAGGCTTTCTCCACACCAGGGAGAAAGCCTCACATTACTGTGTGTAGTTACAGACAGAAGAACAAGAAGTGAGCATTTCTCAGAAGAAATAAGGACATTTAAAAGCAAAATGGAAGGATGAGGTAAGTGAAGGAGGACTGCACTAAGGTAAAGGAAGCTTTTTAGGGGGAAAAAATTACCTTTACAACCCCTTTAAAGCTGAATTCCAGGCAAACAGCTAAATGGAAAAATGAAATATTTATAAGGGAACTGTTTTACCTGTCAAATGATTTGTATTTCTGTCCACTCAGTCCTGAGATTTACACAGCTCTGAAAAGCAGCACTGCTCTATCTGGAAAGACCAGCTTTTACTTTCCTAAAGTTTATTAACACTTACAGGTCTTGTCCCTCATGTAGGCTGTGGCTGCTTTTACCACAGAGGGATTAGAAGATCAGCCCTACTACATTGGCAGAACCGACTATTCTGCTGAATCCCTTCCACTTGGGCTGCAGTGTCTGGGAAGGGAAGCATGTGAGACAAAAATGAAGGAAGATCTGATTGACTCAAGAGATTTGTTTTCAATTTATGGGGCTGTCACACAAAAGCCTTTAGATATATTTTAGGAGTTGGCATACATGGGCATTTGTGCTTTTCTCTTACATCAATTTGTAAATCTTTTTTCACAGCTAAGGCAATATCAGAATTTTTCATTGCAGTATGTATGCAATATATTGCTTTTGGTTTTTACCTTCCTACATAGTCAATACAAAGGTTTCTCAGAGGCATATTGAAATTTGAAGGCAAATGTACCTTTTATTTATCTGACATGTTACCATTTGTCTGTGCTTGATTTACTTCTAATCCTAAAGCTCATTTACACTATCAGGTACATCCACTAATTATTACAATCGAGCTAGACATAAAACTCCAGGCTCTGATGGATTTCCCATTGAGTGGTACAGGCAATTCCGGGAACTGTTGATCCCACATTTGCTGACAATGTACAATTATGAGCTTAAAATGGGACAGCTACTGCCCTCCATGTCGGAAGCTCTGATAGTACTGATTCCCAAACCTCATAAAGATCACCTCCTCTGCAAATAATATAGACCAATTTCACTCATTAATACTGACGTTAAAATTCTGGCCAAGGTGCTTGCACAACATTTAAATACAATCATTACAACCATCATATGGGCTGACCAAACTGGATTTATGCCCGGACGATCGGCATCTATTAATCTACTGGCTCCTGAGCTGTATTGGCTTTAGACACTCACAAAGCCTTCGACTCAGTCGAATGGCCTTATCTTTTTGAAGTTCTAGCTAAATTTGGATTTGGCCCTACCTTTATAAAGTGGGTACAACTCCTGTACTCTAAACCCATTGCCAGATTAAGGGTTAATGCGTCCATATCGGATGCCTTTTCCATAAAGAGAGGCACTAGACAGGGGTGTCTGCTATCGCCGCTCCTGTTTGCGCTAGCAATAGAGCCCCTGGCGTCACTGGTAAGGTCCAGTGAGGAAGTTAAGGGACTGACGATTGGGGGTCTAGAGGAAAAAGTGTCCTTATATGCGGACGATATGCTGGTATATCTGGAGGACCCCCAATCGTCACTCGCAGCCCTGTTTCTGTTTCAGATTGACCAGGAGGCACCAATTACACTACCCCCCGCGTGCCCACTACAAATACTTCAAATCTTTCGATATCTCGGAGTCTTGATAAAACACCCAATCTCCTCTTATACCAAAATTAATTTGGACCCCCTTATCAGTACATTAAAAAATACCCTGAAAACATGGAACAACCTCCCTCTTACACTGTTAGGAAGAATAAACATTTTTAAAATGATCTATCTCCCACAATTTCTGTACATCCTGAGCAATTCACCAATATATATATAACCAAAGCAAAATTTAAAGAGATGGGGGCCAGATTCAGAAAGAGATACGACGGCGTATCTCCTGATACGCCGTCGTATCTCTGAGTTCCGACGGTCGTATCTATGCGCCTGATTCATAGAATCAGGTTACGCATAGATATCCCTAAGATCCGACAGGTGTAAGTGTCTTACACCGTCGGATCTTAGGCTGCAATTCCAGGCCGGCCGCTAGGTGGCGCTTCCGTATTATTACGCGAGGAATATACAAATGAGGAGTTACACCAATTCAGAAACGAATGACCGCCCGGCGCTTTTTTTTTACGTCGTTTGCGTTCGGCTTTTTCCGGCGTATAGTTACCCCTGGGTCTATGAGGAGCAGCCAATGTTAAGTATGGCCGTCGTTCCCGCAACAAAATTTTAATTTTTTACGTCGTTTGCGTAAGTCGTTCGCGAATAGGGCTGGACGTAATTTACATTCATGTCGAAAGCATGACGAGTTGCCAACGTCATTTGGAGCATGCGCACTGGGATTCAGTCGTGGCCGGGGCATGCGCAGTTCGTTTGGCGCGGGGACGCACATCATTTAAATGATACATGCCCCCTACACGCCGAATTTAAATTACGCTGGGTAATTTACGCTATGCCGCCGCAACTTTACAGGCAAGTGCTTTGTGAATACAGCACTTGCCTGAAAAACTTGCGGCGGCGTAACGTAAATGAGAAACGTTACGCCAGCAGAAAGATCCGCTGATCTTTCTGAATCTGGCCCATAGACTCCAGAATTACCACTTTGATCTGGAGGGGCGGTGTGGTGAGGATCGCTAAGCAAACTTTACAGCTACCTACTTTGGAGGGGGACCTGGCACTCCCCTGTCTCCAAACGTACTATATTGCTTCACAAATGGTGCATGCCCATTGGTGGTTTCATCCTGAGGCCAACAATGCGGCACGTTCCGCTCCTTTGAGGAATTCCAGAGAGACTTTGGACTCCCACGCATGGCCTACTTCCAATATCTACAGATACAACATACCGCTGCCGCACAATTCGGGCTGTGAAATATAGAGATGCATACGTCTCCACTTGAAAACTTATTGACTGATCCCTCCCACGTCAAACTAGTTTCCTCTTACTATAAGACTCTACTACACTCCACGACCACTAGGCTTACCACCATTGAATAAAGATGGCGCACAGACATACCTGAGCTGACGGAGGAGATCTGGGGTGAAATTCTTCCGCTCCAGGTGCCCTCCATCATCTCCTCAAGGGACAAGGTGATCCAGACCAAACTGCTGTATAGATCGTATTTTACACCATATTTGTTATATAGACTGAAGAGATTCTCCACTCCTGTGTGCACTCAATGTGGAATGGCCGATGGCACGTTCTTTAATCTGATGCGGGAATGTGCGCCGATCAGGAAGTTTTGGTCGGATGTTACAGCCTTCATCAGCTCTGTAGCTGAGATACCAAACATTTGTAATCCTCTTAGATGTCTGCTGGGATATGTTGATGATGAAGCATTGTCCAAAAATGTGCAATCCTTTATACGCATAGTGATGTTTTACGCAAAAAAAACGATAACCATGCACTGGAAATCCCAATCTGCACCAACTATAAAGTTCTGGCTTACCATTATCAACCAAGCAATACCACTATAAAGGTTAACATACAAAGCTAGAGGATGTCCAAAGAAGTTCTCCAAAATATGGAACTCCTGGGTTACCTCAGATAGTACCATACCACCTGCCACCTAGGGCTCAACTCGTAATAGGGATATTATGGTCCAATTACTGCCAGTGCCTACGCCCTGACTAGAGTATGCTATGCTGTGTGCTGATGTTTTCTGTGTACTGTTTCACACTATTCACCAGTATACCTGATTAATGTATTGCACTATGTTTGCAGCGTTGTTCGCTATGACTATACGCCTGTGTAACTATTACGTGTTATGTTTATAAAAAACAATAAAAAAAAATATTACAATCAAAATCCCTGTATGTTGACAGCATTAGAAAGTATTTCAGGTTGAATGAAATAGTTCTCTGGCTATAGTGTTTAGCTGGTTAGATACATTTAGCTAGATTCAGGATGGCGAGCGCATACTTGCGGCGGCGTAGCTTAAGGTATTTAGGCTACGCCGCCGTAAGTTAGCGAGGCAAGTACATGATTCACAATGTACTTACCTGCTAAGTTACGGCGGCGTAGTCTAAAGCGGGCGGGCGTAAAGGCGCCTAATTCAAATTTGTCTGAGGGGGCCTGTTTTATGACAATGAGGCTTGACCCGACGTGATTGACGTTTTTTTTTAACTGCGCATGCGCCTTGCGCCTACATTTCCCAGTGTGCATTGCGGCTACGTCCGCCGCACGGGCCTATTGATTTTGACGTGGACGTAAACAACATAAATCCCTATTCACGGATGACTTACGAAAACGACGTAAAATTTTCGAATTTCGAAGCAGGGACGGCGGCCATACTTTAACATTACTATTCCAACTATTTGATGGAATAACTTTAGGCCTGCTAATGCGTTACGTAAACGGCGTAAATGTACTGCGGCGGCCGGGCGTACGTTCGTAAATAGGCGTATCTACTGATTTACATATTCTACGCCGACCGCAATGGAAGCGCCACCTAGCGGCCAGCCTAAATATTGCAACCTAAGATAGGACGGCGCAAGCCGTCGTATCTTAGATATGTTTAAGCGTATCTCTGTTTGAGAATACACTTAAACATAGGTCGGCGCAGATTCTGAGTTAGGTCGGCGTATCTACTGATACGCCGACCTAACTCTACCTGAATCTAGCTAATTGTATATGAGACCTTTTGTAACGTTTCCTGGTATTTTTTTCTTTATACTCCTGTGCCATGATAATTAGGATTTCAACTGATTTTCACTTGGCATTTCCTCAGTTCAATGGTTATAACTGTTTATCCATTTCTGAGAATTGAAGTAGGTTTTAAAAACCCACAATGTAGTGCATAGAACATTTTGATTTTTAAGGCTAAACACCAGGGTAACAAAAAAAAAATGCCCCTGCAATGGGTCTCCTTCGAAACATACTACAAGCCATAAGAGCACTTTTTGTGCCTAGGGTAACAATGAAAAGTGCCTACTGTATTCTTGATCTACTGACAGCCACCACTCTCCTCTTCGCTATGGCTTGTGGAAGGATCCCCCGCCATCTTCACTTACAATGCCAGACTGATGGTCCTGCACTGTATGTATTGGTGGCTCAGCTATGACCACCAGCTAAAGTGCTGAAAAGCAGAGGCTGTGGGGGATCGGTTGCATGGAAGGAGAAGCCCATAGGAGCGAGGAATAATATAGGTAAATGTGCTATTTTTTTATTGGTACTCTAGGCAAAAAATTGTATTTGACCCCTGCATTAGGGGAGCCCCACTGGAAGAGCACATTTTGAAATTTCTCTGGATTTCACCTTTACCTTTAGTTGGAACATGTTCTACTGCAAACCATTTATTCTCAAATCTCTATGCATTTTGCCTGCTCTGGAAATACATGAGGAAGCATCTGGTGTGAACTAAAAGGCAATACCAGTATATTTAACATATTGTTGAAGTTATTTTCATAATGAGATAGAAATATTAGAACCCTTCTAAATGATTCTATTTTATTACTTTTTGTGTATATCTGTGAGAGCAATGTATGGGTTAGTAATGTGCATGTTTTATCTTTTACAAGACGCAGAGTTTGATCTCTGAATCTGGATCTGGATTCCTGGATGAGAATGGAGTCTGTTACTGCACCGTCAATCTCCCAAATACCACCTTCCCGGCTGACCGCTTTGAGAAGCTGGAGATAGCAAACCGCAACCTGACAATCACTGTGGAGAAGGAAATTACTAAGGTATGAATACCATATCTTCTATATATAAGGAGAGACTATAGATTAACATACCTCACAACGTTCTGAGATGAGAAAAGACACAACCCTACAATGCACCATGCCATGAAGAATTGATATGCAAGAAATCATTGGTTAACACACAAGTGATTTTTTTCACCACTGCTTTTTCTTTATGCCATAGCATTTTTTACATGATTGTGTATCAGCGTTTTATTTCTTTAAGCATTGTTTTAGCTCCTTCTAAAATGGCTCTAGTCTCCGCTCTCTTTAATAGATGCCTCATGAAATCTTTCTTTATCCACTTAAGGACCGCCTCCTGCACATATACGTCGGCAGAATGGCACGGCTGGGCACAAGCACGTACCTGTACGTCCTCTTTAAAAGCCCAGCCGTGGGTCGTACACCCGCGACCCAGTCCGAAGCTCCATGACCGCAGCCGCGGGACCCGCGGACCCAATCGCCGCTGGAGTCCCGCGATCGGTCCCCGGAGCTGAAGAACGGCGAGAGGTGTGTGTAAACACACCTTCCCCGTTCTTCACAGTGGTGCTGTCATTGATCGTCTGTTCCCTGATATAGGGAAAGGCGATCAATGATGTCACACGTCCAGCCCCGCCCCCCTACAGTTAGAAACACATATGAGGTCACACAAGAGAAGTATGTTTTCTTTTTTAAGATTCATACTTACCTAGGTGGATACAGCATTGGACCGATGCTGCATCTGTCCCCTTCACTGAGAACCAAGCCACCGAACACTGCCGATGGCTCAGTTCGCTCACCTCCCCAAGCGGAGAACTGCTGCCTGTCAGTCAGCAGCACTCCTGCTCTGCTCCTCCACGCTCATTGGAGCGCAGAGCTGCGGAGGGGAGCGGCCATCGCAGTGTCTCAATGGCTCTCTAAGAGGCTGATACTGCCATTAGTCCAGGCAGCTGGTGGATCCAGACATCTTAAGTCGGGATGAAAGGCTGCCTGGACTGATCTGTGTGATGTCAGCAGAGTCAGGTCACCTCCTGTGACCCACTGAAAACGGGTTTCAGGAGTGCAAAACAAATTTCACACCAATGCCCATAGTAGAAGCCCAGCCAGACAAACAAACAGGCTGGACTTTTCCTTTAATTTTGTTCTGGTAAAAGGGAGAAAGGTTTAAATATGTTAGATTTTTATTGATGTGTGTTTTGCGGGAGATTTGCCCTCACTTTATGTTAAAGGGGCCATAGAAAACAACCTGTTAGAAATTTCCACCCTTCACCACGCTATCCAAATCTTAAAAAATAGTTAGTCTTAGGTATTAATTTTTTTCTATGTTATAAAAAATGAAGAAAGGTTTGTTTTCAGATATATGTTCAGCAGACCATAAGGTATACTGACAGTAATACATACAGGTGTGATATCTCTGTACAGATCTACATCTATCAGAGTACATTGATCGTGTACATAGAGCAACTGAAGAACCTGACCAAACGTGTGGAGATCATGGAGAACGGAGGTTACTCCTACACTGAACTGGACTTTGAACTCATCAAGTTGGAGATCAAAGAGTTGGAGATTCTCATAGTACAGCTGAAAGAGTCATTTAATGGCTCCAATGTCATCATAGAGATTCTCTACCAGGAGGTAAGACAAAACTATGTATTCTCCCCAGTGGTTGGCAATCAAAGCAGGCCTAAACTATCAGAATCATTGATCTATGTTATAATATATTTTTTCCATGAATGTGTATTCAGTCATTCCCAATAGTCTATTCTCTTCATAGATTTTCTCTTGGTTGCACTGCATTTAGTAGTGTATGTTAGAGCTTTCATCCGATTATCTTTCAGCCATGATTGCCATCATGTGTAGCCAGGGTCAAATAAATCTGTCTTGAGGTACAGTACTGGCGCCTGTAGCTTGCAACAAATGACAATGAAACATTAGCTTTAACCAGTCAGATTTTTAGTTGGCAACATCTGGATTGGGGACATCTAGCAGGTGTACAATAACTTAATCAGCTCCACCTGACATGTTTCTCTCGAAAGGGCGTCTTTATGTTTCCCACCCATTTTTATATCTATTTTATAAGTCATCACTGAAGACCTAGATGTGAAATGCATGGCCCACCACTGATTCTCACAGTAGTGTAATGACCTTTTACTTTTTTTAAATTTTTAAATTCAAATATAGCCTGTCCTCATATCTTTTAATTCAACAAAAATCATCCCACATATGTGCATTTAACATATCTTATGCTTGTTATTTCAACGTGCAAATATAAATTGTACAGACATCCAAAAGCCCCAAGACTGCTGCTGGGTGCCACCATCTTGGATGTGATGTCAGCAACCCCAGCTGACTCATAGAGGGCCACCATTAGAAATTGTTGGGCCCCATACAGCCTGCCTGACAGTCTATATAGTCCTCTCTCTGTCCCCGCCCCCTGCTGCTCAACTGGTGGGGCCAGAGTAACTTTTAATTAAATGCTAGGAACCACAAACCCAGGAATTACTGTGCATGTGCTCATATGTACTTGAAGAGTCCTTTCTCTGCCCCCAGGACCCCTGCTGAACTGATGGGGCCTGGCCACATAAAGAAGGACCAGCTCTACCCTCCTATCCCTGGACTCAGAACTGTTAATTAAGTGACACTCTATATTCCCCTTTGATCCTTCCCTGACTGATACATACAAGTTTATATAAGGAGGTAAGGGAAGGAGCAGTGAAGGGCAGGAAATGGACCAGCAGAGAAGGTATTTAGATATTTCCAGAGAAGGAGAGTGCTATGACGACCAAGCAGGGAGGGGCTGTGCTAAGGAATTTTACCCCGGGGTTAATTTTTACCCCCTTCTTACCTGGTTTGCTGGGTAGACCTATAATAGTATACTCTCCCACCCAGCTAATCCAGCCCAGTCCAGCTACAACCCGGGTCCTGCACCACCATCTTGTTTGTGAGCTAGCTGTCTCTTTCAGGTCCTAACAGCATTATGAGAGTGCTATACATAGTCCCATAGACTCCTGGGATGCAGGATGTGGCTATCTCGGGAATGTTTCAGATTAGGAAACCTCATTTGAGAAAGGCAGAAGCACTGGGCTGCACTCCACTGAAAATAATGGAGATATTTTAACCAATAAAAAAGATTTCTCTGCTTAAAAAAAAATATATATTTACATATATACAGTATATATATATATATATATATATATATATATATATATATATATATATATATATATATATATATATATTAATATATATAATGATGTAATCCACCAAATGCAGCTCCAACCTACAGCTGGCTATAGACATCAGTCCTTTTGCATTCAGCCCGTGGGCTGAATGAAGAAAATTAACATATTCTTCCATCCACACAAATGAGGTGGATGGACAATCCCCCCACCGGGGACCTTGTTGTGCAATAGGGGGAACCACCGCTGTCAGGACACATTGATCATAGGATTGCCTACAGCCGCTGAGCAGCAAAAGTTTTCCATCATGTCCATTCAACAGAACTGGATCAAACAATTTACTTCTGATAAACAGGGACGGCCACACACTGATTGGAAATTAAGCGGGTCTTTGCTGAATCGGTTGGATCCCGATCATTGTATAGCCAGCTTTACAGAAGAGAGATTTCCACCAATCATTTCAGTGAGGAGGATGGGGTCATGTTCAATTTAAAAGCAGTCATAAGTATAATGTTCAGTTTCAGAACTGTTCTACCAGCTTGTCTGTATTTTCTTTGTAGATCCATAACATTTCCATTATAGTGAACCAGTTGGAAATCTATGATAAGAACAATGTGCTGGTGATCAGACGGGAGCTTGAGGCTCTGAAGAAACGCCTGGAGGATTGTGAGAAAAACAATACAAAACCAAGCTATCCTTCCCTTCCTTCACCTGATATTGGTAGGTTAAAAGAAAGACTTAATTATAAGTGTAAGTCCACCCTAAAATAGGGTGACCACATTTCTAAACTATCATTCAGGGACCCCCTCCCTTCCCAAAAATCAGCTTGTGCTGTAACAAATCACTGCACAGGGATTTTACACAAGAGGCGGGATTTTTTGATTTCTCCAATCACAAGAAGGGGGCGGGAATTGTGCTCCTCCAGGCAATCCTGGCCAGGACAAGTATTATCAGTGAGTAAAGCGGTGATGTTGCGCCCTTTTTTGGGGGCATCAGATTGGCCCGGGGGGGGGGGGGGGGGTGTGTCAGTTTCATTCCGGGACACTGTATTATCCTGGAATGAATGTGCCCGGGACAGACCTGAAAAATGCGGGACTGTCCCGGGCAATCCGGGACACGTGGTCACCCTGCCCTAAAACTAAAGTCCTTGCATCTACAGACATCCACAATAATCTAACCTACCTAGCCCTGTAAAGAAGAAATCAGTATACATACCTTTTTTGAAGCTGATCCGATCCGGTCTCCAGTGGCAGAAGCTCTGCAGAGGACACAACTGACAACGGCTGTGAAATGAATGGGAAGTGACGTCACCCATAGACTCACTTTGGGGCTTCCGCTATCGGACGTGTCCTCTGCACCCACCTCCACAGCGAAGCCGCCGCTGACAGCTCAGTGGGATCGGGTCGGATCAGCTTAAAAAAAGGTATGTATACTAATTTCTTCTTTACAGGGCTAGATAGGTTAAGCTCTAACAAGCAGGGACCTCTGATTACTCGTGTATTGATTTGTGCTGTAACTGTACTGTCTGCCTCTATTTTGCAAAGTGGTGTCTAAACTTTTGCCACTATATTGATCTTGTATAATAATAATATATACCAAAGTTAAAACAATATACAGCAGCCATGGGCCCCTGCTCACATTTTTGCATTTTTGGTGCACTGTATGCAAACCTGTCATGCGGGAAACTGCCTTTGCTGTTCTCTCCATCTAAAACAAATCTAGGTACCCTGGTTATCATGCTGAACCTCTGGCTACAATATTTTGAGTCACTGCCCTGCAAAAAGTATAAGGATAATGGGGGGGGGAATTCCATAAAGCTGCTGCACCACTTTTCTGGCGTTAATTCCTCGTTACTATATTGCACCAAATTTATGAAGTATTTGTGACACTTTTGGTTTTGAGAGCGACTCGTGCACCAAATTCAGGTAGGTCTTCTTAAATGTTCCAATTTTACATTGTGTCTCATTGAAATGTAAAAGACCAACTCTCTTTTGGTGTACAGAGAGAAAAACTGTCTCTGACAGATTTAGCAAAAGTGTCTTGAGTGCATTCTAAAAGTGACTCAGCATGAGCCTAATTCAAGTACAAGTTCTAGACAGAAAAAAGCACAAGGATTCCCCACTACGGGTCTTTTAAGGCCTAAGTATACCAAAATACAGGAATCTTATGTTAAAAAGTAGTACAGGCATACCCCGCTTTACGGACACTAACTTTACGTACACTCGTGAGTATGGACATACCCGCGAGTGTGCGTAAAGTGCCTCACAAATATTCCCGCTCCATTAGGGTGACCACATTTCCAAACTGCCATTCAGGGACACACCCCTCTCTCATCTTCCCCAAAAAAAGATGAGGGGGGGGGGGATTGTAGTCTCGGGGGTTAATGGGGAATTTGGCAGTGGGTTTTTTGTCAGGTGAATGTGCCACTTGCCACCAGATGCAGTGCCGCTTGCCACCCATAGCCTGCCACCAGATGCAGTGCTGCTGTCGCTCCCTCTGCATGAGCCGCGTGCGTAGAAGGAAAGGAGTGGCGTCACTACCTGGAGAGTGAAGATCACACCAGTCCCTGCTGCTTGCTGCTGGGTGCCGGAGAAGGAGGAGGTACCGAGGTGGGTGTGGACAGCAGTGCTGCACTAGGCGCAGGCATCGCTCTTGGCCTTACTGTCTGAGAGTAAATTGTCACTGGTTGCAAGATGCCAGGCAGCACCGGCCCTAGCAACCAGTGCCAGAAATGTATTTATTAGTTAGTAGGGGGTGGCTGTGTCCTCTATTTCATTCTGGGACATTGTATTGTCCCGGAATGAAGGTGCCCGGGACCCGGGACAGACATGTTAATTACATAGTTACATAGTTAGTCAGGTTGAAAAAAGACACAAGTCCATCCAGTTCAACCACAAAAAAAATAAACAAACAAAATAAAAAACACAATACAATCCCATACACCCAACTCCATACCCACAGTTGATCCAGAGGAAGGCAAAAAACCCCAGCAGAGCATGATCCAATTTGCTACAGCAGGGGAAAAAATTCCTTCCTGATCCCCCGAGAGGCAATCGGATTTACCCTGGATCAACTTTACCTACAAATCTTAGTACTTAGTTATTTTATGTACATTTAGGAAAGAATCCAGGCCTTTCTTAAAGCAATCTACTGAGCTGGCCAGAACCACCTCTGGAGGGAGTCTGTTCCACATTTTCACAGCTCTTACTGTGAAAAAACCTTTCCGTATTTGGAGGTGAAATCTCTTTTCCTCTAGACGTAAAGAGTGCCCCCTTGTCCTCAGTGTTGACCGTAAAGTGAATAACTCAACACCAAGTACACTGTATGGACCTCTTATATATTTGTACATGTTGATCATATCCCCCCTAATTCTCCTCTTCTCAAGAGTGAATAGATTTAGTTCTTCTAATCTTTCCTCATAGCTGAGCTCCTCCATGCCTCTTATCAGTTTGGTTGCTCTTCTCTGCACTTTCTCCAGTTCTCCGATATCCTTTTTGAGAACTGGTGCCCAAA
The DNA here is from genome assembly GCF_905171775.1 of Rana temporaria. NCBI lineage: Eukaryota > Metazoa > Chordata > Amphibia > Anura > Ranidae > Rana > Rana temporaria. The sequence continues at coordinate 40,032,811 of NC_053497.1, forward strand.
ACTGAACTGCATATTCCAGATGAGGTCTTACTAATGATTTGTACAGGGGCAAAATTATATCTCTGTCTCTGGAGTCCATACCTCTCTTAATACAAGAAAGGACTTTGCTCGCTTTGGAAACCGCAGCTTGGCATTGCATGCCATTATTGAGCTTATGATCAACTAAAACCCCCAGATCCTTCTCCACTACAGATACCCCCAGTTGTACTCCCCCTAGTATGTATGATGCATGCATATTCTTAGCCCCCAAGTGCATAACTTTACATTTATCAACATTAAACCTCATCTGCCACTCAGTCGGGACAGTCCTGGGCAATCCGGGACACGTGGGCACCCTACGCTCCATGCACCCGCACTAGACGGAACTGAAGCTCTGAGCACATAGCCTGCCCTGTTCCAGTGTGCTCTTCCTGTATTCTGGCCGCCTCCCCAGCTCCAGTGACCTCCAGTGACATCACATCCACTTCCCTGTCAGCCACAGAATGCCATCCAGCCTCTCCATAGCACTGCCCTCTGCGCACAGTGCAATGACCGGGGGATGGATTGGAGCGGCCCCCCTTGCATTCAATGAGCTTATTTAAATGTGAGTGTTCCCCTGACGCCCACACTACTGCCCCTGATGCCCACACTACAGCCCCTGGCACCCACACTACAGCCTCTGGCACCGACACTATAGCCCCTGGCACCCACACTACAGCCCCTTACAGGTCCAACTGTCCGCCCCCCCCCCCCCCCCCCCCCCCCCCAATTTTTTTATTTATTTATTTATTTATTTTTTTGCATTACACCTGTAAGGGGCCGATGGTCCCCATGGCTCCTTAGAGGCCCGGCCGGCCCCCTTTTTTTTTCTTTTTTGCATTACACCTGTAACGGGCCCGATGGTCCCCAGGCCCCCCCCCTCGCTAATCATCTTGCGTCAGGAGAGAAGAGATTACACTTTTTTTCGTCAGCACCCCCGCCTGGTTCTCCGCTCCAGGGGGGTCCTGCCTAAAGCTGTGTAAGGGGCCCCAAAATTTGTGATGGCTGCCCTGCTGCTATGTGCTGACTATCTTTACAGATATCATCTCCAGGGCTCCCGACCCAATGCCGGCCTGCAATTCTCAGTTGTTATTGTCAGGTTTTTCCCAGGCACTGATAAAGGGTCATTTTCAGTAGTGGCCACTCATACAGGGCGCAGGGGCAATGCCCCCCTAATCAATGAGCCCAAGCCCTAATCTCCATGCAGGAAGTTGGACGCATGAATTCCATGGGTATTTGCTGGCTGTTCTGTTATCTCATTGTGCTCTCCTCCAATGATCAGACTTGTCCTGACACGCCCCCCTGCACAGCCATTCATTGGGAAGATCAGTGTGCTAAGGTTTCTCCACCCTCACCTCTCTAGGCAACTGAGAACAGAGAGAATGATTTAATTAAAAAAAAAGGGGGAAACAAAGGAATTCATAATGTTTTTTTTTATATCTATTGTCAGGAATGCTGGTAGATCAGACTGTGTGACCGCACAGAGGAACCAAACAAGGTGAGTAGTGAAATAAAGGTGTTTATTTACAAATGTGTGAACCACCAGTGCACAATAAAACGACAAAACAGTATGTACAAATAAAGGGGAATACCGTATTCATAAACGAGCCAAGCCAAGGTCATACACATGGGAGGTCAGTAGATGGGGACAGGAATCAGGACACAGGGAGGACAAGTCCAGGCAGGGATCAAGGATCAGGTCCAGAAATCAGGGTCAAATACAAGCTCAGGTCCAGGAGGTATGACGATACCAGGGCGAGGAGTGATTACACACGCCGGGTATTTATAGAGGCGTGCTGATTGCATTCAGGTCACACCTGAACGCAGGAAGGGCTGTGTGCTCCACACTGCTAAGAACGCCCCGCTGGTGGACGCCAGTACTGCAGCCCAAGGATAACATAGCAGTAACACCAGCAGGGGGAACCTTCCCTGACAGTACCCCCCCCCCAAAGGAGCGGCCTCCGGACGCTCCAATTAGATGTTGCTGGGGAAAGTCCGTGGTGTCAAGCTGGGCAGCAGATAAAGTCACATCAGGTTGGGCCGGATGAAAGTCCATGACTTTTAACAGGGCAAAGTGCAGCTCAAGCTGGGCAGCGGGTACAGAAATCTTAAGTTGGGCAAAAAGTACATCAAGCTGGGATGCAGATAGGGGCAAATCAAGCTGGGCAGCAGACTCCGGGTCGTCGAGCTGGGCAGCAAACTCCGGGTCGTCAAGCTGGGCAGCAGGCTCCGGGTCGTCAAGCTGGGCAGCAGGCTCCGGGTCGTCAAGCTGGGCAGCAGGCTCCGGGTCGTCAAGCTGGGCAGCAGGCTCCGGGTCGTCAAGCTGGGCAGAAGGCTCCGGGTCGTCAAGCTGGGCAGAAGGCTCCGGATCGTCGAGCTGGGCAGCAGGCTCCGGATCGTCGAGCTGGGCAGCAGGCTCCGGGTCGTCGAGCTGGGCAGCAGGCTCCGGGACGTCGAGCTGGGCAGCAGGCTCCGGGACGTCGAGCTGGGCAGCAAGCTCCGGGTCGTCGAGCTGGGCAGCAGGCTCCGGATCGTCGAGCTGGGCAGCAGGCTCCGGATCGTCGAGCTGGGCAGCAGGCTCCGGGACGTCGAGCTGGGCAGCAGGCTCCGGGACGTCGAGCTGGGCAGCAGGCTCCGGGACGTCGAGCTGGGCAGCAAGCTCCGGGTCGTCGAGCTGGGCAGCAGGCTCCGGGTCGTCGAGCTGGGCAGCAGGCTCCGGGTCGTCGAGCTGGGCAGCAGGCTCCGGGTCGTCGAGCTGGGCAGCAGGCTCCGGGTCGTCGAGCTGGGCAGCAGGCTCCGGGTCGTCGAGCTGGGCAGCAGGCTCCGAGTCGTCGAGCTGGGCAGCAGGCTCCGGGTCGTCGAGCTGGGCAGCAAACTCTGGGTCGTCGAGCTGGGCAGCAAACTCCGGGTCGTCGAGCTGGGCAGCGGGCAGGGACACCTCAGACTGGGCAGCTGATGGCACTGAAACAGGCAGGGCAGATGGCACTGAAACAGGCAGGGCAGATGGCACTGAAACAGGCAGGGCAGATGGCACTGGCACAGCAACTTCAGGCTGGCAAACTGGCACAGCAACTTCAGGCTGGCAAACTGGCACAGCAACTTCAGGCTGGCAAACTGGCACAGCAACTTCAGGCTGGCAAACTGGCACAGCAACTTCAGGCTGGCAAACTGGCACAGCAACTTCAGGCTGGCAAACTGGCACAGCAACTTCAGGCTGGCAAACTGGCACAGCAACTTCAGGCTGGCAAACTGGCACAGCAACTTTAGGCTGGCAAACTGGCACAGCAACTTTAGGCTGGCAAACTGGCACAGCAACTTCAGGCTGGCAAACTGGCACAGGAACTTCAGGCTGGCATACAGGATCAGGCTGGCAAACTGGCCGCATAGCAGGTAGAGGTTTGGCAGAATCAGGTTCAGCTGGCATGCAAGCAGACTGGAGCAGGTTGGTTGGTGTGGAGACAGGTTGGGTTACTGGCAGGATCATCTTGGTTGGGAAAAACTTTCGTTTTTTCTTGGGCTTAGCCACAGAAGCTCTGTAGGTAAGGGGTGCAGCAGACTGGAAAGGAGGATTGGGATATGGCAGAGTAGAGGGAACAGTAGCTGGAGGAAGTTTTTGTGGGTTAGTAGGCGGCTGAGAAGAGACAGGTGGGTTGTATGCAGGATAGGTACAGGGAGCAGAGACTGGATATTGGTATCTGGTGGAAAGCAGTGTATACTGAGCTGCGACTGGGGTTGCCATTGGTGATGGACAGATGGATATTTGGGGAGGTGAGTGGTTAATGGCAGGGCTGGAAACAGGTGGTTTGGCTGAAATCAGGAGATCTGACCATGCCTGCAGCACAGGCTGAACAAAAGCAGGTTCACACACACCTTGTCTAATCAGAGACTGCACTGAACTAATGCACTCAGACAACTTCTGCTGGGAACAAGAGGAATAATGTTCATCAAAAGAAACTGGATCATCCTCTAATAACCATATCAAGGATTCAACTTGGTCATGACTGAAGGGGGGAGAGAAATCGTCACTGCCATCAGGAATAAATGACAGGGCTGGCTTTACACACAAACGGATTAATGCTTGAACATCATCATAAGACATATAACCCTGATCCACCATGGAATGGGCTGATCGGATGGCTTCCATCAGCTGGTCACTTGTCCATCCCTCAAAAACCTGGCGACAATACTCCTCATCCTCCTCTGCCAGCAGAGAATAGTAAATGACTTCATTGAAATCCATCTTTAGAGCCACACACTACACCAGTATGATTCCTCAAAGCAATCACGTCTGATCAAGGGATGGCCCTGGTATACTGTCAGGAATGCTGGTAGATCAGACTGTGTGACCGCACAGAGGAACCAAACAAGGTGAGTAGTGAAATAAAGGTGTTTATTTACAAATGTGTGAACCACCAGTGCACAATAAAACGACAAAACAGTATGTACAAATAAAGGGGAATACCGTATTCATAAACGAGCCAAGCCAAGGTCATACACATGGGAGGTCAGTAGATGGGGACAGGAATCAGGACACAGGGAGGACAAGTCCAGGCAGGGATCAAGGATCAGGTCCAGAAATCAGGGTCAAATACAAGCTCAGGTCCAGGAGGTATGACGATACCAGGGCGAGGAGTGATTACACACGCCGGGTATTTATAGAGGCGTGCTGATTGCATTCAGGTCACACCTGAACGCAGGAAGGGCTGTGTGCTCCACACTGCTAAGAACGCCCCGCTGGTGGACGCCAGTACTGCAGCCCAAGGATAACATAGCAGTAACACCAGCAGGGGGAACCTTCCCTGACATCTATACACAAATGTTTTGCCTTTTTTTACTGAATGTGTTGTTTTACAAGGTCAGAGTTTACATATACTTCAAGTAGCATTAAAATAGACTTTTCCTTACCTTATACCTCACTTCCCCCATGTATAGCAAAGCAACAAGTTTACTTAAATGCCCCTCGCCAGCACTATAAACTTACCTTCCACTTGCTACATGCATGGAGTTTGCATGTTCTGCCTGTGTGGGTTTCCTCCCACGCTCCAAAGACATGCTGGTAGGTTAATTAGCCCTAGTATGTGTATCTTTGAATGTGAGTTAGGTCCTTAGATTATAAGCTCCTTAGGGGCAGGGACATGTGAATGTATAATATATACGTAAGCACTGTGTAAATTGATGGCGCTATATACTGTAAGCACCTGTAATAAATAAATAATGGGAGGAAGGACAGAGTGGGCAACCTGAATATTTATGGGACTCTAGCCAATCCCTGGGGAGATGTGCCCAGTAGATGGGGAGAGAGATCCCATAAATAGTCTGAGGCCTGAGTGAGCAGCAGAGTGCAGAGTTTCCGGATCAAGTCCTCCAGGAGAAGACCCCTGTGCAGGGGACCCTGAAGTCAGAAGGAGCCCTCAGGAAGACAAAGAGGTTCCAGCTAGGCTTAGTTGGGGGGGGGGGGGTGTTTGCAAGCTTAAGTCGGGTCTGAAGTGTCAGAAACCATGAATCAGATGGAGACAGAAGTAGAGTTAAATTACACCTGTTTAATAATAATAAATAAAAAGATAAACAGAGTAAGTGTAGTCAAGAACAAAGCCAGAGTACAGGAACCGAATCGGATTATCAGCCAAGCCAAATGTCAGAGAACCAGAGATATACGTAGTAGAACAGCAAGCAGGATCCAGAAGGGATGTCAGCCGAGCATAGTCTTCAACAGGAACGCAGGAGAAAGTCTCTGTGATGTTGACCAAGGCGAAGGCAGAGAGCAAGTGAACTGGAAGGCTTAAGTAGGCAGGACTGAGGAGCTGGATCATCAACAGGTGAGTCACTGTGGAGAGATAGGAGCTGGCAATTAGACAACAGCTGAGCGGCCAGCTAAGAGAAGGAAGGGCTGAGCCCAGCCCTGACATGGAGAAGCTCACAGTAGAAGACCAAGAGAAAGCTAGGTGGAAGTTGGATAGAGTCCAGCTGTTCTATGATGGTGTGAGTCTACATCTCCCTCACTAGGAAGAGCCTGGTGGATATCCACAGTAGTCAACCGATGATCCTGTGATTATGTGAATAAATGACCCCAGTGCTGAAAAGTAGTGACTGTGTAGCTTTTAAACTCTGGAAGGAGTATTAGTGACCATCAGTTTAGAGATACTGTGGGACATTAATTCCGTGTGTACAGTGCAGCCAGAAAGTGAAGGAGTCCTCAAGGTATACAGTTCTACAGTTTATCTGGGTAACCAAAGCTCCCTCTGTAATCCAAGTTCAACATTCCTAATAAAAGCTCAAAAAGTAACTCCTAGACTGTTTGTTGGAGCTAGTGGAATAATGAAGAAAATGCTGTGTGCCTGGCTGTGTGTGCCCTATGGGTGAAATAAGACCAAATTCACCAGTGGTTCTTATAGGGGTGCACTACATCCTAAAAATATATATATAGATAGATATAGATATCTATATTATATATATATATATATATAGATAGATAGATAGATAGATAGATAGATAGATATTGGTAGGGTAGATTTTTCAAAAGCCCACTTGAGTGTTAATCTAAAATCCTGTATTAAGAAGCTTTTGCAGAGCAATTTGACATTTTCCCTCATTTATAAAAACCATACAGAAGTGACAGAGGACTTACAATAACACTCAATCATCCTTTTTTTCCCCATATGCATCACCATTCATGGCCAACCAAGATGATCCATAAATAGAATGGCCCAGATTCAAGAAGCACTTGCGCCCGCGCAACCATAGGTTACGCAGCGCAAGTGCTTTCTTGCTCCGGTGTAACGAGTGCTCCTGATTCAGGAACCTTGTTACACCGACTGCAGGCTAAAATCTGCGCGGCATAAGGCTATTATGCCTCGCAGATTTTAGGCTGCATTCTTGCGGGGGCCGCTAGGGGGCGCTCCCATTGTGATCAGCGTGTAGTATGCAAATTGCATACTACCACTGATTCACAAGCTTGCGCGGGGCCAGGTAAGGAGTTTCCGTACGGCTACTTTTAGCGCAAGGCTGTCCCTTCTAATAGTAGGGGCAGCCAATGCTAAAGTATAGCCGGCCTTCCCGAGCCGTGAAATTCAAATTTACCCTGTAGGATCTTGACACACACATATATACTGGGCCAATTTGGACAGGATCCAATTAACCTACCAGCATGTCTTTGGAGTGTGGGAGGAAACCCACGCAGACACAGGGAGAACATGCAAACTCCAGGCAGATGGTGTCATGGTCAGGATTTGAACCAGCGACCCTTTTGCTGCTAGGTGAATGTGCTAACCACTACACCACTGTGCTGCCTCGGAAGCAACACTGTATCCAATGTCTGACATAACAAAGCAGTCTTAGCAAAGTCATAGCTGACCCAGATTTTACATTTTGCTGCATATATATTTTGTTTACCTTTTGAAATATTTATAGCCATGTGTTCCTTTTGCAGGTACTTGTGTTGATGGACAAATGATCAACAACATCGGTGAACCATTTGTAGTTCAACGAAACACGCTTGGAGCCAATTATTTGTACGGAGGATGGGGGAGAGATTCCCTACCAGGCGCTGATCAGAATCTCCAGTGGGTGTCTCCTCTAAATACTGATGCAAGGATTATGAATAATCTGTACTACTACCCTTCATATAATGATCTCATGCTTTACACAGGTTCTAAAAGAAGGGCCTTTTCATCATCTGAATATGGTCAAGGTGGTGGAATGATCCTGTACAATAACTCGTTGTACTATAACTGCTACAACACTTGGAACATCTGTAAATATGATTTGACAAAGAATGTGATCACCCGAGCGGCTCTCCCTGGTGCCACATACACAAATCGGTTCTCCTACTCATACGCTGATTGGCAGGAAATTGACTTCTCAGCTGATGAAGAGGGGCTTTGGGTCATTTATTCAACAGAGCAGAATGTTGGAAATATTGTTATTAGTAAACTTAATGATACTAGTCTTGCAGTCCTGCAGACCTGGCACACCTCCCATTACAAACCTGTAGTCAGCAATGCTTTCATGGTGTGCGGGGTCTTGTATGCTACGCGAGCCCTCAGCACTACCAAAGAGGAGATCTTCTACATGTATGATACCAAAACTAACGAGGAAGGGAAGTTGAGTGTCCCATTCATTAAGCGAAAGGAGAAAGTACAAAGTCTGTCCTACAATCCTAATGATCACAGGCTCTACATGTATAATGATGGCTTCCTGGTCCATTATGACATCACTTTCACTTCACTATCTAAAACAAAATCTAAAATTATACATTCCAAAATAAACCCTATCCAAATCAAATAGATAAACCAAAATAAAATGAATACAAGCTATTTCATGTTTTATGTCAGATGTTGTAAGACATCCATTTTCTTCAATTATGATCACCCCAGACCAATCATAAGAAAAAGGTATCAATGTGTGAAGATTTCCAGATTCTGACACTCCCCTAGAAAATCAAAATACATCAGTTATTATTAAAGTGGATGTAACCCCACTATCATCCTTTCTAAACTACTGCCATAGTGCTGATTTATAAGGATATACATGCTGCCTGCATCTATCCTTACCTGCCAAATGTCTGTTATGAGAACTGAAAAACTGCAGATTCTGTGGGTGGATCTGTTGTCCGGAGCTCGGTGGGTGGAGTTGTGATGTCAGACTCCCCGCCCTCCTCTACACTCCCCCTTGTCAGCATGCATTTTCTCCTGTGTATTTCTTAGGCCCCGTACACACGTCCGAGGAACTCGACGGGCAAAACTCATCATTTTGCTCGTCGAGTTCCTTGTGAAGCTGCCGAGGATCTCGGCGAGCCAACTTTCCTCATTGAACAACGAGGAAATAGAGAACATGTTCTCTATTTGGCTCGACGAGGAACTCGTCGGCTTCCTCGGCCGAAAGTGTACACACGGCCGGGTTTCTCAGCAGAATTCAGCTCCGATCGAGTGTCTGGCTGAATTCTGCCGAGAAACTTGGTCGTGTGTACGAGGCCTAACACTAAATTCTGCTATGATCACTAACATCCAAACAAAATTCAGAAAAGTAACCACATTACTTCAGAAAAGGAGTGGGGGTGGGAATTAAAAAATAATACCCGTCTTAGGCTAGTGCATGAGATATGTAAATCACCTGTCACTCACAGCAGGGGGGGAAATTGACAAGGTTTTCTCTGTTTGTCTGTTTTATCTCACTGAAAAAAGAAAAGAGGATTGCTCATAGCTGGATTAACTCTTTGTGGCAAGACTGGGCACAGAAATCTTATACTCTACATTGTGACAGCAAACAAAAAAAAATTGGGTTTACATCCACTTTAAGCAAGGGAATATTTTATTTGAATATAACATTTGTTCTGAATGAAATTAAATGATAACTGAATTCTATGTAATTTCTTATTAAATAACAGCAAATGAATAAACACTTTAGCATTGCATATGGTGTGAATGAATTTTTGTTGTTTCTTTTTTAACCACTTAAGAACCAGGCCTTTGTTTTTACACTTGATGTTTACCAACCGTAAAGTTAGCCCAAGATAATGTTGCGCCAAATAACCCTTTCTGTTAAAAAAATAAATTGATACCCAACATGTCATGCTTCAAAATTGCGGCCACTCGTGGAATGGCGACAAACTTTGACCCCTACAAATCTCCATAGGTGACTTTTAAAAAAAAGGTTTTGAGTTACAGAGATCTTATGCTAGAATTGTTGCTATAGCTCTACCAATTGCAGCGATACCTCACAAGTGTGGTTTGAACACCATTTACATATGCGGGCGCGACTTGCGTACGCATTCACTTCTGCTCGTGAGCACTGAGTCATGGGGCGCTTTAAATTATTTATTTATTTTCCTTTTTTTTTTTTAAAAGGGAAATTCCACCGTTATTATTTGAAAGCTGAACAAGTGTCCCCATTTGTTTTTCCTTCACTTTCTGTCTTAGTGACAATGTTTACAGGACAGAAAGTGGGAGTTAACCATTTCAGCCCCGGAAAGGAGTTACCCCCTTCCTGACCAGCACATTTTTTGCGATTCTGTACTGCATCGCTTTAGCTGACAATTGCGCAGTCATGCGTCGTACCCAAACAAAATTTACGTCTTTTTTTTTCCACAAATAGAGATTTCTTTTTGTGGCATTTTGATCACCTCTGCGGTTTTTATTTTTTGCGCTATCAACAAAAAAAGAGCGCCAATTTTGAAAAAAAAATCAATATTTTTTATTTTTTGCTATAATAAATATCCTCCAAAAATATATAAAAAAAAGAGTTTAAGGCCAATATGTATTCTTCTACAAGTTATAGTGTCTACAAAATGGGGGATAGATTTATGGCATTTTTATTATTATTATTTTTTTACTAGTAATGGCGGCGATCAGCGATTTTTATCGGGACTTGCGACATTATGGCAGACACATCGGACACTTTTGACACTGTTTTGGGGCCAGTGACATTTATACATTGATCAGTGCTACAAATATAAAGAGGGAATACTAATGCGCAAACCACAAGGGTCAGGAAATACCTAAAACAAGTAACACAGCAGCTGCCAACATACACATGTTCTCACACTAAGCATATATATATATATATATATATATATATATATATATATATATATATATATATATATATATATATTATATATATATATATAAAAGTATTTTGCTGCTTGTTATTTCTAATAAATAACTAAAATCTATAAATAAATTCCAAATATGATAGATGCACAGTGACAGCACCCATTAACCATATAACATCAATTGTGGAGATAAAGATAAATGGTAATATCAACAATTGTGCAAATAAACAATTGAAAATATTGTGCAATAAATAGCAATATATGTGTAAATAGAAATTGTGCAAAAAATATCAAGCAAAGTGCAATGACAGTCCAAAAACTCCCAACAAAGGGAATGTGCAGAGTTCCTTGTGCGAAGAAATATATATCCCGGTTCAATATATATGAAAAATCACATACACAGTGTAAAGAAATCCAATTCAGTAATAAATCCAAGCCATGCAGCAAAGTTCATCCAAAATAAAGTGCAAGTGTCACCATCCACTGTGCGTTACACCGTTTTCCCCAAAACCAACAAGCCTCTCTGATAATGCCACACTGGTCGATCGACTTCCCGGTGTATCCTCAGCGCAGTCACACTCACAGGGTATTAAGTCTCATTAACATGCAGAGAGAAGAGGAAGGCTCTGTGGTGCAGTATTATCATAAACAAATTTATCAAAAAAGTAATAACTTACAATTAAGATTGAGAGTAAACAGCGTTGTATCCAGGGCCGGATTCCAGACAAGGCCAACAAGGCCAGGCCTCGGCGCGGCAGTGGGTGCAGGGGCTGCACTGCAGCTGAGAGGAGAGGACACTTTCATTTCGGAGTTCCCCCCGTCATGTCACGGATGGTGAGAGGAGAGAAAAAAGAGGGAAGAGGAGGCCATCTCAATGTAATTTTCGGCAGCAGCACACCCCAATGATCAATGCCATTTTTGGCAGCAACATCCCCCCCCCGCCTCTCAATGTCATATTCGGCAGCAGCACCCCCCCCCTGCTTCCCAGTGTCCTACCGGATTTACTCCCGTTGCCGCCCCAAGGCCGGGTCCTTCAATGCCGCCCCGCCTGCACAGTACAGGGGGGACATTATCCGCCGGGGAACTTTTTCGGCAGGACACTGGAAAGCAGGGGGGGGTGCTGCTGCCGAATATGACATTGAGAGGCAATGTAATTTTCGGCAGCAGCACCCCCCCAATGATCAATGTCATTTTTGGCAGCAACATCCCCCCCGGTTCTCAATGTCATTTTCGGCAGCAGCGCTCCCCACCTCTCAATGTAATTTTTGGCAGCAGCACCCCCCCCGCTTCCCAGTGTCCTGCCTAAAAAGTCCCCCAGCGAATAATGTTCTCCCTGTACTGCGCAGGCGGGGGCGGCATTGAAGGACCCAGCCTTGGGGCGGCAAAGGGAGTAAATCCGGGCCTGGTTGTATCATTATGATCTTCCGGTCTCGGCTGCGACCGGAAGTGACGTCACCCGGTTCTTTCCCTGACGCGTTGCGTCACTGTTCACGTGACTTTTTTAAAGGCTATAGAGTCAGGTGTACGGAGGTGACTTAAAGCAGAGTTGTAGCCTTTTAATGTTTATTAAAAGTCAGCAGCTACAAAAAGTATAGCTGCTGACTTTTAATAAACAGACACTTAGCTGTTCCACAGTCCAGTGATGCGGCCGCACGGAGCGTCGCTTCTCTCCCCGCTCCTCTCCCTGCTCCTCTCCTCAGCGCCTCCATTCACATTCTGGGCACCCGACCGTGACAGCTTTTGGCTTCATGGCCGGGCACACACTGCGCATGCATGAGTCGTGCTGCGCTTCCGGAATGGACAGGCGATCTCCTGAGACCTGTCACGTGTCCCAGGAGATCGCCTAGAGGGAGGGGCCGCCTAGGGGCAGAGGAGGAGTCACCTAGGCGGTCCATAGATGGAAGTCGGAAGTGGGACAGGAAGTCCAACTCCTACCAAAGCCCCCACTCCCCCCCAAAAAAAATTACATGCCATATGTGGCATGTAAGGGGGCGAAGAGTGCTTAAATCGGAAGTTCCACTTTTGGGTGGAACTCCGCTTTAAGTAGCGGAGCCGCTGTCATAGTAACCATTATAATAACAATAGGAATGGCTAAATTACTTAATGAATTCCTATAATACCACCAATACAGTAGTCCTAAAGGCTTCTTTACGTAAAAATAGATAGCATAACATGCATAAATCTAAAATATTAAATGTAATTAAACATATTCACAATCACTATTGGTTTTGTAAAGTGCTCCATCTAGTGGGTAACTAATAAAATCACTCCTCCTGACTAAAAAAGCAGCATGGACATCTAGTAGCTAAAATACATAGCTGCCATAGATAAAATCAACAGCGACATCTAGTGGATTTTTTGGGAATTAACATCCTAATAAAGTGAAGCGACAAAGGGAGAAGTGAAGAATAAAAAAGGAATAAAAAGAAGAAAAAAAATCAATAATTAAATATAACTCCACGGTCGGACTCCACGTTGTGTCCTAACAGTGCTAAAGTAAGGAGCTTGTGTATCCAGCGAGATTCTGATTGGCTAAGTTTTATGATTTTATTGTCCCCCCTCCAGTGAGGTTTGTATATTTCTATCCCCCACACCAGTAAACAGGAGGGGTCTCTACTATGGTACTGATCGTAATGTCTGGAAAGACTATATTTTGGATATCCATTTTTTATATTTTGTGTATGTTCTCTAATGCCCTGTACACACGATCGGAATTTCCGATGGGATAAAATCCGATGGAATTTTCAGTCGGAATTCCATTCAAGCTGTCTTGCATACACACTGTCAGACTAAATTCTGACTGTCCAAAGCGCGGTGACGTAAAAATTAAGTCCAATGCTTCCGAGCATTGCGTGGACTTGCGTGGACTTGATTCTGAGCATGCGTGTTTTTTTCTCCGTCGTAGTTACACACAGACGATCGGAATCGGAAAAAAACAAAACATGTTCTATTTCTAAACTCAGACTAAAAAAAGTCTGATGGGGCCCACACACGGTTGGAATATCCGATGAAAAAATTCCGTCTGACATTTTTCATCGGAAATTCCGATCATGTGTACAAGGCATTAGTCTTTTCCATAGCTCCCTTTTTGTTTTTCCAATGTACTGGATCCGGCAAGGACATTCTAGACTACACCTTATGTCCTGCATGAAATAAAGTCTTTGATCTGATATTCTCTCCCAGTAACTGCGGATTTTAAACTTACTTTTTTGTTTTTACTTTCTTTCGTATGTCTGCAGGTATAGCAAGTTTTACAGGGAAAATATCCCTTGCTTCAAAAAATTAAAACTTTCATTGAGTAGGAGTAAATTTTTTGCAATCAGGTCTCTGAAAGTTGGGGCCCTCCGGTATGTAAATTCCGGCTTTTCAGGTAACACAACTGCAAGGTGTCGACCAGCCTTTATAATATTCCAATATTTTTTACATATCACTCTCAGTAGTGTATTTAAGTTTTGTGCTGCCCTAGGGCTGATTAAACTTGTGCACCCCCTAATTTAAATATGACACACCCCTTCCTGTCAAGGCCACACCCCTTTCTGTTTTTGAATGAGGACACTACTTCCGAGGGGGGCAATGGATTCCCTTAATTTGCATAGGTTTCCTCTCACTTCCTGTTTGGCTATGGGGCAGGAAGTGAAGGGAAATCTCTGCAATGGGACAGGGATGGTAAAAAAATAAACTGACAGGGGCTATAACCCTCCCTTACTCTATCCAAAATGAAAAAAAAAGTGATGCCTATAGTTCTACTTTAAGTACAAATTTCTAATAATTTTATGGAGAGGACTAAGAAGATATAACCGTGCAAATGGTGCAGCAGAAAACATATAGCACAGTGAGGAAGGTTTGTGGTCCAGGATGATAGGACAGTCAAAATTAGAATTGGCAACCTCCCCCCACAGTCACGGAATGCTGGCTGCCCGCACACCAGAAGCAGTGTGGCCGGATGACAACCCCCCTTTTTTTATAAAAAAAAAAAAAAATTATATATATATTTTTATTTCTTTTTTTTATATATATATATATATATATATATATATATATATATATATATATATATATATATATATTGTGACGCTATGCGAGGTGCGATACATGATCATAGGTACATTTCACCTCGCATGCGTTCTATCATGAGAGACTGAACCGGAATCCATTCCAGGTTTTACAGCCTCTGTGCCTGGCTAGGATTCCGGTCCGGATGTTTGGGTCCACTGGAGTCCACAATCAGCTGGACTTTAAATGTCCAGGAAGAGAGCACAACAGGGCTCTGGCTTGAAACTCAGGAAGGGACCTGAGTGAGGGGAGCGCTGAGTGCTGGACTGAAAAGGTTTGCTTTACTACATGTTTTGTGGGTGTCAGGGACTAGCCCCACACTGTATAGAGAGGAGATCCTGTTTGTTTAGTTTAGCGCCGGACGGCAAGGATTTAATTTATTGTTTTGTTTATTTTAATCTGCAAACCGTTTATAAATAAAATCTGGCATCCGCCAGACTTAAAAGAAAGTGCCTGCTTACAGACTGTGATTTCAGAAAAGGTGATCCCCACGAGCTAATCCCTCACAAAATATATATATATATATAATTAAAGGGCCCATATGGCAACTCCCCCTTCTTTTATAAACACATTTTTTTTATATATATTATTTATTTATTTATTTATTTTTTTATATATATATATTTTTTTATTATTAAAGGGCTCAGAGGTCCCCAGGGCCCATGTGGCAAACCCCCTTTTTTTTTTTTTTTTATAAATGTTTATTTTTTATTTTATTTTTTATTTTGGTTTATATATATTTTTTTTTATTAAAGGGCCCAGAGGTTTATTTTTTTTTATTTTTATTAAAGGGCCCAGAGATCCCGGATGGCAACCCCCTTTTTTTATAATTTATTTTTATATATATATACCTAATATATATATATATATATATAATTTCTATTAAAGGTCCCAAAGACTCCTCTCGATTCATAAACTGAGCAGAGTAAACATAGGTTACTCTTCTCAGTTTTTACAGGACACAGGAACGATCTTGTCCAATTAAGAAAAGGAAGGGGCCGGTAAATTACATATTTATCGGCCCCTTCCTCCCCTCTCCATCCTGATATTCCCCACAGCAGCCCGCAGGAGAGGAGGGAGCCGGAAGCAGGGGACGAGGGGAGGCAGAGGAGGAGGACATGGAGCTGGAGGAGGAGGACACGGAGGGTGGAGCAGGACACAGTGGAGGGGCCGGAGAAGAAGGACAGGAAATAGCCAGAAATGATCAGGAGGGACAGCTGTGAGCACCGATCTCATTGTATAGCCGCGGGAGGGAGAGAAGGAGAAGTGTCTGTCAGCTGAAAAGCTAGACAGGGAGATTGGTGCTCACAGCTGTCCCCTGCCTCACCGATCATTCCTGGCTGTGACCCAAGGGGACAATCCAAGTGTGCAGGGTGTGGATGATATACCACTGCCGCCCAAGATCTGCCCTCTGGCCAGGAGATCTCACGGCACTCACCGGAGAGTCGCAGCCAAAATGCGGGAGACTTGGGATGTCTGGCTTAGACAAATGCCAGCTGTTTTGTTACACGAAAAATAAAGTGTACCATCCCAGAGACATGTACAAAAGCATTGACCAGTAGCAAGATGTTTATTTATTGTGAGGATACCTCAAAAAGTCCCATTTAGCTTTGATCTTTACTACAATAAAGAAGATTTGATAGCTGTAAAATCCTTTTTTATGGAGTCTTTTACAGAAAAGGGAAGAATTCAAGTACATGCTGCTGCCTTCAGCAGATTAGACACTAGCAAACAAGAGCTGTAAGAACCGCCTAGTACATGGGTTCTCAACCTGTGGCCCTCCTGCTGTTGAAGAACTACAAGTCCCATAAGGCATTGCCAGGCTGACAGTTAAAAGTGTGATTCCTAAAGGCATGATGGGACTTGTAGTTCTGCAACAGCTGGAGGGGCACAGGTTGGGCACCCATGGCCTAGTATAACCAACTTCCTCTGGGTGTTATTGCATTCCAAGGAGGTCTCATTAAGGTGCCCAGTAACTTAGGGTCCTCACATTTTGTAGGTGCTCAGCAGGATCTCTACAAATTAGACTTGGGACTGCTAGAAGGGGGCCAGCATTTTTTACAGTAGTTTGCCTATTAAAGCGGTAGTTCCCCCTCAAAAAAAATGTTACCCGTAGATTGATGCTCATTTTGTCTAGGGGAATCGACTAGTTGTTTTAAAATCGAAGCTGTACTTACCGTTGTAGAGAGCGATCTTCTCCGCCGCTTCCGGGTATGGTCTTCGGGACTGGCCGTTCCTGTTTCGACTGACAGGCTTCCGACGGTCGCATTCATCGCGTCACGAGTAGCCGAAAGAAGCCGAACGTCGGCGCGGCTCTATACCGTGCCTGCGCACCGACGTTCGGCTACTTTCGGAAAGTCGTGACGCGATAGATGCGACCGTCGGAAGCCTGTCGGAAGCCTGTCAATCAAGAAGGAACGCCCAGTCCCATAAGACCATACCCGGAAGCGGCGGAGAAGATCGCTCTCTACAACGGTAAGTACTGCTTCGATTTTAAAACAACTAGCCGATTCCCCTAGACAAAATGAGCATCACTCTAAGGGTTTTTTTTTTTTTTGAGGGGGAACTACCGCTTTAACAATGGAAATGACCAGAATCTACAAACAGAATAAGCCCCCTATAGACTTTAATGGGATTACCTGCTACATTTGGGTTTTGCAAGTATCATGATGAACCCCCCACAAATCAAACCCTGACAGATTCACCCATACCTACTAATAATTACCAGCTAGTTATGAAAATAGGTCATTGAAGACTTGGGTTATAAAACCATCACATGAAGCATGATAAAAGTGTAAGTACTCCTATAGATTTTTAATACAATCTATTTCTTTATGGGCCTATGTTATCATACTCAACTAGTAAAAAATATCCTAGGGTGGCATTTTACATAGGCAGGTAAATACATATCAAGATGAATCTCACTGTATCCAGAGACAAAAGACTATAAATAAATCAGCACACTCCTGAAGATTGACTGTTGAGTCACTTCCCCATAATTAACATGAAAACTAATGAAAGACATCAGTGCTTATACATGGATGATGAGGTTTATCAGTTGTGTTTGCTTTTCTAACTAAAATCTTAACAAGAAACACTGGGATTTAAGTCACCTGCCTATTCTCTTAACTGTCATCGAAAGGGGAACCATGTTCCGTCCAACCCTTACTAGCAATTTCCTACTATTTTTAATAAGGAAAATGAATAACGTGCATAAAATATCTAACATGTTTTGTAATATAGACTAACAAAGTCGGGAGTGTTCCCAGGGTGTTATGAAGTGCTCACTAAAGTGGGCATTGTTAATGCACAACTCCACATTTAATGCAAGTGTACCGTATTTATCGGCGTATACCGCACACTTTTTTGCCCTGAAAATCAGGGCAAAATCGTGGGTGCGCGATATACGCCCATACCCGCTTCCCGTGCTGTGTTTGAACCACTGCGTCGACATATAGCGAGCGCAGTACACTCGGGTATAGTCGGGCAGGCTCGGCTCCTCTCGCGGTCACGTCCTGTGCGTCCTGTACATCCTTTACGCGAGAGGAGCCGAGCCTGCCTGACTATACACAAGTGTACTGCGCTCGGTATACGTCGGCGCAGTGGTTCAAACACAGCGCAGGAAGCGGGGATCGAGCGGGGAGGACACCATGATGGCCGCAGAAGGACGCCGGACCGGACGTGGCCACCGATGGACGCGATGGACGACGGGCAGGACGCGATGGACGACGGGCAAGACACCGACGAGGGGCATCCAAACTGTAAGTATTTTTTTTTCCAGGAATTTCCCCTCAAGTTCGGGGGTGCGCGCTATACGCCAGGGCGCGTTATAGCAAGATAAATACGGTAAATAGTGTTTGTGCTTGCTGGTAAAGCTGTATTAACTGTAAGTTGCCTTAGCTTCATTATAAAATAAAGCGCTGTGTTCTGGCTGCGGTACGGGGACTTCACAACCCATTCCCTGAACAAAATCAAGACCGGTTGAGCACTGCAGCCCCATTCACAGGAAGCCTTGTATTTTTATGAGCGAACATAACTCTTTCCCTGAAAGGCTGAGAGATGGATGATATTTCCATCTCAGCCAACCAAGTACTATATTCATTCATACAATACAAGGCTTCCTGTGAATGGCTGAGCAGTGCTTGAGGTCCAACTCAATTTTGTTCCGGGAACAGGATGAGAAATGCCCATACTGGAACACAGCACTTGCCTTCTTCCCATACTGCTTTCTGGTACCACTTCTTCCTCAGGTAAGCGACGCACACAGACCCCCCCCCCCCAAAAAAAAATCGAAAAAAACGTGATTCTTCATACCACGGCCACCTTGTTCTGTTGCTCTGTGGTCCAGTTCTGGTGCTCACTTGCCCATTGCAGATTCATTTGGTTGTGGATACAGGTCACCATGGGCACCCTGACTGGTCTGCAACTACGCAGCTCCATATACAACAAACTGAAATACCCTTTTTTTTCCACACATCAACTCCAGGGACAACGTGTTTACTTGCTACCTAATATAATACTTCATATTCCCATCGCACACATTCCTGGATAAGCTCTTCAAATTTGGGTGCTGCATTGAAGTCACAATGAAGATATTTTCCAGCACATCATGGAACGTCATGAATAGCATCCAAACGGATAATTTGTTGCATGATCACAACACAAGGAGAGTGCAATGTTTTGGAGTCACGCAGGACCTGACAAAGGGGTCCTGCGTGACTCCAAACGTTGCACTCTCCTTGTGTTGTGATCATGCAATAAATTATCCATTTGCACGCTATTCATGTCGTTCTATTGTGTACTTGCTACCTAATATAAACCTCAAACTTTCTGATTCCATTGTAACAAGATAATCAAAGTTATTGACGTAACCTGTCAGTGGTTATAATGTTATGGCTGTTCATTGCAAACCAAACGAGACAAAAGATCATTTTGTAAAATTAATTAGAACTTTATTAAAACCAGCATATGGTAAGACAACAATAAGCATAATAAGACACCAATGGTTTTCACTAGCACAATATTGTGACAGGCTTGGTGTTAAAACTGCTTTATAATGATTTTACATTTATTTCCATCAGAATACCTCCAAATTTTCAAGAATTAAGAAAAATAGATAACCTGGGAAGGAAAAAAAACATGTGGTGCATGATTTGTGTTGCAGCTAAAAATTGATGTGGCTACTTTACATTGAATATTGGGCATTGCTCAAAAGGATATGGTTAAATACAATCTTGACCTACGCACAGTAGACATACACTACATGCTTCACAGTTTCCGCGGACATGTCCGACCGTGTGTACGGCCTAGCGGACAGGTATCCAGCGGACAAAAGTTTCTTAGCAAGCTAAGAAACTTGTCCACTGGAAACATGTCCGTCGGACATGTCCGATGGTTAGTACACCTAATCGGACATGTCCACTGGTTATGACGTGTAACCAGCGTCCCGAAATCCTGCGCATGCATCGAATTGATTCGACGCATGCGTGGAAGCATTGCACTTCCGTGTTTGAGAACGTCGGTGTCTTCTACGTCACCGCGTTCTCTGTCCGCGGGGATTTTGGTCTGATGCTGTGTACACACATCAGACCAAAAGCTCCCAGGAGACATGTCCGATGAAAACGGTCCGCAGACCGTTTTCATCTGACATGTCTCCTCGTGTGTACGGGGCCTATCACTTCCAGTCCAGACCAATTTTGACATCCCTCTCCTACGAAAAAGATTATTTTTTTGCTAAAAAAACTACTTGAAAACTCAAAAACATTCTAGATTTTTAGTTAGAATAAAATTGTGGGTGTTTCATATTTTTCTGTCAAATGTACAGTGCCTTGAAAAAGTATTCATACCCCCTTGAAATGGTCCACATTTTGTCATGTTACTAACAGAACTGTAAATTAATTTTATTGGGATTTTATGTGATAAACCAACACAGAGTGGCACATGATTGTGAAGTGGAAGGAAAAATATAAGCCGTTTTCAAATTTGTTAGAGAACCTTAGTGAACAAACATCATCATAAAGGCAATTAACACATTAACACATATTACAAGGCAATTCATATGGCACGGTGGTTGATTGGGTAAAAAAAATAAAGAGAAAAGGTGGGTTAAACTGGAAAGTAGTATGAATAAGGCAATATTAGGGAAAGAGATTTGGATCCCGGCACATTTTAGACATCTAAATGAGCACATGCACATGATCACACTGACATAAATGTAAATTTGGGATATGGTACACAAAAAGGAAAAATGGAGATATAATTCCCCACTAATCCCACTAAATGACACAAATTATTTTGCACCGGGGAAAGCTAGTTTGTTTGGTAACTGGATAAAAAAAAAAAGATGCACAATTAAAGGATATATTAAAAGAAGGTAAAATACGCACGTATGAGGAATTGAAAATAAAAAAAGAAATATTTGATTTAAACAGGTTGCGGTACGCACAGCTGAAACACTTTGTGGGGAGGGATTTCCCCGGTTTATAAAATTTTGATTGGGCTAAAAATTTCGGGGCTACCGCCGTATATTAAAGAATGGGAAGAGGAGTTGGAAACAGGTGAAACTGAGATAGATGTTGGGAAAATACTAAAGTTGACGCATATCACATCAACCAATTGTGGTTTGATAGAAATGAATTACAAATGCCTAGCACGCTGGTATATAACCTCGGACATAGCACACCACTATCAAAGGGAAACCTCGAAATTTTGTTGGAGGGGCTGTTCGGAACCGGGAACTATGTCACACTTATAGTGGACTTGCCCAAAAATTAAAACATACTGGAACAAAGTGATATTAGTAACAGAGAAAATTACTGGAATTAAAATACCAAAAGAGGCGTAGGTATGACTAAAATGCCTATCAAACAGTACATGAGAACCTTACTTCCCCATTTCCTAAACGGAGTGAAAAGTTTGATTCCCAGACAGTGGAAGGATCCTAAGAGCCCTACGGTAAGGAACTGGCTATGTAAAATAAATTATATTTATTATGCAGAACAGCTAAGGTTTATGGGGGAGGAAGGAGAAGGGGGATTTAAACTGAAATGACAAGACTGGTTAAAATATAAGCAGACACAGAGATTTGCAGAAAGGATGGTATAGAGCAGGAAGGGCGATAGGCAAAGGGAGACATGACACGAGATGTTTGGTCAGAGAGAAGAGGGTGGGTAGGATGGAGGGGGGGGGGGTTGGTGTAGGGTCACGGTTGGGTTTTTTTTTAGACTGGAAAATAAAGTATTTTTGTATATTTTTTTGGGCCGGAACAGGCTATTTGACTGTGATTGAAATAGTGTATGTACTTTATACCTAATAAACAAAAATAAAAAATAAAAAAAATAAAGGCAAAGGAACACACCAGACAGGTCAGGTTCAATAACCGTTCAATCCATCATCTGAAAATGGAAAGAGTATGGCACAACAGCAAAACTACCAAGACATGGCCGTCCACCTAAACTGACAGGCCAGGCAAGGAGAACATTAACCACTTAAGCCCCGGACCAATATGCAGCCTAAAGACCCAAGGTGTTTTTACAGTTCGGGACTGCGTCGCTTTAACAGACAATTGCGCGGTCGTGCGACGTGGCTCCCAAACAAAATTGACGTCCTTTTTTCCCCACAAATAGAGCTTTCTTTTGGTGGTATTTGATCACCTCGGCGGTTTTTATTTTTTGCGCTATAAACAAAAATAGAGCGACAATTTTGAAAAAAAAGCAATATTTTTTACTTTTTGCTGTAATAAATATCCCCCAAAAACATATATAAAAACATTTTTTTTCCTCAGTTTAGGCCGATACGTATTCTTCTACCTATTTTTAGTAAAAAAAATCGCAATAAGCGTTTATCGATTGGTTTGCGCAAAATTTATAGTGTTTACAAAATAGGGGATAGTTTTATTGCATTTTTATTATTTTTTTTTTTTTTACTACTAATGGCGGCGATCAGCAATTTTTTTCGTGACTGCGACATTATGGCGGACACTTCGGACAATTTTGACACATTTTTGGGACCATTGTCATTTTCACAGCAAAAAATGCATTTAAATTGCATTCTTTATTGTGAAAATGACAGTTGCAGTTTGGGAGTTAACCACAGGTGGCGCTGTAGGAGTTAGGGTGCACCTAGTATGTGTTTACAACTGTTTGGGGGTGTGGCTGTAGGAATGACGTCATCGATCGTGTCTTCCCTATAAAGGGAATGACGCGATCGATGCGCCGCCATAGTGAAGGACGGGGAAGCCGTGTTTACACACGGCTCTCCCCGTTCTTCAGCTCCGGGGAGCGATCGCGACGGAGCGGCTATAAACAAATAGCCGCGCCGTGGTCCCGGATCGCTCCCCGAGCGGACCCGACCTCCGCATGTAGCGGGGGGGGTCCCGATCGGACCCCCCACCCGCTAATAGGCGAGGACGTACGTGTACGCCCATGTGCCTGTACGTGCCATATTGTGGACGTATATGTACATGCGGGGGTCGGGAACTGGTTAATCAGAGAAGCAACCAAGAGGAGCTGCAGAGATCCACATCTCAGGTGGAAGAATCTGTCTACAGGACAAATATTAGTCGCGCTCTCCACAAATCTGGCCTTTATGGACAAGTGGCCAGAAGAAAGTCATAAGAAGTCCTGTTTGCGTTAGATCTCACACAAAAGAAGCAATATTAACAGTTATTTGCTGGGGGGGGGGGGCTAACCCTTCATCAGCCCCCCTATATCAAAAGATTGACCAAACAGTTTTGGAAGCAATTTGTTAGATCCAGCAAGAGCAAATGGTTTTAACTTTGGATCTCACATAATGAGAGACTTAATGCGTTGATAATGAGGGGGGCTGGCCCCCTTATCAAATTTTCTGGCCAAAAATTATTCAGACTAATAGATATTTGTTAGATCCGATCAGATCAAGTGGTTTTAACGTTAGATCTCACATAATTTCAGAGATATTTCACATAAAAATAGAGATATCAGGTGGTGGTACATGAGGACTGGCCAAAATCATCCAGGCTAATGGATATACGTTAGATCCGGTAAGATTAAGTGGTTTTAACATTGGATCTCACATAATTAGAGACTTAGTAAGTGATTAATGAGGGGGGCTGGCCTCTCATTATTACATTTTCTGGCCAAAAATCATTCAGGCTGAGGCTAATAGATATTAGTTAGTTTAGGTATGATCCGATATGATCAAGTGGTTTTAACATTAGATCTCACATAATTTCAGAGATATTTCACATAAAAATAGAGATATTAGGTGGTGGAACATGAGGATGGGCTGGCCCCCTACATGCAATTTTCTGACCAAAAATCATCCAGGCTAATAGATATTCATTAGATCCAGTAAGATCAAGTGGTTTTAACATTTGATTATCCATAATTACAGGGATATTAGGGATATTTGGTAGGGATGCAGAGATACCCATACTACTGTAGTATCTATATCGGAGCTGATACTGAGAATTTTCGAGTGTGCCAGTAAGGAGTGCTATTGAGCTTACCGAGGTGATCTGGGCAGGTAGGGCCTATTGGCAGGTGTGGTCCTGTAGCTGGGGCTCCCTTAGCCTCTATGGATAATTGAACCTTGTCCATTCCCCTTGATCTCCAACTAATGCTCCTGTTGGGTTTTCTATGTTTTGGAAAGTTCATTAGGAAGTTATGTGTTATTTTTAAGTTTTGTAAGACTCATGTTTGATGCTTGCAGTAATTCTTATTTAATGGCAGCATTTAAAACACATAATGGATAGAGTTGAGCGAACCCGAACTGTAAAGTTCGGGTTCGGTACGGACTTTGGGTTTTTCCCGAACCCGGACCCGAACCCGAATAATTGGAAAAAGTTTGGGTTCGGGTTCGAAGTTCGGGGAAAAAAAAAATGCGCGGAGGTCCCCCCAAATTCAATAACCAGACCCTTTAGGTCTGGTATGGATATTAAGGGGAACCCCGCCGTCAATTTAAAAAAAAATGACATGGGGTTCCCCCTAAATATCCATAACTAGACCCTTCAGGTCTAGTGTGGATTTTAAGGGGAACTCCACCCCAAATTTAAAAAAAATGGCGTGGAATTCCCCCTAATATCCACACCAGACCCCTTATGCGAGCACGTTGACCTGGCCGGCCGCAGAAAAGAGGGGGGGGACAGAGTTCGGCCCCCCCTCTCCTGAACCGCACCAGGCCACATGCCCTCAACATTGGGAGGGTGCTTTGGGGTGCCATGTTGATGGGGACAAGGGTCTCATCCCCACAACCCTTGCCCGGTGGTTGTGGGGGTATGCGGGCAGGGGGCTTATCAGAATCTGGAAGACCCCTTTAACAAAGGGGACCCCCAGATCCTGCCCCCCCTGTGTGAAATGGTAATGGGGTACACTGTACCCCTACCATTTTACAAAGGAAGTTTAAATAGTAGTTTTCAGGGAAAAAAACACACACACCGTAGAACAAATTACTTTATTAATTAAACCAAACAAAAATCCAGCGGTGAAAATAGACGATCGCTCCAACATTGTCTTGTATCCAGCGACGGGTGATTTCTCCAGCGACGGGTGTTCTCTTTAGTGACGGGTGATTGGTCCAGCGATGAGAGGATCCATCCATTCAGAGCACAGCTCAGCGAATGACGCGACCCCGTCCCCCTCTGACGCACACTCTGCTACGTCTGGGCTTTCCCACTGATGTTGTCAATGGTCCCAAAAAAGTGTCAAAAGTGTCCAATCTGTCCGCCGTAATGTAGCAGTCCCACTAAAAATAGCAGAGTGCCGCCAATGCTAGTAAAAAATAAATAAATAATAAAAATGCCATAAATCTATCCCCTATTTTGTAGACGCTATACCTTTTGCGCAAACCAAACAATATACGCTTATTGTGATTTTTTATTACCAAAAATATGTAGAAGAATACATATCGGCCTAAACTGATGAAGAAATTATTATTATTTTTTTTATATTTATTATAGCAAAAAGTAAAAAATATATTTGAAAAATGCCCGGTATTGAAGTGGTTAAATATGTTTCTTAGTGAACACATTGTACAGGGATGTTGAAAATAGTAGAGATATAACCACAAACACAAACATTAAACTGAATGGAACAGTGTCTTTATTCAACCTTACCAACAATTAGCCGGATTCATAAAGACTTAATGATACGCCGCGTAAGTCCACGGATGCGCCGTCGTATCTATGCTCCTAATTCACAGTACAAGATATGCCTGAATTTTGGCTTCCTACGACCGACGTAAGTCTCCTACACTGTCGTATCTTGGGTGCATATTTACGCTGCCCGCTAGGGGCACTTTCATTGATTTACGCGTCGAATATGTAAATGAGCGAGATACGCCGATTCACGAACGTACTTGCGCCCGTCGCAGTAAGCTACGCCGTTTACGTAAGGCGTACGTCCGGCGTAAAGATAAAACACCTCTAAAGGTATGGACGTCGGAACAGCCGTCGCATTTTACGTCGTTTACGTAAGTCGTACGTGAATGGGGCTGGGCGTAGGTTACGTTCACGTCGAACGCATTGAGCCGTCGTATCTTAGGGAGTATATGCAACGTGATTCTGAGCATGCACGCACATGAGCCGTTCGTTCGGGAATTCATTTACATGGGGTCACGGCTAATTTTAATACAACACGCCCACTACCTTCCTAATTTGAATTAGGCGGGCTTACGCCGGCCCATTTACGCTACGCCGACGTAACTTAGGGAGCAAGTGCTTAGTGAATACTGGTCTTGCCTCTCTATGTTACGTCGGCGTAGCGCATATGAGCTGCGCTACGCCCGCTCAAATATACGCCGCTCTACCTGAATCTGGCTGTATGTACCTATGTTATGTAATAGAAATGACACCTGGGAAGAATCAAACTTATTGGTATGATCTGTTTTTAACTATTTTTTAAAGGAATTATTAGCAGCAACAATATGTGATTTTATCATGTACCTGTAATTTTATGATGTATGATTAAAAATTAAGAATTTTATACTTTGTTGTATTCTAGAATAATTAATTGATAGCTAAAAATCTCCATTGCCCCTGTGACGAAGTATTTTGAGACGAAACCTAGGTCGGGTTGGAGGACATATCTTGTGATGTCAGCATGCTCACTGGGGCGCAGGACAATAATTTCTGAATGCCTGATTTATTAATTTTACTTGCCTGGTTAGTGAGTGCTGACATCTAACTGACCGCAATATCGGGTGATCTTTTTGATGGCACATCTAACATACGGGTACTGTGAAGGGAGTGTTACCTGCATACCCACACTTTGGGGGGGGGGGATGTTGCCCACTAATGTGTGGCTAGAACTTGTTTTGGGGTCTCTTCATCTGGTAAACATCCATTCAATATTATGGTGGAGTACGGACAGGGGATATCTTGGAGCACTTCCGACTGTGATTAACCACTTCCGGACCACCTGCCGTCATTATACGTCGGCTGATTAAAGAGGGATATCGTTGTTATGGCAGCAGCTAGCTACCATAACCCCGGTATCCTCTTCTTCAGCGCATGGTCCGCTTTTGACCCCAAGTCTCATATTTTTAGAGGTCCTGTCATGCTTTTTCTATTACAAGGAAAGTTTACATTTTCCTTGTAATTTTCCATTTTCATCCATCCGTTTACTGATGAAAATGGGACATACATTAATCCCTATGAGATAGCGGGTGTCAGCGGATGAACATCCGCTGACACCCGATCTCATCCGTGTCCGCTATGCTCCATTTCTGCAGACAGAGGGAAATCCTACAGACGGTCCGTGTTCATCCGATCCCCCATAGGGGAGAGCAGAGATCTGACAGGGCGGTCCCTGCACAGTGTGCCGCCACCGCTCTGTCATCTGCCGGCTCAGCGGGGGATCAACGGAGCTTTCCCTGCTGAGAAAGCGGATAAGAACGGTACAGATCCTCACAGGATCCGTACGTGAGTTATTTATGCTTTGCACAGAATAATTGGCACTTTAATTGAAAATATCCACTCTGTATAACTTACTTGTCACTTTATTGAATAATAACATAAATGTGTAGCACTACCCCCGGAGGAGCTGCTGATTGTTTTGGGTGGCACATTTACCTCGTGGCTCTTCCGAATTCCTAGGGGTGTATGGTGCATATAGCAATAGTAAAAGAATGTCCGCAACAAGTGTCTTTGCTGTGCTCTTTATTATCCAGCCGGGTAAAAACAATGAACTGGTGATGAAAGGGATAGAGTTTGCAGGAAGATGGAGAACAGCAGATTCAGGCGTAGTATTTGGAACAGTCCTGTTCCCATATGTAACACTTTCCGTACCACTCCTGCCTGAGTGGGTTTAGTGTACCCGGATAGGCCTCTCTCACTGACCTGGCAGCGGGAGTATCACTCGAACATTTGTAGGATAAAGTCTCTGCCACAAACCCTTCTGAATGGACTTCAGGGAGACGCCTCTGCCACTGGCCCTCTCTGGTTGCAGTTACGGAGGTAATCCTCCTTTGGTGAATTACGCCTGGATCTCCTTCTTAATGTCGCCCAGGTACCGACTGACAGGTGATCAATCCTTCAGTGTCCGGCTACCTTGATCCCCGGTGGTTTGTCGAGACACTTTTGGATCGCCAGCCTCTCATTGTCGCTCCTCAGATGGACTCCTCACCGAACAGCAATACTGCTTGGGATCCTCAAAGGTGGGAACCCAGTCGCTGCTCAGATGTTCCGGACCAACATGGCCGCAGAACCAGGAACACCTGTGGCACGCACGTCCCGGCACGGTAGGCCATAACACTGGGGCGCCGTGATGTGGCCACCTTAAAGGTGGGTGCCACACTGAACGAAGAAGACCCAGAAGCAATGGCGTCTGTCCCATAAATACCCCTCCCCTACATCCTGCTGATTGGCTGCTGGGGAAGAGCACCCAAACCTTGACTCCAGTGCTGCCACATACTCCACAGGGGTGGGAAGAACACCCTAGCACAACAGAATGAGCCCACAGCACAGCCAAGCTGAGACAGAGACCCTGTTTTAAGCATAACAATTTGGATCAGAGTTTAACTACACTCTGATCTCCCTTTAAATTTAAAAAGCACCCGTACTTCAAAGTAATCAGGCGCTACATATGGATGCACATGTTTAGAGCTTTACATGTATATATGGGCGCATTTTCTTTTTTGCACTTATAGCACTTCATCAGTGTATAAGCACTACATGATTTTGATTATTTGAATACATGTTTGTTTGAGTATATTCACAGCGCAACACATTTTTTTTGTTTATGCTTTAGTATTGGGATGTGCAATACAGTGAGTGAAGCTGTTTATTAATCAATAATTACTAGATCACAACACTTAGCACAGATTATTTTCTTTGTTTATATCTAAAAAGTCCCATTTAGTATTATATTTTAAGAATACCATCTACATTCCTCTCATGCCAATATTGTTCATTGTTATAGCCTCTATAAAACCCTCCAACTTTGCCCATTTTGGAATGGGTACCCTTTTGCTACTTTTATAGAAAGCAAAAATCAGATTATTATTTCTTTATGAACCATGGGATATAATTTTTAGTGATAGTGTCAAATGTGATTATCATTTTTTGAAAAAAAGTCTTCGTTATTCTTTAGGTTAATCAGTAAATCCATATAAGATATGAGAAAATATATTATCTATGTGAGGATTACAGAACAGGAACTAAACATAAATCCCAGGAAAAAAATAACATATGTGCTATGTTTTTATTATACTAATATTATTAGGTTAAGGTTCATGGTGTATCTCATGCCCTACATATATGTTTTCTTAAAGTGTGAGCACCCTACACCTTTTTGCTTGTTTTTTTGTGTGTCTTTAGGTGGAGGAGTGTGGCAGGGTTTTACCCCCCGATCAGGCAATAATGAAAACAATAGGGGATTGTATATGCTAGTCAGCAAACACTGCAACTAGAAGCTAAAATGTAATTTAGGAAGTTTAATCATTTAAAAGTAATTTTAGATTTATTTAATGCACCATATCCAAAATCCACACCACACCTCACAGGATCATTTTAAGTGGACTGACTGAGTCCTGTGTTGTGTAAACCTCTCTTTCTATGTTTTAATTATCAGGCTTCATTTCCATGGACGTTTTTACAGCCACTTTTCTGAGCGTTTTTTGCAGCTTAAAAACAGCTCTCCATGTTAGTCTATGGCCTCATGCCCACCATGACGTTTCTACTTACCGGTACCTTCTGGGCACAGTTTTTATGTTTCCCTTCATGTACCAGTGACAATGATTACAGAACAGAAAGTTAAAGTTGGATGGACTTGTGTCTTTTTTAAACCTGACTAACTATGTAACTATGGGCCAGATTCACGTAGATGAGCGGCAGCATAACGTGTTGTAGATACGTTACACCGCCGCAATTTTTTATCGCAAGTGCCTGATTCACCAAGCACTTGCGATGAAAACCTACGCCGGCGGCCTCCGGCGCAAGGCGGGCCAATTCAAATCGGCGTGTGCCATTTAAATTAGGCGCGCTCCCGCGCCTGACCTACTGCGCATGCTCCGTTTCCGAACTCCCGCCGTGCTTTGCGCGAAGTGACGGAATTTTTTCGAGCGGCGACGCGCGTAGCGTAATTCCGTATTCCCGGAACGGCTTACGCAAATGACGTTATTTTTAAAATTTCGACGCGGGAACGACGGCCATACTTTATACAGCAATACGATTGCTGTGTAAAGTTAAGGCACCAAAAAAAAACGACTAACTTTGCGACGGTAAACTAGACTAGCGGCGACGTAGCGAACGCGAAAAACCGTCGGGAATCGCCGTAACTCCTAATTTGCATACCCGACGCTGGTTTACGACGTGAACTCCCCCCAGTGGCGGCCGCGGTATTGCATCTTAAGATCCGACAGTGTAAAACAATTACACCTGTCGGATCTTATGGCTATCTATGCGTAACTGATTCTATGAATCAGTCGCATAGATAGAACAACAGATACGACGGTGTATCAGGAGATACGCCGTCGTATCTGCTCTATGAATCTGGCCCTATGTAACTATCTCAATGGCCTGCATATGTCAATAATACACACGTTTCTAACACTTCTCTACTCCTAAGGCCCTCTATTATTTCAGAACTCTACCTGTCCAGATTCCCCTGCATTTCTTACACCTCCTTCAGAAAAGAATACTTTGTTTTATATGGGCTCATAGGCACCCTAGAGTTCCCAGGTCTGCTCTCTTCACACACAGAATGTAGGGCATATTGGGAGTCCCCAGTGTTTCTAAATATTACTTGGTTGCACAAATCTCACAACTCTCTATGCGTCACGCCACATTGAATGTCCCATTGTGGGTGCTTTTGGAGCTCTCCAATGCATTGCGTCCCTCCACTTTGAAACTCCTAATGGCCCAAAGTTTGAAAATGTTGGATTCTGTTCAGTACTCAAGTAATCTAATGTCCCCAATCCTGCCCCTTCTGCCCACCGTTAACAACCCACTAATTCTGTAGGGCATGGAACAACCCTCTGCCGTCTTCTGGTGGGTTTTCCACAGTTTATCTCAGGTGCAAAACTCTTTATCCACTCAGTCATCTCCAACCTGGGCCACCCACCAGAAGATGTACAAGGTACCGCAGTCTAAGTTCTTCCACTGTCTCCAGCTTCAACACCTGATATCATCCCTTCATCGCATCTCTTCATACCGTTTCGCAAATGGACCTTTGAACATGTTTGTCAACATATCTCATCCATCTATGTCTCCATAAACAACCAATGCGTCTTCTACACCTCTGTCTTATGTTGCTCAGTGGGAACAAGATTTGATCACCATCATTGACCCCGCTGATTGGAGAGAAGACTCGTACACAAGCTCGGTTATGTTTAAAAACAAAAAAAAAACAAAAATCAATTATTCCACTGTAAAGAAAATAATCTACAAATGGTGTAGATTTCAAACATCTGCTAATTTGTTCAGGCATGGCCTTTCCAGCAAATCCAACCCAAGAGCTGACAGTTTTGTGCTAAAATAAAATAAAATTATAAATAAACCTTGAGCCAATCAACACATATGTATTTAAAAAAAAAAATTATTGTAAAGCTGCTATCCCCAAGTGTACATAAAACACTAAGGGCCAGATCCACAGAACAATTACGCCGGCGTATCTATTGATACGCCGCGTAATTTCAAATTTTGTATCTACAAAACAAGATACGACGGCATCTCGGATGGATCCGACAGGCGCGCGTCTTAGTACGCCGTCGGATCTTAGGTGCAATATTTCGGCGGCCGCTAGGTGGCGTTTCCGTCGAATTCCGCGTTGAGTATGCAAATTAGCTAGTTACGGCGATCCACGAATGTACGTCCGGCCGGCGCATTTTTTTACGTCGTTTGTGCTCGGCTTTTTCCGGCGTATAGTTAAACCTGCTATTATGAGGCGTACTCAATGTTAAGTATGGCCCTCGTTCCTGCCTCGCATTTTGAATTTTTTACGTTGTTTGCGTAAGTCGTTCGCGAATAGGGATTTGCGTAGAATGACCTCACTCGTCGTAAGCATTGGCTTGTTCCGGTTTCATTTCGAGCATGCGCACTGGGATACCCCCACAGACAGCACATGCGCAGTTAAAAAAAAACGTTGTTTACATCGGGTCACAACGTATTTACATAAAACACGCCCCCATCATATCCATTTGAATTCCGCGCCCTTACGCCGCCAAAGATACACTACGCCGCCGTAACTTACGGCGCAAATTCTTTGAGGATTCGAAAAAAAAAAAGTTACGGCGGCGTAGAGTATCTTAGATACGCTGCGCCCGGCGGATTAATGCTCCGAGGTACGTGAATCTACCCCTAGGGGACTAGAGGACTTCTGAAGGCAATTGGTTCCACTAGATTTTAGTTAGGGGTATCAGAGTAAAGGGGGGCGGAATACAAACCCTTTGGTTACTTGCCAAACTCTGCGTTCAAAAGATTATTTTGTTGAAATGTATTTATTTATTTATTTCAGGCTCTTATATAGCGCCGCCAATTTACTCAGCGCTTTACATATACTGTACATTGTACATTCACATCAGTCCCTTCCCTCAATGAGCTTGCAACCTAAGGTCCCTAACACACATTCATACATTTACTAGGGCCAATTTAGCCAGGACCCGATTAACCTACCAGCATGTCTTTAGAAATATCTTTCAGCATTCTGCACACTGTGTGTCAGATGAATTGTCCTCTGTTGTGTTGTTTTGTTCATTCTGCTGGCCCAAGTTTCCTGTAGTAATTTATTGTCTGGTAAAGGAAACCACATAGCACAGCGGGAACACCAACATTCCACACTAACAACAGTGTCAAATACAGAAAATCTTAGAGCAAGCTTCACCCGAGCCAGGTTTGGTGGTATGAGCAGCAGGTCAAGTAAATAATAAAGGTTTGCTTAGAATAGAGACCTTTATTTCATGTTTTAAAGATAGCCAAAGAGCCACTAAAATTGCCTGTAGGCATTAGGTGGCCTTTATGGCCCATACACACGATCCGAATATCGGATGAAAACGATCGTCCGAGGAAGAATCGTACGATTTTCGGATCGTGTGTACACTACTTTCGAGAGCCGATCACAACAGTTCATCCGATATTATTCGATCGGACAAGCACGAAAATTTTCCTTGTACGATGCCAGATCATACGATTTTTGTTTGGTCAGTATAGTTGTCGTCCGAAAATACAATACAAATACATTACAATCCATGAGATCACTTCCGATTTTTTTTTTTTCTGTTGTACGAGAATTTTCGGGACTTTAGTAACCTATTAAATTTCTACTTGCGACTATTAAGCGTAAAAAGTCGTGCGATCTGTCGTACGATATTCAGATCGTGCCATTAGGATGCCTTCAGACTTAATATGCTTGGGGGGGGGGGGGATAGACTGGTGGAGCTGGATTCAGTAATTGCAACCAAATTAGGAGAGTGCCAGAAGAGTCTGCTGGAGGTAAATTTGCAAATCTAACAAAGAGACATTTATGTTCCTTTATCTCTGATGGTTTAACAGTATTTTACACAGTTTTCAGAATGTCATATCTAGATAACAATAATCCTGCAATTTGTCCAGTTTCTCACCGAATCCTATAAATTTTTACAACTTTGTTATCATTTACAGTTTTACACATCCTACTTTTATTAATGAATAACAGTGGGAAATAGGGGGGAAACATGTTCCTTTAGGTATATAAAGTGGGGCAGCAGACGCTCATCAGTACAGAAGACCAGAGAGGCACCATGTACACCTTCTTCATTCTTCTGCTCACCATCTGGCAGACTCGGGCTGTCACTTTGGTAAGTCCTAACAGAGATTAAACTATATTAACTACTGCCATAATTTTAGGGAAAGATTTTTTGCAAAAGCATTGTATTATTTTCTTTATTCTTTAGGAAACACAAACTGCAGTTTATATGCAGGTAGAAAATGTGCAGCCAATGTCATTGATTTTCATCTGACATTTTCTCAGTAAATATATTTAAAGAAGAACTATAGCCTTGCATGTAATAAAACTATCTGCTGCAACACTTAAAGCTGGATTCCAGGCAAACAGCTAAATGGACACATTACATATTTATAAGGGAACAGTTTTACCTGTCAAAGGATTTGTATTTCTGTTCACTCAGTACTGAGATCATAGGTGTGCGCAGCCTATTGCTTTAGGGTGTGCACCCCAAAGCTCAAACACACAATAACGCCACATGCTGTCACAGGGAGGAGGCTCTGATGGTGGGAGACAGTTGATTGGGAGCATATTTTGTTACATCCTAAGTATAGGTGTAACGTGTTCCTACAGTTGAACCTAGCCTTTAATATAATGGGGGCATTTACACTGGCCACTGGCACCCCAACCACCCACCTGGTGCCACCCCTGGGATAATGCTGATGCACATGGGGTGATTAGGGTGTGCCCAGGCACATCCGACACACCCTGTGCGCACGCTTTTGACTGAGATTTACACAGCTCTGAAAAACAGCACTGCTCTATTTGGCAAAGTAAAAGACCAGCTTTTACTTTCCTAAAGTTTATTAATACTTATGCCTCGTACACACGGTCAGACTTTTGACCATGCAAAAACCGTGAGTCCGTTGGAAGTCCGACGGAAAGATAGAGAACAGGTTCTCTATCTAAGGTCCGTCGGACTTCCGACAAAAAAAAGTCAGATGGAGGCTACACACGGCCGGACTTTCCAAGAAAAAAAGCCTGTCTGACTTTTTTTTCGGAAAGTCTGGCCATGTATACAAGGCATAACAGGGCTTGTCCCTCATGTAGGCTGCTTTCACCACAGTGGGATGTGAAGATCAAGCCCTACTGCATTGGCAGAACTGACTATGCTGCTGAATCCCTTCCACTTGGGCTGCGGTGTCTGGGAGGGGAAACATGGAAGACAAAAATGAAGGAAGATTTGATTGACTCAAGAGATTTGTTTTCAATTTATGGGGCTGTCACACAAAAGCCTTTAGATATATTTTAGGAGTTGGCATACATGGGCATTTGTGCTTTTCTCTTATATCAATTTGTAAATCTTTTTTCACAGCTATAGAAGGCAATATCAGAATTTTTCATTGCAGTATGTATGCAATATATTGCTTTTGGTTTTTGCCTTTCTACAAAGTCAATACAAATGTTTCTCAGAGGCATATTGAAATTTGAAGGCAAATGTACTTTTCATTTATCTGAAATGTTACCATTTGCCTGTGCTTAATTTACTTCTAATCCTAAAGCTCCTTTTACCTTTATCAAAAATCCCTGTATATTGACAGCATTAGAAACTATTTCAGGTTGAATGAAATAGTTCTCTGGCTATAGTGTTTAGCTGGATAGATAAATTATGTATCAGACCTTTTGTAACGTTTCCAGGTATTTCGTTCGTTATATTCCTGTGCCATGAGAATTTAAGTGGGTTTTAAAAACCCACAATGCAGTGCATAGAACTCTTCTTTTTATTTTAAGGTTAAACACCAGGGACACAAAAAAAATGCCCCTGCAATGGGTCTCCTTCCACACACTACAAGACATAAGTGCTCTTTTTCTGCCTAGGGTAACAGTGAAAAGTGCCTACTTTATTCTTGAGCAAAAAACAGCCACCACTCACCTCTTCGCTATGGCTTGTGGAAGGATCCCCCTGGCATCTTCACTTGCAATGCCAGACTGATGGTCTCAGCTGTGACCACCAGCTAAAGTGCTGAAAAGCAGAGGCTGTGGGGGATTGGTTGCATGGAAGGAGAAGCCCATAGGAGCGAGGAATAAGATAGTTAAATGTGCTTTTTACTGGTACTCTAGGCAAACATTTGTATTTGACCTTTGTGTGAGGGGAGCCCCACTGGAAGAGCAAATTTTGTAACTTCCCTGGATTTCACCTTTACCTTTAGTTGGAACATGTTCTACTGCAAACCATTTATTCTCTTTTGCCTGCTCTGGAAATACATGACAAAGCATCTGGTGTGAACTAAAAGGCAATACCAGTATATTTAACATATTGTTGTAGTTATTTTCATAATGAGATATTAGAACCCCTTCTAATGATTCTATTTCATTACGTTTTGTGTATATCTGTGAGAGCAATGTATGGGTTAGTAATGTGTATGTTTTGTCTTTTACAAGACGCAGAGTTTGATCTCTGAATCTGGATCTGGATTCCTGGATGAGAATGGAGTCTGTTACTGCACCGTCAATCTCCCAAATACCACCTTCCCGGCTGACCGCTTTGAGAAGCTGGAGATAGCAAACCGCAACCTGACAATCACTGTGGAGAAGGAAATCACTAAGGTATGAATACCATATCTTCTTTATATAAGGAGAGACTAAAGATCAACATACCGCCCAACTTTCTGAGATGAGAAAATACACAACCCTACAATGCACCATGCCATGAAGAATTGATATGCAAAAAATCATTGGTTAACCCACAAGTTATTTGTTTCATCACTGCTTTTTCTTTATACCAGCATTTAAAATTAACATTTGCAGTGATTTATGCCGCATACACACCATCACTTTATGTGATGAAAAAAAACATCATTTTCTGTGAAGTAAAAAATGACGTTTTTGAAACTTCAATTTTCAAAGACGAAGTTGCCTACACACCATCGTTTTCTCACAATGCTCTAGCAAAGCGAGGTTACGTTCACCACTTTTTTCCATTGAAGCTCGCTTCATAACTAGCTTCTGGGCATGCGCGAGTTTAAAAACGTTGTTTTAAACGTCGTTTTTTGCTACACACGGTCAATTTCTGTGAAGTAAAAAACGACGTTTTGAAAAACGACACATAAAATTGAAGCATGCTTCAATTTTTTTTGTCGTTTTTCACAAGACATAAAACAACGTTTTCCCCCACACACGGTCATTTAAATTGACGTTTTTAAAAACGTCGGGTTTTATTCATCACATAAAGTGATGGTGTGTACGCGGCATTAGTGTTTGGATATACAGCAACGTTTGCTACAATATAACACTTCTAGCACATTTATTTATAAGGGTCTATACATCAGACCAAAAAGAGGAACACATGAGGAGGAAAGAGGGACAGAGGGACGTAATTCCAAAAGTGGGTCAGGCCCTCCAAAATCAGGGACAGTTGGGAGCTATGGATTAGCATCTCTAGAAAGTCCACAGGAATTCATAGAGGACATTTTCAGCCTAATTCTTATTTATGTAACTTTAAAGAATTTTCAAAAAGCACATATTATTGTTTGTCTGGATACAATTTTGATGAGAATTTAACATGTTTTTCTTTTACATACAGTACATCATATACAGGCTTATAGAGTCTCCATGTAGGGGTTCCATGCTAAATAACTGCTGGGTGAAAAGTGACTTACAGAAAAAGCTATGTAGACAATAAAACCCCATTCTGTTTAAGACCCGCCCTGAAATTTTCTAGCGGGGACACTAGTTCTTAGGGCCTGGGGGGGGGGGGGGGTGTTGGATTCCCTTAATTTGCATAGATTTCCTCTCACTTCTTGTTTGGCTATGGGGCAGGAAGTGAAGGGAAATCTCTGCAATGGGACAGGGATGGTAAAAAATAAACTGAAAGGGGCTCTAACCCTCCCTTACTCTATCCAAAATGAAAAAAAATAAAGTGTTGCCTATAGTTCTACTTTAAGCACAAATTTCTGATCATTTTCTAGAGAGGGCTAAGAAGATATAACCATGCTAATGGTGCAGCAGAAAAAAAGCACAGTGAGGAAGGTTTGTGGTCCAGGATGATAGGACAGTTAAAATTAGATACTGGAAGCAGTGTGGCTTTATGGGGGCTCTAGACTAATTTGCCTCTCAGCCCAGTCCGCCCCTTAAGCTACACTAACAGTGTAACACAAGCCGGTGGGGACTCTTTCCGTGCTGCCCCCCTGCAAAGTGCTGCCCTAGGCCTGCGCCTTGTTGGCCTAGGCCAGGATACAGCGTTGCATAGGATAACATAGAGGGGAGTTTAAAGACAGAAAATAAAAAGCTCAAACACCTGTAAAAGCAGATTTTTTGGGACTGCAGTGTGCATGAGCCCATAAAAGAGAAGTATGTTTTCTTTTTGTTTTGTTTTTTAAGATTCATACTTACCTAGGTGGATACAGCATTGGACCGATGCTGCATCTGTCCCCGGCCGACTCTTCACTGAGAACCGAGCCACTGAACACTGCCGATGGCTCGGTTCTCTCACCTCCCCAAGCGGAGAACTGCTGCCTGTCAGTAAGCAGCACTCCTGCTCTGCTCCTCCACGCTTATTGGAGCGCAGAGCTGTGGAGGGGAGCGGCCATCGCAGTGTCTCAATGGCTCCCTAAGAGGCTGATACTGCCATTAGTCCAGGCAGCTGGTGGATCCAGACATCTTAAGTTGGGATGACGGGCTGCCTGGACTGATCTGTGTGACGTCAGCAGAGTCAGGTCATCTCCTGTGACCCGCTGAAAACGGGTTTCAGGAGTGCAAAACTAATTTCACTCCAGTGCCCATAGTAGAAGCCCAGCCAAACAAACTCAGGCTGGACTTTTCCTTTAATTTTGTTCTGGTAAAAGGGAGAAAGGTTTAAATATGTTAGATTTTTATTGATGTGTTTTGTGGGAGATTTGCCCTCACTTTATGTTAAAGGGGGCTATAGAAAAACAACCTGTTAGAAATTTCCACCATTCGCCACGCTATCCAAATCTTAAAAAACAGTTAATCTTAGGTATTAATAATTTCCTATGTTATCAAAAATGAAGAAAGGTTTGTTTTCAGATATATTTTCAGCAGACCATAGGGTATACTGACAGTAATACATACAGGTGTGATATCTCTGTACAGATCTACATCTATCAGAGTACATTGATCGTGTACATAGAGCAACTGAAGAACCTGACCAAACGTGTGGAGATCATGGAGAACGGAGGTCACTCCTACACTGAACTGGACTTTGAACTCATCAAGTTGGAGATCAAAGAGATGGAGATTCTCATAGTGCAACTGAAAGAGTCATTTAATGGCTCCAATGTCATCATAGAGATTCTCTACCAGGAGGTAAGACAAAACTATGTATTCTCACCAGTGGTGGGCAATCAGAGCAGGCCTAAACTATCAGAATTATTGATCTGTAAAGTTATAATATATTTTTTCCATGAATGTGTATTTAGTCATTCCCAATAGTCTATTCTCATAGATTTTCTCTTGGTTGCACTGCATTTAGTAGTGTATGTTAGAGCTTTTATCCGGTTATATTTCCATGATAGCCATCATGTGTAGCCAGGGTCAAATAAATCTGCCTTGAGGTACAGAACTGGTGCCTGTAGCTTGCAACAAATGACAATGAAACATTAGCTTTAACCAGTTAGATTTTTAGTTGGCAACATCGGGATTGGGGACATATAGCAGGTGTACAATAACTTAATCAGCTCCACCTGACATGTTTCTCCCGAAAGGGCGTCTTTATGTTTCCCACCCATTTTTATATCTATTTTATAAGTCATCACTGAAGACCTAGATGTGAAATGCACGGCCCACCACTGATTCTCACAGTAGTGTAATGACATTTTCTTAAATTCACTAAGTGCAATGCTACCTTTGTGCTCAAATAGAGCCTGTCCTCATATCTTTTAATTCAACAAACATCATCCCACATATGTGCATTTAACATATCTTATGCTTGTTATTTCAAAGTGCAGATATAAATTGTGCAGACATCCAAAAGCCCCAAGACTGCTGCTGGGTGCCACCATCTTGGATGTGCTGTCAGCAACCCCAGCTGACTCAGAGAGGGCCACCATTAGAAATTGTTGGGCCCCATACAGCCTGCCTGACAGACTATATAGTCCTCTCTCTGTCCCCGCCCCCTGCTGCTAAACTGGTGGGGCCAGAGTAACTTTTAATTAAATGCTAGGAACCACAAACCCAGGAATTACTGTGCATGTGCTCAAATGTACTTGAAGAGTCCTTTCTCTGCCCCCAGGACCCCTGCTGAACTGATGGGGCCTGGCCACATAAAGAAGGACCAGCTCTACCCTCCTATCCCTGGACTCAGAACTGTTAATTAAGTGACACTCTATATTCCCCTTTGATCCTTCCCTGACTGCTACATACAAGTTTATGTAGGGAGGTAAGGGAAGGAGCAGTGAAGGGCAGGAGATGGACCAGCAGAGAAGGTATTTAGATATTTCCAGAGAAGGAGAGTGCTATGACGACCAAGGAGGGAGGGGCTGTGCTAAGGAATTTTACCCCCGGGGTTAATTTTCACCCCCTTCTTACCTGGTTTGCTGGGTAGACCTATAATAGTATACTCTCCCACCCAGCTAATCAAGCCCAGTCCAGCTACAGCCCGGGTCCTGCACCACCATCTTGTTTGTGAGGCTAGCTGTCTCTTCCAGGTCCTAACAGCATTAGCAGTGCAGTATGCATAGCCCCATAGACTCCTGGGATGCATGATGTGGCTATCTCGGGAATGTTTCAGATGAGGGAACATCATTTCAGAAAGGCAGAAGCACTGGGCTGCACTCTGCTGAAAATACTGGAGATATTTCAATATATATATATATATATATATATATATATATATATATATATATATATATATATATATATAATGCTTGTTTGGGGGTTCTAAGTAATTTTCTACCAACAAAAAAAAAAGCATATATTTACATTTAAGTGTCAGAATTGCTTTGGGAAGCAAGTGGTTAAAATATCCAATCCCTTGTTGGCTTTATGTAGCATTAGTGGACACTGGCAGAAAGATTTCCCCCCTCAGTCCCACCACAACCCACACTGTCATCACCCTTTAGTAACTGCCAGTCTTTAGATTATTTCCTAAGCATGATGTAATCCACCAAATGCGGCGCCAACCTACAGCTGGCTATAGACGTTCAGTCCTTTTTCATTCAGCCAGTGGGCTGAATGAAGAAAATTAACATATTCTTCCATCCACACAAATGAGGTGAATGGACAATCCCTCCACCACCACCACTGGAACCTTGTTGTGCGACAGGGGGAACCACCGCTGTCAGGACACATTCATCATAGGCTTGGCTGCAGCAGTCGCTGATCAACAAATGTTTTCCAGCATGTCCATTCAACAGAACTGGATCAAACAATTTACTTCTGTTAAACAGGGACGACCACACACTGATTGGAAATTCAGTGGGTCCTTGCTGAATCGGTTGGATTCCGATCATTGTATAGCCAGCTTTACAGAAGAGAGATTTCCACCAATCATTTCAGTGAGGAGGATGGGGTCATGTTCAATTTAAAAGCAGTCATAAGTACAATGTTCAGTTTCAGAACTGTTCTACCAGCTTGTCTGTATTTTCTTTGTAGATCCGTAACATTTCCATCATAGTGAACCAGTTGGAAATCTATGATAAGAACAATGTGCTGGTGATCAGACGGGAGCTTGAGGCTCTGAAGAAACGCCTGGAGGATTGTGAGAAAAACAATACAAAACCAAGCTATCCTTCCCTTCCTTCACCTGATATTGGTAGGTTAAAAGAAAGACTTAATTGAAAGTGTAAGTCCACCCTAAAACTAAAATCCCTGCATCTACAATAATCTAACACTAACCTACCTAGCACTGTAAAGAAGAAATCAGTATACATACCTTTTTTGAAGCTGATTCGATCCGGTCTCCAGTGGCAGAAGCTCTGCAGAGGACACAACCGACAACAGCTGTGAAATGAATGGGAAGTGACGTCCCCTTTAGACTTACTATGGGGCTTCCGCTGTCGGATGTGTCCTCTGCACCCGCCTCCACAGCGAAGCCGCCGCTAACAGCTCAGTGGCATCGGGTCGGATCGGCTTCAAAAAAGGTATGTATACTAATTTCTTCTTTACAGGGCTGGATATGTTAGTCTTAGATTGTTTATGTCTGTAGGGATCTTAGTGTGAATCCCTGTACACACGGGCAAGAATCTCGTCAGGAAAAAAAAACTTTTTTCCCGATGAGATTCTTGGCAAGAATCTCTTGGCGCCCGAGTGTACAGACTCTCCTTTCAAAAGAACCGTGGTTCTCTTGAAAGGCAAGAACGCAGTGACGTCATCACGTACGACGAGCATGCGCTTGTCACATTCAATGCCGTCACCGCCACCTTGCTGCACCCTACTTATGCCTAGGAAGCCACCGCGCATGCGTCAAAGTAATTTCGAGCATGCGTGGGTTTCCAAGGCGACCAAGTATACACACTCTCGGGTTTCTCGGCAAGAAAACTGCAGAGAATCTCACAACAAGAAAATAGAGAACATGTTCTCTATTTTTCCCGTCTAGATTCTGGGCAGTTTTCTTGAGAAACCTGAAAGCCTCGTACACACGCTCAATTTACTCGGCAAGAAAGCTCTGCAAGCAGTTTTCTTGCTGGTTCTTGCCGAGTAAACCAAGCGTGTGTACGAGGCTTTAGGGTGGACTTCTACTTTAAGTTCACAAAAGTTATTTATATTGTTAGCTCTAACAAGCAGGGACCTCTGATTACTCTTGTATTGATTTGTGCTGTAACTGTACTGTCTGCCTCTATTTTGCATAGTGCTGCCTAAACTTTTGGCAATATATTGATCTTGTATAATATTAATATATACCAAATTTAAAACAATATGCAGCACACATTTTTGCATTTTTGGTGCACTGTATGCAAACCTATCATGCGGGAAACTGCCTTTGCTGTTCTCTCCATCTAAAACAAATCTAGGTACCCTGGTTATCATGCTGAACCTCTGGCTTCAATATTTTGAGTCACTGCCCTGCAAAAAGTATAAAGATAATGGGGGGAATTCCATAAAGCTGATGCACCACTTTTCTGGAGTTAATTCCTCGTTACTATATTGCACCAAATTTATGAAGTATTTGTGACACTTTTGATTTTGAGAGCGACTCGTGCACCAAATTCAGGTAGGTCTTCTTAAATGTGCCAATTTTACATTGTGTCTCATTGAATGCGCCAAATGTAAAAGTGGAGCTAATTAAGGCCAACTTTCTTTTGGTGTACAGAGAGAAAAATTGTCTCTGACAGATTTAACGAAAGTGTCTGGAGTGCATTCTAAGGCTGCATTCACATCTAGGCGTTTTTACGCCTGTAGCGCTACGCCGCTGCCGCCAGAGGGCTGAAAACAGATGTCCCTCTATGGAGATGGTTCACATCTCCACGCCGAACGCCGGATGCCTGTCGCCTTCTGCGTGAAAAAAGGTCCCGGACCTTTTTTTCAGGCGTCTTCGAGCGTTCGGCTAGGAGATGGGAATCATCTCCATAGAGGGGGTCATCTTGGGGCACATCTAGGCGGACAATACCGGCGTTTTGTCGCCGCGAATCGCGGTACAAAACGCCGCTATTTTTACCGCCATTTGCGGCGACAAAACGCCGCGATTTCGTCCGCCTAGATGTGAATGCAGCTTAAAGGTGACTCAGCATGAGCGTAATTCAAGTGCAAGTTCTAGACAGAAAAAAGGATTCCCCACTACGGGGCTTTTAAGGCCTAAGTATACCAAAATACAGGATTCTTATGTTAAAAAGTAGTAGTACAGATTTTAATGAAAAGAATGTTAGGAAGAATACGGCTAATAGTCATACACCAAGAACAGTAAAAACAAGGTATACAAGAACAGTACTGTACACTGTCAATATATAATATGCCATGCATACAGGGTCTGGTTCCAAAAAGAAAGCTTTCTTTCCGGAACCAAACCCTGTATACATGGCATATTACCATCTCTCTCTCTCTCTGGCCAGCACTGCTATGCAGGGCTGCCATCAGGGGGGTACAGGCATTACACCTGTAAGAGGCCTGACTGGCCCCGCTCCCGTTTTTTTTTTTTGCAATACACCTATAAGGGGCCCGATGGTCCCCAGGGCCCCTCACAGGCCCGGCTGGCCCCCCTCCTTTTTTTCGTCAGCACCCCCCCCCCCCCCGGTTCTCTTTAGGGGCCCTGCCTAAAGCTGTGTAGGGGCCCCAAAATTTGTGATGGCTGCCCTGCTGCTATGTGCTGACTATCTTTACAGATATCATCTCCAGGACTCTCAACCCAATGCCGGCCTGCAATTCTCAGTTGTCATTTTCAGGTTTTTTCCAGGCACTGATATAGGGTAATTTTCAGTAGTGGCCACTCATACAGGGCGCAGGGGCACTGCC
Organism: Rana temporaria; assembly: GCF_905171775.1. Classification (NCBI taxonomy): domain Eukaryota; kingdom Metazoa; phylum Chordata; class Amphibia; order Anura; family Ranidae; genus Rana; species Rana temporaria. Next base: position 40,076,950 of record NC_053497.1, read on the forward strand.
CCCCTAATCCATGCGCCGAAACCCTAATCTCCATGGAGGAAGTTGGACGCTTGAATTCCATGGGTATTTGCTGGCTGTTCTGTTATCTCATTGTGCTCTCCTCCAATGATCAGACTTGTCCTGACACGCCCCCCTGCACAGCCATTCATTGGGAATATCAGTGTGCTACCGTTTCTCCGCCCTCACCTCTCTAGGCAACTGAGAACAGAGAGAATGTGTTAATTTATTTTAAAAAAAAGGGGAAACAAAAGGTATTCATAATGTTTTTTATATATCTATACACACATGTTTTGCCTTTTTTTACTGAACGTGTTGTTTTACAAGGTCAGGGTTTACATATACTTCAAGTAGCATTAAAATAGACTTTTCCTTACCTTATACCTCACTTCCCCCATGTATAGCAAAGCAACAAGTTTACTTAAATGCCCCTCGCCAGCACTATATACTTACCTTCCACTTGCTACCTGCATGGAGTTTGCATGTTCTGCCTGTGTGGGTTTCCTCCCACGCCCCAAAGACATGCTGGTAGGTTAATTAGCCCTAGTATGTGTATGTTTGAATGTGAGTTAGGTCCTTAGATTATAAGCTCCTTAGGGGCAGGGACATGTGAATGTATAATATGTACGTAAGCACTGTGTAAATAGATGGCGCTATATACTGTAAGCACCTGTAATAAATAAATAATGGGAGGAAGGACAGAGTGGGCAACCTGAATATTTATGGGACTCTAGCCAATCCCTGGGGAGATGTGCCCAGTAGATGGGGAGAGAGATCCCATAAATAGTCTGAGGCCTGAGTGAGCAGCAGGGTGCAGAGTTTCCGGATCAAGTCCTCCAGGAGAAGACCCCTGTGCAGGGGACCCTGAAGTCAGAAGGAGCCCTCAGGAAGACAAAGAGGTTCCAGCTAGGCTTAGTTAGGGGGGGGGGGTTGTTTGCTAGCTTAAGTCGGGTCTGAAGTGTCAGAAACCATGAATCAGACCGAGTCAGAAGTACAGTTAAATCACACCTGTTTAATAATAATAAATAAAAAGATAAACAGAGTAAGTGTAGTCAAAAACAAAGCCAGAGTTCAGGAACCGGATCAGATTATCAGCCAAGCCAAATGTCAGAGAACCAGAGATATATGTAGTAGAACAGCAAGCAGGATCCAGAAGGGATGTCAGCCGAGCATAGTCTTCAACAGGAACGCAGGAGAAAGTCTCTGTGATGTTGACCAAGGCGAAGGCAGAGAGCAAGTGAACTGGAAGGCTTAAGTAGGCAGGACTGAGGAGCTGGATCATCAACAGGTGAGTCACTGTGGAGAGATAGGAGCTGGCAATTGGCCGACAGCTGAGCGGCCAGATAAGAGAAGGAAGGGCTGAGCCCAGCCCTGACATGGAGAAGCTCACAGTAGAAGACCAAGAGAAAGCTAGGTGGAAGTTGGAAAGCGTCCAGCTGTTCTATGGTGGTGTGAGTCTACATCTCTCTCACTAGAAAGAGCCTGGTGGATATCGACAGTAGTCAACCGATGATCCTGTGATTATGTGAATAAATGACCCCAGTGCTGAAAAGTAGTGACTGTGTGTAGCTTTTAAACTCTGGAAGGAGTATTAGTCACCATCAGTTTAGAGATACTGTGGGACATTAATTCCGTGTGTACCAGGGCTCTAGTCCTGCGGGAACGCGTGGGAACGGAGTTCCTGCACTTTTTTCACAGCAGGAACGCAGTTCCCTTTGCAGGACTAGAGCAGCCGAGCCGCCCGAGCCAATCCTTTACTAAGCGGCGATGCCCAGCTCGAGTCACTGTCAGGGGCAGGCGAACCTTAGTAATCCTTTATGTTACTGGCTGCTTCCTGTATATGGATTCATCGGGTAGTGTGCGGGTATTCCGTCACTTCCTTGATGCCGCAATGTCTCCTGGGAGCTTTTGTCATTGTTCCCAGGAGACATTCCTGAGGTCTGCCGCGAGTTATCGTGGGATTTAGAAAGAACTTGCTTAAAAAAACATGCGGTTTAGTAATTATGCATATGAGCGTATCATCTCTTTTTTTTGGTGGGGGAGTGGATCTTGGGTGGGAGTTCCCACACTTTTTTCCCCAGGACTTGACCCCTGGTGTGTACAGTGCAGCCAGAAAGTGAAGGAGTCCTCAAGGTATACCGTTCTACAGTTTATCTGGGTAACCAAAGCTCCTTCTCTAATCCAAGTTCAACATTCCCAATAAAAGCTCAAAAAGTAACTCCTAGACTGTTCGTTGGAGCTAGTGGAAGAATGAAGAAAATGCTGTGTGCCTGGCTGTGTGTGCCTTATGGGTGAAATAGGACCAAATTCACCAGTGGTTCTTATAGGGGTGCACTACATCCAAAAAAATAGATATAGATATCAATATTATATATCTATATCTATATATCTAGATATATCTATATATATATATATATATATATATATATATATATATAGAGAGAGAGAGAGAGAGAGAGAGAGAGAGAGAGATATATATATATATATATATATTGGTAGGGTAGGTTTTGCAAAAGCCCACTTGAGTGCAAATCTAAAATCCTGTATTAAGAAGCTTTTGCAAAGCAATTTGACATTTTCCCTCATTTATAAAAAACATACAGAAGTGTCAGAGGATAACACTTGCAATAACACTCAATCATCCTTTTTTTCCCCATATGCATCACCATTCATGGCCAACCAAGATAATCCATGAATAGAATATGTCTTTATTTTATCAGACGGATTTACCTACAGATATTGTAAGCCTCGGAAGCAACACCTTATCCAATGTCTCACATAAAAAAGTCATAGCTTACCCAGATTTTACATTTTGCTGCATATATATTTTGAAATATTTATATCCATTTGTTCCTTTTGCAGGTACTTGTGTTGATGGACAAATGATCAACAACATCAGTGAACCATTTGTAGTTCAACTAAACTGGAGGGGATCCGGTTATTTTTATGGAGGATGGGGGAGAGATTCCCTACCAGGCGCTGATCAGAATGTCCAGTGGGTGTCTCCTCTAAATGATGCAAGGATTATGAATTATCTGTACACCTACCCTTCATATAATGATCTCACACTTTACACAGGTCATAAAAGTAGGGTCTTTTCATCAGCTGAATATGGTGAAGGTGGTGGAATGATCCTGTACAATAACATGTTGTACTATCACTGTTACAACACTTTGAACATCTGTAAATATGATTTGACAAAGAATGTGATCACCCGAGCGGCTCTCCCTGGTGCCACATACGCAAACCGGTTCTCCTACTCATACGCTGCTTGGCAGGACATTGACTTCTCAGCTGATGAAGAGGGGCTTTGGGTTATTTATTCAACTGAGCAGAATGTTGGAAATTTTGTTATTAGCAAACTTAATGATACTAGTCTTGCAGTCCTGCAGACCTGGCACACCTCCCAGTACAAACCTGGAGTCAGCAATGCTTTCATGGTGTGCGGGGTCTTGTATGCTACGCGAGCCCTCAGCACTACCAAAGAGGAGATCTTCTACATGTATGATACCAAAACTAACGAGGAAGGGAAGTTGAGTGTCCCATTCATTAAGCGAAAGGAGAAAGTACAAAGTCTGTCCTACAATCCTAATGATCACAGGCTCTACATGTATAATGATGGCTTCCTGGTCCATTATGACATCACTTTCACTTCACTATCCAAACCAAAATCTAATATTATACATTCCAAAATAAACCCTATCCAAATCAAATAGATAAACCAAAATAAACTGAATACAAGCTATTTCATGTTTTATGTCAGATGTTGTAAGACATCCATTTGCATTAATTATGATCACCCCAGACCAATCATAATAATGTCTGTTTTATCTCACTGAAAAAAGAAAAGCGGATTGCTCAGAGCTGGATTAACTCTTTGTAGCAAGACTGGGCAAAGAAATCTTATACTCTACATTGTGACAGCAAAAAAAAAAAAAAAATTGGGGTTTACATTCACTTTAAGCAAGGGAATATTTTATTTGAATATAACATTTGTTCTAAATGAAATTAGATGATAACTGAATTCTATGTAATTTCCTATTAAATAACAGCAAATAAATTAAAACTTTAGCATTGCATATGGTGTGAATGAATTTTTGTTGTTTTTTTTAACCACTTAAGAACCAGGTCTATATTTTTACACTTGATGTTTACCAACCATAAAATTAGCCCAAGATAATGTTACGCCGAATAAATTGATACCCAACATGTCATGCTTCAAAATTGCACCCACTCGTGGAATGGCGACAAACTTTGACCCCTACAAATCTCCATAGGTGACGTTTAAAAAAAAAGTTTTGAGTTACAGAGATCTTATGCTAGAATTGTTGCTATCGCTCTACCAATTGCAGCGATACCTCACATGTGTGGTTTGAACACCATTTACATAAGCGGGCGCGACTTGCGTACGCATTCGCTTCTGCTCGTGAGCACTGAGTCATGGGGCGCTTTAAATTTTTTTTTTTTTTTTTTTAACTTTTTTTTTTTAACTTTTTTTTTAAAAAGGAAAATTCAACCGTTATTATTTGAAAGCTGAACAAGTGTCCCCATTTGTTTTTCCTTCACTTTCTGTCTCAGTGACAATTGATTACAGGACAGAAAGTGGGAGTTAACCACTTCAGCCCCAGAAGGAGTAACCCCCTTCCTGACCAGCACATTTTTTGCGATTCTGTACTGCATCGCTTTAGCTGACAATTGCGCAGTCGTGCGACGTCGTACCCAAACAAAATTTACGTTTATTTTTCCCACAAATAGAGATTTCTTTTGGTGGCATTCGATCACCTCTGCGGTTTGTTTTTTTTGCGCTATCAACAAAAAAAGAGCGACAATTTTGAAAAAAAAGCAATATTTTTTATTTTTTGCTATAATAAATATCCCCCAAAAATATATATATATTAAAAAAAAAACAGTTTAGGCCTATATGTATTCTTCTACAAGTTATAGGGGGTAATCCACAAAGATCCGGCATAACTTAATTTTTCCCATTTAAGTTACACTGCCTTAAAATTTCTACCTAAGTGCCCGATCCACAAAGCACTTACCTAGAAATTTTTGGCTGTGTAACTTAAATTCCGCCGGCGCAAGGCGTTCCTCTTTTCATGGGGGCGATTCCCATTTAAATTAGGCGCGCTCCCGCGCCGGCCGTACTGTGCATGCTCGTGACATCATTTTCCCGACGTGCATAGCGTGAAATTACGTTACGCCGAGCTTTGTGGATCGCGACGGGTCAATAAAGTTGCGTCGGGAAAAAAAAAAAGATACAGCGAAAAAAAAAAAATTCAAACCACAAAAAAAAAATCGCGTCGCTGGACAGAAGGGTCTGCTTTTACATGGTGTAAACAGTTTACACCTTGTAAAAGCAGCCCTAATTTTGCATTTTGCAAACTAAAACTTACGGAGAAAAATGGATCTCCGTAAGTGCTAATTTGCATACCCGAGGCGGCATTCGACACGAAATGCCCCCAGCGGCGGATGCGGTACTGCATCCTAAGATCCGGAAGTGTAAGTCCCTTACACATGCCGGATCTTCTGCCTAACTATGGAAAACTGATTCTGTGGATCAGTTCCATAGTTAGGAACAGGGATACGACAGAGTAACAGCAGTTACGCCGGCGTATCCCTTTTGAGGATCAGGCCCTTAGTGTCTACAAAATGGGGGATAGATTTATGTCATTTTTATTATTATTATTATTATTTTTTTACTAGTAATGGCGGCGATCAGCGTTTTTTATCGGGACTGCGACATTATGGCGGACACATCGAACACTTTTGACACTATTTTGGGGCCAGTGACATTTATACAGCGATCAGAGCTACAAATATAAAAAAGGGAATATTAATGCGCAAACCACATGGGTCAGGAAATACCTAAAAAACTAACACAGCATCTGCCAACATAAAAATTTTCTCACACATAGCATATATATATATATAAAAAGGTATTATGGCGCTTGTTATTTCTAATAAATAACTAAAATCTATAAAATAAATTCCAAATATGCACAGTGACAGAACCCATTAACCATATAACATCAATTGTGCAGATAAAGATAAATGGTAATATCAACAATTGTGCAAATAAACAATTGAAAATATTGTGCAATAAATAGCAATATATGTGCAAATAGAAATTGTTCAAAAAATATCAAGCAAAGTGCAATGACAGTCCAAAAACTCCCAACAAAGGGAATGCGCAGAGTTCCTTGTGCGAAGAAATATATATCCCGGTTCAATGTATATGAAAAATCACATACACAGTGCAAAGAAATCCAATTCAGTAATGAATCCAAGCCATGCAGCAAAGTTCATCCAAAATAAAGTGCAAGTGCCACCATCCAGAGGGTTTCCACCATCCACTGTGCACTACACCATTTTCCCCAAAACCAACAAGCCTCTCTGATAATGCCACACTGGTCGATCCACTTCCCGGTGTATCTTCAGCGCAGTCACACTCACAGGGTATTAAGGCTCATTAACGGGCAGAGAGAAGAGGAAGGCTCCGTGGTGCAGTATTATCATAAACAAATTTATCAAAAACGTAATAACTTACAATCAAGATTGAGAGTAAATAGCGTTGTATCATTATGATCTTCCGGTCTCGGCTGCGACGTCACCCGGCTCTTTCTCTGACGCGTTGCGTCACTGTTCACGAGACTTTTTTAAAGGGTATAGAGTCAGGTGTACAGAGGTGACTTAAAGCAGAGTTCTAGCCTTTTAATGTTTATTAAAAGTCAGCAGCTACAAAAAGTATAGCTGCTGACTTTTAATAAACAGACACTTACCTGTTCCACAGTCCAGTGATGCGGCCGCACGGAGGGTCGCTTCTCTCCCCGCTCCTCTCCCTGCTCCTCTCCTCAGCGCCTCCATTCACATTCTGGGCACCCGGCCGTGACAGCTTTCGGCTGGTAACCATTATAACAATAGGAATAGCTAAATTACTTCATGAATACCTATAATACCACCAATACAGTAGTCCTAAAGGCTTCTTTACGTAAAAATAGATAGCATAACATGCATAAATATAAAATATAAAATATAATTAAACATATTCACAATCACTATTGGTTTTGTAAAGTGCTCCATCTAGTGGGTAACTAATAAAATCACTCCTCCTGACTAAAAAAAGCAGCACGGATACGAATACGTAGCTGCCATAGATAAAATCAACAGCGACATCTAGTGGATTTTTTGGGAATTAACATCCTAATAAAGTGAAGCGACAAAGGGAGAAAAAAAGAGTGAAGAATAAAAAAGGAATAAAAAGAAGAAAAAAAATCAATAATTGAATATAACTCCACGGTCGGACTCCACGTTGTGTCCTAACAGTGCTAAAGTAAGGAGCTTGTGTATCCAGCGAGATTCTGATTGGCTCAGTTTTATGATTTTATTGTCCCCCCTCCAGTGAGGTTTGTATATTTCTATCCCCCACACCAGTAAAGAGGAGGGGTCTCTACTATGGTACTGATCGCAATGTCTGGAAAGACTATATTTTGGATATCCATTTTCTTTATTTTGTGTATGTTCTCTAATGCCCTGTACACACGATCGGAATTTCGGATGGGATAAAATCCGATGGAATTTTCAGTCGGAACTCTGTTCAAGCTGTCTTGCATACACACTGTCAGACTAAATTCTGACTGTCCAAAGCGCGGTGACGTAAAAATGAAGTTCAATGCTTCCGAGCATGCGTGGACTTGATTCTGAGCATGCATGCTTTTTTCTCCGTCGTAGTTACACACAGACGATCGGAATCGGAAAAAAATAAAACATGTTCTATTTCTAAACTCAGACTGAAAAAAGTCCGATGGGGCCCACACACGGTTGGAATATCCGATGAAAGAATTCCGTCTGACATTTTTCATCGGAAATTCCGATCATGTGTACAAGGCATTAGTCTTTTCCATAGCCCCCTTTTTGTTTTTCCAATGTACTGGATACGGCAAGGACATTCTAGACTACACCTTATGTCCTGCATGAAATAAAGTCTTTGATCTGATATTCTCTCCCAGTTACTGCGGTTTTTAAACTTACTTTTTTGTTTTTACTTTCTTTCGTATGTCTGCAGGTATAGCAAGTTTTACAGGGATAATATCCCTTGCCTTCAAAAAATGAAAAATTTCATTGAGTAGGTGGATCCGATACATTTTTGCAATCAGGTCTCTGAAAGTTGGGGCCCTCCGGTATGTAAATTCCGGCTTTTCAGGTAACACAACTCCAAGGTGTCGATCAGCCTTTATAATATTCCAATATTTTTTACAAATCACTCTCAGTAGTGTATTTAAGTTTTGTGCTGCCCTAGGGCTGATTAAACTCGTGCACCCCCTAATTTAAATATGACCCACCCCTTCCTATTTTTTACTTTTTGCTATAATAAATATCCCCCAAAGACATATATAAAAAAAAAATTTCCCCTCAGTTTAGGCCGATACGTATTCTTCTACCTATTTTTGGTAAAAAAAATCGCAATAATCGTTTATCGGTTGGTTTGCGCAAAATCTATAGCGTTTACAAAATAGGGGATAGTTTTATTGCATTTTTATTTTTTTTATTTTTTTTTACTACTAATGGCGGCGATCAGCGATTTTGTTCGTGACTGAGACATTATGGCGGACACTTCGGACAATTTTGACACATTTTTGGGACCATTGTCATTTTCGCAGCAAAAAATGCATTTAAATTGCATTCTTTATTGGGAAAATGACAGTTGCAGTTTGGGAGTTAAACACAGGGGGAGCTGTAACATTTAGTGTTCACTTAGTGTGTGTTTACTACTGTAGGGGGGTGTGGCTGTAGGACTGACATCATCGATCGAGTCTCCCCTATAAAAGGGATCACTCGATCTATGCGCCGCCATAGTGAAGCACGGGGAAGCCGTGTTTACACGCGGCTCTCCCCGTTCTTCAGCTCCGGGGAGCGATCGCGACGGAGCGGCTATAAACGAGTCTTACCGACCGCCGCATGTAGCGGGGGGGGGTCCTGATCGGACCCCCACCCACGTAAAGCAGAGCACGTACAGGTACGTTGATGTGCCTGTCCGTGCCATTCTGCTGACGTAAATGTACATGAGGAGGTCGGCAAGTGGTTAAGCACAAATTTCTGATAATTTTATGGAGAGGACTAAGAAGATATAACCGTGCAAATGGTGCAGCAGAAAACATTTGGCACAGTGAGGAAGGTTTGTGGTCCAGGATGATAGGACAGTCAAAATTAGAATTGGCAACCTCCCCCCACAGTCACGGAATGCTGGCTGCCCGCACACCAGAAGCAGTGTGGCCGATTTATGGGGGCGCTAGACTAATTTTCCTCTTAGCTCAGTCTGCCCCATAACAGTGTAGCGCAAGTCGGCGGGGACTCTTTCCCTGCAAAGTGCTGCCCTAGGCCTGGGCCTTGTTGGCCTAGGCCAGGATACAGCATTGCATACGGCATGGTCTACCAAACCGGCTCTATCAGACACCAAATCCTTTAACACAGGCCCCCAGCCACAATTACATCAACTCAGGGACAATTAGTTACCACCTTACCGCCCGATACAGCCCCATTACTAGTATCACCATACTGACGTCACATCTATGTGAAGGTACCCATACCAAAGATGGGCCCAACCCATAATTCGCCACATACAATTTCTTGACCATGCCGACCTTCAAAACCCTGGAACCCCTGCCAACGGCTACGACACTTGTGCCACCTGAAAAGGACGCCAACCCTGCTAACACCCACCCAAGAATGATAAAAGACAATAGATAAACAGCAACCCAGAAACCACCCCAGAAACCACAGACCCAGAATATAAGGGAGGGAGGGAGGGAAAGCTCCTCCTAGCCTTAGCTTCTCAAACTGAATAAACAGCTAACTCCTGCTCACTACACCCCTAATGCCCCACCCTGCCACACCTTCCTATCCTCCAATACATTTTGGCTTATAATTGCCTAGCAACAGCCTAGGCTGCAAACCCAGTCATGTAGGCCCTCCCCTTAACGCTGTGCATAACGTTCCAGGCCTATTCTTTATTTACAATAGGCTGACATCCAGGGCTTTTTTTCAGCGGGAATGCGGGGCAACACAGTTCCAGCACCTCCAGCACAAAATGTATGTAATTTACTGCTTTTCTTGTTATTAGATAAGAGCACATTCCATACAAATTATCTAGCACCACAAAATGATACTTAGGCAGTACTGAGAGGTAGGTAGGGGGAGGGACCAAGGGACAGTGCTCAGAGGATCGTAGGGCACGTAGACAAGGGGGGGACTCATAAGGGGGGAGTTCCTGTACATATTCTCTGAGAAAAAAAGCCCTGCTGACATCTATACACAAAAAAAATTCCCTCAAAAAGCAACCTAAGAAGTACTGGCAATCCAGAAGAATTGGTAGCAATAAATGAGTCAATAACAGCCTTTGCCATCGGTGCTTATGGCCGCGCTGCGCTAACAAAAGCCATCACTTCATTAACATATGCTAAGACTACTCTGCTTTTTTTGCAATAAGACAAATTATTCTTTCTTTGTGGTATTGCCAACAGGAGAAACCCAGAGATTCTTGTGAGGAAACTCAAATGGTTCCCCATACTGCTTCAGACTACTTCCTTCTGCAATTACCGGGGGTACTCACTTGGCCAGGGAAGTATTTCATTCCTCAGCATAACACCTTTTACTAGAGGATTGAAAACCCCTAATCTTTCCCACTGAACCAACCTATTTTCTAAAGCAACATGTAAGGGCATGACTGAAATAATCACATCCAGAGTAATCATGCCAAAATTCGCTCTTCACCATCATGGTTTCTTATTAAACTTCTATCAAACCTTTTTTTTCTGGTACCTCACATGTGTGTTTTGAAAGGCGTTTACATATGTGGGTGGGACTTGCATGTGTGCTCGCTTCTGAGTGCGAGCTACCGAGGACAGGGGCGTTTTAAATATTATATTTTATTTAAAAATAAATATTTTTGCACTTTTTTTACATTTTAATTTTTTTGATCTGTTTGAGTGTAAACATGACTTGTAATAGGCATATATATATTGTGACAGGTCCTCTTCATGGAGAGATGTGGGGTCAATAAGACCCCACATCTCTCCTCCAGACTGGAAAGCATGAGATCGTGAAAAAAAATTCACAGATCTCATGATGACAGCCGCGATAGCGTTGTTTTTTTACTGGTACCCGGGCGTGATGTCCGACAGTCATAAAGATGACTGGTAATCAGAAATGACCAGAAATCTCTATGCTTCTCATCCGTCACCAGCCGATAATTTCTCCGGGTCCCCGATGGCACGGGAGAGCCCGGAGAAGCACTGGATGGCGGCGGGAGGGGGGGGACATCCGGCGTTCTAGTTTCTTTCTCTCATTCACTTCCTGGTCTACGGCGCTCGTTCATGTAAGAACTACATTTCCCAGTAAGAATTGAGGTAGGGCAAAGAAATTCACACCTCCTTGAAGTCTCTAACACGTAGAGAGCGTCCTGCCGCACATATGTAGTTCCCAGGAGGGGGCGAGCACATCACTGACCACCGCAGTAAAGCCTCCCTTCACGGCGGTGAGTTACAATCAGACAAGCAGGAAGTGAACAGAACAGAGAAGAAATAGAGCAACTTCTGAGAAAAACGAACAATGAAGAGGTGAAAAGAGGAATGTCTGCAGGTAAAGGATGCTTATTATGAAAAAATATTTTTTCCTTTACAACTCCTTTAAACCCAAATGTGCTTTTTTTTACCACTACTATAATGCCCTGTACACACGATCGGTTCGTCTGATGAAAACGGACCAATGGATTTTTTCATCAGATATCCAATGAAGCCAACTTTCATGAGTCTTGCCTACACACCATCATCTAAAAATCCGATTGTGTCAGAACGCGGTGACGTAAAACACAACGACACGCTGAGAAAAATGAAGTTCAATGCTTCCGAGCATGCGTCGACTTGATTCTGAACAGGCGTGGATTTTTGACCAATGGATTTCCCCACAGACGATCGTTTTTTTCTATCGGTTTTTTAACCATCAGAAAATCTTAAAACAGGTTCTATTCTTTTTCACCGATGGGAAAAAAAATGATGGGGCCCACACACGATCGGTTCGTCTGATGAAAACGGTCCATCAGACAAACCGATCATGTGTACAGGGCATTACTTTATATTGGCTTGAAATTTACAGATGCAGCAATTTAGAAATTGTATGAATGGTTTAGCACAGGAAAACACTTTTTGAATGATAAAAAGCGCATTTTATATACAATTATTCAGATGGGACAAAAATGAGGGACAAATAAGGAGGAAAGAGGGACAGAGGGACATTCTTCCAAATCAGGGACAGTCCCTCCAAATCAGGGACAGTCACTCAAAAAAAGGGTACTGTCGCCAGGCCAACCCATGGACAGGGCCTGCTGAATTGCCCTAAAGATCTGTTTATGGCCAGTTTTAGCCTTTAGCTGTTATATTTCTAGGCACCCTAACCAACAGACTCCCAGAATTTGTCTAGTCAGAAATACATAAATCTATATATTTATCTGAATCAAACAAATATAAAGGAACTGCAGAATTGATAACATTAAAAGCTTGCTGTAAGTACTGCAGGGCCTGAGATGACCTTCATTCCTGGGCCGGAGCTATATATAAGTCATCGTCTCACTTTCTGGGATGCAATAGTACAGATTGTGCTCATTGAGGGTGTCATGTTCTTCAATTCTTAAAGATTCACTGAGGAAAGAACAGACAAGCGTTTCCTGCTTAGAGTCCTAATACTAATCATCTAATCCGTTATATAACCAGAGCACAATTAGATGTTTAGTGAATGGCTGAGGAATTGTGTTACAGAACAAACCCAGCTACGTTATCCGCTGCTTCCAGGACAGATAAGGGGAAAGGGTTCTGTTTATGTCTATGATAAGCGTAAAAACCTAAATAGATTCTTGATTAAAGCATTACCGTATTACATTTAACCAATTTAAGACCAGGCCCTTTTCTGACATTTTCTGTTTACAAGTAAAAATCTGTATTTTTTCCTAGAAAATTACTTAGAACCTTCAAACATTTTATATATACTATATGTAGCGCCTGGTTACTTCAAAGTACTGGTGCTATTTAAATTTAGAAAAAGATCAGAGTGTAGCTGGGTAGTTGGGCTCTGATCTGGTTAAAATGTTCAAATTGGGTCTTTGTCTCAGCTTGCCTGTGCTGTGGGCTCATTCTGTTGTGCTGGGGTGTTCTTCCCACCCGAGTGCAGTAGATGGCAGTAGTGGAGTCAAGGTTTGGGTGCTCTTCCCTAGCAGCCAATCAGGAGGGTTGAGCCTCGCTGTGCATGCTGGGGGAGGGTATTTAAGGGGCAGACGCCATTGGTTCTGGGTCTTCTCCAAGTGCGGCATCCACCTTTAGGGTGTCTACACCACGGCCCCCCCCGGCATTGCCGCCTACCTGGCTGGGGCGTGCGTGCCACGCAGTGTTCCTGGTTCCGGGACCATGTTGGTCCGAAACATTTGAGCAGCGGCAGGGACTCAGCGATCGACTGGGTTCCCACTTTTGAAGATCCCAAGTGGTATAGCTGTTCGGTGGGGAGTCCGTCTGAGGAGCGCCAATGAGAGGCTGGCGGTCCAAAAGGATTTTGACAAACCACCGGGGATCAAGGTAGCCGGACACTGAGAGATTGATCACCTGTCAGTCGGTACCTGGGCGACGTTAAGAAGGAGATCCAGGTAGGGTTGCCAACTCATCCCTTTAAAACAGAACACATATGAATTACACAGGTTCTGAGGCTAATTTAATGCAAATAAGGCACCAAGTGAGTTTAATTACCACCTTAATCAGCCACAGAACCTGTGTAATTAATATGTGTTCTGTTTAACCACTTGACAACTGGGCACTTAAACACCCTTAATAACCAGACCAATTTTCAGCTTTCGGTGCTCTCACATTTTGAATGACAATAACTCAGTCATACAACACTGTAACCAAATGAAATTTTTGTCCTTTTTTTCCCACAAATAGAGCTTTCTTTTGGTGGTATTTGATCACCTCTGCGGTTTTTATTTTTTTCGCTATAAATGAAAAAAGAACGAAAATTTTGTAAAAAAATGAATTTTTCTTCATTTCTATTATAAGATTTTGCAAAAAATGAATTTTTCTTCATAAATTTGGCCTAAAATGTATACTGCTACATATCTTTGGTAAAAAAAAAAAAAAAAATTTGGATATTATTTAGTCTGGGTGAAAGTTATAGGGTCTACAAGCTATGGTACCAATTACTGAAAATTGATCAATTTGATCACATCTGAAGTACTGACGGCCTATCTCATTTCTTGAGACCCTAACATGCCAGAAAAGTACAAATACCCCCTAAATGACCCCTTTTTGGAAAGAAGACATTCCAAGGTATTTAGAAAGAGGCATGGTGAGTTTTTTGAAGTTGTCATTTTTTCCCACAATTCTTTGCAAAATCAAGGTTTTTTTTTTTTTTTTGTTTTTTTTCCACAAAAGTTTCATATTAGCAGGTTATTTCTCACACACAGCATATGCATACCACAAATTACACCCCAAAACACATTCTGCTATTCCTCCCGAGTATGGCGATACCACATGTGTGAGACTTTTACACAGCGTGGCCACATACAGAGGCCCGACATGCAGGGAGCACCATCAGGCGTTCTGGAACACCCAGACCAATTCTGACATTCCTCTCCTACATGTAAAAATCATCATTTATTTGCTAGAAAATTACATAGAACCCCAAAACATTATATATGCTTTTTTAGCAAAGACCCTAGAGAATACAATGGCGGTCGTTGCAACTTTTTATCGCGCATGGTATTTGCGCAGCAATTTTTCGAACGCATTTTTTTGGGAAATAAAACAGTTTTGTGCTTTTTAAAAAAAAAACCATTAAAGTTAGCCCAATGTTTTTGCATAATATGAAAGACGAAGTTACGCCGAGTAAATAGATACCCAACATGTCACCCTTCAATATTGCACACGCTTGTGGAATGGCGCCAAACTTCGCTACTTAAAAATCCCCATAGGTGACGTTTTAAATGTTTTTACTGGTTACATGTTTTTAGTTACAGAGGAGGTCTGGGGCCAAAATGATTGCTCTCGCTCTAACGTTCGCAGCGATACCCCACATGTGTGGTTTGAACTCAGTTTTCATATGTGGGCGGGACTTACGTACACATTCGCTTCTGTATACGAGCACGCGGGAACAGGGGCGCTTTAAATATTTATTTTTTATTTTTATTGTTCATTTTACTTAATTTATTTTAGTTTGACACGTTTTTCCCCAAAAATAAATGTTTTGATCACTTTTATTCCAATTACAAGGAATGTAAACATCCCTTGTAATAGGAATATAGCATGACAGGTCCTCTTTACAGTGAGATATGGGGTCAATAAGACCCCACATCTCACCTCTAGGCTGGGAAGCTTGGAAAAAAACAAGAAAAAAAACAAGAAAAAAAACGATCCTGGCTTCGATCGCAGCGGTGAGTCAGAAGAAGCACCGGAGGGCGAAGGGAGTCCCTTTTTGCCTCCCGTAAGAACGATCAAGAGGCGGAACAGCCGCCATGATCGTTCTTATGGTGTAGAGAATCGCCGGCTGAAAAAAATGATATCTGAATGATGCCTGTAGCTGCAGGCATCATTTAGATATCCCTGCACAAAGTCAAGGACCTCATATGACGTGGGCGGGAAGTGGTTAAAACACATTTTTTTCCCCAGAGTATTTTCTGGGTATTGCAGAGTATTGGCCGGGGTATTGCAAAGTATTGGTGTGGGGGTATTGCAGAGTATGGTGCGGGGGTATTGCAGAGTATGGTGCGGGGGTATTGCAGAGTATGGTGCGGGGGTATTGCAGAGTATGGTGCGGGGGTATTGCAGAGTATGGTGCGGGGGTATTGCAGAGTATTGGTGCGGGGGTATTGCAGAGTATTGGTGCGGGGGTATTGCAGAGTATTGTGTGGGGGGTATTGCAGAGTATGGTGCGGGGGTATTGCAGAGTATGGTGCGTGGGGTATTGCAGAGTATTGTGTGGGGGGTATTGCAGAGTATTGTGTGGGGGGTATTGCAGAGTATGGTGCGTGGGGTATTGCAGAGTATTGTGTGGGGGGTATTGCAGAGTATTGTGTGGGGGTATTGCAGAGTATTGTGCGGGGGTATTGCAGAGTATTGTGCAGGGGTTATTGCAGAGTATTGGTGCGGGGGTATTGCAGAGTATTGGTGCGGGGGTATTGCAGAGTATTGGTGCGGGGGTATTGCAGAGTATTGGTGCGGGGGTATTGCAGAGTATTGTGCGTGGGGTATTGCAGAGTATTGTGCGTGGGGTATTGCAGAGTATTGTGCGTGGGGTATTGCAGAGTATTGTGCGTGGGGTATTGCAGAGTATTGTGCGTGGGGTATTGCAGAGTATTGTGCGTGGGGTATTGCAGAGTATTGCGAGTGGGGTATTGCAGAGTATTGCGAGTGGGGTATTGCAGAGTATTGCGCGGGGGGTACTGCAGAGTATTGCGCGGGGGTATTGCAGAGTATTGCGCGGGGGGTATTGCAGAGTATTGCGCAAGGGGTACTGCAGAGTACTGGCAGGGGGTATTGCAGAGTATTGCGCGGGGGTATTGCAGAGTATTGCGCGGGGGTATTGCAGAGTATTGCGCGGAGGTATTGCAGAGTATTGCGCGGGGGTATTGCAGAGTATTGCGCGGGGGTATTGCAGAGTATTGCGCGGGGGTATTGCAGAGTATTGCGCAAGGGGTACTGCAGAGTATTGCGCGGGGGTATTGCAGAGTATTGCGCGGGGGTATTGCAGAGTATTGCGCGGGTGTTTTGCAGAGTATTGCGCGGGTGTTTTGCAGAGTATTGCGCGGGTGTTTTGCAGAGTATTGCGCGGGTGTTTTGCAGAGTATTGCGCGGGTGTTTTGCAGAGTATTGCGCGGGGGTATTGCAGAGTAATGCGCGGGTGTTTTGCAGAGTATTGCGCGGGTGTTTTGCAGAGTATTGCGCGGGGGTATTGCAGAGTATTGCGCGGGTGTTTTGCAGAGTATTGCGCGGGTGTTTTGCAGAGTATTGCGCGGGTGTTTTGCAGAGTATTGCGCGGGTGTTTTGCAGAGTATTGCGCGGGTGTTTTGCAGAGTATTGCGCGGGTGTTTTGCAGAGTATTGCGCGGGGGTATTGCAGGGAAGGCAGAGCATTGCAGAGTATTGCGCAGGGAAGGCAGAGTATTGCAGGGGTTAATGCAGGGATGGCTGAGCAGGGATGGATGGATCTGTGACTGCAATAGTCACAGATCCATCCCACACTGCTGCTGCCATCCGCGCTCTCCTCTCACACTGTACCGATCGGTACAGCGAGAGGAGGGAGGAACCGGCGTCATCAGATGACGCCGGTTTGTTTACCTGTGGTCGCGCCGTCATTGGACGGCGCGATCACATGGTAAAAGACCGGCGTTGCCGGTCAGTTACCGTGATCTGTGTAGCGCCGGGTCTCATAGACCCGGCGCGCACAGAATTTTCTGTGTGCGCGCCCGAGGCGGCGCGCATTACTGCTTCTGGTGGGCGCCGTTTCAGAACGGCGACCCCCAGTTAAGCAACCACCTTGCCGCCGTTTGTAGACGGCGGCTGGTGGTTAAGTGGTTAAAAGGGATGAGTTGGCAACCCTAGATCCAGGCTAATTCTTCTGAGGGGGGTTTCCTCCGTATTTGCAATCAGAGAGGGTCCATGGCAGAGGTGTCTCCCTGAAGTACAATCAGGAGGGTCTGTGGCAGAGACTTTTCCTCAAAGGTTCGAGCGAAACTCCGGCTGCCAGGTCAGTGAGAGAGGCCTGTCCAGGTACGCTATTCCCACTCAAGCAGGAGTGGCGCAGAGAAGTGTTACACGTGGGAGCAGGATTTTTTTCCCTATTGCTATGCCTGAATTTGCTATTCTCCTTCTTCCTTCAACTCTACTTTCCTCACCACAAGTTTTATTGTTTTTACCCAGGTGGGTAATAAAGAGCACAGCAAAGAGCACCTGTTGCGGACATTCCTCTACTTCTGCTATATGCACCATTCACCCCTAGGAATTCGGAAGAGCCACAAGGTAAATGTGCCACCCAAAACAAACCAGCAGCTCCACCGGGGGTAGTGCTACACATATATATATATATATATATATATATATATATATATATATATATAGAGCAGAGACCCTAGAGAATAAAATGGAATTATCGTTTTATGTCACACTGTATTTGCACAGTAGTCTTTCAAACGCAATTTTTGGGGAAAATACACTTTAATTAATAAATTAAAAAACAAAACAGTAAAGTTTGCCCAATTCTTTTGTATAATGTGAAAGATGATGTTACGCAGAGTAAATAGATACCTCGTGGAATGGCGACAAACTATGGTACTTCAAAATCTCCATAGGCAACGCTTTATTTTTACAGGTTACATATTTAGAGTTACAGAGGAGCTCTAGTGCTTGAATTATTGCTCTCGCTCTAACAATCATGGCGATACCTCACATGTGTGGTTTGAACACTGTTTACATATACGTGCACGACTTGCGTATGCATTCGCTTCTGCGCGTGATGTGGCGCTTTACTTTTTTTTTTTTTTTTTTTTACAATGTTCTTTTAATTTATTTATTTTTTTATCACTTTTTTTTCTTATTACAAGGAATGTAAACATCCCTTGTAATAGAAATAAGCATGACCGATTCTCTTTATTGAGAGATATGGGATCAAAAAGACCCCAGATCTCTCATTTACCTTTAAAAGCAAAAAAAAAAAGAATTTTTACTTTAAGAAAAAAAAAATCCTGTCAATCTGCCTTAGGACCATAAGTGATGTTGGAGGTCGGGCCGGTCCTCCAAGGACATATAGCCGAGTAGGGGCAATCTTGCCCTCACTCGGCTTCCTGCCTAGCCATTGGCTGCATCGGATCAGTTCGGAGCTTGCCAATGGCTTCGGTAAGCTTGGAATTAACCCAAGAAGTGGTGGGGCACCTCTCCCGCCACCTATAAAAGTGATCTTGCAGGGACCGTTTTTGTCTGAAAGTTGGCCTCTTAACTGAAAAAAAGATACCAGGGTTAACATCAAAGTAGTGATGTACATTTACAGTTAGGCTAGAGGCTGCCTGGAACTGATGATGAATACCTGTCAGGCAGGGAGAACTCTAATCTTTGCTCTTTTGCCAACATTGTTATCCACACTTCCAAAATGTGTGTTGTGGTTCAACCACTGACCACTATGTCATTGTATTCTATAGTGGTAACTTTACACTGGGCCAAGGGAATTATAACCTTTACTGGGAGCATTTGTAACTTCAATCAAAACATAACCATATTGTTTTTTACTATGGGTGATTCTGTGTAAGATAAAAGTGGTCCTGCAGGCGGATTCACAGCGGTATCACTTTTAGAAACCCTCCCTCCACTTCCCGGTCGGGCCTGGAAGTGATCCAATGTGGCTGTTTTTGGGTAGGAAGTCGAGTAAGGGAAAGATGGCCGCCACTCGTCTCTATGCCCTTGGAGGCCCAGAGTGACATCCGATGTCATGTCCGGTTCTTGAGTCAAAACAAATTTTATTTTATTTTATTTTTTTAAAGTCAAAATGCAAAAAATGTCATCCTTATTTCTAATACAAGGGATGTTTATATTCCTTGTAAAGTGATCCAAAAAAAAACGAATAAAGGGACAGTTTAACCACTTCCCGCCCGGTCAATAGCAAATTGATGTCCGGGAAGTGGTTCTGTTATCCTGACTGGACGTCTATTGACGTCCAGCAGGGCGTGCATCGCAGTGATCGCAAGTGCAGCGTGTCAGTCTGACACACCGCATCTCCGATGGTAATAAGAAACCTCCGTGATCAGCTGTGACCAATCACAGCTGATCACAGCGTGAACCAGGAAGTGCAGGTAAATGGCATGTCTTGGTTCACACTGACAGGGAGAGCCGATCGGCGGCTCTCCCTGTCAGAAGGGGGGTCTGTGCTTATAATCAGCACATTGATTATCAGCCCAGCCCCCTCCAATGTACCAATCACCTACCAACCAGTGCCCACATAATAAAGTCTGCCAGTGCCCACCACAGTGCCAATCACTGCCCACCACATTGCCAATCACTGCCCACCACAGTGCCAATCACTGGCTAGCAGTAACACCTGTCAGTACCTCATCATCAGTGCTGCCCATCAGTGCCACCTGTCAGTGCCCATCAGTGCCACCTATCAGTGCCCATCGGTGCCCATCAGTGCTGCATATCAGTGCCGCCTATTAGTGCCCATCAGTGCTGCATATCAGTGCCGCCTATCAAATACCACTAAAAGAAAGCTCTATTTGTGGGGATAAAAGGACGTAACTTTTGTTTGGGTACAGCGTCGAACGACAAAGCAATTGTCAATTAAAGCGACGCAGTGCCAAATTTTAAAAAGTGCTCTGGTCAGGAAGGGGGTAAAATATACTGGGGTTGAAGTAGTTAAAGTGGTTGTAAGCCCTTACATATACCTGGTGAAGTGACTGGCCTCAGGCAATACACAAAGATGAAACAACTCCTCCTACATAATTTGTATCTGCAGTCTTTTCTTCTTCTACATCCGTTCAAAGCACAGAATTTATAAGGCTTGTCTGAGCTTCCAGAAAATAGGGGGCAGAGAGCTGAAGTTACACATTGAAGAGCTAAGTAAGGGAAGGGACATTCCCCTCTTCACACAGCACACAGCAATAGAGCTGAGCAGGGCTTTTTTTCAGGGGGAACTTGGTGGAACTCAGTTCCACCACCTTTGGCTCAGACCCTTTGGTGCCAGCTCACCAAAATTACTTGTAAACACAGAAGGCTGGTTTCTGTGTTTACAAGTGACAGCTCTGCACTCTGTGTGTAACCCCCCTGAACTCTGCACTCTGTATTTAATGCAATCCTGGTATTTATTGCCCCTTTAAGACCCTTCTACTGTTTGTGAAATCTGAACTCAATCTGAGTCATGGTTGAGTTCCTGCACCTATTTTCTGAGAAAAAAAGCTCTGGAGCTGAGACTGTCAATCACAGACTGTGTGCTGGAGATCCCTTCCCTGTCACCTTATTTCTCTTGGTTTCAGGAAAATGTATCCGAAGTGATCGAGGCAGCAGACAGAAATTACATTTAGTTTTAATTGCGACACGTACACACTATATAGAGGGATATGCTTTGTTCATATTTCATGTCTGAAGTTTACAACCACTTTAAATGACATTTCTCGTACCCAGAGTTTAGCTTTAAATGTTCTGTTCCATACCCTTGTAATGTACATCTTCCAGCTGCTGTGAATTGGAATTGTATAGTGGATACATGCAGAAATCAGATTTCCATTCCATGACATGCACCCAAAATGTTCTCTGGCATTAGATGTGTCTAGCCATCCTGTGAATGCTGAGTTTGCTTAAACATTGACAAATGACAATGAGACTTTTGGCAAATAAACACTAAAGCTTTTTTTTTATTTCCCTTTCATAAAGAGTCCACCAAGGGTGACACAGAAGGGCAGGACAACAAATGTGATTAGTCACAGGGGTTTTATTGCAGTACTTGGAACACTGTGCCATTATGTACCATAATCCCAGACACCTGCCACCATACACCATTAATCCCACATGGCACAGACTGATAGGTACAACAGATATCAGCCCTCCCTGCACCCTATAATTATGACAAACATAATTTAAGGATCAAGATTACAAAACACTAATAGAGTGGAGGGTGGAGAAATAGGATGTGATAGGGTCTCGATTCCTCTCTATATAAACCTGTACCTGGTACCCTCAAGCACTTGCAGTCCACCTCCGAAAAAGATGTATATCTGTCTCCTGACGCTGGTCCTGATCCATGCCGCTGCAGCATTTGTGAGTGTTTCTGCTTGTTTAGAACATTAGCATTACTCTATAATATCTAAGGAGGGACAGTTAGGCTGATTTATTAAAGAAGTTGAGGACTGTGACTCTAAAGAGAGTGAAGATTCACATCTATTGTCCAGTCATGGAAAAAGCAGATTCCTGTTTATTGATATCATCTGCACATGATTGGAAAATATTAAGTGAATCTTTACTATTTTTATAGCAATCATTGTCAACTCCTGAAAATCAGCTTCAATGTCTGCGGGTCTAACATAGTAATACATAGATAAATTATGTATTGCATCTCAATCTTAGAATTTTTTTCCAATGGCTTTTTTACCAATGAATAAGGTATTTTTGACTGTAAGGGCCTTCAACGTGTGGATTCTTTACAATAATGGTAATGTGACTGTCAATTTTCTTCAGTGAATTTGTACTTATCTAGATGATTTAGTTGTTTATCCCAGCCTTTTTTAACCAGGGTGCCCCGGCACTCTGGGGTGCCTTGAGGTCCCTTCAGGGGTACCTTGGCAAAATGCCTAAAAACTTACCAAAAATATATACAAGCCAGCAGGTGGATCAAGCCTGCCTTTTAGTTACACAAAGCCAAAGGTTTTTATTGTGCACCATTTTAATCTTCTTCAGTGATGTCATCAGTGTTGATGAGGTGTTGATCACCAGCACAACATCCTTGTTTGACCCTCCCCTGCCCATCTCCGTCAACACTGGGTTCACTTTAGCAGAGTCATGGAGAGAAACTGAGGGAGAGGAGAAACACTGGAATACTAGTCGGTACTAGTGTGCAAAAGTGGATTTGCTTTGGAAGAATAAATTACCTCTAATGTTGGGTGTCCTACGTGTGTCGATGCTGTCGCAACATGTAAAACTGTTAGAACAATTTTTTACATTTTAGAATGGGGTGCCTTGAGATTGTCCATAATTTTAAAGGTGCCTTTAGATTTACTATAATTTTAAAGGGTACCTTGATTAAAAAAAAAGGTTGAGAAACACTGGTTTATCCTTTACTCTAAAAGTAGTTGAGCTAAGCAGATAATATTTTTTGTATTTACAGGAATACTCTGCTTATAAATTGCTGAATATTATCCTGTCTTTAAGAGCCTACAGAACACTATGGGGTTTATTTACTAAAGGCTAATCGGTTCTTCACTTTGCAAGGGAAGTTGCACTTTGCAAGGGACTTTGCCCCAGATCTTAGTGAACGTGGTAAAGTTTCACTTTACAAAAAATGTTCAAGCAGGTGCAAACAAAATAAAAAATAAAAATAAAAACATGGTTTTTGCTTGCACATGATTGGCTAATGGTAGTTATCAGAGCTTCACATCATTCACTATCCTATAGACAATTTCCTTGCAAAGTGAAACTTCCCTTGCAAAGTGAATAGTATATTTGCCTTTAGTAAATCAACTCCTATAACTCCAAAACCCAGAGACAAGTAATAGTTAATTCATTGTTGTAACATACACAAAAGAGATTTTTTTTTGTTATGGTACAGTTGGTTAGTTGTTTCTAGAAACAAATCTTCAAACTCCAGGATGGTTCATGAAAGTGAGGAATGGTAGGCAACTTTGGTCCAGCGGTGGATTTGCTAGTAAGCGTAGTTAACTCTACAAATTGTGAGGTTGTAGTTGTTTTAATTAATACTGAAAATAAGTATTTACTGTAAGGGTAGTGAAACTGTTAATACAACCAATAAGGGTAGGGTGACTAGGGCCAACCTTATCCAAAATGTCCTCTACTACAATTGCATAGTAAATCAGATAAGAAAAAGACACAATGTCCATAATTAATTGTGGTAAAGCCTTGCCTTTCAGTCAACATATAGAGTCATCATTTCATTCACAAATCCAAAAAACAAGAGGATTATGTGCCATGTAGGGCTTGTAATTCACAAAAAAAACCTGTTGGTAACCATGCATCCAAAAAAATGTATGGCACAGATAAAATATAAAATACAGAGTCCTTTGTCTGCACTTATATCGTTTTTGCCACAAATATTTGTCTAACATGCAGATGTCTTAAGCTTGTTAGCGCTCATTAGTGCAAGATCTAGAATCCCTTGCTTCAACCAGGTAGCCATAGTCCCTATTTATGTCATACAATGTTGTTCAACCTGCAGATTCTGAATGTAAATGTAGTTACGCTGGATTTTTCTACTGTAATCAGATTGTGAACTATTTATTGTGAGGTCAGGCTATACTCTTTTTACTGTAAGGTTAGCTAAAATGTGGATTCACATCGTAAAGGTAGTCAGACAGTGGATTTATTACTGGGTAGTCAGACTCAGAATTCTTTATTGCAAAAGAGGTCAGACCTTGATTTCGTTATGCTAGTATTAATCAAATTGAACATTTTATAGTTTAAGAGTAGTCAAATTAAGTGCAAGGGTTTTTAATGTAAATTAAGGACTTTGATTTTGTCAAGTGGGTTGTTGATTTGTTACAAGAAGTTTAAACTAGCTAGAAATAGAGGATACAATGAATTTGGAATTTTTATAAGGTTTTCCCCCATTTCAAAAGTACATTACTTTGTCTTCATCTAAATCTAAACTAGAGCACACTTATAAAAATAAGTTGAATAAAATGGATCAATGCTTTGAAAACTCTGATGCATTGAACATTGAACTATGATGATTAAAGAAAGGTGCTCTAACTTTTGTTACAGTGGAGGATAGCATGTCAATCTGCCATTTTTCCAAGCTGTGAATTCTTTATTTTGTACATTTAAATCCCTTTAGACTTTACAACCCTCCAAGGGCCACCTCAACAAAATATTCAGGGTTCAGCACCAAAGGCAAATACAGAGTGGAAAAATCCTAAATGTGATGTTTTAAGATAGTTCAGAAATCAGGCTTCAGTTTGCTGGTGGCAATAAAGCCCACCAACATATTCAAGGTTCTCGTGAATGACCAATAGGAACAATTGTGCTTGTTGGGATCTAGGTGGCTTTGGAGTATGAGGGCAGTTGAGTTACTGACCTTGAGATTGCCTTGTCATTAAAACAATGTGATTTCCAAGAGATACAGCAACATATGTGAAATATATGATTTTTCAAAAAGGTTCCATTTTGGTTCCCAACTCTATACTACTAGTAAATGCATATACAATTATGATATTCCGATTGCTAATGATTACCACACGGTATGCTAACAGATTTTTTAAATAATATTAATGTTCAAGATACATTTTATAATATTATTAATGCATGCATGACCATCATTGTTACTGTATTTAAAAAGTCTGGATATAATTTATGAAGCAAGGACATATTTGCTTAACTCAATAGAGTTTCTTTACAATGTAATGATTTGGACTGTCTGGAGTGTGCTGACATACTCAGTATTGCTGTGTATTGCAGCATGTTCATCTAACATGTAGTATTAAATAATAATTATGAAGCTTTGCATCATTATAGAAGCTGATCCATGCCAACAGTAAAATTTGACCGATATAGCATCAAACAGGAATGCCAAAAGCCCATATTGTGTGGTTGGTCCATTAGTCCTATTTTATATTAAATTTGGCCATTTAATATGCAAGTTAAAATTGCTTTTAAATTCAGGTACTACAAGAGCAGTTTAACTGACTGCCGTTCCAGTCTGCAATGGTGCCAAATAATTTGGGGTTAAATAAATGAAGCCTAAAAAACTGAAGTTAAAACCAAATTGAACTTGGTTAAAATTAGCTAAATAATTCCCAGATAAATCAGAAGCAAAAGAACAAAGTAAATGATATCACTTTATCCCAAACAATACATATCCACACTTACATTAAAAACTCAGTTGTGACAGCTTGGCGGTGGAAACATGTACACCGCAGCTAGTCCAGGAACCACCACAAGTCCCTGAGCCGACACCATGCAGCTGGACCCAACATCCAGCAGACAACCACCAGGGATATTGGGTGAGCATTATCTTCCAGATAAATCAAAACAAAGGGTGTGCAACGTCTTACAGTACATATTCTTTGGCATGGGGTTAGGAAAGCAGATGCATCATCAGAAAAAAAAAACTGTCCTTTGCCAACACTCTTTAGGGAAGGACCCTTGCTTTCTCTATGGAACTAACCCACTGCTGTTTTAAACCTATATCTCTGCACTCAACAAAGTTCATGTTCTCTGCTGATTGAAGAGCTCTAGCTCTGTCTCTTCGGGGAGGGGGGGCTTGACCTCTGCAGAAAGACCACTGCTCCATGGTGGCTGGAAAGAAGACTAAGATTTTCACACCTTGTTTTAAAGCGCCTGGAATGTATTTAGCTGATTTAAGCTGAAAGTTCAATTGAGCTTTAATGATAAGCTCCTTTAACAAAATACTATACTTCCACGCTTATCATTCCTTTCTCCCACTTGCTGTTCTTCTCTTGTAAATGTGTTTTTCTCATTTAACATTTAAAACTTCCTCTGTGCACAAGCAGGATGATATGATGGATTTTTTGTTGAGAACGTAGAACATTTTAGACTAAGCTACCTGGGGCTTCAGGGTAATATGAAATATATAGGGCAGGGTTTCTCAGCCAGGGTTCCTTCAGAGGTTGTTAGGGGTTCCTTAAACAATGAGCAATTTCTGCCTCTCAGGCCTCATACACACGACTGATGAACCCGTCGGAAAAGACACATCGTTTTCCTCGACGAGTTCCTTGTCAGGCTTGTGGAGAAACTTGACAAGCTTTCTTTGCGTACACAATGTCAAGACCAAATCTCCTCGTTCTCAAACGCAGTGACGTAGAACACATACAACGGCAGGGAAAGTTTGATTCCACTGGCACAACCCTTGGGGCTGCTTTTTCTAATCTCATGTTACTGCGTGTTAAGTAAAAGTTTGGTAAGAGACAATTTGCACTTTTTAGTCTGTTACAGCATGACAAATGTGCTATCTCCATTACAAACGCTACTTTTACCGAAGGTGCGCTCCCGTCTCATACTTTATTCTGAGCATGCGCGGGTTTCTTAGCATACACACGATCGTGTTTCTCGTTGAAAACCAGCCCGACGAGGAACACGATGAGGAAATTGAGACTCACGTCGAGGAAAAAGAGAACTTGTTCTCTTTTTTCCTTGTCGAGTTCCTCGACAGTTTCCTCGATGGAAAACATACACACGACCGGTTTCCTCTGCAAAAAAGCTCTGCCACCAAGTTTCTTGATGGATTCTGTCGAGGAAAACGGTCGTGTGTACGAGGCCTCAGATAAGTTCCCACTGACACCATTGATCCTTTTAGCTACCTCTAAGGGGGGAATTCTTCCCAATGACCACAAGGGTAAGGAGCATTATTCCCACTGACCATCACACTACTGTAGTAAGAGTTGTAGATATAGTAATTTTTAGCAGGGCTTCCTTGAGATTGGAACATTTGGAAAGTAATTTTAATGGTTACTCTGTGTTGAAAAAGTTGAGAAAAGTTAATATAGGGAATCCCTCAAAGGCAGGTTTGCATTGCACATAACACTTTGGAATTCTGTGACCCCAAGACTTTCTTATAAAAATGTCTCGTACCTGAGAGGTTCACTAGCACTACTTGTGGATCAATTTCAAGACTCTGCAATAAAAGCTTTATTTATGAGGAGACGGTTCCCAGCAGGATCTGTTGATACTGTATAGTTACAAGTCGAATGTTAACATTATTATATTGAGTGAGTGCTATTACAAAGGAAGGAACATGTGAAGACTGCCAGGAGCTCAAGATACAACGAGTTCAAGAGAGGATTCCATACCAACTCTGAAGATACCAAAGCGTGTTATAATGAACTCCCCACAAGTACACCAAGGATATGAGAAAAAGCAATTGTTTGCTGGAAGACAAAGTTATCTGGGTATGTTGCTTTGCCTTCTATAAAAATAAAATGAGAACATGTTGCATTGTATAGTAATAGAGTATCTCTGCACACTTCCAGCCTGCTGAGACCCTAAAAGAAACCATTAACATTTTACTGTGTTTGCAAACTATTTAGACACAGAGGAGAACTTTGCTCCAATTTATCTTTGCTGTTTTAAGTAAAGTGAATGATGTGAGCTTAGTATATTTAAGCAAAACCAAAACATTTATTCTTAATTTTGGCTAGCGTAAGGAATGCTTAAAACCACTGACAGTTTGTTTGTCATATCTGTCTCATTGGAGAGTTATATCTCCACTTCCTTGTAGACACAACAGGAAGAGAGAGGAAATCTCTCTAAAGTGAGTGAAATGCCATTGTAGACAGTACATACTGGAAAAAGTGTTCTATACCCATTCTGGTAACAACTCAAAATTTTGGATTTCCCTTCTTTTATTCACCAAGATAAAAAAGAGGGACAGAGAGGCACACAGACAGCAAGAAGAAAAAAAACAATTGGGGTTCTCATCCCTCTATCAAAATCTGAAAAAAATGGGCTTTAAAAACATTTTAACATTACATACCTCATGGCATTGATCCAATGCTCTACCATCCAAAATGTTCTATAAGAAGTTCAGATGCTCCTACTCCTCCAGCTAAGTGTTGGGCTCAGAGAAGTCTAAGCAAAACCTATACATCTCTGCGTGAGGATGAGGAATGGAGCTGGAAATAATTGTTAAGGTTTTTAGGTTGAAGGAATGGAGCACATACTTACTTACATACATACTTAACCCATTCTCCTCTATTTAAAATGGCTAAGAATAATTTGAGTGAAGTTTTATTAATGCCTTTAGGAAAAAAAATATTTCTCTACAGAGTATAGGAATGCTTGAAAGTGTGTAGAAATACTTAGCATTGCCCCGAATTCCACAATTACTTTGGGCAAATGGTCATTCATAGCTAGCCCTTTCCACTGAAACAGTTGACCTGACTGTCCACTTTAAAGCATGCTCTTTAAAAACAGACATTCTGGCCAATAATTTAAAATTAAAAATGTAATAATTTTAATTTCATTGATGAATATAATATTTCAAACATTGTAATATAAAATATATACCTTTATATTTTTGGAAGTACCTCAAGATTCTTAATTTTTTGCATCTGCAGAGAATTGGCCACGAGGACACCAACAGGACACAATCTGTGAGCTGGCGCATTCCCTTTGAAAAGCTCCCGTTGAAGACAAGACAAAAAGCTTTAATGTGAATTGTAACTGTGTCATTAACGTCTGTCTCAGTCCCTTTTTCATTAATTGTATTGTGAATAGAAACAAAATTTTAATCAGAAGTAGGAAGAAGCAAGCTCTATTGGATATGCTTACACAATGATATATAAAAAAGCATGCATCAAAGTGTATTTATAGTCAACATTTTTTAATTTATTTTATATAGTTGAACAGAGTTAGAACCCCCATCAGGTCACTGGAGAGATATATCCTTTCAATTTGTTTGGGTGACCATTGTATTTTGCACTGAGGCCCCGTACACACGACCGAGTTTCTCGGCAGAATTCAGCCAGAAACTTGATCGGAGCCGTATTCTGCCGAGAAACCCGGTCGTGTGTACACTTTTGGCCGAGGAAACCGACGAGGAACTCGTCGAGCCAAATAAAGAACATGTTCTCTATTTCCTCGTTAGTCAATGGGGAAACTTGGCTCGGCGAGATCCTCGGTGGCTTCACAAGGAACTCAACGAGCAAAATGATGTGTTTTGCCCGTCGAGTTTCTCGGACGTGTGTACGGGGCCTGACAGTGAAGGAAAACCCGACATTTGCAGTGGTTACTAGAATAGGAATTCTGAGAAATTTTCCAATGGGAACACTTGTTCTGATGACTACCAGGTATGAAGGGTTTTTCTTCACTATTGTGTCTATGAGTAATTGTGTTGTGTAATATGAGTTATTAAGCTGAGTGATGCATTTTAGGCTACATTCACACTATTGCATTTTGTGAACCTTTGCAAAATCCCATTATTTTGTCTCCATTTACAAAATACACTGGAGAGATTCATCTTTTTCATTTGCTTGGATGACCATTGTTACTGGGACTGATAGCGGGGGGGAAATCCAAAATTTGCAGTTGTTACTAGAATAGGAATTGAGGGAAATCTTTCAATGGGGACACTTGTTCTGGTAAATATTGGCTAAGAGCTAATTTCCTTCACTGTTGTGTCTACAGGACAAAATCTGGAGGGAAATCTCCTTGTTCAGAAAAAGATGGCCAACAAAAATCCGACTTTATAAATTTTCTATTCTATCCAAAACTGAAAAAAAAATCCTTGTTTCCTTTCATGACAGCCAGATATCAGCTTTTTCTAGCTCATTTAAATAAGTTATTACGTTATTAATGAGTTATTAAAGGAGTTGTAAAGGCAGAAGTTTTTTTTATCTTAATGCATTCTATGCATTAAGA
The DNA here is from genome assembly GCF_905171775.1 of Rana temporaria. Lineage (NCBI taxonomy): Eukaryota > Metazoa > Chordata > Amphibia > Anura > Ranidae > Rana > Rana temporaria. The sequence goes on from NC_053497.1 coordinate 40,107,056, forward strand.
TGAAAAAAAACTTCTGTGTGTAGCAGTGTCCCCAGCACCTCCTAATTACTTACATGAGTCCCTTCTCTCTCCGGCGATGTCTACGAGTGTCTTAGCTGTCCCAGAGACTCCTCCTGATTGGCTGAGACACAGCAGCGGTTACATTGACTCCCCTTGATTGTCAGCCAATTAGGAGAGAGAGGGGCGGGCCAGGTTGGGGCTCCCTGTTTGAATAGATACACTGAGCTCTGACTCGGCTCGGATGTCCCCTGTAGCAGGCTGCTATCTGAGGGTCACTCGATAGGAGGAAGAGCCAAGAACAGCAAAGAGGGTCCCGAGAAGAGAAGAATCTTGGCTGCTCTGTACAAAATCAACTGCACAGAGGAGGCAAGTATAACATGTTTGTTATTTTTAAAGAAAAAAAAGAGCCTTTACAATCACCTAAAGCTGAGTGGTGTATTAGGCTACATTACACTATAGAGAGGGACCTTGTTCATTATCCTAAAACCATTGTTTTATTAATATAAAAAGTGGTAAGTATTATACTCACAAGTTGACAAATGTATCTAGTGCTCTAAGGAAGAGGCTAGTCCTCGAAACGCGTTAGTTTATTCAATCTTCACCTTCTCCTACCACATGATGTGATGCAGTGTGGATTGGATAACGTTGTACTATGTGATGTGCTTGATACATTTGTCATCTTGTGAGTATAATACTTACCACTTTTTATATTAATAAAGCCTTGGTTATAGGATAAAGCACTAGGTCTGTGTGCCCTCTCTGTCTTTTTATGGTTTCATTTGTTCCAGACTGCCCCAGTCTTAAGAGGGCAGCAAGACAAAGGGCACCTATACAATACAGGACGGATATATAGTAAATTTACATGTGTGGGTCCACTTCCAAGCGCAGGAGGTTTTCGTGTTTGTGTCACATTACACTATAAAGTTTCATGAACGCACACAAGATTCTCTGATTTTGCGCTTGTTTACAAAACTCACACACAAAAAAATGTTGCGCTAGTTAGTGGTAATATTAACAATCGTTATTAATGGTACCTCAAACATAACAAAACAGACATACTTTCTTCAAAAGAAAAATGTGCCAAACCGCAACGTTAAAAAACATGCAAAGCTCAAAAAGGTACATAAAGGCCCAGATTCTCAAAGGACTTACGATGGCGCAGCACCGTGTACGCCATCGTAAGTCCTAATCTGAGCCGTCGTATCTATGCGACTGATTCTTAGAATCAGTTACGCATAGATATCCATTAGATCCGACAGGCGTAAGTCTCTTACGCCGTCGGATCTTAACTGCAATTTTTTTTTTGACCGCTAGGTGGCGCTTCCGTCGGATTCCCCATCGAGTATGCAAATTAGCTAGATACGCGAATTCCTGAACGTATGCGCAGCCGACGCAGTAAAGTTACGACGTTTACGTTAGGCTTTTCCCGGCGTAAAGTTGCCCCTGCTATATGAGGCGCAGCCAATGTTAAGTATGGCCATCGTTCCCGCGTTGAAATTTTAAAAAGTTACGTCGTTTGCGTAAGTCGTCCATGAATGGGGCTGGAAGTCATTTACGTTCACGTCGAAACCAATGACGTCCTTGCAACGTCATTTGGAGCAATAAACACTGGGATATTTTACAGACGGCGCATGCACAGTTCTTTCGGCGCGGGGGCGTGCTTCATTTAAATGATGCACGCCCCCTACCCGCCGAATTTGAATTACGCCGCATGATTTACGCTACGCCGCCGCCGCCGCCGCTTTGTGAATAAAGTACTTGCCTGAAAAACTTGCGGAGGCGTAACGTAAATCGGATACGTTACGCCACCGCATAGATACGCCATTCTACGAGAATCTGGTCCAAACTTTTTTGCTGCATCTGTCATATGTAGGGCAGCCCTATGCTTTAGTACTATATGGAGCTTTGTTAGAGATTTCCTCCTAAATACTGTCCTGGTGACAACAATTTCATCTGCAAGGGAATAAGGTAAAAGCTCCACAGATAGAACCACTTTGTCCCTGTTGTAAATTTTCCCTCACTTTTTGTCGGAGGAAATTCACCTATAATGATATAAAAAAAACATATATTTGTAATGATAACTATATTTTATTCTTAGCCATACTTATATGGTTCACCTATTTGTCCTGGTGACCATTATCACTGATACAGAAAATCTGAAATTTTAGAGAAAATGGTGAGGGTAAACCTTCCAATGAAGCATATGTTTTGGTGATAACCGTCTAAGATTTTAAGAATTCTTCAAACTTTGGAACAATTGCCTCTTACATCCTGTTGGGTCTCTAAGAGAGGTTGTAAATAGAAATCTCCCATGCAGCAAACAATAACCCTTCCCTACTTAAAAAAATTGGCTATACATACACTTTGATGTGATACTCATAGGCCCCGTACACACGACCAGTTTCCTCGGCAGAATTCAGCTTCCGACCGAGTTTCTGGCTGAATTCTGCCGAGGAAACTGGTCGTGTGTACACTTTCGGCCGAGGAAGCCGACGAGGAGCTCGGCGAGGAAATAGAGAACATGTTCTCTATTTCCTCGTTGTTCTATGGGAGCTCTCTCCCCGCCGAGCTCCTCGGCGGCTTCAGTGCTGAACTGGCCGAGGAACTCGATGTGTTTGGCACGTCGAGTTCCTCGGCCGTGTGTACGAGGCTATAGACTTCTGATTTTTGTGGTAGGAATTGTTCAGCCATGGGAAGATTGCTTTCTTGGGTTGCCACACTGTTTAAGGGGTGTATTTATATTTTAAAAAAAATGTATCCTGTGAAACTGCATGTAGATTGGTCTGTGGCAAAAAAATCATAAGTTATTTACTCTCCGGGTCAAATGTTATTCCCATTTACAGTCTGTGAATCAGGAAAATACTGCATTATGGGCACAATATTGAGCTGAAGATTATAGAGAATACATGTTTATTTCCTATGATCATAAGCTCCCTCTAGTGGCTATAATAAGGTAATTTTTCTGAGTTACTCTGTTCTGTGTGAATGAATACCATTGAATTTTGGAGAGGACAAATCCTAATAACATTTAGTTTCACAGGATAAATAGCCCTGTGATTTTCTTTTATTTATAAATACACCCTTTAGTGTTGAATTTCACATAACATTTTAGGGTCTCTATCATAATTATGCTAATGATGCCCAAATATGGCAATGTAAGACTTCCTTTGATTATTTTTACTTTACTTTTTTTCTTTTTAGAAAGTAGTGGATGGGAGGAAGGAATTCCCAAAGGGACCTTCTAAGTATTAGACTCACTGTGTCTAGTACCACATCCTAAGGAAGAATCTGCACACAAAAAAAAATAAAAACAAATTGAGGACTTTGGCGGTACCACTTTGATTATGATAAAATATCAAATATTGACTGTATTATACAAAATATAAAAACACGTAAACAACGAAAGTACTCATATCTATACAGACATTAACATGTACACAAAATTTATATGAAACTGTATGGTAGTTTCCTCATCATCCCTACTATGATCAGGTGATGGGTTGCTTGCTGTGACTTTGACGTGTTTCACAGGTCACTGCCCTCTTTATCAGGAAGAGAACTACAGCCAAGCGCTATAATATACTGTATGTATGAAGAGGCATACAAAAAATTAACACAAAAATACTGCGGCCAGTTGTTGCCAACTCCCTCGGCAGATAGGGTGGTTCATCAGGCTTATATCCACTGTGTCACCAAGGGCCAAGATTCAAGCCACCAAAACCTGTAATGGTGGTGAATATCTTGGCAATATTTAGGTGTCCACAAGTGGTGGAATGTGTGTCCAGAGGCCAGTGCATTGGTGACAGCAAACCAGGGAGAAAGAGGATAAAGTCGTGTCCCTTATCAAGCCAGTATGGAGTTTGCGCCTCAACAATTGGCCGTAGTATTATTGTTTTCATTTTTTGTATGCCTCTTTATACATATATTAGAGAGCGTGGCTGTAGTTCTCTTCCTGATGAAGCGGACAGCGACCAGTGAAATGCGTCAAAGTCACAGCAAGCAACTGATAACCTGATCATAGTAGGGACGATGAGAAAACTACCATACAGTATCATACATATTTTGTGTACATATTAATGTCTGTATTCAGGGCTTTTTTTCAGCGGGAACGTGGGGGAATGCAATTCCGGCACCTCCAGCACTGAATGTTAGTAATGGCAAAAGGTGATGGGGTGTGCTGGGGGGTCTTTTGATGGCTGCTAGGGGATCTATTGTCACTGGGGGGGGGGTTATATTACTGAGGGTCTATTGTTGCTGGGGGCTTCTTATGTTGCTAGGGGGTCAATTGTTTGTAGGTGGGATCTATTGTTGAGGGTGTGGTCTCCTGATGCTGGCTGTTTGGAGATCTACTGTTACTGGCAAGAATTTATTGTTGTGCGGGGGGGGGGTTCTATTGTTGCTGGCTGCAGGGGAGTCATGTTACTTAGCATCACAAAATTATACTTGGTTCTGTATTATCTAAAAAGGACGATACTGAGATGTGGGTATAAGGTGGAACTAAGGGACAGTGCTCAGAGTACCTGCACCCATTCTTTGGGGAAAAAAAGCCCTGTCTGTATAAATATGAGTTCTTTCATTGTTTACATGTTTTTATATTTTGTATAATACATATTTAATATTTTAACATATTCAAAGTGGAACTGTCAAAGTCTTCATGTTAGTTTTTAGGGTTTTTTGTGCAGATGCTTTACATTTACCTGCAGAAATGTGCAGTTCTGATCTCAAACACTGTCTTGTATAAACGAGTAACAATATTGTCCCTGGCTTAAGCTTTTTCACTTTGTATTGTGTTCTTAAACATTTAATTTGCTTGTGATGTCTATTGACAGTCGATTATTGATGAAAGGATGGCGTCACCATGCCATAAAAGACCAAGAGGAGTCTGGCTCTGGACAAGACATTGAGATGTCCGGTGATGAAGATATTCCAGTGATGAAGGAATGTGTGTGGCTGGTGAGAAGACCATCCTACAGTAGAAGGGATCTGGTTCTGTCTTCTGCTGTGTTGTGTCCATGTTCTGTTCAACTGAGTGTACAAAAGTCAAGAATTTCTCTTTGAAGATTGAATACAGTGCAAATTTTCTATGCAATATAAAATAATGCCTGTTGTACAAACGCACTTAAAAAGAAGTCCAAAAATGCTTAAGAAAGCTCAAGCATGAACCTAGAAGTAAGGGAGAGGTGGCACTATGTCTAATTGTTGCAGTTTTGCCAGCCAGCTGACATCATGTTAATAGCACATGTACAACACTCTCATAACAGAGGTTGATTTACTAAAGCTGGAGAGTGCAAAATCTGGTGCAGCTGTGAATGGTAGCCAATCGGCTTATAACTTCATCTTGTTCAATAAAAGGGGTTGTAAAGGTAAAAAAAAAAATCCCTAAATAGCTTCCTTTACCTCAATGCAGTCCTCCTTCACTTACCTCATCCTTCCATTTTACTTTTAAATGTCCTTATTTCTTCTGATGGTGTGGAGAAAGCCTCTTGAGGGGGCGAGCAGGAGAGTCAGGACACTCTCTACTTTGCAGATAAAGAAAGGAGCTGTGTGTTAGTGGGGCGTCCTGACCCTCCTGCTAGCCCCCTCCCCCCTCAAGAGGCTTTCTCCACACCAGGGAGAAAGCCTTGCATTACGGTGTTGAGTTACAGACAGAAGAACAGGAAGTGAGGATTTTTCAGAAGAAATAAGGACATTTAAAAGCAAAATCGAAGGATGAGGTAAGTAAAGGAGGACTGCGCTAAGGTAAAGGAAAAAGTTTACCTTCACAACCCCTTTAAGCTTTGACAAAAAAGATGGAAGCTGATTGGTTTCTATGTAGAGCTGCACCAGATTTTGCACTCTCCAGTTTTAATAAATCAACCCCACAGAGTATGTAGTTGATATGTATGTAACCAACTATACGGCTCTGTGTTCCCACTGTTATGGTTACTTAAAAGTTGGAAGGCACCACGTGTTATCAACAGTACATTGGTCTGCAAACATCAGATCACAGCGGGGTCTTCAACCTCTTAGCTCCAAGATCTAATGCCTCGTACACAGGGTGAGATAATTGAATGAAAATAGCCGCATTCAAAGCGATTATTTGATAATCTATTCGTTAGTACATAGCTTACAACAGCTGATCACGACAGTTCAGACAAAAGTTTCCGAAGGGACATGATTTAAAAATGTTCTCATTAGATAACAGAATTGACAATTTGTGTGTAATTGGTATAGTATTCATACATAAAAATTTAAGTGATCAATACCAAGCATGATCGGAAACAAAAGAACGACCCGGAAGAAAAAAAAGGGCAATGAAAACAAATGCTCTCAAACATGAGAAAAACCATACTCTGTATATCATTTTACCTTCTAATAAAGGTTGATACCTCCTTGGAACATGTATCGCTCTAGGCGTGGCTAGAATAGGGATCACGCGTACATTATAGCACTTCCAATTCCATGCTGCAACGTAGCCACGTATGCGGGAAGTTGTTATGCTGTCGTATGAGAATTTTCATGCATTTAGTAACCCTCTCAATTTCGATATGAGACAGGCATGCAAAAAAAAAAGAAAGGACAATCTTTTGTCTGATTTTCTCATCGTGTGTACTAGGCATAAGCTCTAAAAGCCATTCTAAGTGAAAAAACAAAGTTAGCAGTTATAGGTAATCCTGCATGATCATAATAATGCCATACTACTACTACTATTTTGATTACTAGAGCTGACCATAGGGTAGATAATGATTAATTGTCTTAACAAAATCAGGTTGTAAGCAAGCAGGCTCAGATTACCTGAATGTGGGTGTTCATGTCTTTGGAATCAGGAGGAGGAGAGTAGCACCCAGGCTTAGTTCCTGAGTTACCCCTGAAAAATGTTACGTGACCCATTGGAAATTGTCTTCCAAACCTGGCTAAATTAAGTCACCATTACTTAGGGAGCTTACAGTGGCAGTTTTAACTGAGCCCAGGCACAGTTCATCCTCTTGGTCTAGTTCAGTTGTGTAGTGTGAGTTCTCTGAACCATGCCCAGGAATGGTTAAGTGTTCAGTGCCCCAGACCACTTGGAAGTGGTGGTTCCAGGCATGGTTGACTTGTGGTCCAGTGTGGTTCTCTTTAATGTGAGTGCAAACCGTGCCTGAACACAGAACTCTCTATAGATGACTTAGCACGGAATCAGGGGTCACTGTGGTCTGGTTGGTAGAAGAGATGCAGTAAGTATGCCCGGGAACACTTGCTTATGACACAGTGAGAGGTCTGACCACTGAGGGAAGTGGGGGGGCAATCGAACTCAGTCATGGTTTAGTTCAACCGTGCCCAGCATTAATTCCGCCCCAATGTTCATGTGTATACTTACTAACTGTAGCACAATTTCTGTATAGCATGGATAAAAAATGTATGATGAGCAACTTACAAAGTAAGAATTTATGTTTTTATAATTACCATTGTTACATGTGTTTGCATTTTGCTGTGTCTTTGTGTTGTGTCTCACACATGTGTAAGCACAATTAAAATGACGACCAATAAAGTGTACAGTATGATTATTTCCTACCAGTAGTGCATGCTAATTTTTATTACATTTTTGGTGATTTTGAAGTTCTTGGCTTATCCTAGACTGAAGATGTTTGTGGTTTATCCAAGCCACTTCTTCAGTTCCGATGAATATCAGGAAGATACCCCAGCACTTAAATCCAAACCTTAACGCACCTTAAAGTGATTGTAAAGGTAATATAAAATAAAAAAAAACATGTCTATACTTGCCTGCTGTGTGCAATGGAGTTGCACAGAGTGGCAGCGAACCTTCTCTTTTCGGGTCCCCCGCCGATGCTCCTGGCCCCTGACTTAGAGACTGCTCTATCATCCACAAAAATGCCACCGTAATGTAGGACTTGCCTGACCTTCAAAAGACGCCACATCAACTATCTGCATTATGAATGTTTTGTCCTTTGCATCTAGAAATCAATGTTATTTGCAGGGTCTTTTAGACCACTTTTACACTGAGGCGCTTTTCAGACGCTTTCACGCTAAAAAAATTGCTCACGAAAACCTATTTCCATTAAAATCAATGAATGCTTTCACACTGGGGCAGTTTGCTGGCAGGGTGGTGAAAAAAACTCCCCTCTCCATTGAAATGAATGGAAATCTCTTCAAAAGCGCCTGAAAAGCTCTTCAAAAGCGCTCAGTGTTTTTACAGGCAGTTTAGACGCGCCTCGGTTTGAAATGGGCCTTATAGAGTAGTCTGCTACCTATGATGATCAGAAAGCAAAATAACACTTAATGCTACGTTTGTTAACAAGGTAATGTTTATGAGTGGAATGTTAATCATACAATAGACAAATTTGTGTCAATCTCAATTATAAGCAGGTTTCAATTTTGAAAAGAATCAAACTACTTAGGGCAATGTACCACTAGCCAGTAATAGAAGTTTTCCCATCTCCATTTGGTTGGCAATGCAATTTAAAACCCCAAAACTAAAAGGTAAAAAAATAATGCTACACCTCACCTCTTGAACCTGGCTATGGGTCTTAGGCCTCGTACACACGACCGTTTTCCTCGACAAAATCCATCAAGAAACTTGGTGGCAGAGCTTTTTTGCCGGTCATGTGTATGTTTTTCGTCGGGAAAACTGTTGTGGATCTTGACGAGAAAAAAAGAGTTCTCTTTTTTCTCGTCGGGAGTCTCAATTTCCTCGTCGTGTTTCTCGTCGGGAAACATGTTTGTGTGTATGCTTAGAAACCTGCACATGCTCAGAATAAAGTATGAGACGGGAGCGCACCTTCGGTAAAAGTAGCGTTCGTAATGGAGATAGCACATTCGTCACGCTGTAACAGACTGAAAATCGCGAATCGTCTCTTACCAAACTCTTACTTAACACGCAGTAACATGAGATTAGTAAAAGCAGCCCCAATGGTGGAGCCAGTGGAATCAAACTTCCCCTTTATAGTGCCGTCGTACGTGTTGTACGTCACCGCGTTTGAGAACGACGAGATTTTGTCTTGACAGTGTGTACGCAAAGAAAGCTTGACAAGATTCTCCACAAGCCTGACAAGGAACTCGTCGAGGAAAACGATGTTTCTTTTACGGCGAGTTTCTCGATCGTGTGTACGAGGCCTAATACTTAGTCTTTGGAAAAGTGAGATATATCCTACCATTTTAGATTGGAAGTGGATAAGATTAGGGAGGCAGAATGGTGAGTTTATAAATGTAAAGGAGAAGAGGAAAAATATAAAATATGATACACATGTCTTTCTTACTTCCCTTGGATTTATTCATAGGGGCATTATACAGGAGGTGTATGTATTCTTGTATAGAGGAGGAATCCTATATTTAAAGTTACAGGGCTCTTGTTAAGGAATGAAGGCCTAAATTATTTTACTGTATGATATTCCCTTTTTTTAATTTAAGGGAATATTTATGAAAATCCTGAGCCCCATAATATGAATAACATTATATGAATATTTATAACTGTCATGCTATAAAAATATTAGTTACATTATTATTTTTACTTTTTATTATTTTTCTTTTTTTTATTATTTTTGTTTATGTTATATCTTTAAGGATAAAGCACCAGTGCTGATATCACAGTAGAAGTTATAAAATACATTATATAATACTTGGAGCTATCCATTGTTAGGATTTGATATTTGAAAGAGGTTGCACTATGGCTGTGTTATTTTTTTTTTAATTATTATTATTATTATTATTATTATTATTATTATTATTAGATTTTAAATAATATTAAAATAAAATAAACAATAATTACAAAAAGAATACAAAATCATCAATAAAACCCCAAAACTGCATAATGGCGAACAGTGCTACAAAAGTACCCAAGTGTATTTTACCTGTAGCCATTGTGAGATGTATGGTCGGACATCAGTCAGCAGTTATTGTTACATGCATTCGATTGTTTGCTGTAAATTACGCATAGCAAAATGCATTTGGCTAAAATGTCTCCTCCACATTCTTTAGTGAATTAAAGTAATTGGTAAATCAGACCTATAAGAAGTAATTTTTATTTTCTATTTTTATTTTCTATTTTATTATAAAGTCTCAAATTAATGCAGCTCTGAAAGCACTTATAAATCATCATCATTATACATCATTAAATATATTTTTAAAGCAAGCATTTTAAGTACTTGAATGTGACTTAGTATTATATTATATAGTGGAAAGAAAATGCTACAGTGCTCATGTACTAATAAGAAACATGCTGATAAGAGGAGAGAGCAAAGTGACAAAGAGATGAGCTCATCAGTCTGCTGCTTCGCTTTTCACTGTCCAATCACAGGCAGAGGGAGGGACAAAACCCTTATGTGTTACTTGAATGCAGCTGGGAAAAGTTAGGTCTCCTGACCTGCCAGACAGGACTATGCTGTGTAGTACAGTCATGTCAATTTGTGAAATAAAAATCCTTTGCCAGGTAAATAAAGTCATATAAATGTATATCATTACTGTCTTTATCAGTTTTCCTGGAGTTAAAGTGATATTAAAGGCTTGTTTTGCACAAAGTAGTTTGGATCCTCCTCTGCTCGGGTTCCCTGCCGGCTCTTCAGGCCCCTCCCTCCTGCCAAGTGCCCCCAGAGCAAGTAGCTTTCTGTGGGGCACCCAAGTAGAGCCACTGTTTTGCTCGTCTATTCACAAACATTGGCTGACTGGCTGTAAATTACTTAACCAATGAGAAATGGGTATCCCCAGAGAGCTGAGGCTGTTGTGCACATAGCTGGATCAATAGGGGGCTCAGGTAAGTATAATATGGGGCTGCTGCACAGAGAAGGTTTTTTACCTTCATGCATAGAATACATGAAGTTAAAGCGGTGTTCCGCCCAAAAAAATAAATAATGAAAAGTCAGCAGCTACACATACTGCAGCTGCTGGCTTTTAATAATAGGACACTTACCTGTCCTGGAGTCCAGCGATGTCGGCACCCGCAGCTGATGTTTCCATCAGCTGTCGAGTGCTGCTGCCACCATTGCGGGTAAGGGAACCCGGTAGTGTAGCCTTTCGGCAAGGCCCGCTTCTGGCCTGGGGGCATCACTGCCATCACTGCCATCTCCTACAGGCCCGGACTCCTGGAAGTGGGACAGGTATCATGCCCCCCCCCCCCCCGAAAGGTGCTAATTGTGGCACCGGAAGGGGTGAGGAATCAGATGAGCGGAAGTTCCACTTTTGGGTGGAACTCCATTTTAAAAAAAACTTGAGCCTTTATGACTGTTTTAAGCGTTAATAAATTACTTTTGATTGAGGCAAAGAAAAACATAGGAGTACACACCAATCAACATAAGGCTAGAAAATTATACTTTCTTGTAAGTGTGATCATGCCCGAGTGGGCTATACTAGGTGTAAGATAAATGCATTGTATTGGTTGTTTGGCCAAGACCAGCTTTTTAACTTGGAGAACCCCTTGAAATAACTTTCCAGGCTCAGGGAACCCCTGCTAATATACAATATCTGCTGTTCACTGCAGTGTGATGGTCACTGGGAAAAATGCTCCTTACATTGGTGGCCATTGGTAAGAATCCTCCTCCTTTTATTGATAGCTAAAAAGGTGACTGGTGTTGGTGGTTACTCAGCTGAGAGGCAGAAGTTGTTCAATGCTCTAGGAACCCCTAGAAAACCCTGGAAGAACTCTACGGTTCCATGGAACCTGGTTGAGAAAGGCTGGAATAAACAAATGCACTTCATTGTAGAAGAGCCTAGATCGCTTTCAATAGCAGACTTTATTGGAGAAGAGTGCTCAATGGTGTGATAAAACAAGACTGAAAGAAAATTGTATTTTTGCATCATATTGTGATCTTCCCATGCTATATCATGATGTGAGGAACAAGACAAGTGTGCAGTGCTTCTAAAACTGTCTCTCTCCTTTTACAGGTGGCCCAAAATGCTACTGGCAAGCTAGCTGGGAAAGATCATTGTGTCTGCGAGGTGCTTCTGCCAGACAGTTCCTTCCCTGCCAAGCGGGTGGGGGCTCTGGAGGATGAAACTATCCGGCTGAGCAACAGAGTTGAAGATGAAATGCAGAAGGTTATCTTATTTAGGCTTATATTAAAACATTGCTTAAAGACTAATGATGTATAGTAGATAGGAGGGCCTTTATAGAACAAAGGTTTGTGTGCAGAGCAAGGTTATTATCAACAGAAGTCCCTGCTGTTATACCTGCAAGTCAGTTGTCATTACTGGACCGATCAGCTGTGGGCGGGAGATTCCCTGCCCCAAAGCTGCATGCATACACAGGGGCTGATGGTCGTGACATCTTTACCTAATACGACCTAATATCTGAGAGTATTGGATGCCTGGTTCCCAATCTAGGGTTGTGGTCCCTTCCACAAACCTCTACGTCCCTACAGGATACAGGGCCACCGGAAAGAAACCACAGCGCTTGGTCAAATAATAGACATTGAGTCTTAGGCTCGGTTTCCATTAGTGCGACTAGTAATGCGACTTGGGACTGCAAAGTCGCATGACAAGTCGTACACCATGATCTCCAATGAGTACCGTTCATATCTGTGCGACTTCAAGTCGCAGCAACTTCAAAGAAGTCCCTGCACTACTTTGGTCCCACTTTAATGCAACTTGAGGTCCATAGACCTCAAGAATACACAGGCATTGCTTCAAGTCACATCAAAATTGTGGCAAAAAATTGTGGTAAAATCGCGGCAAAATCGCGCAACTTTGGGGTTGCAATAGTGGAAACCTAGCCTTAAAATGGTTGTAAACCGCTGGTGGTAAAAAAGAATTCCTGCAAGGCAATGTGATAATGTGCTAGTATGCATTGCATACTAGCACATTATGAGAAACGTACCTTAGAACAAAGTCCTCCAGCACTGCGATGTCAGCGATGAGAAGGCTGAAATCTTCCCCGGACTTCCTTCCGGGTTCACGGCCTCTGGCTTCATAAGTGGCTGCGGTGTAATGATGGGAGCCGCCGTTTTCAGTGCATGAGCTGATAATGTGCAAGTTTAGGAGATATTCATAGTACCTACAGGTAAGCCTTATTATAGGCTTGCCTGTAGGTACAAGTGTAACAGAGGTTTAAATAGTTCTACTGTGCTAAGGCGCATGAAGGGTTTAGGATAAATTTCATTTTGAAGTCCTTGCTGCAGGACACCTTTTGCTGCACTATGTTCTGGTTACACATGGTGCGTTGGTGACTATAGCACAAGGCACTTTATTGAGACTGGTATGCACGCTGCAATTCATTGGAGTGATCTTATTATGGACACACCATAGAACACAACAAATGGGGAACAATGTTTCCACAAATATATCTTGAGTTCTTCCAGGCCAGCTTACAACAGCTGTAGTTTAATGTAAAACTAGCAACTAAACTGTTGGAAAAGCGGCTACAGATATGACTATTACCAGTCAAGGAGCTGGACACAAGGCGTTCCAGGAAATTACATCATAACTAGTGTTGCTCACGAATATTCGCATTGCGAATATTCGACTCGAATATAGCATATTCGAGAAATCGCGCTATATTTCGAATTTCGCAGTGAATATTCGCAATTCCGAATATTCGCATTTTTTCAATTTGATTTTTAAAACAGATCACATCCTATCGACGTCTAAAAGCATTGCTGGTATGATTAGAGACCCTGGGCCGAGTAGCTAAGCTGAGGCGATCCTTTTATGTTGCCAAATTAAAAAAAAAAAAATTGCGATTTTTCGCTATTGCGAATGCGAAAATGATTGCGAATTTTCGATAACTGTGGTAGGAGAACTCTGATTGTCTCTGATGCAAAAGGGGGGGGCTTTGTGTATGTTTCTGTTATGAATATTTGTATGTTTGATATTATTTTTTTTTGTAAGAAGGAAAAAATTGCGCATACCTTAAAAAAAGGGGAGAATACAGCAGCAACTCAAAAATGTTATACAACATAATTTAATACAAGACAGAAAATGGAGTCGCTCTACAAGAATAAAAAATATGTCTAGTGACAAGACATGTGGGCAAATTATAAAATAAGCAAGCGCAAATAACTTGTGAAATACACAGTGAAACAAATATATAAAGAAATATAGTCCCAATAATAGAAAAATAATCTTTCATAAAAATGTCTTTGATATGTGAAGTGAAAAAAAGTCCAAAGCATGCAGCATGAACGTGTTCAATCTTCAAGGTGTTTGATTGACAAATGGCTGTGACAGATGGATAGAGTAAAGAATCACCACCAATGCAAAACACTTTTTATTTTCTATTGTAAAATATCAAGAATATTCTGAGCCAATCAGAGTGCTCCTTCTGCATTTGCCGAATATTCGCAATTATTTTGTATTGTAAAATATCAAGAATATTCTGAGCCAATCAGAGTGCTCCTTCTGCATTTGCCGAATATTCGCAATTATTTTGTATTGTAAAATATCAAGAATATTCTGAGCCAATCAGAGTGCTCCTTCCGCATTTGCCGAATATTCGCAATTATTTTGTATTGTAAAATATCAAGAATATTCTGAGCCAATCAGAGTGCTCCTTCCGCATTTGCCGAATATTCGCAATTATTTTGTATTGTAAAATATCACGAATATTCTGAGCCAATCAGAGTGCTCCTACAGCATTTGTCGAAATTGCGCAGTAAATATCGCATTCGCATGTTGCGATATTTCGATAAAATATCACGAATATTCTGAGCCAATCAGAGCGCTCCTCCAGCATTTCTCGAAATTGCGCAATAAATATCGCATTCGCATGTTGCGATATTTCGATAAAATATCACGAATATTCTGAGCCAATCAGAGTGCTCCTACCGCAGTTATCAAAAAATCGCAATTATTTTCGCATTCGCAATAGCGAAAAATCGCAATCATTTAATTTCGATAAAATATCACGAATATTCGAATTTAGCGAATATATCTCGAATATTCGAATATATATTCGAGATATATCGCGAAATCGAATATGGCATATTCTGCTCAACACTAATCATAACCACATAGTTAACCGTGTAGCTCCACAAAAGGGAACAATACATTACACATAATACTGACACCTAGTGCTACAACTAGCAATCGACATTATATTATATGAGAATGGTTGTTGTACCTATGTTTGTATAAACAGCATGCTTACATAAACCACTGTACCTGTGTCACTTTTTACCTAAAACTTGCACCATTTTTCCAACAGTTAGAAGAACAGGACATCATACTGGACACATACTTGGAAAAAATTAATAATCTGACCAGAAGAGTGGAAAATCTGGAGAAGTTGCGTCCTGAAAGCTTAATGGAAATAAGCTTTGAAGTTCTGAAAAGGGAGATCAGGGAACTGGAAACGTACATCTCAGCAATGAGGGTCAAACCTAATGGAAACACTGTACAGGTGGAAACCCTTTATAATGAGGTATGTCCGTTCAAATATCAAAAAGAGACTTTTAGTTAGGACAGCAACAGGCATATGGAAAACCTAATACCAGCCTATATGCAGCCATACTCCAAGATTTAATAAATCTTATGTCCTTAGGTCAAGAATATGTCTAAGACTGTCGGACAACTAGAAACTCTTGACAAGAACAATGTTCTAAAAGCAAAGAGAGAAATTGTGAATTTGAAGAAACGTCTTGTGGACTGTGAAAAGAATATCAAACCAAAACCTTCAACGATGGTGCCCTTAGGTAAGGTATCTGGGAAGTCAGAAATATCTTTACAATAAAATGTAGACAGTATAGACAGCCACAAGCACATGCAATGATATACACTATTACAAGAAAAAAAGATTGCCAAGGAACCCAACTTGGAGCTTTAAAGCTGATCTCCGGGTTTGTATCTGGTTTCAAAAAATCTAAATGCCCATCTTATTTACCTAAAACTACAATCACGTGACACTGCTGGCCCAATTCTCTCTTCTTATATTTACTTCCTGTGGGGTCCTCCTTTAGGTGTCCATGTCACTGCCTGCATGACGTGAACATTTCCTATTGGTTGTCCACTGGCAGGGTCCTCTCATAACCGAAAGGAGACTGGTGTCATCTGTGAGGTGATGGCAGGGCACTGGTGGTCTCAGTCAAGTATGTAGCACTGGATCAATGGTCTCAAGCACCTGGAAACAGTGGTGGCAAGGGACCTGGACGGGGGACTATAGTATGAGTATGGGGGACTATAGCGTCAGTATCTCTTACTTCACCAGTTAAGAAAAGTAAAAAGCCTAGCAGGATTGATTACAGGGGGTAGGGAGGAAGGAATGGAAAGGGTCATATTTATTTCAGCATGGGGCTTTAATCGTACCCAAGGAAGACATTTTTTCACAATGTAATTTTCAGCATCATACATAATTTAAGAGTCAATCACTGTAACCTACGATCTGGATATGTTTTAAAGAAACAAGAAATAGCAAAAAAAAAGTTAAGCAGCAACAAGGCTGCGACCATGATTAAACGTAGAAAGAGGACCTCAATAGAGGTATATTAATTCATCTTTAGGTGATTATATTTACAGGTGTAGTGTTACCCCTGAAGGAGTTGCTTGGTATGATGGGCCCCCTGTTCTCTTCCTCGACTCCTAAAACCACTCGGTCCCAACCAACACACCTGGTTACTCATACCTGTGTAGCTTAAGCGTTAATATTCTACTGCTCTATGATAGTACGCAGTAAATACACCCCAAGCAAATTGAGGATTGTTAAGATGAATGTATTATTGAAGGGTTAGGAAATGCAATGCATAGAACAAATAAATAGGACAATAGAATACGTTAGATTAACTGATTGGCAGTTTAGCCTCACCTACATCCATTAACTAAGAATAAGCCCCATTACACTAGTTTACACTGTATCAGTAAGAATAGCGTCAACTGTGAAAGCATGAATGGCACAAAAAGAGACCTCACAGTAACTCTCAGGAATAGCTACCCAAAAAGTCTCCTTGAGTGCACTCTGCACACACAGTCCCAATAATGAGTGGGTGTATGCGTTACTGGCAAAGAGGTATCCCTGGTTGTGGCTAAAGTAGATGTTGCCTAACTGTCAGTGTTGGAGGTTTTTATTTTGGCCCTTCTGTAGGTGGTGCACATGTAGCTGTCCTGTTAAGACTGCACACAGGGGATGGTTGATGGGCTTTTAAGTAAGAGACATTCTCAGTTGGCATTAACTGTGGGCAAAAAGGGGTTAAACTAAATGGTGCCGCTCACCACACCCGGTATGCAATGGATCAGATCTAGTGTGCTTGGGGATCAGTTGTCCCAAAAATCCTCATGATCAGGTCTTCACAAGGCTCAGTCTTTTACTGGTGTAGCAACAAGTCTCTCCAGCTCCGGTCTCAGTTCAGGGAAAGGCTCTCTCTTTCTCAGGTCCAGTCTCTTAGCTCGACAGAGCACAGACCCCAAGAGGAAAACTTCACTGTCCTGTTCCCTGTGCTGGTCTGCCTCGATCTCCCCAAATTTGCCTGGGAAAACACTTTATCTCCCCTCCTTTGTGGTGCAAGGAATATTGGTCCTTGTAGTTTGTGGCTTTATTCCCTTCTGTAGAGCAGAGCTCCCCATGGCTACAATTCCCAGGTTACATTGTGGCTGCATTATCAGTCCTCTTGTTTCGGGGAGAAAAAAAGCCAGTAGCTATGTTACAGTTCAGCATAATAGGAATGTGAGAGGAGAGAGGCCTGTTGGAAACTACGCAGCCTGGCACACCTTTTAGAAGCAATACAGTGGCAAGCTTTTTTTGCATAGCAGACTCTCCAGCCAGCAAAGCAGCACCCAGCTACACAGGGTAAAAAAGACATAAGCATGGGTGATTCACTGCATCTGTGACTTGGCATGAAAAGTTCCAGTCCAGAGAATTTGTAAACGTCTTTTTGTTAAGAAGATAGATTTCTTGTTTACGTAATATGGTGAGCAATGTGCAATGTTACATTGCATATCAAATCATACATTTAAGCATTTATGGATTTTTCATAAAGGGATATACCTTCAATATCTTTATAATATATGTTAATATATAATTGTAATGTTTAAATGCTAAATATTTTTTATAAATCTTTCTACAGGATCTTGTCAGCACCAAGGCTTAGCCCATATCAGTAAACCCAACCTTCTGCAACTCAACTGGAAAGGAAATGCATACAAGTCAGGAGCATGGGGCAAAGATGCAGCATGGAACACCACCAAGAAGTCACTGTACTGGGTGGCTCCTCTAAATACTGACGGACGAGTTCTGGAGTCCATACGCATTTACCCTACCATGTCTGACCTGCAGATGTATAAGAATCCCATAGATCTACCCCTTTCTATGCTCATCAAAAACAAATGGAACCATACCTTCGCTGGCCAAGGTGCTGGAATGGTTGTACACAACAACAACTTGTACTACAACTGCTTCAACAGCCATGATATGTGCAGAGTCAGTTTGACCAGTGGAGTCTACCAAAAAAAGCCTCTTCCTAATGCATTTTTTAACAACCACTCCTCTTATGCTGGAACAATGTTCCAAGACATGGACTTTTCTACAGATGAGAAGGGTCTCTGGGTTCTGTTTACCACTGAGGAAAGTGCTGGCAAAATTGTGGTGGGTAAGATCAACGTTGCCACTTTCACAGTTGATAATATCTGGATTACCACACAGAAAAAAACTGATGCAAGCAATGCTTTCATGATCTGTGGAGTCCTCTATGTCACTCATTCACTCGGTCCAAAAATGGAAGAAGTCTTCTACATGTTTGACACGAAAACAGGAAAAGAGGGTCATCTAAGCATCATGATGGAAAAGATGTCTGAGAAAGTGCATAGTCTTAGTTACAATTCAAATGAACGCAAGCTTTACATGTATAGTGATGGTTACCTGTTACATTATGATATTGCTTTGAAACCTTGAGGTTTCCTATCTACCTACATTTTCTCTTATTAGGGCCTTTATATTTTCTACTGTCTGTCCCTGTTACCTACATGGCCTAAATGCCCATCACTGTTCAATCATAATAAAACCCTCAGAATAGATTGCAGATATTTAGATGTATACTCTGTTTTATATTTTCTTAGTATGTGTTCTATACCATCTTACATAAACTTGTCAAGTGATGAAGCTGACAAAGCTGATATCGAAACTCAATGGCCTGGATTCACGTAACACTTACGCGGTGTATCTCGAGATACGCCGCGTAAGTGTCAATGTGCGCCGTCGTATCTATGCGCCGTGCCCATAGAACTAGATACGCCTGAAAATAGGCTTCCTCCGACCGACGTAACTTTCCTACGCCGGCGTATCTTGGGCGCATATTTACGCTGGCCGCCTCATTGCAAATATGCAAATGAGGAAGATACGGCGATTCAAAAACGTGGTTGCGCCCGGCGCATCATACACGCGGTTTGCGTAAGGCTTACGTCCGGCGTAAAGTTAAGCCTCATAAAGCAGGTGTAAGTCATGTTAAGGTATGGACCGACGTGATTCTGAGCATGCGCATTGGGAAGCGTCCACGGGACGGCGCATGTTCGTTCGGCCCATCATTTGCATGGGGTCACGGTTCATTTAAATGGATCACGCCCACCTCCACCTACTTTGAATTAGGCCGGCTTACGCCAAAGAATTTACGTTACGCTGACGCAACGTTGGGAGCAAGTGCTTTGTGAATACTGTGCTCGCCGCTCTTTGCTACGTCAGCGTAGCGTATATTCGATACGCTACGCCGGCATAACTATGCGCCGAGGTACGTGAATCCAGGCCAATGAGTGCAAAAGCATGTTTCTTTTTATATGTTCCTGATCAGATAGGTCGGTTGCACACATAATCCTTATTCATCATTCTCTGATTTCCATGCATTTTGTTATCTATTTTACCTTACTTCATCAATTAATCTGGACATTTTGAGGAAGAGGGGTGTTAATTAACCTTGATATGTTCAAATACAAATTACCTAGGATTGAATTTAACAAAATCAAATTGTGAATTCAAGTGAAAAATAAAGTAACTAAAATGTAAATGATGTGTTTGGTCATTAGGTGTGAATAGACTTTTGTGTGGGTAATAATTCCGTGCTGCCCTAATTGTAAGCAGCTAACACAAGTGAAGCACTACCCCCGAAGGAGCTGCTGGTTAGTTTTGGGCGGCATGTTACCTCTATTCCTCCGCCGTCTAGGGTACACGATGAGAGCTGAGAAGAAACTGCAATGTCCACACTTTACATGTCTTTTTCTGTGCTTTATTACCCAACGGGGTAAAATGATAAAAGTGGTAGTAGTTGAAGAAGTAGAAGGGATAGTAAGTAGTAGGTTCAGGCATATAACTTGGATTGGAAACAATTCTGCTTTCAGTGATAAACTCTCGTCGCTACTCTAGCCAGAGTGGGTATAGTGCACCTGGATAGGCCTCTCTCACCAGCCTAGCAGCCAGAGTGTCACACGGAACTTTAGTAAAGTCTCTGCTACAGACCTTCCCAAAGATGGAGATATTCTCGGTCCAGAATCTTTCTCAACACAGGATTAAGCACCCGAATCTCTCTTAAATAAACTTTAGTAAATTCAGGACTGACAGGCGACTATCATCCAGCCTCTCAGTAATGGTGCGTAATTCGATGAAGTCTAAGGCCTCTCCTGAGATACCAGCCTCGTGCTCGGTACTCCCCCAGACAGGTTCTTCATCGGGCAGCTTCCTCCCTCAGGACGGACAGCACAGGACCACTCTGCAACTGTAGACCCAGTCTACAAGGTAGAATACAACTCTGGACCAACGTGGTCCCAGAGCCTGGAACGCTTGAACACTCACCCGCGGCCATGAGGGCCACACACGGGGGGTGGTGGGACGACAGCCACCGACGGCTTCAACACAACGTCGACCCAGAACTAATGACCTCTCCCTCAGCATGCACAGTGGGGCGACCAACCCCCACTGATTGGCTGCTGAGGAAAAACACCCAATACACCCTGACCTGACTGCTGCCACCCTTGGACTGGGGTGGTACAGGCACCCCAGGCAACAATAGTGGTCACTCACAGTACAGCCATGGCTGGAACAGAGGCCCAAATTTGTCCAAAATAACATTGTCAGAGGTAACTAAATCTCTGACTATCCTCTAAATTTAAAGCAGCACCAGCTATGAAAGTAGCAGGGCGCTACACAAGCAAATAGACAAATAGCAGAAACAAGTTTTTTTTCATCACATAAAGTGATGGTGTGTACGCGGCATGAGGAAAAAGTGATCCCACCACCACATAAATTGCTCGCTCACCTCCTTAAAGTGACCCCAAAAAGGGTCAAACACGCCTTACACTCCGTGCGTACATCCCCTACAAGGGATCGTCAGAAAAAAGGGGGAATCAACAGCAGGTAAGTACTCCTTCCGCAATAATGACTCCAAACTTTAGATCCACAGTGACTATCGGCAATGCAGCAATACATGTAAAATACGAGAAAAAAGTGCCTTCTATAGTGCAGTATCCAAGGGATTACCAATAAACAAATCTATTTATGGCAACCTCCCACAACACAAACTTCAGGCTGTTTTGAATAGAGATAAGAAATCACTGCAGATATACTGTATGTGCCCAGCTTAAATATCATGAATTGGGTTTACATCCACTACAGAGCATACCTCCCCACTTTTGAACTTCAGAATAAGAGACATTTAAAGCAGGAGCTGACCTGCGAGGCGCCACAGTAAAATGTGGGTGTGGCCAAGGTCTTACCACTGAGAGTAGCTTAAGGGGCGTGGTTAAACAAAACAAAGTTGAGAGGTGTGCTACATACAGAGTGCAGGATTGAAGTGGACGCTACAAACAGCATACAGGGTTGAGGAGTGTACTACATACAGATTGCAAAGTTGGGGTTGTGCTGTGTACAGAGTGCAGTCTTGAGGAGTGCTCTACACACAAAATACAGGGTTAAGGAGCATGCTACATACAGAGTGCGGGGTTGAGGAGCATGTTGTGTACAGAGTGGAGGGTTGTTTTTTTTCTTTGGCTAGAGTGCAGAGTAGGGTTGCCACTTTTTCTTCAAGTCAAACCCGAACACTTTAGCGGCACAAAGCAACATTTTTTATAGAATAAACTATACATAAATTTTGCTATTAAATAACATTCCTAATCATATGAAGTTAATAACAAGAGTTCACCTTTACATCAGAGTCCACAGAGTTCCTCTTTTACATCTGACCTCGCAGAGTTCCCCTTTTACATCTGACCTCGCAGAGTTCCCTTACACTGTAAGGGGGGACTCTGCAGACTCTCATGTAAGGGAGAACTCTGGGGACTCTGACATAAGGGATGCTCTGGGAACCCTTTAAGGGAGAACACTGAGAACTCTGATGTACGGAGAAGACTCTGATGTAAGGGGGAACACTGGCCTCTGGTGTTAAGAGGAACTCTGATGTAAGGGGTGCTCTGAGGACCCTAATTTACCTTGGTGTACTCACTCAGAGGCAGGAGAGAGAGGGGGGGGAAACTTCAGTCATAGACAGGGATGGATGGATAGTGAGCTCACTTACCCCTTGGCAGTCAGCACCTCTCATGCAGATGTATCTGAGACTGCTAGACTTCAAATTTCCGGTCCCCATATTCCTTTTCTGAGGCACAGCGCCAGGGATTGGAGTGTGGGCAGACACAGAGCGGTAGGGGGGAGGAATACACTCTCAGCTTAGACAACTGCAGCCAGCAACCCTGCTTGGAAGCCATATTCCAGTCTGAATAATGTGTCCGGGTTTCAGGCAGTCTGAAACCCGGACACATGATTCCAAACCTGAACTGTCCGGGTGAATCCTGGACAGGTGGCAACCCTAGTTCAGAGGGATTAGAACACATGTCAGTTTTTATTGCTGTCTGTGTCCCCATTAGGGAGAGTCACCCTCTCTATTTGTCCTGTTTACCATTCTCATCAGGGGTCAAGTCCTGGGAAAAAAAGTGTGGGAACTCCCACCCAAGATCCACTCCACCGCCAAAAAACAAAAATGATACGCTCATATGCATAAAAATGGGGGGGGGGAACTAATGCGTAAAACCAACCTACCAAGGGCACATGAAACTAAATAAAATAACAATAACTCAGCAGCAGTTGATTTGATTATTGGTTTAATTATTGGAACAATATCTTTATGCTAACCCAGTTTTACCTCACCAACATTGTGCTGCTATTGGCACGTTTGTTCACCTGATTTTATTATTTATTATTTATTCACTCTCATTATCCTCCACATTATGTCATTAATGCTGGGTGGTATTCTTGGCTAAAACCCAGAGTGGAACATATCTAGATCATCAACAGGGGACGGAGTTATTCACAGTTGATTTCTGGATATTTAATAGTATTGCTATAGTCACTTTTATATTTGCAAGCGCCATTACACCCCCCCATTCTTTAGCTTATATGCATAATTACTAAACCACATGTTTTTTTTTTTTTTTGATCCACTGTACCTTAGTATTTTTTTATGTTACTGGCCGCTTCCTGTATATGGATTAATCGGGTAGTGTGCGGGTATTCCGTCACTTCCTCGATGCCGCAATGTCTCCTGGGAACTTGCTTAAAGTTCTTTCTAAATCCCGCGATAACTCGCGGCAGACCTCCGCAATGTCTTCTGGGAACAATGACAAAAGCTCCCAGGAGACATTGCGGCATCGAGGAAGTGACGGAATATCCGCACACTACCCGATGAATCCATATACAGGAAGCGGCCAGTAACATAAAGGATTACTAAGGTTCGCCTGCCCTTGACAGCGACTCGAGCTGGGCATCGCTGCTTACTGAAGGATTGGCACGGGCGGCTCGGCTGCTCTAGTCCTGCAAAGGGAACTGAGTTCCTGCTGTGAAAAAAGTGCAGGAACTCCGCTCCCACGCGTTCCCGCAGGACTTGAGCCCTGATTATCATTGAAAGTGAAAGTAAAAGACAATCCCAAATGTTGGGTTGTGCCCAGAAAAGTATTAGAGGGAAATCTTCCAATGGAGACACTGGTTCTGGTGACCTGGGGTCTCCAAGGAAGTCCCTTAATTTGTAGGAATTTCCTCTCACATCCCCTGTTAGCTATGGGACAGGAAGGGAAGATTAATCTCCCCAATGGTGCTACAATGTAAAAAAATAACCCCACAGGGTTATAACTTTCCTATACGCTATCCAAAATGAAAAAAAGAAAAATTGAAAATTGTATCATACTTACAATAATTTTCCTTTCCTGGTGAAATTAATTTAAGGAAAAGGAAAAATGGCGCTGTTCATTAGTAAGGTGCCTCCAGGGAAAGGACACCCCGTATGTGCAAATAAAGGAATATATATGTGTAATATACAATCTATAATTAGTTAAGTATACTCATGAGTGTTCACAAATGGTTAATTCAAAATAAAGTGACGTGTGCCTTCAAATAAATATTAGTAGCAAACATGATACAGTTTGTAAAACAATCCCAAAAATTTAATTAACTCGACTATAAAAAAGTCCATAAGAAATCCAAAGTGACAAGTGCTTCATCCAAGTATTTCTGTGACAGTCTATGCAAACATTTGTGACAGAAAAAACTGCTTGTAGTGACTTTACGTGCTCCCCTTATGTGCTCCCACTCACCAGAGTGCTTCACCCCTGCAGGGGTAAGAAGCATTAACAGAAATCCACTCCACCACGTAGAGCTCCACGCATATGATATCCTCCTCACAACCAGGTAAGCAAATGCATCCACGTGTAATGATGCGGCGTGTACTTTGGTCAGGTTTCCACATCTCAGATGACGTCTGGATGACAAAACCTGTGAGGCGGGACCAATTTTTTACGTTATACGTCACTTCCAGGTTTTTGGTTTCGGTTACACCAGCTGTGGAGCGCACGCTCTAAACACAGTGAGCGCGGCTTCCGTCTGTTGTATTACCAGTCGAGCATTGGAGCTCCCCTGGTTTTTTAATTTTAACTTTTTTAATAAATCATAGCCTGTTTCAATATTACGCTATAGAGAACTTTTTACATTAATTTGTATGTGGAAACCTGACCGAAGTACACGCCGCAGAGAAAGAAAAGTGTGTTTTCTCACATCATTACACGTGAATGGATTTGCCTTATGGCACCTTACTAATGAACAGCGCCATTTTTCCCTTTCCTTAAATTCATTTTATTGGTCTTCACTTAGGTGATATCCTCGATAGGAAGGCATCAGTTCAACCATCCTGAGCGCGGATCTGTATACATATATATTTCCTTTCCTGGTGCCTATCTATGGCAGCATACCTGTGATAAGCTCTGCTCCGGACTCCTCCCCATGGGGTAGTGAATATTATAAAAATAAACACAAAACCCCCTAGACCATTCTCTGTTATATTGAATACTGAGGGAGGGCATGTATGCTGCCATGGATAAGCATCAGGAAAGGAAAATGATGGTAAGTATGATACAATTTTCAGTTTTCCTGGTGCCTCCATGGCAGCATACCTGTGATAAATAACTAGCTAAAAACTGGGTGGGTTTATTTAGTAAATGCAAAAGCTGATTCAATTGCCATTCTCCCAAACTCTATCGAAGTGAGTGCTCCTAGATCAATTCTATAATGCTGCATGAAAGTGTTAGGGGAAGACCAAGTACCTGCTCTACAAATTGTTTCCAGTGACAACTTTGGCCTTGCTGCCCAGAATGAGGAAACTGTCCTGGTTGAATGAGCTTTGACTGCTGGAGGAACTATTCCCTTAATTTACAAATCCACAAGGCAATCGTTCTTGAGGCCACTTCCTTCCCTTTATTCTTTCCCCAAGGGAAAACTAATAGTCTGTTTGAATTCCTGAAAGAAGCTGTAGCTTGCAGGTAACATCTTAACACTTTGGAGATGTCCAATTCATGCAAGGACCCCGACTCTGGATCTGGGAAGGTAGGCAGTGCCCATGGCTCAGAGAGAGTGGGCCGAGAAGAAACCTTTGGGACAAAACCTTGAACCATCTGAAGTTCCACACTTTCTGTGAACAAGGAAATATGTTTGTCTTCTGCCCCCAAGGCTTGAAGTTCTGAGGCCCTTTTACCTGAAGTAACAGCAATGAAGTAAGCTATTTTCAGTGTCAGGTTCCATAAAGAAGAGGACTCCAGAGGGGCAAAAGGATGAGCCATTAGAATGTTCAAGATAAAGGATAGATCCCAGGCAGGTGGCCAAATCTTCTCAACTGCTCTGAAGAATTGAATTATAAGCATATCTTCTGCCCATCGGATTGCTGCCACTTGGACTTTTAGGGAACTTAATCCCAGGCCGAGGTTTAGGCCTGCCTGAAAGAAATCCAAGAGAAACGTGGAGGAAGGAACAGCAGGGTCTGTTCCCTAGCCGGGTGCAAAAATCTTGAACTTATTCCAGATTTTAGTGTACACACAATTTGTGGAAGTCAAAATTTGTAGAGTCAAAATTACCTCTGATGAGCAACCTAGAGATTGGAACCTTTGCCTTTCAGCATCCAAACATGAATGTCCAGCTTGTGAGGTGCTGGGTGTACAAATTTCACTTGAGAGAAGATGAGGTAAGAGCGGAATCTTGATAGGATGAAGGATACTGAGATACATTGCCCAGGGAAACCATGGCCACCTCAGCCAGTATGAAAGAATTGCTACTACCATGACATGATTAGAGGCTTGGGGGGAAAAGGCATATGCTGTCCCACATATCCAAGGACTTAAAAGGGTATCTACTGCTTCCGCTTGGGGATGAGGCACCCATGTGAGGAACCTCTGCAACCTGGCATTCACTGCTGAGGCAAAGAGATCAATTTCCAGGGAATCTTGCAGATTCATGATCTAGTTCAGGCATATGCAATCAGCGGACCTCCAGGTGTTGCAAAACTACAAGTCCCATAATGCCTCTGCCTCTGGGTGTCTTGCTTGTGGCTGTCAGAGTCTTGCTATGACTCATGGGATTTGTAGTTCTGCAACAGCTGGAGGTCCGCTAATTGCATATCCCAGATCTAGTTGAATACTGAGGGGTGAAGGAACCCATTCATTGCTTTCCTGAATGTTCAGAAACAGATGGTCTGCTTTCTCGTTCAGGTGGCCCGTAAGGTAGACTACCCTCAGTTCCAGCAGGTTCCTCTCGGCCCACAACATAATGGGCTCCACCTCCCTCAATAAAGGGGTGCTGCGTGTTCCCCCAGTCGCTGGATATAAGACACCGCTGCCCTGTTGTCCATCCGTAGCAAAACTGGTTTGTGTAGCAAATTATCCTCTAGGTTCATCAGGGCTAGATAGGCCACCCGCATCTCCAGTATGTTCAAGACTATCCCTGTAGTGGGAAAATCACATTTCCCTTGGATTGCAAATTGATTGCAGTGTGCTCCCCAGCCTTTTGTGCTTGCGTCTGTAGTAAGTATGGTCCAGGAGAGGCACTGCAGAAATCCACCAAAATCATCCAATCTCCCGGCTTTACCACCTGGATGATTGTTTGCAAAGGTTCCATGTTGAAGGTTTCTAAATGAATGGAACAAATCAGCCTCGGTCTCCACTCGCCTTTTTTCTTTTTTGGACGAGGAAAAGAGTAGAATAGAATCCTGTGAATCACCGCCTGATGATTTTGCAGCAGGAGCAGAAACTGCTGTAGCGCCTCCGCCTTCTGCAGAGAGACTAGGATTCTCATTAGGGCAAAGGAATCTTGCGGAGGATGGCCTGAAAATGTCCAAAGATTTCGAATCGGACGGTGGAGACCACCCAAGGGTCTATGCAATGGTTGGACTAGACCTTTGAAAAGTGTTTTAACCTGGTCCTGACCAGAATCACTTGGGGAGGCCTAACGTCAAAATGCCTTTGTAATATCCAAATGCCTTTGGAAAGACTCTTCTGCTTATTTGATTTTAGAAAAGTGGCTTAAGTTCTTCCCCAGTTCTTCTAATGCCGCGTACACATGGTCGGAAATTCTGATAACAAATGTTCAAGGTGAGCTTTTGGTCGGATATTGCGACCTTGTGTAGGCTCCATCGGACATTTGCTGTTGGAATTTCTGACAACAAATTTTTGAGAGCTGGTTCTCAATTTTTCCGACAACAAGTTCTTGTCGGAAATTCCGATCGTCTGTATGCAATTCCGATGCACAAAAATCCTACGCATGCTCGGAATCAATTCGATGCATGCTCGGAATCATTTAAATTAATTTTTCTCGACTTGTCGTAGTGTTTTACGTGACCACGTTCTTGACGTTCGGAATTTCCGACAACATTTGTGTGACCGTGTGTATGCAAGACAAGTTTGGGCAAACAATCCGTCAGAAAACAATCCACGGTTTTGTTGTTGGAATGTCCGATCGTGTGTACGCGGCATTAGGCTCCCTGTTGACGGAGCTGTGAGAAGATTCTATTTCTTGAAGATTGAAATTTGGAAGAAATCACTCTAGATTGCCTCATCATTTCTTCTGGAAGTAACCCCGACTTTCATCCAGTCACCCTGGAGATCACTTTATCGAGTCTGTCCCCAAACAAAGACTTCTCATTATAGGGGATTTTACACCAGTTCTGCTTAGGGGCTGCATCCGCAGCCCATGGCTTTCACCGACAAAATCAGAGCCTTTATTATGTCGTCCTTTGGCACATCTTCTGTCAAATGGCCACCTCTATGTTATGAGACCAGACCCTAATAGCGTTTGAAACTGAAGTAAACGCAACTGCTGGCCTGCAGGTGCCCCCGGACGATTGGTAGGCCTTTTTAAGATCAGAATCGATGCGTCTATCTAATGGGTCTTTAAAAAATCTTCCATTGGTAATGTGATGTTTTTGGCCATGTGAACTACTGCTGCGTCAACTACCGGTGAGGTGTCCAATAGTGTTGAGTATGATTCTGCTAACAGGTAAAGCTTATTTAGGTGATTCAGGGAAAAACGTTTTTCCATTTTCTTCCACTCATCCTCTATGAGGTCCTTCACTTCCTCCTTAACCCTCTTCCCAGCCTATTGTTTGCTTTACTGCTGAGACAAATGGCTGAACTAAAGAGAAGCTGAATCCTGATGGTTCTGCCTCATCAGAAAAATCTCTGGACATAACCTTGTCTCCTGCAGTTTTAGGAGGGAGGACTGGTGCAGACACTAATGGATCACTGACAGAGGGGCCTGGAAAGATTACATGCGAGGTTTCATCTTGCACACTTGGCGCAGCCTGCTGGGAAGGTGTTGGCCCCAATCAGTTCCCCCAGTGAGTCCTTGACAACATTTTTGATCAAGTCCGCACCTGTTGGGCCTCAGCCTCTCCCTGAGCGACACAGCTTTTGAAATAGTCTTTGCAGACTAACTTATCCACCATAGGGACAGCGCCACAAGCCCGACACCTTCTAGAGCTCTCCCGTCTGGGAGAATTTGAAGATCGGTGCCTCTTAGAGGATGTTCTTCATAGTGATCAGAGTGATGTCGAGATCTAGATAATCGACTGCATTCAGGGCTTGGATGAGAATGATCTGCATGTTGGCCAGAAGTCTTCTGAGGTCGCGTACACATGGTCGATCCATCCGATGAGAATGGTCCGCGCTCCTGCACGCCCCCTGGGGCGCGCACACGGGAGTCTCCGTGACCGCCGGGTCCAGAGGACACGGCGCATCACGGATTGCGGTAAATTGCCGCTGATAGCGGCCGTTTACTACGTGAACTCTCTGTCCAATGACAGAGCAATCAAAACACATTTGATGACGCCAGTTCCTCCCTCCCCTCTCTGTACTGATCAGTACAGTGTGAGAGGGATAGAGCGGGTGTTAGCCACGCTGTGGGCTGGATCTGTGACAATTGCAGTCACAGATCCAGCCATCCATGCTCAGCCATCCCTACAATACTGTACAATACCCCTGCCAATACTCTGCAATACCCCTGCCAGTACCCTGCAATACCCCTGCCAATATTCTGTAATACCCCTGCCAGTACTCTGCAATACCACTGCCAATACTCTGCAATACCCCTGCCAGTACTCTGCAATACCCCTGCCAGTACTCTGCAATACCCCTGCCAATATTCTGCAATACCCCGGCCAATACTCCACAATACCCCGGCCAATACTCTGCAATACCCCGGCCAATACTCCACAATACCCCGGCCAATTCTCCGCAATACCCCGGCCAATACTCCGCAATACCCCGGCCAATACTCTGCAATACCCCAGCCAATACTCTGCAATATCCCGGCCAATTCTCTGCAATACTCTGAAATACTCTGCAATACCCTGCCAATACTCTGCAATACCCTGCCAATACTCTGAAATACTCTTAAATACCCTGCTAATACTCTGCAATACCCTTCCAATACTCTGCAATACCCTGCTAATACTCTGCAATACTCTGAAATACCCTGAAATATCTGGCCAATACTCTGAAATACCCGGCCAATACTGTGCAATACCCGGCCAATACTGTGCAATACCTGGCAAATACTCTGCAATACCCGGAAAATACTCTGCAATACCCTGAAATATCTGGCCAATACTCTGAAATACCCGGCCAATACTGTGCAATACCCGGCCAATACTGTGCAATACCTGGCAAATACTCTGCAATACCCGGAAAATACTCTGCAATACCCAGAAAATACTCTGGAAAAAAAATGTGTTTTAACCACTTCCCGCCCACCGGCTGTCATATGACGTCCTTGACTTTGTGCAGGGATATCTGAATGATACCTGCAGCTACAGGCATCATTCAGATATCAGCTTTTTCAGCCGGTGATTCTGTACATCTCTACATTATGACGTCATGTCTGGGCCGTCGGAAGTAAACAATGCCGGGGACTCGCCTGGAGAGCCTGAGATCGTAATTTTTTAATTTTATCTCATGCTTTTCAGCCTGGAGGAGAGATAAAAGAGGACCTATCACACACTATTCCGGAATGTTTACATCCCTTGTAATAGGAATAAAAGTGATAAAAAATAAATGTAAAAGGGAAAGTGTAAAAAAAATGTAAGTAAAATAAACAATAACATTTACAAAAAATACACGTGTGAGGTATCACCGCGAAGGGGTCTAAGCCCCGTTTCAAACTAAGGTGGTTTCCTGGTGTTTTAACTCTATAAATAGCAACTGTAAAGCGCCTAAAAACTACCTCTCATTCATTTCAGTGTGACCTTTCACACTGGGGCAGTGCGTTTGCTGGACGTTAGGAAAATTCCTGCGAGCAGCATCTTTGGGGCGGTTTTGGAGCACTGTATACACGGCCCCCATAACGCACTGCCCATTGGAACGAATGGGCATCGCTTCGGAAGTGGTCCAACATGGGTGTTTTTAACCCCTTCTTTGGGGTTAAAAGGCCCCGCTAGAGGCTGAAAAGCACCACTTAAACAACGCTAAAGTTCCGCTAAAATGAGCAGCACTTTATCGCTAGCGCGGCCGCAGCCCCAGTGTGAAAGGGGTCTAAGTGCCATCCTGTCATGGTTTCCATACTAAGCATGTAAGAGAATGCAATAAACTCCGCCAAGAAGGTGAACAAACCTCACATAAAACCATGGCATGTTAATATAAGAAGCTTTTTGCACACTCCAACTTCTAATTATTTTATTAACATTTAACAGATTCATGAGGCGTAATACAATGCGAGGAGCAAGATGGCGCCTTAAACCTCTCCAATGTGCGACTCCAATGAAACACGCAAGACCCTCGGGTGCAGTAACATGGCCGCCCTTTTTTTAACTCATTCACGCCCCCCTGTTGCCAAGGGAGACGGGTGTCCGCCTATTCCATTGGCGAGCATGGTCTCCGCCCATAGACTGATAGCCAATGCGGAATAGCGCTGGCTAAGAGAGCGAAACCCTATTGGTCTGAAACGCGGTCGTGCCGTATGCTGTCACCAGAGGGCTTCCTTTGCACAGGTCGTCGCTGAGGGGGATAGTCCGGCGTCGCCATTTTGTTCGCCCGCTTGTGATACCCGCGCTGCGTGCCGTGAGCTGGGAAAGAGAGGATGGGGGATCATTACCACCGAGGCGGATACCCACCGGGGCCTCCCAGGGATTTCCGCAGGGATGACCGATGTAAGTGAGGACGGGGGGAGACACAAAGCCATGACTGAGAGAGGGCAGAGGAACAATGGCAGCGCTGGTCACACTGACTGGGCCCCCATAGACAATGAGGGGACACCTGAGGGCTCAGGTGCTGTGACTAGGCCTTGCTGTGAATTAGTAGGACTCCTTATCGCCCAGTAAGGCGCGTGAGGGGCCCGGGAGTGGATGAATGTCTATTGTGGGGGGTGTGGAGGGATTTCTGTCCCATTGCTGGTCTAGCTGATGGTGTTACGGGTCTTTAAAGGGGACCGTCACCCTACAGGGCATGTTGGCATGCCTCCTCCGTCTCACTAATTTTTTTTTTTTTTGTAAGTGCTTTATTTGTGCCACGCTCCGCTCCTAGATTGTAAGCTCTAAAGAGCAGGGCCCTCTGATTCCTCCTGTATTGTAACTGTCCTGTCTGCCCTGTGTTGGTGCTATATAAATCCTGTAGTATTATAATAATAATAATGTGGCCTAGGCAAGGATGTCTACCCATCCCCCTCCCGTGTGTAGATATGCCTAGGGCACATCTACACATGGAGGGTAGACATCCTTGCCTAGGCCACATCATTATTATTATAATACAGGATTTATATAGTGCCAACAGTTTGCGCAGCGCTTTACACATAGGAGGGGGAGGGTAGACATCCTTGCCTAGGCCACATTATTATTATAATACAGGATCTGTATAGCGCCAACAGTTTGCGCAGAGCTTTACACACTGGAGGGTAGATATCCTTGCCTAGGCCACATCATTTTTTATAAAACAGGATTTATATAGCGCCAGGAGAGAGCCCTGCACCACATCAGCGCCCTTCCCCCCTCCCCCGCCATCTGCACACATGCACTGGGTTTGCATGCACAAAGACCACTACTAAGGATGAGCTCAGTCATGTGCAGAGCCAGCTGATCTCTGCAGCCACGGGTCGGGAAAATGTCTCACTGCCTGCTATTAGCGCATTGCAGCGCCGACTTTCTGTCCGGCTCCGAACGCGCCTGAGCCCATCCTTGCTAGGGAGGTCCGAAACCTTCCCTGTCTATGCGTGTGTACTGACGGGCTCTGCCAGAACCTTATAGGCCAGGCCGAGCCCATGGATACATCTGAGCATGTGCAGTAATGGCAACACCGGGGGAAGCGAATGCGAACGTCACGATGAGGATATTTGCCAGCACACCACGGATTGACAAGTAGCGGCCAGACAAAGAATAATCACATTATAGAGCAGGTAGTGCAATGTTTTGGAGTCACGCAGGACCCCTTCGTTAAAGCGGGAGTTCACCCGAATTTTTTTTTTTAACATTAGATTGAGGCTAATTTTACTAAGCAGAATCGGGTGTTTTTTTTTTTAATGAATGCCGTACTTACCGTTTTAGAGATCGATGTTCTCCGTGGCTTCCGGGTATGATCTTCGGGACTGGGCGTTCCTATTTGATTGACAGCCTTCCGACGGTCGCATACAGTGCGTCACCAGTTGCCGAAAGAAGCCGAACGCCGGTGCGGCTCTATACAGCGCCTGCGCACCGACGTTCGGCTACTTTCGGGAACTCGTGACGCGCTGTATGCGACCGTCGGAAGGCTGTCAATCAAATAGGAACGCCCAATCCCGCAGCCGATACACGGAAGCGGCGGGAGAACATCTATCTCTAAAACGGTAAGTACTGCATTGATTTAAAAAAAACACCCGATTCTGCTTAGTAAAATTAGCCTCAATCTAATGTTAAAAATTGATTTTTTTGGGTGAACCTCCACTTCAAGCCTGTGACTCATGAGTCCTGTATGACCCGTTGCACTACATGCTCTGTGATGTAATTATTCTTCATTTAAAAAAAAAAAAATGTTTAGACGCTACTTGTTGTTCTATACACCATAGAACAACAAGTAGCGTCTAAACATTTTTTTTTTTGGCAAACATCCTCATTGTGACTTTCTGAACCAGTTTCCAGCTGATTGTTGCTGCAGCAATCAGATCCTTAGAGCACAGGTGTCAAACACAAGGCCCGTGGGCCAAATCCGGCCCTCCAGGCCATTTCATGTGGCCCTCACCTCTTCTGCAGCTGCAGGAGAGCTCCAGCCCTTCCCTAGATAGACCCTTACTTTCTGCTTTCAAGCAATGCATCCAGCTTCTTCCCAGCAGCAGCATAAGGAAAGGGGGGTGTACTGTGGTGTAAGGGAGAGTGGGGGACTCAACTTCTGATGGTGGGGGGCTCATGACATCTAATGTAAAGGGGAGGGGATGCGCTGGACATCTAATCTTACAGATTTAACCGGCTCTTTTGAGGACAATAGTAATGCTGATGCGGCTCACAAAGAAATTGAGTTTGACTCCCTTGCTTTAGAGCTTCATCCAAGAACGTTTGATGGGAATATGGAGTATTATTGAATGCGGCGCTCAACCTAAAAGGAGAAGTTATGCTTTAAAGCTGAATTCCATCTTTCCACCCACTTTATAAAGTTAGTTTGGGCCAAGCTGGCCCAAACTATGTCCCTCACTAACCTGAGGCCGCCGGATGTGCTGTATAAACAGTGTGTAGCTGAGGCTCCATACCGCACTGTGTTCCAGGTTCGAGCCGAGACTTCATGTCTCATACCCGGAGCACACTAGAGTCTATCTGATTGGCGTTTAGAGCAAGCAATGTAGTTTGTCAATGAATGCAAAGCTTCTTTGATTGGCTGAGAGGTTGTGACATCATTAGCTCACCTCTCTGACTCGGCCAATCAGAGGAAGCTTTGTATTCATTGATGGAATACATTGCTTGCTCTGAGCGCTGTTCAGACTCATCTGTGTTCTGGGAATGAGACAGGAAGTCTCGGCTCCAACCCGGAAAACACAGTGCATTATGAAGCATCAGCTACATACTGTTTATAACGTACATCTAGCAGTCTCACGGGTTAGTGGGGGCGCCTGCCTTTAGGCTACTCTCACACTAAAGCGTTTTACAGGCATCTGCAGCCCGAGCGCTTGCAGGGTGGGGAAAAAAGTCCTGAGAGCAGCATCTTTGGAGCGGTGTATGCACCGCTCCTGACATTGAAATCAATTAGAGTGGAGACTGTGAGCCAGGCCTTCTCATTCAACATCAGTGCCTGACCTCACAAATGTGCTTCTGGAAGAATGGTTAAACATTCCCATAGACACACTCCTAAACCTTGTGGACATCATTCCCAGAAGAGTTGAAGCTGTTATAGCTGCAAAGAGTGGGCCAACTCGATATTGCATTCTATGGACTAAGACTGGTATGCCATTACAGTTCATGTAAAGCAGTGTTTCTCAATTCCAGTCCTCAGGCCTCCCCAACAGGTCAGGTTTTCAGGATTTCCCTCAGATGAAAAGGCTGTGGTGATTACTAAGGCAGTGAAACTGATCAAATCACCTGTGCAAAATAATGCAAATCCTGAAAACCTGACCTGTTGGGGGGGGGGGGGGGGCTGAGGACTGGAATTGAGAAACACTGATGTAAAGGCAGGTGTCCCAATACTTTTGGTAATTTAGTGTATATTACATTTCTGGATTTTGGTTTAATACCGCTTTAAAGAGGAACTCGGGCCTATCTCCCCATTTCTTTACTTTTGACCCCTAACCTGATGGTGGTATCTGCCCATTTCAGATACCCATCCAGTGTTGTCCCGCTGAGACCATCTCATGCCCAGCCACAGCTCCTTTCCACGCCACCATGTTATCTCTGACGTCATCGAGGGGCCTGCCATCTCTTCTGGGTTTAGCAGTCCTCTTGATGACTCGCTGATAGGCCCGCCCCCTCCTCCTGTTCTTGAATGAAAGGATATGCCTCCTGGTATAGTTGACATACATATCCTGGGAGGCACAGCAGGCAGTATGCGTGTCATTTGCCTAAGGCGATTGACATGTGCGGGGTAGACTTTAAATAAAAAAAAAGAAAAACAAAAGCAGTGCCCTATACCTGCAGAGGAGAGGTGGGATTGTCCTCGGGAGGCTGAAGGTCTGCTTTATTTAGCAAAATTTGGTCTGAATTTATGACAGTGGGGTGAATGTGTATCATTCATTCAGCAAATCTTTATAAATGCAGCCCTTCGTGTGAAATCTACCATTTAGAATCATTCCATTGCACATGTATGCTTGTAGAAAAATCTTATAAACAAGTATATCATTTTCAGTGTGAATGAGGCCTTGGTTGTGGACTGCATGGTCTGCCTTGATGTAAATCACGTGTTTGGGGCGAAGAATGCTCCGTGCACAGTGTGATTGGCTCTAAGGCTGGGTTCACACTTATGTGAATTGGATGCGGATTTCCCCGAAATTTACCAAAACTATGTAGTTTAACTCCTTTAAAGCAAGGTTCCAGTCATGTTTTTGTTGAGTCAGCAGCTACAAAAAGTGTAGCGGCTGACTTAATAAACAACCACCACCTGTCCCACGATCCAGCGGTACACTCACCCGCGCTGGGTTTTCCTGGTGTCCTCCCTTGGCGGTGCGGGCATCTCTACTATGGGCACCGGCTGTGACAGGGTGCCCACTGAGCATAAACAATGTGACTGGTCCCGAAGCCTCCTAGGACCTGTCATGTGTCCCAGAAGACTTTGGGAGGGAAAACTTCTGCTTCCGATGGCCTAAGGAGCCACAAACAGGAGTCGGTGGAAGAGGCCTTAAAGCAGAAATTCAACTTTGGGGTGGAACTCCGCTTTAAGAAATCGATAATGTCTATCCAATCAGGCAAGCAGTTGTACTTCATAGTTATGGTTTAAATTTAGGCAATGGTACTGTCAGATTGTAATGTATATGGTCAGATTTGTTTCCTCTAATCCATCTGAAATCACCTAATGCCCTGTACAATTGGAAATTCCGATGGGATAAAATCTAATGGTGTGTATGCAAGCTGTCTTGCATACACACTGTCGGACCAAATTCCGACTGTCCAAAACGCGGTGATGTAAAAGACTACGACGAGCCGTGAAAAATTAAGTTCAATGCTTCCGAATATGCGTCGACTTGATTTGTTTTTTTCTCCGTCGGTGTTCCACACAGACGATCGGAACAGTGACGCCCTGTGTTGCTGTTACAGTCAGTGCTTTGAAAATCCGACGCCCATCTTGGTACACCCTGCACTCGGCCACAGTATGCTAGCAGCGGGCTGCGTGTAACAAGATGTCCGCTGCTTCTTTGAGGCCGAGTGCAGGGTGTACCAAGATGGGCGTCGCAGAGGCAGCATATAAAAATATATACTCTTGTGCCATCCAGCCAGTACCACTGCCAGCTATCAGTGTGTGCCACCTATCAGTGCTCATCACTCAGTGCCAGCCAGTGAGAGAGAGAGAGAGACTTGTAAAGCGCAACACATGCAAACTGAATCGCCTCTGGGCGCTGTATCCATTTCATGGGTAAGGAACCCCTTGACCTCAGAAGAGATGGGTTTTAATCTTTCTCCTGAAGGCCAAGTGGTCCGACTCCAGTCGGATGGTGGTTGGTAGTGCATTCCACAGGCGAGGTCCCTGGACTACAAATCTTCGATCTCCTTTGGACTTGTATCTGGCCTTGGGTATCTGGAGGAGGTTTTGATTGGTGGATCGCAGAATGCGATTGGGGTTATGGGCTTTTATTTTTTCGCATAGATATTGGGGGGCGTTGCCTTGAATACACTTATGTATTAGGCAGAGTGCCTTGAAAGTGATTCTGTCTTTTACCGGCAACCAATGAAGGGATCTCAGTGAAGGTGAGATTGATTCCCATGGTTTTTTCCAGTCACTAGTCGAGCGGCCGTATTTTGAACGACTTGCAGACGAGTGATTTGGTATTTGGGGAGTCCTAGATAGAGGGCATTTGCGTAGTCGAGTCTGGAATTGATGATTGTTCCCACCACGACTGCAATGTCCTCTTTTGGGATAAAGGAGGTAAGTCGGCGTAGTAGGCGCAGCAGATGGTGGGATCCGCTGACTACTGACCCTATTTGTGCATCCATTGTCATGTAGGTATCGAAAATGACTCCGAGACTCTTGACTTTGGTGCTAGGGGAGATAGTTTTACCCAGAATGGGTGGGGGAGTCCATGTTAACGCGGGGTGATTTTTCCGGTTAGCGTGAAACAGGAGAAGTTCTGTTTTCGAACCATTGAGTTTAAGATAACTGTTTGTCATCCAGTTATCTATTAGAGTAAGGCATTTCTCTAGTCCAAGAGAATGATCCTTTTTGTTGCAGATGCGGAAATACAGTTGTGTGTCGTCTGCATAGGAGTGGTAAAGTAACTTCTGGTTACTGATGATTTCAAAGAGAGGGCGAAGATAGATATTAAACAATACGGGCGATAAGGGAGATCCCTGAGGGACTCCGCATGACACTGTACGTTTTTCAGAAGTGAAAGACCCCAGTTTCACTATTTGTGATCGGTTTTCCAAGAAGGAGGAGAACCAGGGTAAAACACCTTCAGCGACTCCGGCTACTACAGCTAGCTTAGCCAGTAGTAGTCCGTGGTCTACAGTGTCAAAAGCCGCGCTTGGGTCCAGCAGTATCAGGAGACAAGATTCTCCTTCGTCTGCGTCATCCCATATTTTTAGCAGCGCCGTTTCTGTTCCGTGACCCGGACGGAAGCCTGATTGAAACGGATCGAGTAATTTATGGGTGTCTAAATGCTGTTGCAGCTGTTGTACAACTACTTTCTCCATTACCTTGGAGAAGACATTTAGAGCTGTTATGGGCCTCCGGTTGTTTGGGTCTTTGGGGTCGAGGGTAGTTTTTTTTTAGAATTGGTTTTATTGTACCTTGTTTTAGTGCCAGTGCCACCTATCAGTGCCCAGCAATCAGTTTGTGCCACCTATCGGTGCTCATCACTCAGTGCCAGCCATCAGTGCGTGCCACCTAATCCTAACAGTGCTGCATATTAGGGCCTCCTCATCAGTGCCACCTATGAGTAATGCTTAAAGTTTCGGTAATCGGTATCGGCGAGTGGTATCGGGACAACCCTATTTTTTACCCCCATCTTTGTATTGTGCATGATAAACCGCCTAATACTGCAATAGATTTGTGTAGGCACCTTTTTCTTGTGCGTTTCTCACTTGTGGGTCAGCCTATTGAAATTAATTGGCAGCCCTAAATGTGATGTGCGGAAACTGAATGAGTTTGTTACGCCTCCACTGTTTGAAGGAAGCCTTAAAGTGGAGGTCCACACAAAAATGGAACCTGCGCTTTCTGGATTTCTTCCCCCCTCCGGTGTCGCATTTGGCACCTTTTAGAGCAGAGCAGATACCTGTCTAAGACAGGTATTTGCACCCACTTCCGGGCATAGACCCCACATTATCTGCGGAAAACTACGCCAAGTCTGGCGCACACAGGTCCCAGAAAACAGCAGGGACCAGTGGCATTGCACAGCAAGAGCCGACATTGCGCAGTAGGGGACCAGGAAGTGAAGCCGCAAGAACCACACCCAATGGTTGATTTTAGTTTCAGAAGGAAGTAGAATTGAAGTCATGTGACGCCACTGGATACTACAAAATGAAGGTAGAAAAACTGAACCGGACCCCTAACCTTTGTGAACCGGCTCCAATTTGCATGTATATAAACCCAGCCTTAGAGGGGAAAACTTTCAATGAGGGCACTAGATCTGATAACCCTGGTGTCAACCAGGGATTCCCTCACCTTTAAAGGGATTTCCTCCTTTTTTATTTAATTTTTTTTGTTATGGGACAGGAAGTAAACAGAAATCTCCCAAATAGGACACAGTTGGCAATAAAAAATTGCAGGGATTATACTGTATATTTTACCGCAAGGGGAAACCAGCCTTCTCCTTTTAAGCATGTTCCACACATGCCAACATGGACTTTTTCTGCCAGTGGATTACTGTACTGTTTGTTTAAAAAAAAAAAAATTGTTATCCTTGCACATTTTGTATATTACTCTGAAATCTATGTATAGCTGGAACGTCATTCATTCTGGAAATGTTGGTGAGACGAACAAAGCCACATATATAATGGAGGGAAGCTGTCTTGGAGAGGGAGCTTTGTGGTATAATTTGTGTGATGTAAAACAGAATTAAAAGTAATTATTTCCTTTTTCAGATTATGGACATGGACCGGACAATTATGGCCCTCCAGGAGGAGGGTTTCCACCTCACGGCAGACCAGATCCTATTAAGCAGGAGCGAGACCAGTTATATGACAGGAGGCCTTTGGATCCAGGACCTCCTATGCATAGTATGGGTAATTATTGGCAAATTCACCTTTTATACAGTTTGTTCAATGTAGAAATTGCCTCTGGTGGAAGCTTTGTTCATTATACAGTGAAGTCAATTGGGCAGTAAAAATATGAGCATTTTCTCTAGTATTCACTGGGCAAAATAGTATTTGCCCATTTGTCGGACACATAACATGGCAGTGTGTCTCTCTTTTGCTGTATCACATACCTGGTACGTGATCGGCACTTCTGGTAGGGATTACACACAGCACAAGCCAATCAGCAGGTACTGACCAATGGATGACTGCTGGCACCCGCTGATCAGGGAGGACAGAGCTCTGCATATGTAAACAATAGAGACCTCTATCATTTCGGCAAGGCTGTGCTGGATTTTGTTTTCTTGCAAAGCAGAGATTAAAAACCAGTACAGTACACACCTAAACATTGGTTAGGCACACATTTAACCCATAATGAAACCGCTTCTGAATTAACTCCCCCATCACTCTTCTACGCAGCAATCTTAAAATACCTGCATGTGCACAGATGTGCTACTGGTCTCTTCCAGGCATTGGGAGCAGAAAGAGACTGGCAGCACATCTGCGCACATGTAGTGGATATCCTCACATTTGTGCACATCCACAATAATCTGCCGGAAATATGTTGCAACGTTACGGCTTAACCCACTGCCTCCGGGGGATAACTGACGTAGCAGGGCCCAGTCTAACCCCCGATCGGGTTGCATAGAATGCATTAAGGTGAAAAACCTTGAGGGCTTACAACACCTTTAAGTATCTGTTGGAGGCAAAGACCATCATTTATTTGTGGCAATTTTTTTTGCAAGCCTGCAGGTAGAGCTGCACAATTAATCGTTAATTGTGATCTTGATTCATCCTCCCTGACATCTCCAATGCAGAGCTTGGAGAGACTTATCGGCTGTCAAAAGAAAATATCAGGCAGTCTGCCAAGTTTTTAACAGGAAACATTACTAACGCTTCCTTCTTAGATCAAAGGGATAAACTTCTGGGTGTGTGTGTGTGTGTGTGATAAATATCTGGGCAGTCTGACAAGTTTTTAACAACCTAAAACATTGTAAACTAACTTCCTTCTTAGATCAAACTGATCAAATGCAGGAAGTTTAACCACTTAGTCTAAATCTTTTTCTGACACTTGTTACTTCAGTTAAAATCTATTTTTTGCTAGAAAATTACTTGGAACCCCCAAACATTATATATATTTTAGCAGAGACACTAGGAAATACAATGGCAATTGCTGCAATATTTTACGTCACACTGTATTTGCCCAGCAGTCTTTCAAATGCAATTTTTTGGGAAAAAATAAACTTCAATGAATAATAAAAAAAAAAAAATTAAACAGTAAAGTTTTTTGTTTTAATGTGAAAGATGATGTTACGCCCCGAGAATCGTGATCTATCTTCTAAGCAAAAAAAATCGTGATTCTCGTTTTTGCCAGAATTGTGCAGCTCTACCTGCAGGACTTGTGAATGAAATAAAAAGGCGCTTGTCAGTGCCCTCACACTTCGTTTGGGGGGCAGGGGTCAGGGGGAGAGGAGGCATGATACATGTTCCGTCCTAAATATGGGTAACATTTTCCAAAAGGTGAACTTTTTCCTTTAATTTGAGAAGCAGTAACCCACAGCCATTGATAATGAAGTAAGATTGGGGCCATTTCATAGACAGGTTACTTTGTAGGGAGCCCCAAATACTAGAGTACTCTGGTAAGCAAAAAGCAGCTTTAATGGTA
Organism: Rana temporaria; assembly: GCF_905171775.1. Classification (NCBI taxonomy): domain Eukaryota; kingdom Metazoa; phylum Chordata; class Amphibia; order Anura; family Ranidae; genus Rana; species Rana temporaria. Next base: position 40,148,768 of record NC_053497.1, read on the forward strand.
ACTGCCTCTGACCCACAACCACAATTGATTAGTGAGGCCAGCACTCCCAGTAATAGATCAGTATTGAAGAGGGGGATGGGGAGGCCAGAGTCAGAAACTTGAAAGACAGATGCTAATTGCTTAACAGAGCTTCCTGGTGTTCTTTGCTTTCTTTGGGCATTCATCAACAAATCTGGGAGTCACCAGTGCCACCACAACTAGTGCTCCCATTGGAAGATTCTCCCTTTATTCCTGTCCTGGCAACCACCCAAAATTTGTGATAACAGTCACTAGACAAAGAGAGCGAATCTCCCCAACGTGTGTTCCAGTACATTTATGTGCAATAAAAAATGCAGCATGCTGTACTTTTTTAGTACATGAAAGCATAGGAATGATGTAAACTAGACTTATTGAAATTCCTTAATTTTTCTTGCATATGGGTTTGTGCTGCGTTTAACACGTGACTAATTCTGGTGTAAACAAGCCTGAGTGTCTTTGAGACAGCGGCAGTGATTAGCAGAGAATGTATTGGTGAGGTTGGACAATTTTAGTCTCACATAACCTTCTATAGAACACTTGTTCCTCCAGGCCGTTGTGCGAAGGTTCATTTGGAAGATTTCTGATACTCTCCACAGGCAGAGCTAGTCAGTGCAAGACTTTAAGATGAACAGATGGGCAGAAATGACTAGTCAAGGACATTGCATTTACCGACAGATGTGCAGTGGTGTGGCTGCATGCAGTGTCCAGCCTTAAGGCTTCATGTTTTTGCTACTGATTCTGTAAAATATTTCATAAATATACTCCAGGCTTCTCCTTGGACCTGTGTGTGTTTTTTTTTTTTTTATAAAAAAATTTGTGTGCTGGTCTGTGTTCTTTATGTAACTTTATGAAAAATGGAAGGAGGTTGGCTATTCATCACGTCAGCTAGAGATGTATACTTGCATAAGGCGTGCATTCTTTGTACTGAGAAATGCCTCAGCTTGTAAGGGATTCTGTCGGAGGTCGCAAAACGGCAAACTTCCAACATTTTCTACCTCCAAACTCTTTATGATCTTGGGCAGTTTTAAGCACGTGATTTAAAAAAATGGACAAACCCGAGAATACCTTCAGTAGAAGTCGCACATCAAAACAATCAGTAGATCCAGAAATATTGGCTACGTGTGTATGCAAATCTTAACAATTTTTTGAAGGCATTGATCTTGGCTTATCCTTTATTCCAATAACATGGGCACATTGGAGGGTGATAAAAGGGAAAACGCTGCCTTCAGGTTTAAAAATTAAGGAAAGGCTGCCAGCACTGAAAATTCATATCCTAGAGTTAACAATTAAAGAAAAAAGTGCAGCGTTACAAATCAATGAATAACATAATATGTGACGGTAAAGTGCAAAAAAAACTACAAAAGATGCATCTAAATAATAATAAAAGTTATGTGTAAAAGGATTAATACAGTCCACAGAGTAATCTCAAAGGTCCGCAAATGTAAAATAATGGGTGAGCTGAAGTGAAAAGACACTCTGTGAAAAGTTCATATAGACACTCTGAAACGTGCTTCACAGTGCACTCCAACCATAAGTGCAATAGAGCTCCTTACCAGAACTTGTTGACCTCTGCTACAGATGGTCATAAAGCGCTTTAGAGGATTTGGGTCTCCCTCAAACCAAACTGCATCTTTCTTCAGAGCCAATATGTAATGTGTCGCCAACATCGCTCAAAGATGAGACGTAATAGAAGTTTAAAATGCGCACTCATGTGTTGATAAATCAAAACCTGGCTTTACAAGCATTTGTGGCTCCGAATGGCATTTTTACGAGCTTGTAAGCTAGCAGTCTTGACCATCCAATTGGGTCCGCATGCGAGATGACGTCACTGTCATAGCTCCTACCCTACGTGTTTTGTCGGGTGAGGGTGGCGTGCCCGATGACGAAAGCGTAGGGTGGGCCTATGACTTTGGCGTCATCGCATACGCTGAGCTCATTGGATGATCGGCACTGTTAGTTTACAAGTCCATAGGATTGTAAGCTATTCGGGAAGCCACGAACACTTGTAAAGCCGGTTTTTATTTATGTGATTGCGCATTTTAGTGTTTTCAATATAACTTTAGTTATGTCACTTTTAATTATGCTGTTGTGTCTTCAGCTCAGTTTGATTGCTCAGGTCTGTAACTAGATTTGGTTATTTTTTTCTGTTGAGTCTCAGATATATTTTTTTATTTTAGACGTGATGTTTTTCAGACATTTCCTACAAGTACTGTGACCAGTCCTAACACGCGTTGTCTGGTTTCATTACACTAAACAAATTAATGGTTAAAATAATTTAATATATATAACTATATTTTTTTTCAGGTCTAAAGACAGAGTTTAAACAGGAGGAACCTGACCCTGGTTACCGGAGCCCAACTGGATCTGGTCCTCCACCGTCCTTGCAGAACCGCAAAAGACCATTTGAGGAAAAAGGGAAGGGATTCTATGAACACCGCGATGACCGAAGGTGTGTACATTTAGGGATTGCTCATTCTAGATAGGAAGTTACAGATTGGTTTGGAACTTCTGACTCCCAGCTTGTTGTAAAAACTTTGTTCAGAAATGTGTAAAGATTTTAATTAAAGCACTGTGCTGAGACAGACCTGTCAGAGTCCCCCTTTCCTCTATGGGGAGATCAGATGAACACAGACCGCCTGTCCGTTTTTAATTTGATCCCATCCAATCTGCTGGACGGATGGCAAACGTATCGCCACACGTCTGTTTTAAGCAGATCTTATCGGATGGCAAGCCGGTGTCTGTGGGGGGGGCGGGGGGGACAAATCTGGTGACAACCTCCTCCCCATAGAGGTTAATGGGTGACCCGCTCGGATCCGCCTGAAAAACGGACAGGCTGACCGATCGTGTGAAAAGGCCTTAAATTTACAAGTAAAAGAGCATATGCAATCCACATCTCTTCATTGTGTGTATGTATGTGTGTGTATATGTGTGTGTGTATATATATCTCTATATATATCTCTATATATATCTCCTCATAGATAGATAGAGATATAGATATATATATAATCTCTCTCTCTATATATATATATATATATATATATATAGAGAGAGATTATATATATATATATATATCTATATCTCTCCCCTCATTTCTTGTGACAATGGTATTGGTGGTGTAAATTTCAGCAACATTGGCCCTATGTATTGGTAAATCTTTATCACTACTGTTGGTTAGAAATAAAACTTTGATGTTTTTTTGTTTGTTTTTGTAGCGGTAGCGGTAGCAGAGCACGGTCCCCACCAGGTCGTGGAGGGGATGATGAAGATGATCCCTTTGATGAGAGCATTGTTGTCTTGGATAATTGTAAGTTAAAATTTGTTCATCTTACAGCCCACTTGTAGAAATGTTCATATCCTTGTGAGATGTGATTTAGTAAGCAATACATTAATCTAACCTAGTGGGCATCTGGCTTTAACCACACCTGAGCGGTGGTATCATGGGAGCATTCTCAGGAATATGTGTAAGGCTCCATTCACATCTAGGCGTATGGAGGAATAAATCGTGCAAACAGAACTGCAGGACGCCCGTCAGCCAAAAGAAGCTTGTGTACTTATTTTGGGCTGCAGGCATCCTGCGATTCTGTCTTTATCACAATTGCACCCGACGAATCGTGGAAAAATCGCTCTGTGTTGGGGTGCTAATGAAATTGACAGGCAATGCACCGGGAACGAACAGTGATTTGCTATTGTGAATCGCGTTGATTCCAACCACGGTTCGGAACGCAGAGATGTGAACGGAGCCTTAAATGTGCTGTACACTTGATGTGGCCAGGCTGCTACTCAGGGCATGGAAGTGTCGGGAGCTGAATACTTTGAATCAGAGCTGTGATGGTTGTCGCTTGATAGTGATCACCAGACCAACCAGAAATACTGTTGAGGCAAAAAATATCAGAACTACTACACTGTGAACACTTTGTAGCCGGCCAAAGGGAAAAACTCTAGCAGTGAATCCTGTGGCTTAGGAGCCCGATGTCAGACTGCTAGGAGTTGCTCCAAAATATTCTGAATCCATTGACCTTCACGATGAGCTACAAGGGAAAACAATTAAAACTTTTCTACCTCTTGGGATCATTAAGCTTAAACTGAGCTTTTACCTCTATGCAGGGGGCAGAGCAGGGCCCTTGTATTTTGTGTTTGTGTCTGTTATCTTAATGAATGGGCCCATATCACATGGTCTGCTGTTTTCCATAGGGCCCTTTTACACTTGGGAGTTTTTCAATTGCTTTTTTTATTTTATTTTTCTTTAACACAAAGAAAAGCTTGAGGAAAAATGCTTCCCTTTGAAATGAATTCTGTTTACACTGGGCGGTGCACTTCTACTGCAATGAAAAAAATCCTGCTTGCAGTATCTTTGGAGCATGTTTGGGGAGCTAAAAAAAAAAAAAACTTGCCTTCCTATTGAGAGCGATAGAGAATGGCCATATTGAACATTTAAAGACATTTTGACCTTCTTGCTAGAATCACATTCGTCATGAATGTACTAATTATTCTTTACAGGAAGGGGTTACATTTTATTTCCATGTTGGTAGTAATAAAAAGCATTTTCCTATTTCAGATAACAGTGATCTGCACTTCAAACTCAGCAAAGACCGCACAACAGGTTTCCCACTTACCATGCAAGGGTTTGCTTACCTGTGGTCTGGAGCTCGGGCGACACATGGGGTCAGCAGGGGTCGGGTGTGCTTTGAGATGAAGGTAAGGCTTTGTGAGTTCTGACTGGATGCTATGGGGTTATTTACCACATTGATATTTGCCTTTAATGAATGCATAAAAACTTGCTGGGTTTCACATTGCATTTCTGTCCCATAAAGGTTAAGGAAGAAATTGCAGTCGGGGACCTTCCATCCAATGAGCCAGATCCCCATGTAGTACGTGTTGGGTGGTCTCTGGATTCCTGCAGTACTCAGTTAGGTATGAAGTTATTCTCTGTACTTCACAGCAGACACGTTTGAGTGCCAGTTGATATTTATTGCGTGTATGTGACATGTATAAAATACCTTTGTGTTAATAAAATAGAGGGGGGGGTCCGGGGAGTAGAGAGGTAGCGGCTGCTAGTACCGCAAACCCACACCAACTATCGCCCAGACAAAATGTATGAATGGACTTTCTCGGTACTGATAACACAAATCAATGTGGTAAAAAATTCATTTATTATACATAAAATACAGCTTAAAAAAACAGGACTAAGACAATCAACCTTTGTGTTAATATTTTGAGCATAGCTCTACTTTAAAAGAAACCTTCCTAATAAAAACAAGGGCACTACATTGCTGAATTCTCATTCTGTGCATGCTAATGGACTTGCTGTATAATTTTGGGTTAGTGACTTAAAGTGATATTAAAGGTTTTATTTTTTAAATGACAAACATGTCATAGTTGCCTCCACTGTGCAGCTCATTTTGCACAGTGTGGCCCCTGAAAAGCATTTTCTGGGCTCACTCTGCTCCTCCCCACCTCAGATAACCACCTCTGGGAAGCGCTCTCCCAAGGTGGTTACCTTGCGGGCGCGCTTCTGAGTCCTGCATTCGGCGTCCATAGCCACCGAGTGCAGGACTCGGCCCCGACGCCAGCGTCATTGGATTTGATTGACAGCAGTGCGAGCCCATGGCTGCAGGCCCTGGAACCTCTGGCTGTATTTATCAAATTGGTTGACAGTCCAGCAGAACAAAAGTTAACAAGGTTCAAGCTGGAAAGTCTGTATAATAAATTCTAACTTTCATCACCCACTGTAGAATGCCCACGACTTGATCCATCTCACAAAATTATGCCTGCTAGTTTCTTAATTTTAGTTTTGAATGTTTCATTGTTTGCCCAGGCATTCTGATCTGGGCAGGCACTAAAGAGGTCTCTGCCTCAATTTGATACTCTATCCCACCACTCAGACAAGTGAGAGTGAATACAATGACCGGCTTGGATATAAAGATTTCAACCACTGACAACTCTAAATTGTGTTTTAAATGTTGTTGCTTCTTGTTCCCTACCACCCACCTCTATGATTTTGAAAAACACTAGATTGTGATATTGGTTATCCTATAACGGTTTAAATTGGTGTTTTTAAAATATAAATTGTCTATTTGTTTCATAACTTTTTTTTTTTTTTTTTATGTAACAGGAGAAGAACCATTTTCCTATGGTTACGGGGGAACAGCAAAGAAATCTTTGAACAGCAAGTTTGAAAACTATGGGGAAACCTTTGGAGAGAATGATGTCATTGGATGTTTTATTGTACGTGTTTACATTCCTATAGATCTTATTATATGGCTTTTGTCTGTGGGTAAAAAAGTATAATAACAAGAACAGCATTGTTTTTTAAAGTTTTCAGATGCTGTTCGTGGCTCCCCCCGCACTGCTGCATCATTCATTCACAGGGTGTTGTCATTGCACTGTTATAGTCTATGGTTTACTTCCTCCAGCTCTATAACCAAAGGTACCTCCAATATGGAACTGGAGGAACAGTCTGCAGAAGTCTGTAAATATCACCAATGATGCAAAAAAATGCTCTTGGTGTTTATTTGGGGACACCGTAGACAGGTGGCTTATACACTCTGCCATTAGGAGGGTGGACACTATGCAATTAGCAGATGGGAATTGCATGCATCCTTTTTGGCTTCTGGACATAGAGAAGAGTTCAGGTTCAGCTCACAGTCCTACGAAGAAAAATATCTTGGCATTTTTTTTAGATTGATGAGTTCTCCTAGCTGAAAGGTATTTCTACCTGGTCCTAGAGCCCAAACCTAGATATTAACTGTCAGGTACTCAGATCTAGTGAGACATGCTGGCAAATCTACCTTTTTTTAACTGTCTGTACTGGTGCTATACAAGCCATGGACTCGCCAATCTGCTGTGTTCCCCCTTTTTCGCTTTTTTTTAATTGGTTCTTAAATTACATCTTGAAGTGATTGTAAACTCTCCCAGATAACCTTTACCCATTTAAATTGGTAATAAGCACTGTACAAATTGCTCTGTATGAATCAATTCTAGCCTGCTCGGTTTGCTTGTAATCTGCCTTTTTCATTTTTTTGACATCACCAGCGCATGCGCATATTTAGACCGATTCATGGCATGCTTATTATTTAGCTGTCAATCCATTCATTTATATGCATCTCCTCTCTGCGGCACTGCTTCATGATCCCTCAAGATTACAGTGCGATTCACAAGTTCCTGAAACACCCCATGTGACTTGCAATGTCACAGGAGGTATAAACATCACTTTGCATGACACACAGGATCATGCAATTAGCAGACCTCCAGCTGTTGCAGAACTAAAATTCCCATGAGACATAGCAAGACTCTAACAGCCACAAGCAGAGGTGCAAAAGAGATGGGGGTGGTGGCGCTGACTGTTATATACCCTGTGTGACCAGGGTGTGAACCTGTAAGCAATCCTAATGCTAAATAGCAAGGATCAACAGGTTAAGTGAATAGCCAGACTGGATACTCAGTGGTGTAGTAGTGCTAAATATACACTAGATGGCGGTATATGGATAATACCTAAATATGGTAGTAAAATGTGATCAAAATGTGACCAGTGGTATTGTGTTAAACCATAAACAATAATAATTCAGGTAAATACATAGACTCTTCAGTGACATACAGATCTATGCATATTATACACTGTGAACATGATACTACCATCCACAGCTGGAAACAAAAACGTGTACCAGATCAGTGATCAATCAGGTGTGCATTCATCTGGTAATGTGATCAAAGAAATGTATATAAAAAATAATAATCTTTCCAATTTAGTAACTCTAGAGTGTAAACAGTAAATAATAAACAGCAGCAGATATAAAGTTCATTCGGTGGGTGTCATCTTGGTGACTTGCTAGGTGAACAGACAAAATAATTTGAGTGCAGTCGCTGTGGCTCCGGTGCTCCCCCTCATGTATCCCCACTCACCAGAGTTGAACACCCCTGCAGGGGTAACAGGCGTAGGTAGGGATTTCCACCAGATACTCCTCAGCTCGGATCTCCAGGCACTCAATTCTCCCAACGTTCCCTTTAGATTCCACCACGGGGCAAAAAATATAAAGACGGCTGTCTCTATATACCTCCGGAGAAAAAAAGGACAGGGGCTCCCATAGTGTAGTAGTTTTAAAAGGTAGCACTCAGGCTTAAGTTTATTGGCTATGCCAGCACGAAATACAGGTACCAAGAGTACAGGGGTTCAAATATAGTAGAAAAAATATGTCAAATGAAATCAAATAAGATAAAATAAAAAGTCCAGGCTGGTTGGATTTGCCAGCCGTTAGGGTATTAAAAGCAAACAAAAATTAAATTAAAAACTGCTGTGCCAGCAGTGTCCCACTATGCACTTGTAAGCCGGTACTTGTAACAGAGCTGGTTGAGCGGCGTGCGCTCCAGATGCGTCCCAGCTCGTCTCCCGGAAGTGCGTGGGGGTATGCGTGTATCCGCTTGACGATCGTTTCGTCCAATCACGTCTTCTGAAGCGGGTACACGCCTACCTCTTCCTCCAGTTTATATAAGAGACGTCAGCGTGTAACCTCCCGCCCACTTAAGGCATCAACCAATCGGGATTTTATTGCAGGGCTCCCTCCGAATCAGTGGGTTAGCTGAAAGCATTCAATTCCCTTGGGATGTGTTACGGTTACCGCGGACTGAACAATATAACATATTAGGATCTTATAAACACTTCATTAATGTGATTTTATCACCTCTTGCGATTCATACAAAAAACAATGCTTAGACAGGGAAAGCCTCATATATACATATATATATGGAGTGTTAGTAGTGAAAAGTAATAATAATGATAAAAATCAAAATCAAAGCAAGGCTGACATTATGTCCGTGCAGGAGAAATGTTGGGGGTATGTTAATAATATAGTGGATAAGATGGTTCGGAGATGCCTCATTCTGTCCATAATAATTAATAAAACATATATTATAAAAAATGGGTATAGGAGTCCAAGATCTCTCAGATGAATATAGGAAAAATATTTTAGGAGAAATGCAATGTAAATAAAATCAAGGATGGAATAAGTAAAGTCACCACCTAAGCTGGTAGGTGATGGTACCATAACTCATAATATTTTCTAATATATGGGTATAGGTGTAGAGGTAGAACAGTATCGAGAGTATGGTGGACATTCCCATACTATATAGGTATATAGGTCCTACAGAGAAGGAGGGGGGCACAAATGGCACCATATAGGTGGTCCATCAATTAGCATATACACCAGAGGTTATAATGGTCCAATCTAGATAAGCATTTGCCACCACTCCATAAGTACACGTCCTGTCACTCCCCAATACGGGGGTATCGGGGGGTAATAACTCTAATTAGGAGTTCAGTGGGTGGTATACCTCCCTATATGGAAAGTCATTTCTCTTATCATAGCTAGGGGATGTGGGTTGGTATGTGGAGTTGGCAGGTGGCCTATGTACCACTATATGCTGAATATAGAGCAATGGACAGTAATATTAGTAGAGAGCCTAACATCAGTGTGGGGTAAGATCCCCAGTGTCACGGATTAGCCAGGAAGCAGTTCAGATCTATGTCCTTATTAAGGCCATGGGGCACTAGAGTGCCTAATCTATAAATCCAGCTTGTCTCATTCTGTGAGATCGCAACTGTTTTATTACCCCCCCTCCAGTCGTCCTTGACAAGATCGATGCCATAGAAGATGAGCCCCGATGGGTCCTTCTGATGGTATTCCTCGAAGTGACGTGATAGATTGTGTTTAGGGTAGGCACTTTTTATTCTGCTGATATGTTCCTGAATCCTAATCTTTAGGGGTCGGGTAGTTCTACCGACATATTGCAAATGACACGGACACTCAATGACATATGTGACGTGTGTAGTATTGCAAGTTATTAACTCTTTGATTTTATATTCTTTGAAATCGAAGCGTGATTTGAAGCTAGTTTTTCTTCTTGGCTGCTTCTTGCTAACCCGGCATGCTAGGCATTTTTGACATTTATAGAAGCCTTTCAGCTCTGGGCATAATCTGACAGGTTGCGGTGGATCAATAACATTGTGTACCAGATGTTGTCTTAACGATGGAGCCCGTCTGTAAATGAATGTTGGTTTTTTACCTAATATGCTGGTTAAAATTTGGTCTTCTTGAAGAATGGGCCAGTATTTTTTGATGATGTGTTCCAGGTCTCTATACTGAGAGTTGAACCCTGTGATAAAGGCCACATCTGTCATCTTTTGTCTCTTCTTGGCCTTGGGTTCCAGCATTAGGTTCCTATTCATATTCCGCACTTCTTCCTTTTGTCTGGTCAGCTGTTCAGTGTTATATCCTTTTTCTACAAACCTTTTTATTATCACGTCTGCTTGTGTTTCAAAGTCTGAGATTAAATTGCAATTTCTACGGAGTCGCATCATCTGTCCTTTTGGAATATTTGCTTTCCATCTTGGATGGTGACAGCTGGTAGATGGTATATAGCCATTGCGGTCGGTAGATTTGAAGAACGTTTTTGTGTGTAGTTTGGAGCCATATTTGAAGATTAGTAAATCTAGATATTCAATACAGTCTTGGTCACATTTACCAGTAAATGTGAGTCCATATCTATTATCATTAAGGTTTAACAGGAATTTATTAAAGGTGTCTGTTGTTCCGTCCCATAGGATAATGAGATCATCGATGTATCTTCTATACATTTTAATCTGGGGGATATTTTGTCCATACACGTATTCCTCTTCCCAGCAGTCCATTAGTAGGTTGGCGACACTGGGGGCATACCGAGCCCCCATAGCAACCCCTTTTGTTTGCACATAATATTTCTTCTGATACCAAAAATAATTGCACTCCATTGCCATTTGGAGGCCTTCAATGATGAAATTAATTTGTTCTTGCTTGAGTGCAGTTTTTTCGTGTAGGGCTTTTTCTACCCCCATCAATCCATCTACTTGTGAGATGCTGGTGTAGAGTGAATTTACATCGATGGTGGCCAGTAGCAAGCTTTCTGCCCCATCTATATGCTGTAATTCATTAATTAGTTGGCAACTGTCGCGGAGGTATGATTTGCCCTTTTTAACGATGGGATTAAGAAAGGTGTCCAGGTACTCTCCTAATCTAGAGAAAATGGAGTTGATTCCACTGATTATGGGTCTCCCAGGTGGTTTCTCTAGCCTCTTGTGTATTTTTGGGGTATAGTACAGTACCGGTGTTTTGGTTGATTTGGACACTAGATATTCCGCCTCGCTCTTATTCAGTATCCCTAGAATGGTTCCTTTGTTCACAAACTTCTCAAGTCTTTTGGTAAATTGTATTTTGGGGTTGCTTTTCAGTTTTTTATATGTACCCTCAACATTGAGTAGATTTTGCATCTCTTCCTCATAATCAACTTTGTTGAGGATAACCAACCCCCCCCCTTTGTCCGCTGGTCTGATGATTACTTCGTTTCTCTCTCCTATGGCTTTGATGTTCTCCCACACTTTTTTATTTTTTGTTTTCGATTTCTTCTGAAGTTTCCTAAGGTCACTTTCTACCATCTTCTTAAACGCCCCTATACACTGATTGCCTGGTATGATAGGATTGAATGTTGAGTTGTTCCTAAGTTCTGTTTGGACATATTCTGATTGTATAGCTCTCTCTTCGTCAGTACTATTATGGAAATATTTTCGTAAATTGAGTTTTCTCAGAAATTTTTGCAGATCAATGTAAGCTTCAAATTGATCGATAGTTTTCTCTGGCGCATATTTCAGGCCCAAGTCTAATATCTGCATTTCTTCTCTGGATAACTGTACATCACTAAGGTTAAAAATGCCTTTACCTATTGGTGTCTTGGGCGTTTTCTTCTGCCCCCCTCGGCACCCTCTCCTAGTCCTTCTCTTTGGTTTGGTTCTACTTCCCTGTCTTGATACTGGGATCTGTTCCATGGGTTGGAGTGTGTTCCATAATCTTGGTATCCTTGATTTGCCTGATGTTCCCCTCTTCCTGGTGGTCTTCCATGGGTATCCCCTCGGTTGCCATTCCTCCCCCTCCAATTGGGGTTCACATATCCTGTTCGTGGCCTCCAGCGTCCCGGTGGTCTGGTATTTGGGCCGCCCCTGTGAAAACCCCTATTTTCCCTTGTTCCTCTCCCTTGGGAAAGGTGATCGTCACGGGGGTGGTAGTCTCCTGAATAATTTCTATTTCGACTATGTGACCTCCATCTTGGTGGATTTGGGCTTCTATAGTTTTCAGTTTCCTGATAACGTACTCTTCTATTGTCCGGTCTGCCCTGCTGTCTTCTCGGGGTGTGTGTCCTTGCCTGTATCGGTTCCCTTGTATTGGAGGGTAGTTCTTGACTATTGTGGTAACTAGATGTAGCACCGTCATTACCAGTTAGCAATGTTAGTTCACCTTCATCTATGAGGGTATCATCTAACCCTTCTATTGGTTCTTCCATTGAAGCCTGCCATTTGTACACTTGCATGTTTTTGTAATCCAATACGTCTCTTTTGTATTTCTTTTGTTTCTTGGTTTGAATTTCAGTATCATATTTCTTAATTAGGTCCTGCAATTCTCTTGTTTTATCAAGGTAGTCTTGCTGACTAGAGAATGGTGTCAACAATGATTGTATTTCTGTAATGCATTTCTCAATACCTTTGAGTTTAAATTTCCGTCTTTTAACGATCCTAAGTAAGAGTTCATTCTCACTTGTATTGAAGAAGCTATACCACTCATTCATGAGTGCTATATCTTCTATATTGTCATTTGGGTGTACATCCCAACGTAGCCTCCTAGGTGTCATTTTTTCTTTTATATAGGTCTCTAGCGTTGCAATATCCCACCACACTCGTAACTGTTTTTCCATCGTGTGTCTTAATTGTTTCATCAATCCTTGCATGTCCTGCCTATTGATGACTTCTTCCTGGCTGAAAATACCACCAACATCTATATTTCTGCTACTCATGTAGTCAAATAGTGCCATAGCAGCAGGTAAAAGACCACACCAAAGGTGCGGTCCGTAAGAAAAGAGAAAAAGAGGGTGTTGCCTGCGCGTATGTAAAGTAGGTATGAGGAAGGAAAAGAAAAGTGTAACAGACTGCAGCCCCCCCTAAAAAATGTTGTCCAAAGAAAACATAAATAGCCACAAGCAGAGACTTAGAGGCAGAGGCATGATGGGACGCTAATTGCATATCCCTGATCTAGAAGATCCGCTTCATCATATGGATTGTATCAAAAACATATTAAATGATCAATAAATGTGTTGCAAAGCTTGCTCTCCTCTCTATGCTTCAACATGTGGGATATTATTGCCTATACTTATCGGGAATGAAAACAAGGCTTGACTACAACATTACTGAGCATGTGTGAGGTTTACAGCAGAGACAAACAGGGTGGAAGTAAAGTGCTTTTCCGACTCAGAAGACAGTAGCTAAGATGGCGCTGGCTGCAACCAGGAAGTAGGAATTAAATCAACTGCAAAAAAAAGTAAGACACATCCTTAGGGGGGGAAAGAATAATGCAGGATGTTATGGAAAGCTTTATCAGACTGGATTTATTAAGAAGGTGCATTTGAGGGGCTGAGTTTACTTCCTCTTTAATTTCCTGTGCAGACTGACATTGTAGATGCGCTGTACTCTTGTGTAGATATCCTTTGGTGATGGCTGTGTAGTGCCCATGTAGCAAAGGTCAACGCTGCAGCACAGATGCATAGGAATTTGTACAGAGATGTGTGCTGCCATGCTGATCCACGTTGCATAAGGTAAATGCAAGCTGCGTCTCCAGGGTGTTTAAATTGCATCTGCTTGCATTATTTTTTTTATATATATATATATATATATATATATATATATATATATATATATATATATACACACTCTGTAAGCTTGTAAATTGCTCCAAGAACCCAATATTCAAGTTGTGATTTATATTACAAGGGTGGCACTTGACCATGCATTATGTGGGTGTCTGTTAATTGAGGTTGCCCTCAGACTGGCGCAGGTTTAAATGGTGAAATTGAAAATTCCATGTTACAGCAAATAGGGGTACTGGTTACTTATACTTGACACATGTTTTGTGTCTGTTTTTAGTGTAGGAGAGTGCAGATTAACTTTAATGCTCTTATAGAAAAGTTACATGTTCATAATTGTAATGCTCGTGATGCACTAATTACAATGCGTTACGGTTCATAGCACAATATCAAAGCTCTTGTTTTAAAAATCCTTATTTCCTTTGTTTCTTCTCTCTCTATCACTGCAGGATTTTGAAGCACGTGGAGACATAGAGATATCCTTCTCTAAAAATGGACGGCACTTAGGCCCGGCTTTCCGTGTGACCAGAAATACAATAGGCAGCCAAGCCTTATTCCCCCACATACTAGTGAAGAACTGCTGTGTGGAGTTTAACTTTGGGCAGAGAGTGGATCCTTTCTGCAGTATTCCACCAGGCTATACTTTCATCCAGCATCAGCCCCCCTTTGAACTAATACGAGGGACACCAGCCCCCAAGAACAAAGGAGAGTGTGAGGTGAGCTTTCCGCAGAGATCGCAGATGAGTTTTACAATAGCTCTAGTTTGGTATTTACAGTGTCTACATGATGTTGCATTTATCTTTGTAGATTGTGATGATGGTGGGGCTGCCTGGAGCTGGAAAAACAACATGGGCAATGAAGCATGCAGCAGAACACCCCGAAAAGAAATACAATATTCTCGGCACCAATGCCATTATGGAAAAGATGAGGGTAATTTTAATTGTGTAACAGCTTTATAACTGTTCTACCCTTCCCCTGGAAAATTAATGTGGTTATGGTTTGTTTTTATATTTTACTAGAAGAAAATGCATTTTTTATTTTTTTTGTCTTTGTTGCTTGTCGTCAAAGGTTTAATGGTGTAGTTTATTGGCTTTTATCCTGTCTGGATGTGAAGCTGGAGGCATGTATCAAAACTAAATACCAATTTGGGTAGAATGACTTTTTTTCACCCAGGATCAGCTGCGTCAAGTAGATTGACATATGCAAAACATTGTGGTCTTATAGCCAGTTGACCTCAAAGGTGCTTGTGTTCTTTGGGGAGTCCTGTAATAAAGACCTCGGGTACATCTGCTACATGGCCACATTCGTGACTTTGCATACTGTGCGATATGGACCAGTGTAGCCTCAACTGGGAAAATAAGTTGAACTTGTGATAGCAAATTGCTGTTGAGCGTGCAATTCCAAGTGACTGTCCTCCCCTCTCCCATTGCAATGCTGTGAATATTGCTGACATTATTCGGGCTCATTCGAATGCCCTATAAAGGGCAGCAGTGATTGACTAAGATGAGGTTTTATGCATTCAGCTTGTCGCTCTCTCTAGAACTTCAAACTGAAGTAGAATAGTGTAGAGAAAAGTTAATAAAAATTGATAGGTTTCTGCCAGAGCTGAATAGGCTTTCACACAACTCGTACTTTTTTATAATTTTGACTGAACTTCTCCCCAGGTAATGGGTCTCAGAAGACAGCGTAACTATGCCGGTCGCTGGGATGTCCTTATTCAGCAAGCCACAAAGTGTTTAAATCAACTCATCCAGATAGCTTCCCGTAGGAAACGGAACTACATTCTAGATCAGGTAAGACAGAGACTGGAAAGGACAGTGTCAATTTTTTTTTTTTTAATGCCTTGAACACCCCCTCATACACCTTCTTCTTTTTATTTATTTTCTCATTAGACTAATGTCTATGGTACAGCCCAGCGCAGGAAGATGCGACCGTTTGAAGGTTTTCAACGCAAGGCCGTCATAATCTGCCCCACAGATGCTGACCTACTAGATCGTATTGTTAAGCGAACAGATGAGGAAGGCAAAGATGTGCCTGACTCAGCAGTGTTAGAAATGAAAGGTAATTTCTTAATATTGCTCATTCAGGTCTGAATAAAGGGGCACCTTGATTTTTAATCAAGAAACACATGAACAACACTAGTAGATGCGCTGATATTTATATCCCCCCCCCCCCCCCCCAAAAAGCTGGTAAACACTGTGCATGATGGTCCCCCTGGAGCATGGTGATTTGCTGTTCTGAGCCCTGCTATAGCCGCATCATGGGTCGGGGGCATAGAAAATCCCAGCTGCTTAATGTCCAAAATGTCATCCATCAGGAGGTACGTTTAGGAGCATTGTAATTGGTCTGTGCTGTCACATGGGCGTCCCCGTCAGTGGGAAGGAAGGATTTTTCTTTAAAGGTGAACTTGCACTTTAGATAGGGAGCCAAGCCTACATATGAGCATGAATGGCTGCTACCTATACATCTTCTCTTTTTTTTTTTTTTTCATACTCATATGTTAGGCTTGTAAACACACACACTCTCACTAAATGTATAATTTGTTAATATACTGCAGCATCTCTTCCTGTAAAATTCTTATCCCTGCACTCTGCATATTTTTAACTAAAGTAGTTGGTCCCATAGATAGTCCTTGCAAATTTACAACTGCTAAAGGCAGAGTGCAGCAATGGGAAGCATAAGCGTAAACAGTGTGGAGAGCTAGTATTTTGTTGCAGTATGTCTAGTAAAGGATGCCATGCCAGGAAAGTGAATCTGTTGCGCTAATACTTTTTTTTTTTTTTTTTTTTTGCTGTGAGCAAATCACAGGTTCACAGAGAGAAAAAAAAATGGTAATTTATCTAGTTAGAAAATACAAATAAAACTGGTGTTGAAAGTATATGACCGTAATCCTCCAAACTTCTTGTACTTACTAGAGCGCAAAGAGCTTGTCCTTAATTAGCCAGTATCTTGCTCACAGCTTTTTTCAGGGTACTTTAGTAACCAGGGGATATTTTAGGTTAACTTCAACTTTTGATTTTTTTTTTTTTTTTTCAGCTAATTTTAGCTTGCCAGAAGCTGGAGATTTTCTGGATGAGGTCACCTACATTGAGATGCAAAAGGAGGAGGCTGAACAATTAGTCCGCGAGTACAACGCAGAGGGTAAGAAGGCCGGTCCACCTCCAGAAAAGAAGTTCAGGGGCCGTGGCGGAGGACCACCTGGTGGAGGAGGAGGCAGAGGAGACGGAGGCCGAGAAGAATTTCAGCGCTTTGACAACCGCGGCCCTCCTGGAGGGACCAGGGGAGGATTTTCTGGTAGAGGTGGAGGAAGTGGTGGAACTGGGTACAGAGGTGGTGGAGGAGAACGAGGTCGTGGTGAGTACAGATTCCCTCCGATCTTCCTGTATTTTATATCGTGTGAGTAGTATGACCTGGAACATTGTATGTTCGATAGTGGGGGTGAGGCATAACCTTTGTAGGTATGACCTGAGACAGTTGTAACTTAATAAAGTTTAATGCAAAGGATTTATTTTTATTTTTCCTCTCCATGTGATATACAGTAATACCTCGGATTGTGAGTAACGTGGTTAACTAGCATTTTGCAGTACGAGCTATTAAATTACTAAACTTCTTATTTTTTTTTATATCCTAACTCGGTTTGCAGTGCATGTATCTTTTTAGATTACACAGGGTGGTTATATTATATTGCATTGCGTAATGAGCAGAGTGTGTTTGCATCCATTCTGAACTCAGTTACTACATTAGAATATAAACCAGTTTTTTTTATTTAATTTATTTTTTATATATAATATTTGTAAAAAGACAAGTCCATCTAGTTTAGCCAATAGAGAGAAAAAGGAAAAAAATATGAAAGACATTCATATACACAATCCTATAGCCACAGTTGAGGCTAGCAAAAAAAACATTAACGCATGCATGGTCCAGCTTGCTCTTGAAGGGGAAAAAAAGAGTAACAATTGATTAGCATGCCTTTTATGACTGTGTTTTTAATTTGACCCTTTTGTATTTGCAGCCTATGGCCGAGGGGAAAGTCGATGGTCGGGAGGCTCTCAGGATAATGGTTCTGAACATAGAGGAGGCTTTGGCCATAACAGCCAGCAGAACTACAGTCCAGGAGGCAACCAGGGTAGCAGTTATGGCGGTGGCGGGAACTCATCAAGTCTGTCCCAGAATGCACCAAGCAGCTACGGCCAAGTATGTGCTTGCTTGACTGATGTGTACATTTGCCACAACTTTTATAGTGTAACAGTTCTCATTCATTGCTTTCTCTTATTTTTCAGCAGTCAAGCTATGGACAAGGCGGCTATGGCCAGAGTGGTGGAAGTGGATACAGCCAAAGTGGCAGTTATGGCCAGGGTGGAGGAAGCGGTGGTGGATACAGCCAGGGTGGACCAAGCGGTGGTGGATCTAGCAGTGGCACCGGCAGCTACATGCAAGGAGGTGGAAGCAGTGGAGGATATGGTGGTGGAAGTGGTGGAAGCTATGATCAAAGCAGCGGAGGTGGCTATGGCCAGGGAAGTGCAAGCAGCAGCAGCTACAATCAAAGCAGTGGTAGCTACAACCAGGGAAGTGGAGGAAGCTACGGTCAAGGCTCTGGAAGTGGAAGTGGAGGTGGCTATGGCCAGGGTAGCAGCGGTGGCTACAGCCAGGGTACCGGAGGTGGCTACACCCAAAGCAGCGGGAGTGGCTATGGCAGTCAGAGTTATAACAGCAGCAGCAGCCAAAGCTACGGTGGTTCACAAAGTTTAAACCAAGGGTACAGCCAGACTGCTCCACCAAGCTCCTCGTCCGCTCAGTCCTCCTATAATCAGGGAAGCTACAGTCAGCCGTATCAACAGTCCGTAAGTATCAATATCCTGTCATATTAAATGCTCTTGTGTTTTTTTTCTGCCCTTGCTTTTAAGCACATTCATAATAGTCATACTTATGCCTGAAATTCTAAGCACAGTACCCATACATGCAGGCTGCATATGAAAGAGCATGAGGGCTGCAGGGCAAATGGACAAATACCATGTAGAAGTTGAACAGGGCAGACTGTAGAGATCTCATAAATCAGGCTAATAATGAAAGTATCTGTAAAGATTCCACTCCCTTTTTGCTGTAATGTTCAGGTATTGGTGTACAATTTTTATCAAAATAGTGTAAAAGACAAACATAAATAGTTGCCTGTAATGTATATTTGTAGTGGATTGCGGGCAGGTGACACATGTTTGTTGCTGAATGAATAGAGAACTCTGCGCTATGGTAATATAAATATATTAAAAAAGCTGCTCCCCTAAAGTGGTGTGAAAACAACTTTGGCCATGTGGGGGGTGTATAATAAGGGGCGCTAATAGTAAGTGATAAATTCCAAATTGTAGCTTGAAACAATATATTAACTATAAGGTCAACAATATAATGGTGATTTAAAGTGCAAGTGCTTATATAATGACAAAATAGGTGCAAACAGGTCCAAAAAATGCAGCAATGATAAGCATTGGTAAGTCCATGCATCAAATGGTTGACTTGAGAGTAGACCTCATCACCACGGAACAGATATCAAACTGGCGACACCCGCGAAAGATAGAGGTAAGTGCCTACTTACCAGACCACCATGACCCTTCGTATGAAAAAAGGATCAGGTGGAGCTTTAGTACAGTTGGTGGCCTAAGGTCTGTACTGGTACCTGGATGGGACTGGCCAAGAATGGACTCCAACAGAAGAAATTACCATGGATAAAATGAAGAAAAAAGGGCCAATTTATTGTAAAACGGATTAAAAACAAAAGCCAAATGGCCGCTTACTTAAAACCTTGGCACTAAGGAATCAAGCGTATTGCAGCTAGATGTGACGTGGAGCACCAGCTGCACTGTCTCACTCTCGTGGGTAGGTGTAGCGTGCGTTCCACCGCCCCTCTGTGCCAAATCTGGAAGTGGCTGAACGTGACCAGGAATGTTTTTTGCTGTTGGCCAATGTACTGTGCTGTAATTCGTTATCACGTGGGAGGTTATATTGATCATTGGAGAATAATTAAGACCCCTTTCACACTGAGGAGTTTTTCAGGCGGTACAGCGCTAAAAATAGCGCCTAAATGCCGCCTGAAAAACTCCTGCCCAGCCTTCTCATTGTGAAAGCCAGAGGGCTTTCACACTGAGGCGATGCACTGGCAGGAGAGAAAAAAATCTCCTGCAAGCAGCATCTTTGGAGCGGTGAGAGGAGCAGTATGTATACCGCTTCTTCCCATTTAAAACGATGGGAAAACAGCGGCAATACCGCCCGCAATGCGTCTGCAGAGGCGCATTGCGGGCGGTATTAACCTTTTATTGGCCGCTAGCGGGGTTAATACCGCACCGCTAGCGGCCGAATCCCGCGGCAATTCCAATGGCATAGCGGCGCTATACCCCAACGCGCCTCCCGCCCCAGTGTGAAAAGGGCCTTACTGATATAACCACCACGCCCTCCCAAAATAAAAATTACATTGAAAATTTAATGAGTAATGCAGCAAGTCAAAAATTTGTTTTGGGGGGTAGAAGGGAGGGGCTGCTCTTGCATACAAGTTTTAGGTAAAACCCTTTTTGAAGAGGAATAGGATAAAGTAAACAAAGGGGGTACTTCATAAAGCAACTGTATAACTTTAGTAAGGTAAGGTGTGCAAGACTGTTGCTTAAAAAAATAAACTTTCCACATTTAAATATGCACAGCAAGGCGTTTTACAAGTGTGCTAAATGGAAGAAGAATAAAAAGCTGGGGATTGAGCCTCTAATCCATGTGACCTGTCCAAGTCATGTTACCGACTATTCTTCAGTCTTGAGCTGAAAGAACTACCTAGGACCCATAGGCAGTACACCCTGGACCTTCATTTTATAAACTGGCCATAAATGCAGTATGTGGTGCAGACAAAGTTTGCAATTAATAGCCGAGAGCAGATAGTGATATTTGTTCTCCATTATAAATGTAGCCTAAAAAGTTCCCCAGCTTTCATTGAATAAAACAACTTACGGTATTTATTTTACTGCTGGCCTCTTGTTATGTTAAAATAAAATATATATATATATATATATATATATATATATATATATATATATATATATATATATATATATATATATATATATATATATATATATATATATATATATATATATTCATAATATATAATTTTGCCTTATATTTGTCTTCTAGTATGGAGGAGGCCAGCCGTGGAACCAGTATTCGAGCCAAGGACAGGCCCAGAATCCTAGTCAAAGTCAAACACCAGGCCAAGGCCAGTGGAGCCAATATAATTACGGAAGTGGTGGCAGCAGCAGTGGTGGTGGCGGCGGCAGCTATGACCAGTCTGGTCGATATGGAGGAACCCAATGAGATTCTCTAGTGTCCAGTCCCCAGGAATATGACACTGTTTTTGTCTTGCGCCAGGACTGAAAGATCTTAAACCATGTTGGATTATATCGCAATCTTTGTTATCCAAACAAATACAGACACTTGTGCCGAGTCTGATATGGAATAATGGTTTGTTAGCACCAAGACAAAGTACTATGTTATTGATTTTACTGTGTCTGAACAGAAATGCATACAGTGAATAGAATCCCTTTTAGCTAGTAACTGTCCATTTGAAAGTTGTTTCTCTGGAAAAAAAAAAAAAAAAATCCCTTTCTGATGCTTGCATTCCATGCCATGTTAACGATGCAGCCAGCCACATAACTGATTGCACATACTTCAGTTTTATTTTATTTTACTTTATTTTACCCTTTTCAGTCTGTTCTTTGATTTCAGTGTATGATCTGTTCTGGTCTGCATGGATCTCTAATGCGATATCTGTATCATAGGCTACAACTTTCTTTTCTTTAATTCCCTCCATTGAAGACAAGTGACTTTGTTATTTTATTGTAGAATATTAATGTTTTACTGGATTTTCAGCTGTTAAAAAAAAAGACATTTAAGATTTATTTGCGTAACCCAGAGGCTAAATAGGCCACAATGTTCCCTGTATGAGTTTCATTGCACATTATTGTGTTAAAGGCATTTGTATTTTTTTTTTTATTATTTGAAAAGGAGTGAATAATGAAGTTTAAAAAAAAAAAGCATGGTCCTCGTGTGTTTCTTCACTCTTGGCATACTATTTCTTGTCAATTATGTTAAAGCAGAACTCCACCCTAAAGTGGATCTTCCACTCATTGGATTTCCCTCCCCCCCTTCGGTGCCACAACTGGCACCTTTCGGGGGACAGGATACCTTTCCCACTTCGAGGAGTCTGGCCGTGACTTCACCGTGGGGCTCTCTCCTCCTCCCCTGGCCGCCGGGCTAATAGGAGAGAGGTTTGGGCCTCATGCATGCACAGTATTGTTTCCTGGCGTGAAGTCCAAAGGCTACACTTCTGGGTTCCCTTACCCGCAATGGTGACGGCATTGTAGCTTTTCGGCTTCACGCCGGGAACCTTGCTGCCGATGTCGCTGGACTCCAGGACAGGTAAGTTTCCATTTATTAAAAGCCAGCAGCTGCAGTATGTGTAGCTGCTGTCTTTTTAATTTTTTTTATCCCTGGACGCTCTTTTTAAGTGCTCCAGCAGTTTGCTTTGCATTGTACAATTGCTAAAGGAGGGGTTTAAATTGGGGGTCAACCGATATTTTTTTTTCAGGGCTGATACCGGTTTTCTTTTTTTTTTTTTGACGTTCAGGTCGATGGCTGATATCAGGTGCCAATATTCTGTAGATTAAAACTTTTATTTTTTATTTTTATGCTGTCCTTTTTTTGTTTTTCATAAAAAAATGTTTTAGCACTTTTATTGCTGTCAAAATGAATGTAAACATCCCTTGTGACCGTAATGGGCAGTGGCAGGTACTCTTTATGGCGGGATCGGGGGTCTATAAGACCCCAAACCCCTCCCTTTTGCACTTGAAAGTATTTAAAATGTCAAGATCAGCGTTTTTGAATACTTTCTATTTTTTAAAACTGGCGCCTTTTAATCCTAAAAGCGGAAGATGTCATGAAATCGCTTCTGGGTTACTAGATCCAAACAGTCAATCTGGCTTTGTTTCTTCGGGCAGCCGGCGGACATGCTGGCTGGTTGCTCGGGCCTCTAGTGGGATGAGAGGGGGGAGAAGGAGAAGAGTGACAGGTCCCCTCCTGCTGCTTGACATTACCCTGGTACAACTCCTTGAAGCAATATTGGTAAGTTTGTGACCGATGACGATTAATATTGGCCGTACTGATAATCGGACCTCCCCTAGTTAAAATTAAGCTTAACAAAAAAAACACTGGGTAAGATTTACTAAAACTGGTGTACACAGAACCTGGCGCAGCTCTGCATATTAATCAATCGGCTTCCAGATTTTGTTGTCAAAGCTCAATTGAACAAGCTGCAGTTACTACATGGTAACCGATTGGCTTCTATGCACCAGTTTTAGTAAATTTCCCTCACTGTCATCTTTTATGTGACAGTGTTTCGGGACAGGAAATCCTCTGATTTCTATATTCTTGCTCTACCTGCGCTTATTCCTAGCTGGTGGGAATGTCATTACATCAACCATGTGACAGTGCATGAGCCTACTGATTGGTTCCTTAACCCTGGCACCATCACAAGGGAGCAGGCCACCTTCTTCTTACCTAAATGTGCTGGGTATTTTCTCCAGCTCTAGAGAAGCAAGGAGCTATGAGCAAATGCAGGTAAGGCGAGAATATCGGGAGATTTAGAATATCCTTTCCACAGACATTGTAATCTTGGCTTTCGTGGGGTTTTAGCTTTTTCCTAAAAAAAAAAAGCTAATTGGCTGGCTTTTATGCCAACCCCCATATATAGTCCCTAAATCACTGACCCTAGGCAGTCAGTCATGTGGATTCAAAGACTTGATTTGAGCACTTTGCTAGTCTGTGACACAAAGCAGTGGTTATCAACTTGCGAGGTCTGAAGAGCATCAGCTATGGTCTTGGAAATTTCTAAGAGCTGCAGTTCAGTGTACAGTACTGTATATAATGCTAGAGGGGACTGAAGACTTTCTGAAGAAAATGATGGCCACGTTGCAGAAGACCGCGAGAGACTGGGGAGATGTTACAGGTTTAGTAGAGATCATGGTTCTTTTACCCCTTTACAAATCAGTGCTTACACTAATGGACTGCAGGTGTACACAAGTACCAAAAAGCTGCTTATGGCAAAGGCTGCAGGTTGGGCCCTCATGGGTCTCTAGCTATTAAAGTAAGAAGATCAGTAGGGCAACCAGCATTTTCAGAAGAGCTCAGTAATGGCAGCCCCTGCATGTTTTTAGTACATGGTACCATGAACCTGACTTGACAAGTTTTAAGTGTATTTATAGCCAAATGTTTTTGGATAGCTTAAAGCAGGGTTATCAAACTCTTGTTTCATTGCGGGCCACCTAAGCATTATGGGCGAATTGTATCTGTAAGACTAGATGTCCAGAGCATCCCCTGAACATGCACAAGAAATAAAATGTACGGTTTATAAACAGATGTTACTGCAGAGATAAGCAAGCCAATTGCCCATTTGTTCACAGACCAGCAAGTATGACAGTATGCAGATAAACTAGGATTCTGAAAAATAAACCGCAAACACTCAGCGTTACTGTTGCTATAACCGGAGAATAGTTGCATGCAACCACATTGGATTGTGTGGGGGGGGGGGGGGGGAGCTGGTTATATTGGATAAATGGAGATAACTGGAAATGTCCAAACCAGAGGTGTCAAACGCAATTTAATCGCGGGCCGCATCAGCATGGACCCGTATGGCCAGCATGAGCCTCAGTTACACACCTATGCAGTTTGCTTTTGATCTGTTTCTGCAGTGTGTTTTGCTGTGCGTTTTTATTTTTGCGCACGCAATTTTTCTACGATTTGCGCGTTTGCATTTTTTTAAGCTTTTTTGGCCAATTTGTTGGGCAGATTAAAAAAACACATTGCTGCAAAAACGTCTGTGTTCACCCCATCCGATGACGGATGGAAAAATAGGATTTTTCTCCGTCTGCAAAAGCGGACCATTGCGGGGGCCGATGAGATCGGGTGTCAGCGGATGTTCATCTGCTGACACCCGCTATCCTATAGGGCAGGGATATGCAATTAGCGGACCTCCAGCTGTTGCAGAACTACAAGTCCCATGAGGCATAGCAAGACTCTGACAGCCACAAGCATGAAACCCACAGGCAGAGGCATGATGGGACTTGTAGTTTTGCAACAGCTGGAGGTCCGCTAATTGCATATCCCTGCTATAGGGATACATGTATGTCCATATTTCATGGGAAAACGGATGGATGAAATACTGTCTGCATGTGTGAAAGGACTCTTAGACGTTTAGTAACATAATGGAGTAAAAAAAAAAAAAAACTAAAATGAGCCATTTTATAATAAAAAAAAAGCAAATAATTGCTACTGTAAGGAGTTTTTTTTTTTTTTTTTGCTGTGGAACAGTGAAAGTAATATTTACAGTAGTGATTATTTGCTCTTTTTGTACTATAAAGGGCTAATTCGATTTTTTTTTTAACCCCATTATGTTACTGGCCGATTAATCGATTATGAAAATAGTAATCAATTTCATAATCGATTAGTTGTTTCGGCCCTACTTATCAATAATCCTGGTTGTGGGCTTTCAGATTTCTCACCAGTCTGGTTACTTGGCACATGCATATTCATTGATGTGACCAAATTTCTATTCTGCTTCCTTGAACTGTTGGCAGCAGGATGGTGGAGGTTATGAGACGTGCAGATCTTTGCGTTACCATATGCAGATGACATTGGCCAAACTCCATAAACCATGAAAACGGAAAATTGAATACCTACCTTTCTGTAATGTTCCTTTCCTGGTGCCTATCCATGGCAGCATACATATGGTTGGTAGCTCCGCCCCCCATCCAAACCACAGGACCAATTATAACTCTTTAAAAGAGTGCGACAGCCTCCCATCTGACATTCTTGTAACTAGACTCAAACGATTAAGGACTTTAAGAAAAGGGAGGGCATATACTGCCATGGATAGGTACCAGTAAAGGAAAATTACAGAAAGGTAGGTATTCAGTTTTCCTGGTGCCTTCATGGCAGCATACATATGGTAAATAACTCGCTTACAGGGAGGGTGCTGCAAAACTAGTTTAATTTTCAACTGTAAAGTTTTTTCCCCGAAGTCGTGGGAAGTAAGCACAGCCGGGTCCAGACTATAGTGGGTCATGAATGTGGTGAAAGACAACCAACTCGCTGCTCCACAGATAGTTTCTGGAGAGACTCGTGCTAAAGCCGCCCAGGAGGCTGCCATTCCTCGAGTAGAGTGAGCATTTATTGATTTGGGAATTGGCAGACCACTAGCTCGATATGTTTTATGAGTGAGTCATACAATCCAACTTGCTAAAGTTGTTTTTGATGCAGCCAATCCTTTTCTTGCCCCCTTAGGGATTACGAAGAGACGTTGGTCTTTCCGGAAGGCTTGTGTCAGCTTAATATATTGCCTGAGAGATCTTGTCACATCCAGTTCATGCAGTTTTGAGGAAGACGGAACTTCTTCGAAAGCTGGGAGAACCCATTCCTGGTTAAGCTGGTATATGGAAGGAACTTTAGGAACAAACTGGTGGATTGCCTGGAGGACCACTCTGTCTGGAAAGAAAGGACTATAAGGGTCTTCCGCTCCTAGGGCTTGGATTTTTGAGACCCTCCGACCAGAAGTGACCACGATTAGGAATGCTGTTTTGAGGGTAATGTCTTCCAGGGAGCAGTCCTCCGTAGGCGCAAATGGATGTGCCGAGTACCAAAGGCAGATCCCACTTTGGATATAGTGACTTCCTTGGTGGTTTCAGTCTTAGGACGGCTTTCATAAAACGCTCTACTAGGGGGATTTAAGGCCCATCTGGTGTCCGTTAAGGCTAACAAGGCTGAGACCTGAACCTTCAGAGAGTCAAGTCCCAGGCTTAAATCTAAACCCTTCTGAAGAAACAAAAAAACTTCTTGACCTTTTGGATTAAACGGGTTAATATGTTAGCCTCTGAGAACTTTCGCCAGATCCTGTAATAGGTGCTAGTGGTAGAAGCCTTCCTGGCCTGAAGTAATGTTTGGATTACACCATTTGAGCATCCTAATCCTTCCAGCCTCTCCCGCTCAACCTCCAGGCCCTCAAATCCAGAATTTCTGGATGTGGATGGAAGATGTTCCCCTGCGATAACAGGTTGTGTGTGGCTGGAAGTGTTAAGGGTACGCAGAGAGAGAGCTTGGTTAGTAGAGTGAACCATGGTCTTTTCAGCCAGTAAGGGATTATTGCTAAAATGACTTGTTCTTCCGTCAAGCGTTGGAGAAACCTCAAAATAAGAGGGGTTGGGGGAAACGCGTAGCCCAATTGGAATGTCCATGGCTGGACGAGGGCATCCACACCTGCCGACTTGCGAACTGGGAGTCTCGTAAAGAAACTGGGAACTTTGGCATTGAGAGGGGTCGCAAAAAGGACTATTTGAGGGTTTCCCCAATGGCGACAGATCCAATGGAAGACCTTCTGGTCTAAAGACCACTTGTTGTTGCTGACGAAGTTCCTCGACAGGCGATCTGCTAGATGATTCTGGGGAGCTGGAATATAAGCCGCTCTGAGGTTGGTGAGGTTTTTCTCGGCCCAGAGTAATATCGGGGGTACCTCGCTGGACAACGACCTGCTGTGTGTCCCTCCTTGATTTTGGATATAGGCTACAGCTGACCCGTTGTCCATTCGCAATAGGATGGACTTGCCTTTCAGGGAAGATGCCAGATGAGATATCGCCATCCAGGCTGCTCTCACTTCTAGAATGTTGGATACTATATATTGAACTGCCATCTCCCCTGGATCGACTGATCTTCGAAGAGGGTGCCCCAACCCAGACGGCTTGCGTCTGATGTAAGAGTGGTCCAGGAGATGGGACCAAGATGACTGATTTTGGCAGATTTTGGGCTCTTGTCCACCACCACAGACTGGATTTCATTGCAGACGAAATCAAAATCTTCTGAAATAAGGATCGTCTCCTCCACTGGGAGAGAAACCCCTGTTGGAAGACACAGAAATGCCACCGGGCCCATTTCACCATCGGAATGCAAGATGAGAACGTCCCTAGAAGACTCAGACATTCCGCTGCCGACATAGACTTGTTCACCATGGCCTTCCCTACTTTGGCTATAAGTAATGGAATTTTCTTGAGGGACAGACACCGCCCTCCTCGGGGTATCGAATAGTGCCCCAAGATATACCATTTGCTGTGTTGGTAGAAACTGACACTTGGGGAAGTTTATTAACCAGCCGTATCTCATCAAGGTATCAAGAACTTCCTGTAGATGAGACTTGAGCGTTTCTCTGTGCTGAGACAGGATTAATATGTCGTCTAAGTAATGGGGGATACGTATTCCTTTCTCTCGAAGAGGAGCCAGAACTGACACCAGCGACACTGCAGATGAAGGTCCCCGACCTTGAACCGTAGGAAGGGCTGGAAATCTTGATGAATTGGAATATGAAGATATGCGTCTTTGAGGTCTATAGAGACCATCCAATCCTCCGGTTGTACTGCTAAGATTACTGTATGGAGAGATTCCATCTTGAAGCGTTCTATACTGATAAACTTGTTTAGTCGCTTTAAGTCCAGGACCAGCCTCCTGTTTTTTTTTAGGACCAAAAAGATTGGGGAGTAAAACCCCGAAAAAATTTCTGAAGCGGGACTACTGTTACTGCTTGTTGAAGTATTAATGTCTGTATATACTGGAAAAGAGTTTCTCGTTGGAACCCGGAATTCTGGTGGGCAGAAACAAAACACTGGGTGGTTTGTGCTTGAATTTCCAGAAGTGGCCGTGAGGCACCGTAGAAGTGACCCAATGGTCTGTGCAAGATCTCACCCAAATTTGAGCGAAAGCCCTGAGACGGGCCCCCACAGGACCTGTTTGGGTGGGCAAGTAGTCAAAAAGATTTCTGACTTTCCGGAGCAGTGGGTGTGGCCTTCTGCTTCCCCATTCTTAGAAAGGTAGCCTGAGAACCTCTCCAGCCTCTGCTATATTCTCTTCCTGGTCTATATGACCGGGTGTCCTTATTTTTTGTCTGAAAGGACGGGCGTTTATAAATCTTTTCCTTCTGTTCTTATCTTGGGGAATTAGGCCACTCTTTCCGCCTGTTACTCGGTTAATTGCTGTATCCAGCTTCTTGCCAAAGAGGGCTTTACCGTCATAGGGAATGCGGCACCACGTCTGTTTGGAAGTGGGGTCTGCCGACCATGGCTTCAACCAGAGCCCTTCTAGCGGTTACTGAGTATAGCATGGCACGCGCCGAGCATCTCAAGGTATCAATAGCGGCCTCTGCCACAAAGTCTGAGGCTAGCCTCAGCTCATCCAGAGCTTTGATAATTTCCTCTGTTTTTATACCTTGCCTCAAGGCTAGTTCGATATTATCAGTCCATGCCTTAGTAGCTCTGGATACCGAGGTTAACGCCACTGCGGGTTTACACGCTCCGTCAGCTGCTTGATAGGTTTTCCTGAGATCTGTCTTGATTTTACGATCTAACACATCTTTGAAGGAAACTACATCTTCAAGGGGCAGTGTGGTGTTTTTTGCTAGCCTCATAATAGAGGCATCTACTGAAGGTAAGGAGTCAAAGAGCTGTGCATCTGAATCAGCTAGGGCACGGGTCTCAAACTCAAATTACCTGAGGGCCACAAGACAAGTTTTCATATGCCATGGGGGGCCGCATGCAAACTTTCAAACTTCAAAAACAACAGTACTGGTGTCAGCGAACACATTATTAACCCCCAGCACTGGTGTCAGCGAGCGCATTATTACCACCAGCACTGGTGTAAGTCGGGGTTTGACAAATTTGCTTGAAATCTAGGAGCCAGCTAAAAAAGTTAGGAGCCAGAAAACGCACCCCGTCCCGACGAGCTTGCGCACAGAAGCGAACACATACGCGAGCAGCGCCCGCATATGTAAACGGTGTTCAAACCACACATGTGAGGTATCGCCGCGATTGGTAGAGCGAGAGCAATAATTCTAGCACTAGACCTCCTCTGTAACTTAAAACATGCAACCTGTAGATTTTTTTAAACGTCGCCTATGAAGGCGGACGCAATTTTGAAGCGTGACATGTTGGGTATGAATTTACTCGGCGTAACATTATCTTTCATAATATTAAAAAAAATGGGGATAACTTTACTGTTGTCTTATTTTTTAATTAAAAAAAGTGTAATTTTTTCCCAAAAAAGTGCGCTTGTAAGACTGCTGCGCAAATACGGCGTAACAAAGTATTGCAACGATCGCCATTTTATTCTCTAGGGTGTTAGGATAAAAAATATATATAATGTTTGGGGGTTCTAATTAGAGGGAAGAAGATGGCAGTGAAAATAATGTAAAATGACATTAGAATTGCTGTTTAACTTGTAATGCTTAACTTGTAATACCAACGGCCACCACCAGATGGCGCCAGCTCACATCTGGTGGTAATAACTTGTAATACCAACGGCTCACCACCAGATGGCGCCAGCTCACACAGTGTGCCATGGCCGACAGCCACCTCATACAGCTCAGGTGATGGGCCTGTTCGTGGAATGCAGCCAGCAGTCCCCGCAGGAGCGGTAAGTATGGTTCCACCTGGCAGGATGGAGCAGCTGGGCATTCCTGGGGGTGGGGGGGTCGACTAGGGGGTCTCTCATGCTTTGTAAATGGAGGTTTCTGCGGTTTGCAGATGTACCTGGCCGGGGGGGGGGGGGGGGGGCTCCGAGTCCTGACAGAGGGCTGTGTTGGTTGGGGTGGTCCACTCGTTTTGTCCTATTTCTGGGGCCATAATGGGGTGTTTACGGGCTCACTGTGTGGCGCCCTCAGGCGTTTATTTTGCTGAGGCGGCCATTTTGTAGTAGTCTTAGCTCATTTTTGCCTCTAGCGTTGGGGGACTAGTCTCCTGGAACGGCGCAAATTTACTCGGAACACCTCGTGACTGGCACAGGGAAGAGCAGATGGCAGCACAGTGCAGTACCTCGGTCAGGGTGGTGAGTCCTACAGGGGGACCCTCAGTCTGTGGCAGCTAGGAAGGTGACTTGCCTTCAGTCCCTAACGGAAGTCAGGCGAGTATGGGTCAGCATGGTGTAAGAAGCTGGCGCTTCTTCCCCAGACATCCCTGTTGTGGCAACCGGTTCTCCTGCACCTGCGGTGCCTATGGACGCTTTGTTGACGGTCCTGGAGTGTTGTTGCCAGGGTGGAAGCGGCGTGCGGGCGCAAGGGGGGTAAAAAACACACCCCCCCCCACCATCTTCTGGGGAAAGCTCTGATTCAGACTCAGACTCAGGCCCCGGTTCTAAAGTCTCAGAGGTTGCGGACCAGGACCGTTCGGACAGTGAGGATGACTCCGTCTCCGGGTCAGCGCAGGCAAGCGCTTGTAGGGGCACTTATCATGGCGGTGTGGGATACCCTAAGGATAGAGGATAAGGTGGGGGCATCTACAGAGGTGTCGGTCCCTTTTGGGTTCCACAAGCCGGCCCGCACGGCTAGGGTGTTTCCCTACCTAACTTATTTTGATAACTTTATCTACAAGGAATGGGAGCGCCCGCATTGGGCCTTTTCGGTTCCGAAATGCATGGAAGTGCGTTACCCTTTTGAGGAGAGTTTCATGAAAAATGGACATCTCTGATTGTGGACCCCCAGTTATCCAGGTTGAATAAGGTAACCACGATTCCGGTGGAGGGGACCCCTGCTTTTAAGGACGCTGCTGACAGGAGGGCCGAGGCGGTTGCCTGGTCCATGTTTACGGTGGTGGGGGTCAGCATTGCGGCCAGTGTTAACCGCTGCCCTGGTGTCCCAGGCGCTTACTAAATGGGCTAAATTATTGCACCGTGAGTTGGAGAAGCAACAGGCTTCCCCTGTCTGCATGGAAGTGGCCGACTAGTTGGTTGCATGGTTTTAAGTATAGGCAAAAGAAAAAAGCTGCGCTAGTAAATAAGTGATGATGTGTTGTGCTGAATCCGCACAAAGTGTACAAAAAGTTCCGTGAACTGACAAAAAATCTAACAAATAAATCCTGGTGTATATGATGAGAACAGTCTGACCAATCAACCGTCATCTGTAATCTACCGTATGACATGAACAGTCAATTTTAAATAATCTCCAAAGTCCACGTAGTTCCACACCATCCAGAAAAGGTGATGATAGAAAGTGCCTCCACCCCAGTAACACATTGCCGCTTACCAAAAAAACATGATCTCTTAGTTATAGGAGATCACAAGATGCATATAGTACCATCCACAGGGATGTCTTCACACAGAAAGGTTCAATGTATTAGGTGCCTTGTACGGTATACCGATGCAGGATATGCCATAAAAAAGGGGAGGAAGCTCACATAGCATAAAATCCTTTAGGTTTAATGAATCGTAAAAAATGCGCACTTACATCAATGTAGATAGATGCAGGCATAAAAACATCTACAATCGAGCCGGCCGGCCATAGGCAAGGGCCCTCATTTTCCACTCAGAAGGTTTTTTTCGTCTGCCCCGGGCCAATATGAAAGCGTCCCCAGACCGACAAGGTGCCTGCTGAGGGACAAAAGCGTCCCTGGTTTCGCAAGCCTGCGAGCAAATCTGGGGCAGCATGAAGGTTTGCCCCCGCCCGACTCTTGAGTGGGGGGTCGCCTTCGGGAGTTTGCAGCTCGGTGGACCTCCCTACTCTCCGACCAGTGGGTCTGCAAACTGGTTTCATCAGGATACAAAATGAGTTTCTTTCTTGTCCGCCAAACAGGTTTTTTCCTTCAAACCTTCCTCATCTTCCGGCGCGTCGGGAAGCCTTGTTCGGGGCAGTACAGGACCTGCTGCTGCGCCGGGTAATAGTGCCTGTGCCGTCGCCGGAAAGGTTTCAGGGATTCTACTCCAATCTGTTTGTAGTTCCAAAGAAGGAAGGGGTCCGTCCGATCTGGATCTCAAGGCCCTCAACAGCTTTGTGAAAGTACGAAGGTTCAGGATGGAATCAATTCGCTCTGTGATTGCTGCGCTCCATCAGGGGATTTTCTGGCGTCCATGGACACATACTTTCATATCCTCATTTGCATCAGGCATCAGAGGTTTCTGCAGTTTGCGGTCGGGGAAGAGCATTATCAATTTGTAGCCCTCCCTTTTGGCCTGGCGTCGGCACCAAGGGTTTTCACCAACGTGCTCGCCCCGATTCTAGCCTTGCTGAGGCAGCGAGCAATCGCAATCGTGGGATACCTGAATGACCTCCTTCTGAGAGCAACTTCCGCCTCAGAATTAAGGGAGGATGTGGTGATCACCAGGCAGACTCTTCGGGAGTTTGGGTGGGTACTGAACCTCCAGAAGTCGGTGTTGGTGCCGACTCAACGCCTGGAGTACCTGGGCCTTATTCTGTATTCCTCAGTGGCGAGAGTCTTTCTCCCTTCGGACAAGCTGCAGACTCTTCTTGCGGCGGTGAAGCTGTTGGCGTCCCGCAGGTGGTCGTCGTTGCGGTTTTGCATGCGAGTCCTGGGTCTCATGGTAGCCACTTTAGAGGCGGTACCGTATGCTCACTTCCACACTCGAGTCTTGCAAAAAGAGATCCTGTCGAAATGGGACAAATCTCCATTGTCTCTGGATTGTCTAATTCGTGTGAGCCGGCTAGTCAGGCATTCCCTGATCTGGTGGCTGAGGTCCCTGGCCCTTTGGTCCGGGAAATCGTTTCTTCCTCTTCATTGAAAGGGGATCACGATGGACGTCAGCCTGACCGGTTGGGGGGAGTTTGGGGCGTACAGTCGGCACAGGGTCGCTGGATGCAGGAAGAATCCCGCCTGCCGATCAATGTGCTGGAACTTCGGGCAATCAGGCAGTGCCTCTCCGCATGGTCACAGAGGCTGCAGGGACGCCCAGTCAGGATCCAGTCGGACAACGCCATGTCGGTGGCGTATATCAACCATCAAGGAGGAACAAGGAGTCCGGCTACAGCACAGCATCAGAGGTCGCTCACATGCTGCGGTGGGCACAGCGGTGCCTGCCGACTCAATCGGCCGTGTACATTCCGGGCATAGAACACTGGAAATCG
Organism: Rana temporaria; assembly: GCF_905171775.1. Lineage (NCBI taxonomy): Eukaryota > Metazoa > Chordata > Amphibia > Anura > Ranidae > Rana > Rana temporaria. Next base: position 40,182,459 of record NC_053497.1, read on the forward strand.
GACTACCTAAGTTGTCAGCTGCTGGACCAAGGGGAATGGTCGCTACATCCGGATGTATTTCGACTCCTTTGCCTGAGATGGGGCACACCAGATGTGGATCTCCTGGCTTCTCGACTCAATCGGAAGGTACTGAGGTTTGTGGCCAGGTCCAAGGATCCCTGGGCGGACATGGCAGGCGCGCTAGTGGCTCCATGGGGGCGTTATCGCATTATTTATGCCTTCCCTCCGCTCAAGCTTCTCGCTCGTCTGCTGGTCCACTTCCATACAGGGCACTTGTACACCTTCCTGCCCAGACCAATTTTCAGCTTTCAGCGCTGTTGCACTTTGAATGACAATTGCGCGGTCATGCTACACTGTATCCAAACAAATTTTTTATCATTTTGTTCCCACAAATAGAGCTTCCTTTTGATGGTATTTGATCACCTCTGAGATTTTTATTAAAAAAATTACCGAAAATTTAGAAAAATAAAACGTTTTTTTTTTTGTTTCAGTTACAAAACATTGTAAATAAGTAAGGTTTCTTCTTCACTGATTGGCACTGATGGTACTGCACTGACAGGCACTGATGGGCACAGCGGCTCAATATCCTGAGGACGTCATATGACGTCCAGTCAGGATATTGAAACCACTTTGCCGCTGTCATTTTGCTATATGGCGGCCGACAAGTGGTTAAAGGTGCTGTGTCCATCAGTGAACTTCAGAGAAAGGGATTTTATGGTACAAAAAAATCCTATTTTCCCTATGCCCCCTACTCGTAGAATCTTCCCATGTGAGCTGTGACAGGCACTCATCAATATTGTCTGACTGTGCCCCCCTTTCCACCCAGCATCTCCATTGAGTGTGGGACTGGTAGATGATTGAAAGGGTCCGTCCCCTTCATTCATAAATCCTGTTTTAATCTATAGAAGTTCTAATTTAGCTTCTATGAATGCGGAAGCTGGATGGGCATAGGTGGGAACTCTTGATGAGTGCCTTTTTATAGCTCCCATAATCTGTTAACTCTTTTGTTGAGAAAAAAACATTACCCTCTGGGTGATCTATGTACATTGAATGGATTTTAACCACTTGACACCCGCACGCCGTCATATGACGTCCAAAACGGGTACCTGTTATCCTGGGTGGACGTCATATGACGTGATGGGCTTTGCGGGGGGGATATCTCAATGATGCCTGCACCCGGAGGCATCATTGAGATATCATTTTTTAGCGGCGGCGATCCTGCGCACCGTAAGAACGATCATAGCGGCGGTTCCGCCGCTAGATCGTTCTTACAGGCGGCGGGAGGGGACATCCCCCCCCTCCCGCCGCCATCCGGTGCTTCTCCGGGCTCTCCCGTCCCACCGGGGGCCCGGAGAGATGATCGCCGTCCGCCGGATGTTTGCCATAGAGAAGACTGGTGACCATCTGGTCACCAGTCATCTCTATGACCGTCGGAGGCCCGGGCGCGATGTGATGACGTCACGCCCGGGTCCCCGTAAGTAAACAAACCGCAATTGCGGCTAGTTTGAATGAGATCTGTGAATTTTTTTTCACGATCTCATTCTTTCCAGCCTGCAGGAGAGATGTGGGGTCTTATTGACCCTGCATCTCTCCTTAAAGAGGACCTGTCATGCACATTCCTATTACAAGGGATGTTTACATTCCTTGTAATAGGAATAAAAGCGATTAAAAAAAAAAAAAGTGTAAAAAAAGTGTAAAAAATAAAGAAATAAGTAAAATAAAAAAGAAAAAATAATAATAAAAAAATTAAAATGCCCCTGTCCCCGGTAGCTCGCGCTCAGAAGCGTACGCACACGTAAGTCCCGCCCACGTATGTAAACGTCGTTCAAACCACACATGTGAGGTGTCGCCGCGTGCGTTAGAGCGTGTGCAACAATTCTAGCACTAGACCTCCTCTGTAACTCTAAACTGGCAACCTGTAAAAATTTTAAAGTGTCGCCTATGGAGATTTTTAAGTAACGAAGTTTGGCGCCATTCCATGAGTGTACGCAATTTTAAAGCGTGACATGTTAGGTATCTAGTTACTCGGCGTAACATCATCTTTCATATTTTACCAAAAAATTGGGCTAACGTTACTGTTTTGTTATTTTTTAATTTATGAAACCGTTTTTTTTACAAAAAAAAGCCGTTTAAAAAATTATTGCGCAAATACGGTGCAAGATAAAAAGTTGCAATGACCGCCATTTTATTCCCTAGGGTGTCTGCTAAAAAAACATATATAATGTTTGGGGGTTCTGAGTAATTTTCTAGCAAAAGAATGAGGATTTGTACATGTAGGAAAGAAGTGCCAGAATAGGCCCGGGAAGGAGGTGGGTTTTAAAGCCCGGTATTGAAGTGGTTAATAAACACGTCTGTTTCAAATTCCTACCTTTTTATTATTCTGAAGAAAGAGTTGTTTGTCTGCGTCTATGTGTAAAATGAATGGGAATGATTTTATAATTCTCAATCAGCTGCTGTACTTGCAGCAGTCTGAGAAAAGTTACAGGGTTTGAATAATTTTAGACACCATGACATCTTTGTTGCAGGGGTTGTATCTTGGTGTAAAAATCAAGCCAATCATTCAAACAGGAATTAACATTTCTGGGGGGCATTCCGTACACCAGGGGTGCTCAACCCGTGGCCTGGGACCGTTGGTGTCACCCAGTGCGGTAGAACATGGTGTCGCCCCCACCCCCTCTGCCTAGGCTGCCCAGCACATTGCAAGCAGCGCACGGTCACGGGGCGCACCCCAAACCAGCTCCTGTAAATTATAGTATAGGGCGGTATAGTGGCAAGTTAGGGTAGTATAGAGTGGTATAGTGGCAGGTCGGGGTGGTATAGGGCAAGTTAAGGTGGTACTGGGTAGGTTGGGGTGGTCAAGGGCAAGTTAGGGTGTCATAGGGCAAGTTAGGGTGGCATAGGGCAGATTGGGGTGGTACAGGGCAAGTTAGGGAGGCACAGGGCAGGTTGGGTTGGCACAGGGCAGGCTGGGGTGGTATAGGGAAAGTTAGGGGGATATTGGGGTGGTACAGGGCAGGCTGAGGTGGCATAGGGCAGTCTGGGGTGGTATAGGGCTGTTTGGGGTGGTAAAGGACTGTTTGGGGTGGTACAGGTCAGGCTGGGGTGGCATAGGACTGTTTGGGGTGGTACAGGGCAGGTTGGGGTGGTACAGGGCAAGCTGGGGTGGTACAGGGCAGGCTGGGGTGGTACAGGGCTGTTTGGGGTGGTACAGGGCAGGCTGGGGTGGTACAGGGCATCTTGGAACTTTATGTAGTGATACTGCAGAGTAACTTACGTAGCATGCCTTCAGATGAAGACCCGGGCTTGTGGGTGGTGCTGCTGTGTCCTCACCTCTAGCTGCTTCAGCTGCGGCATCATCCATGGTGAAAGAGTCTGTCAGAGGAGAAGAGGAAGGCAGCCACACTCCCCAGCTCAGCCCACCAACTCTGGCTCACTCGGGGATAGCCTGACTGAGGAATGTTACAGGCAGCCTCCCCGCACGGCTGGATGCCCTGTTCGCACCGCTCCTCAATAAGTACAGTACGGTGTTTAGTGGAGCGGCGGCCCCGGTGTCACCCCTCTGGCGGGTGTCACCCGGTGTGAGCCGCACCCCCATAGCAACGCCTCTGCCTGGGACTTCAAACCAGGGGAGGCCCTGCTCTGGGATAGCAAGCCTAGATAGTGATCCACGGGCTCCCAAACCCACCATCCCGGAGCATTAGAGTGCATGGAACTGACAACAGAGGAAGCAGGCGGCTGGGTAGTGAGCAGGCGCCGCAAAAGCCGATACTGCCTCTGTAGTGCACTTCGCCTGGGACCTTTCTAGCTGCTTGGAGAGCAATGCCAACGGAAGCTGGAATAGAAAAAGAAGGTCAGTGTATTAAACATCACATACACTGCACTTTTGCAATGGGCATATTAGCACATACAGTATATTAAAAAAAAGGTTATTAGGCTCCTTTTTACTATGGCTTCAAACAAAATGCTTGCCAATGTAGACATGCTTAATTCTGCCATCTGCAAAGGTTCCCTGCATAATTGCACTTTGATTCTCCTCTATCATGCCATGCTCCGCTACATACTAAGGCCTAGATTCACGTACGGCCGCTCTACGTTGCGCGCGCGTAGCTTATTTACGCTACGCCGCCGCAACTTAGAGAGGCAAGTGCTGTATTCACAAAGCACTTGCGTCCTAAGTTACGGCGGCGTAGCGTAAATGGGCCGGCGTAAGCGCGCATAATTCAAAGTAGGCTGGTAGGGGACGTGTTGTATTTAAATGAGGCTTGACCCCATGTAGATGCATGGCCGAACGAACGGCGCATGCGCGCGCATGCTCAGTATCACGTCGTATTTACGCCCATAGATACATCGGCTCAATGCCTGTGACGTAAACGTAACTTACGCACAGCCCTATTCGCGTACGACTTACGCAAACGACGTAAAAAGATACGCTTGTTCCGACGTCCATACTTTGCATGGGCTACGCCGCTCGTATCTTGGCCAAATCTATGCGTAACTGATTCTATGAATCAGGCGCATAGATACGACGGCGGCCATTCGGACTTACAAAGGCGTATCTGGAGATACGCCGTCGTAAGTCTTTGTGAATCTGGGCCTAAGAGATCTGCAAAATCTAAGACGGTTCCCATTCATGAGCAAATGGAACGGGCATTTTTTTCCAAAAATAATTTTCAAGCTATATCCAGTGGAAAACGTATTCACAAAAAAAGACTCTGCCTCCTCAGTCTAAAAAACAAACATCTTCCTATCCCTATATCGAATGTTCCTTCATTTAAAGATTCTGCAAACAGAAAATGTCAGATGCTCTTAATAGACTCTTTGGAAATTACGCCGGCGTATCTGTTGATACGCCACGTAATTTCAAATTTTGCGCGTCGTATCTTTGTTTTGGTATCCACCAAACAAGATACGATGGCATCTGTGTTAGATCCGACAGGCGTACGCCTTAGTACGCCGTCGGATCTAAGATGCAATTTTCAGGCGGCCGCTAGGTGGCGTTCACGTCGTAATCCGCGGCGAGTATGCAAATTAGCTATTTCCGACGATCCACGAACGTACGAGCGGCCGTCGCATTCTTTTACGTCGGTTCCGTTCGGCTTTTTCCGGTGTATAGTTAAAGCTGCTATCTGGTGGCGTACTCAATGGCCCAGATTCAGGTACATTTGCGCGATATTTGCGGGGGAGCAGGGCAACGATTTTGCCCTGCGCCCCCGCAAATATTTTGCGCTGCCCTCGATTCACAGAGCAGTAGCTCCGTAAATTGCGAGGGCGCGCCCGCAAAATTGCCTGTCGTAAGCGCGTGCAATGTAAATGATCCCGCCGGGGGCGGGGATCATTTAAATTAGGCGCGCTCCCGCGCCGAGCGTACAGCGCATGCTCTGTCGGGAAACTTTCCTGACGTGCATTGCGGCAAATGACGTCGCAAGGACGTCATTTGCTTCAAAGTGAACGTGAATGGCGTCCAGCGCCATTCACGAATCACTTACGCAAACGACGTGAAATTCAAATTTCACGTCGGGGGAGCGGCGGCTATACTTTTGCATTGGCTGCCCCTACTATTAGAAGGGGCAGCCTTGCGCTAAAGTTGCCGTACGGAAACTCCGTACCTGGCTTGCGCAGGGCCCGCGCAAGTTTGTGAATCAGTGGTAGTATGCAATTTGCATACTACACGCTGATCACAATGGGAGCGGCCCACGTAAGAATGCAGCCTAAAATCTGCGTGGCATAAGAGCCTTATGCCGCGCAGATTTTAGGCTGCAGTCGGTGTAATGAGGTTCCTGAATCAGGAGCACTCGTTACACCGGAGCAAGTAAGCAATTGCGCCGTGTAACCTATGGTTACACGGGCGCAATTGCTTCTTGAATCTGGGCCCATGTTAAGTATGGCCGTCATTCCCGCTTATAATTATGAAAATTTTTCTTAGTTTGCGTAAGTCGTCTGTGAATGGGGCTGGACGCCATTTACGTTCACGCTGAAAACAATGACGTCCTTGTGACGTCATTTGGAGCAATGCACCCTGGGAGTTTTGACGGACGGGGCATGCGCAGTTCGTTCGGCGCGGGGACGCGCTTCATTTAAATGAAACACGGGCCCCTACTCGCCGCATTTGAATTCCGCGCCTTTACGCCGCGAGAGATACACTACGCCGCCGTAACTTACGGCGCAAATTCTTTCTGGATTCAAACCAAAGCCAGGTAAGTTACTGCGGCGTAGCGTATCTCAGCAGATTTTTGTGAATCTGCCCCTTTGCTTCCACAAGTCCAGTCCTGCAACTGGCTATTGCTGCAATTTCTGTTTGTCAAACTGCAGCTAATTGGATCATGTATTTCAGGACCTAGTTCTGGTGGAAAACGTACAAATCTTGCCTACTTTTCTGTGTTTGATGCCCTCCTAGAACCTAGTGACAAAAATTTCCAGAATGGCTTTCATTTCTGTCCATGTGCGCAGTATCTTATGCCTAAAAACCTGGACACCTGAAGCTGTCTGTAAAAGATGCATCGCTCGTATTGCCTTTTAAGGGAGGACGTGTCTTTGGGGTCATAGGAAGAAAAGTCCTTTCACAACCCCTCTGAAATTGATTATCAGGGCAGTCCCAACAGTGCCCACCAGTGCTGCCAATCAGTACCTACCAGTGCTGTCAATTAGTGCTCATCAGTGCCTTCTCATCATCATGGGCAAATTGGCGCAACTGTACGTCGGCTGCTTTAGGAGCTGTAGGGGGTGTGCGCGGCGCCGCCGGGGCCGATGCGTGTGGCCGGCGGCCGCTGACCACATGCAATCGCTCCTGACAGAGACGGAACGGAGATCTGTCAGTGTAAATAGACAGATCTCCATTCTGTCAGGAGAGAGGAGACAGATCTGCTGTTCATTCTGATTATGAACACCGATTGGTCTCCTTCCCAGGCCGTCCCATCCCCCCACAGTTAGAAACACCTGCCTAGGTAACACACTTAACCCCTTGATCGCCCCCTAGTGTTAATCACTTCCCTGCCAGTGACATTTATTTAGTAATCAGTGGCTATTTTTAGCTCTAATCTCTGTATAAATGTCAATGGGTCCAAAAAAGTGTCTGATTTATCTGCCGCAATGTCGCAGTCCCGCTAAAAATTGCAGATCACCGTCATTACTAGTCAAAAAAATATTATAAATCTATCCCCTATTTTGAAGATACTATAACTTTTGCGCAAACCAATCAATATACGCTTATTGGGATTTTTTTTACCAAAAAACTCAGGAAGAAATTTGTTTATTTTTTATTTTTGGGTGGAAAATTATAGCAAAAAGTAAAAAATATATATATTTTTTTCAAAATTGTCCCTTTTTTTTGTTTATAGCACGACCGCGCAATTGTCATTTAAAGCCACGCAGTGCCTTATCGAAAAAAAATGGCCTGGTCATTAAGGGGGTAAATCCAGGGCTGTCTTAATGAGAGGGCACACCTGGGCACTGCCCAGGGGCCCCAGCTGCATGGGGGGCCCCTGTTTTTTCCCCAAAGCAGCTGGTCCTTGAGCCCACCCTGCCTCGAAATTGGGGGCCACATGATGGCACTGAAAGTGATAGATACACAGGGGAGGCAGTCTGCCTCTTACCTACTTGATGTCTGTTTACCTGCACTGCCATCATTGTAGGGGCCCCAGAGCATTACGTTGCCCAGGGGCCCATGATGCTATTAAGACGGCCCTGGGTAAATCCTTCCAGTCTTTAAAGGGTTTGTAAAGGAATTTTTTTTTTTTATCTTTATAGCTTCCTTTACCTTAATGCAGTGCTCTTTTCATGTCCTCATTGTTCGTTTTTGCTCTCAAGTTGCTGTAATTCTTCTCTGATCTCCACACTTCCTGGTTGTCTGTTTCCTGATAACCACAGTCCCGGGAGCTTTCTCTCTGTGGTCACTAATCAAGGAGGTGTGATGACTGTGTGTCTAAAACCCCTCAGCACCAATCAGTTTCGTTTTCCAAACCATCACTGCCCTGTATTGGCTCTGTGGCTCTGTACAGCACAGAAGCAGGAAACAACATGCAAAAACAAAACTAGAAACTACAGGTACATTATATGATTGATTTTTATCTATTTTTAATAATTTTCAAAAGGAATCAGTTAACTATTATGTCTCTATACCCTGTAAACAGTCATTTCAGCAAAACAATTTTTTTTCATTTACAACTCCTTTAACCACTTGAGATCCGCGCTATAGACGAAATACGTCCGCAGCGCGGCTCTCAAGTGCCAAGTGGCCGTTTAAACACGGCCTTTTATGTGCATTACCCGCGCGCGCCACTGGGTGGCGCGCGGCGGGTAAAAACTGTCCCGACGCATCGCCGAAGACCCGATGCGTGTACCTGGCGGCCGCGATGTCCGCCGGGTACACGCGATCGTCGGTGACACGGCGGTGACAGCAGGGACGTGGAGCTCTGTGTGTAAACACAGAGCTCCACGTGCTGTCAGGGAGAGAGGAGACCGATCTGTGTCTCTTGTACATAGGGACACAGCATCGGTCCCCTCCCCCAGTCACCCCCCTCCCCCCACACAGTTAAAACACACCCAGGCTACACAGTTAACCCCTTCCTCACCCCCTAGTGTTAACCCCTTCCCTGCCAGTCACATTTATACAGTAATTCGTGCATTTTTATAGCACTGATCGCTGTATAAATGTGAATGGCGCCAAATTTGTGTCAAAAGTGTCCGATACGTCCGCCGCAATATCCCAGTCCCAATAAAAATCGCAGATCGCCGCCATTACTAGTAAAAAAAAAAATAATAAAAAAAAATCATAATTCTGTTCCCCATTTTGTAGGCGCTATAACTTTTGCGCAAACCAGTCGCTTATTGCGATTTTTTTTTTTTTTTTTTACAAAAATACGTATCAGCCTTAACTGAGAAAAAAAATAGTTTTTTAAAAAAAAAATTGGGATATTTATTATAGCAACAAGTAAAAAAAATATATATATTTTTTAAATTGTTGCTCTTTTTTTGTTTATAGCGCAAAAAATAAAAACCGCAGAGGTGATCAAATACCACCAAAAGAAAGCTCTATTTGTGGGGAAAAAAGGACGCCAATTTTGTTTGGGAGCCACGTCGCACGACCGCGCAATTGTCAGTTAAAGCGACGCAGTGCCGGACGCTGAGATTTCGCCTGGGCACGAAGGGGGTTTATGTGCCCAGTAAGCAAGTGGTTAAGTGGTTAAATACCACCAAAAGAAAAGAATGTGTGAAAAAATGATAAAAAATTTAGTTTGGGCACTGTGTTGCATGACCGCGCAATTGTCATTCAAAGTGTGACAGTGCTGAAAATTGGCCTGGGCAGGAAGAGGGTAAAAGTGCCCAGTAAGCAAGTGGTTAAAGGGGGGTGATTCTTTTCTATACCCACTGTATATACCATAGTTTGTAGACACCGGAGTTTAGCACACAATCCAATTATTATACACTTATTGGGATTTTGTAGTAGAATTACATTTTGACCTAAATTTATGAAGAAATTTGATTTTATTGGATATGTTTTACAGCAGAAAGTAGAAAATAACTTTTTCCGTTTATATAATAAAAAAAATAAAACCCAGTGGTGATCAAATACCACCAAGACAAAGATCTATTTGTGTGACCGTGCAATTACCAGTTAAAGTAGCGCAGTGCTGAATAGCAGAAAATGGCCTGGTCATGAAGGGGATAAAACTTTCCGGAGCTGGAGTGGTTAACTGCCCCCGGACCGCCCACTTACTCTGGCAGAGCTGCCCGGCTGAGCAAAACAACGTACTTGTATGTTTTTTCCTGGTCTGGGGTGCACGTGTGTGCTGCCGGTGACCTGCTCCCGCTGTGATGGCCGCCGGGACCCGCCGATCGTTCACAGGAGTGGCAGAACGGCGGTCTGTCTATGTAAACAAGGCAGATTGATGTTCTGTCAGAGTTGTCAATCTTGTGTTTCTGCTAATCAGGAACACAGATCTCTTTCTTCCTTCAGTCAGTCCACCTTCCACACAGCTAGAAATCACTCCCTAGGAGCACACTTAACCCTTTAATCGCCCCTGGTGTTAACCCCTTCCTTGCCAGTTTCATTAGTACAGTGACAGTGCATTTGTAAAGCACTGATCACTGTATTGGTGTCACTGGTCCCCAAAAAGTGTCAGTTAGTGTCCAATTTGTCCGCTGCAATGTCGCAGTCCCGCAAAAAAAACGCTGATCACCGTCATTACTAGTAAAAATAAAAATGGCATAAAAATATTGCATAGTTTGTAGACGCTATGGGCTAGATTCAGGTAGGGGCGCGCATAGTTACGGCGGCGCAGCGTATCGTCTTTACGCTACTCCGCCGTAACTTAGAGAGGCAAGTGCTGTATTCACAAAGCACTTGCCTTCTAAGTTACAGCGGCGTAGCGTAAATGGGGCCGGCGTAAGCGCGCGTAATTCAAATGTGGATGAGGGGGCGTGTTTTATGTTAATTCTTGGTGACCCGACGTGATTGACGTTTTTCCCGAACGGCGCATGCGCCGTCCGTGGAATTTCCCAGTGTGCATTGCTCCAAAGTACGCCGCAAGGGAGTCATTGGTTTCGACGTGAACGTAAATTACGTCCAGCCCTATTCGCGAACGACTTACGCAAACGACGTAAAAAATTCAAATTTCGACACTGGAACGACGGCCATACTTAACATTGCGTGCGCCTCCTAATAGCAGGAGTAACCTTACGCCGAAAAAGCCTAATATAACGACGTAAAAAAATTGCGCCGGGCATACGTAAATTTGTGAATCGGCGTATCTAGGTCATTTGCATATTCTACGCTGAAAACGACGGAAGCGCCACCTAGCGGCCAGCGTAAATATGCACCCTAAGATACGACGGTGTAAGAGACTTACGCCGGTCGCATCTTAGGCTAATGTCGGCGTATCTTGCTTTCTGAATACAGAAAGAAGATACGCCGGCGCAGATTTGAATTTACGCGGCGTATCTATAGATACGCCGGCGTAAATTCTCTCTGAATCTACCCCTTTAACTTTTGCGCAAACCAATCAATATACGCTTATTGGGATTTTTTTTACCAAATATATGTAGCAGAATACATATCGGCCTAAACTGATGAAGAAATTTGAATTATTACATTTTTTTATTGGGAATGTTTTATAGCAGAAAATAAAAAAAAATAGTTTTTTTTTTTTCCAAAATTTACGGTCTGTTTTTGTTTATAGCGCAAAAAATAAAAGCAGCAGAGGTGATGAAATGCCACCAAAAGAAAGCTCTATTTGTGTGGGGAAAAAAACATAAATTTAATTTGGGTAAGGCGTCGCACGACCGCACAATTGTCAGTTAAAGCGACGCAGTGCTGTTTTGCAAAAAATGGCCTGGTCATGAAGAGGGGTAAACCCTGGGTTGAAGCGGTTAATGAGCAGAGCGAGTGTAAAAGCACAACACTGGAAACACAAGCCGAACTTTTACATAGAACCGACAAGTAAATGATTTCATTCTGATTCTACTAAGCTGTGGGCTTTACTAACATCATTCCCACACGCTGAAAGCAGTGTCCGTTACTTCAGGGAGTACCAATATGTCGGCCGCCCGCTGATACTGCACGGGTGTAACAAGGTGGCGTCCAGGTCCTTCAGGTGTCTCGTCACATTCGGCTCCAAAACACAGCTTGCTCCGGAAGTGACGTTCTAGGTGTAGCAAGATGGCGGCATGCAGACTTCCGGTTTCAGAGGGGAAATAGAGTTGGAGGAGTAAGATGGCGGTGTCCTGTGGCGATTCCCAGGTAATGACTGGGAACTCGGAGGGAGATGTGGAAGAGGAGGAGGGAAACAAACATGACCAAGGTGAGCTGTCACCCCCTATCTGGTAATAGAGGAGAGGGGGGCACATTTGCATTCTGATAGGAGCCGCTTTATTTATCATTGGTAGCAGTGTTTACATGGCTGCCTGTCCTGAGACATGTGCAATACATGCGATACCTATAGATAATGAGTGGTGGAAATATCTATTATTACTGAGTGTTAACTTTGCGAGCTTGTCATGAGAAGGTTATATCAAGTGAAAGTGATTATTTTTTTTTACATTTCAGAAGCCCAGATGTACATAATATGTAAAGTCCGCTTCCTTTAACCACTTGCTTACTGGGCACTTAAACCCCCCTCCTGCCCAGACCAGCTTTCAGCGCTGTCGCATTTTGAATGACAATTGCGCGGTCATACAAAACTGTACCCAAATGACATTTTTTTATTTTTTTCCCCACAAATAGAGCTTTCTTTTGGTGGTATTTGATAACCTCTGCGTTTTTTTTTTTTTTTTTGTTTTTTGTTTTTTTACAAAAAAGAGTAAAATACTGATTAAAAAAAAAATAATAATAATTATTTTTTGTTATAAAATGTTGCAAACAGGTAATTTTTTCTCTTTCATTGATGTACGCTGATGAGGCTGCACTGAGAAGTGGCACTGATAGGTGGCATTGATGGCCACTGATTGGCACTGGTAGGTTACACTGATAGGAAGCATTACTAGGTGGCATTGATAGGTGGCACTTGTGGGCACTGGTGGGTGGGCACAGATGAGGCAGAATTGCCTCTTCCTCACCAATGTCCCTTGTACACAAGCAGGTGATCGATTGACAGCGTGAGGAGAAAAAAAAAAAAAGATTACTGATCCTTTGTTTACATCATGTGATCAGCTGTCATTGGCTAACAGCTGATCACATGGTAAGGGGCCGGGACCGGCCCCTCACACGGATCTGTGATCACCCGAGTCTCAGTGACTCGGTGATCGCAGGGGGCGCGTCTTTTGCGCATGCAAAGGGGTGGACGTCTATTGACGGCCTCCCGGATTTTCAGGTCTGCGCTGTGGCCGTCATTCGCGTATAGCGCGGGCCTCTAAAGTATTTTTATTTCCCTGGGCCGGTCCCCAAACTGCTCAACCCAGCAGGCTGAATGAAAACACTGGCAGCTCAGTAGGAGCAGCTATACTAACTATGCAATGTTAGTACATCGATCTCCTCTGCTGTTCTATTGTGTTCTGACAGGGAGACAGCCCCCCCCCCCCCCCAAACACTCCGGTCAGCACTCCCAGCCATTAGCTAATAGCACTGATTGGGAGCCAATCGGCAGAACTTTTTTGGTCATGCCCATTCGGCCGCCAGACCGATTGCAGTACACACAGTTTCTATTGAACCAACCGTTTCTGCCCAACATTCGGCCCGTGTGTAAGGGGGCTTAAAGGGGTTGGAAACCTTCTGTCATGCTGCACCCCCCCCCCCCCAGTGCCCCCTGTTTTTTACTTGCCTGAACCCAGTTTTCTTCTCCCCGGGGACGAGCACACCAGCTCTAGCTGGTGTCTCAAAGTCCTGATTGGATAGATTGATAGCAGCTCAGCCATTGGCTCCCGCTGCTGTCAATCAAATCCAATGGCGCAGGGCCGAGCCCTGCTTTCAGCAGTGTGCCCGCATGGGTGCCCCGGAGCAGAGTGCTTCTCTCACATGAGGGCACTCGATGCGGGAGGAGCTACCAGTGCCAGTGAGGGACCCCAGAACAGGAGGAATGGAGCCACTCTGTGCAAAACATACTGCGCAGTGGAGGTTAAGTATGACATGTTTGTTATTAAAAAAAAAAAAACCACAAGGATTTAGTAACCCTTTAAGACATGCACTGTATGAAGCCTCAACGGGATAGGAACTGTGGTACACACAGTTCCTATCCTGCTCCCAAAACAAAATAGTCGGGTCGAGCGCTGCACAGGAATTCACAGGGCGCTTTGTAATTTTCTAAATGAATACAAAGTTTCCACTGACTGGCTGAGGCAGGAGGAGATGATGTCATGATCTCTACCTCAGCCAATCAGAAGTAGGTTTGTATTTATTCTTATAAAACAAAGCACCCTGTGAATGGCTGAGCAGCGCTCAGGAGTGGAATGGGAAATGTATGCCCCACTGCTGGAGCACAGCTATATATAAAGTATGGAGCTGAGGATACATGCAGTCCATACATTAACTGAGAGCCACTGCATGTCTTAGTGAAGTTAAAGCGGAAGTTCCCTCGAAAAAAATAAAATAATTACTGCAGCTGCTGACTTTTTAAATAAGGAAACTTGCCTGTCAAGGGAGCCTGCGATGTCCTCACCCAAAGCTGACCCATCCCTCGGCTCCAGGTGGAGACTTGTTAAAGCGGAGGGCCGCCTAAAAAAAATAATATTAAAAACCAGCAGCTGCAAATTCTGCAGCTCCTGACTTTTAATAAATAGACACTTGCCTGTCCAGGGTGCCCGCGATGTCAGCAGCCGAAGCTGATCAATCGCTCGGCTCTCGGCTGCCCCCGCCACCATCCTAGGTGAGGGAATCGGGAAGTGAAGCGTTGTATATATAATGATTTTTTTCCGGACATTATCAGCACCTTTCGAAGCGGTGTAAAAAATCCTGCTTGCTGCACCGAAAACACACCTCAGAACTCTGTCGTGCTTTTTCTTTTTCTCCACGAAATGGACTCGGCAGCTCACATAAACAAAGAGGGGCAACAATGACCCGTCCTGCAGCTCATTGGCGTAAAATAAAAAACCCTTAAGTTTGGCTAGAGATGAGTTTGGAGGATGCCCAAGCTCTTTTCCACTTGGAATATGCAACTGTGTGTGTTCCTTGTTCTTATATCAACTGTCAGTCAGAAAAAACAAGTAAGTGCTTATGCACATGGACATACAAGCTGCTGTGTTCAGATGTATATTGTATACAGATCTGCCAGCACACCATGGATTGACAAAAGTAGCGTCCAAATGGATAGTTTATTGCATGATCACAACACAGGAAGAGTACAAAGTTTTGGAGTCATGCAGGACGCCTTCCTGCGTGACTCCAAAACGTTGTACTCTTGTGTTGTGCATATGCAATAAACTATCCATTTGGACGCTACTTTTTGTTGATCCATGGTGTGCTGGCAAATATCTACTTTGTGACTTGAACCAGTATGCAGCTGGTTGTTGCTGCAGCACCCAAACTTTGAGAGCTTATCTAGAAACGCGTGCGATGGGAATAGGAAGTATTACTTGTATACAGATCTGACTCGGCAGTATTTTATGCTCCGTAAACCAAAATGACATTCTGGGTCCATGGTGTGATTTGGACTGTTATGTATGATGCAAGAGTTTACTTTTGTACAATGTAGATCAAGGGGTCTCCAAAGGGGCCAGTTTACTGTCCTTCAGGTTTTGGGGGGGGGGGGCTGTGGCCAATGGGAGTAGAAAATGCCCTGGCATCAGTGCTCATACATCGATGGTAGGGAAGAATAGTGCCCTATTGTTGGTATCAATTGGAAGAACAGTGCCCCATTGATATCAGCAGGGAAATGGTGCCATCTGGTGGAATAGTACCCCAAGGGCCAGATAAAGGCAAGCAAAGGGCCGCAGTTTGGAGAGCGCTGGTGTAGATGAACCATATGCACCGCCACCATTGCCAGGACCAAAATGTAAACAATGTCAGTATCTCGGAACTAACAACTAGTGGAGACCTCATAACATTTACCACAACAGGCCACCATAGATGTCAGACTTACAAAGCATAGTAAGCTCAGTCTTATCTCGGATATCAAAGATAAAAGGGACAGAGCACCTTGTCCTCCCACTATAAAGAAAACTTGCAAAAACCTGTAAAATCCAGCCTGTAGATACAACTCAGTGTGGCGATCTCCTCATGCGGATGTATGTTTTTTAATATCTGAGGTTTACAACCACTTTAAATATATCATTGTTTACAGGCTTTTTTCCCCACCCTCATTTTTTCTGTTTAGATAATAGCCAGGAATACATGCAGGGGGTTTCAGATGAAAACAATGGAACCGGTAAGCCTTGTGGGGAGGAAACCGAGGCCAATGGTGAGGCTAATAATTTGCTTGAAAAAGCCCTAAAAGAAGCACAGCGATTGGGAAGACGTGAAGACCCACAAATCCAAGATCCATCAGATGTGAGCGGACCTCTCCTGGATATGTTTGTTGCAATCGTCAAGAGCCACGTACCAATCCGAAGTCAGCAGATAGGGGAGCCGGAGTTCAGCCATGACCAGAAGATGTCCATACTGCTCGACTTGTACAATTCTAAGCCTCTCATCTTTCTCGAGCGGTTCCGAAAAGTTCTTAAAGAGGAACATCTGTGGTGCTTCAGCTACCTGACCGGTGACTACACTGCTGATTTTTACTTCAGGGAGATTCGCAAAGCTTCTCAGAAGAAAGTCAATCACACTAGAGTCCGCAACAAAAGATACGCTGCTCTGCAACAGCTTATATCAGGTAAAGCTTATGTACGGCTTTGGACCCATCTCATTGTAGGGCCAGCATTCATTAGTACTGCTGTAAGTGAGTGTGATGTGACTGCACAGGGTGGCATGGGTGAAGATTTATTATGGCTTCAGTTGGGAGGGAAACGCATTATGGGGATATAGAAACAGTGATGGCAGCAGTGTATGTGGGCATAGAGAGCGGAGGACACTCTGACGACAGCAGTGTTTGGGTGTGCAGAGTAGATGTAGTAGTACTGTCTGAAACCATGTTTCTATGATATTGTCTATTCTTGTAGTAATAATTCTGTGCAAGTGTCTGACTTCCTTCTTCCTTCGCTTTAAAGCTGAACTGAAAAATACGGTCCTCCCTTAGCTTGTGCCCACACTGCAAGTCTAGTGGACATGAAATGCAAATTTACTTACCCGATCTTTCAGTCCTTGGCAAACTGGGGCTTCCCTTTGCTCTGGCAATGAACTGTCCCTCTGTGTCCTAATGTCCAATGCACAGCTATAGACTCTGCATTGGTGTTGATGATGTCAGAGGACCTTAGACCTCCAAAGTGTAGAAGAGAAGAGGCTGCGAGGACTGGTCTAGCAGCATGAAGGAGCCTGCAGGAGCAGAGGGTCTAGTAAGTAAACCTGCTTATCACAGTCCCCCAGGCATTAAAGGATAGCTTCCCCCTTTTAGAGCATGTTGCACATAATTCAGTTGTAACATGCTCCAGACCTGCCACCCACACCCTCCGTTCCCTGCACCTGGGATCTTCTCCCCGCACCCGCTGTCACATTTTGAAAGTAGCACAGCTGTGCAGGGCTCCACCCACACAGCCGCATCATTCATTCATTCATTCACAGAGATCTGTGAATGAGAGAACTGCAAGAACCCTCAGCCCTTGGGATTGACAGCTTGTAGTTCTCAATAAACTGGGAGGGCACTGATTAACGCTCTTGTAGTTCATTCACAAACTCTGGAACTTGTGAACAGCCAGCCCATATCGCAAGCTGCGGGACCTGATCAAAATGTGTGCACTTGTTATTTTTTCCCCAGAAGGTGAACTTATTTTAACAAGCAGTTATTCCCCTATGGTCCACTGCAAGGGAGGGCTTTTTAGTTTTCCGCAGTTTAGTTTTAATGCCAACCCTAAATTAGTGATATATATATATATATAGCACTGTCAAACCATTGCTTTTTTTTGCGAGTGCTGAAGCCCTTTAACAAGAAGTACATAAACAAGGGATAATATTGCAAATAATCTTTGCTGTTTTGCTACAAAGCTCCATCAACCAAAGGCTCCAAAACAGTCTGTGGTCCACCAATTTCTCACTTCCTGTTTCTCCTCAGTAAGCTTGCCCCTATCATCCGAGCCGTTCTGGCTGGGGGTTAGTCAGCGTGCTCGCCCCCTCCCTTGGGACTACATCTCTGCGGGGAGACACTGTTAAACGAGCCATAACGGCTCGGATGATGAGGGCAAGCTTACTCAGGAGAAACAGGAAGTGAAAAATTCAGACAAAGGGGGGGGGGGGAAAAACATTTAGAAGGGAAATCGAAGGAAAAGGATAGTGAACCAACAATGCACTAGATTAAAGGAACCTATTTAGAAAATAAAAAACAAACCTTTACAACCCCTTTAAACTCTGCTTTTTAACTTGTACCTAAAGATAAGCCTATAATAAGGCTTACCTGTAGGTACAGTGAATATCCCCTAAACTGGCAGTGCTTAAGAGATATATTCACACTGGATGCAGCCAGTGACGTCGCCGGTGCTTGCGTTCTGAAGTGACAGCATGCCCGCGCCGTCCCTTCAGAGCTCTGACGTAAACCGTCACTGCGGCTAGACCATTTAGAGGACCGCAGCCAGCGAACCCAGATGGAACGTGGAAGCCCTGTCGGAAGTGACAGCACGCCGCTGGAGGGCTTCCTTCTAAGGTAAGTATTTCATAATGTGCTAGTTTGCAAAGCATACTAGCACATTATGCTATTGCCTTGCAGGGGAATTGGAAAGGCCACGGTTTATTACTGCTTTAAAAGTCAGCACCTATAGGATTTGTAGCTGCTGACTTTTACATTTTTTTTTTTTATCCCCCCCTCCCCCAGAGTGAACTTTGAACTTTAAAAAATAAAAAAGAGGACCTTCATGACATTATCGGCGTGTTATTTTAATGAAAGCTGCATAAATAAAATATTGAAAATTACTTGAAGTTACATTAACATGAAAAAGCTTATATGAGATTTTAGTGGTTGAGTTTACATATACCTAATACTGGGAAAAAATGTGAATTCCCAACGGTGATACTTGTGCTTGTTCCCCTTTATAGCTGGCGAGTATTTCAGTAATGAAGAGATGCGGCAACGGGACCCTCTAATGTATGAACACTATGTGGGCCAATACCAGAGCGAGGAGGAGATCATGTCACAGAATAGTCGGGATTTGGCTCAGGCCAACAGCCTGTCTGATGTCCTTCTCGACTCCTGCCAGGAACAGATCATACAGAGGAAGCTGGAGGTGCAACGTGAACTGGAGGAGAACTGCGAGGAGGAGGAGGAAGACGGTACAGAGGAGGAAGGTTGGTTGGTTCCTTCATGCAGAATAACTAGGCAGGACTCGCTTTTTAGGAAAGGTAAATTGACATATTTGATATTTCTAAAAAAATTTTTAAAGTGGAGCCCTATACTCCAGATGTTAAAAAAAAAATATATATATATATATATATCAAGAATTTCAGCCCTTTTACTATTAGATCAAATGCTGATCCAGGCCCACTGGTCTGGTCACATGTGAAGGCCTGGGCCTAGGCATTTGGTCATGTGATTTATTCGGAAAGGAAGAGGATCATCCTTTTTGAGTTGTGATGTGATCAATAGCCTGAGCCTTTAGACGTGACCAGCACTGAAGGGAGCCTAGAGCTTAATTTTCACCAAATGTGATGCAACCCCTTTTGGTGGCCCGCAGTCACGGTGAGGAGAGGCAGAACGGGGAACTGCCTATGTAAACAAAGCGATTACCCCATTCTGCCAGATGACATGACAAAGATCTACTGTTCCCAGTGATTGGGAACAGTGATCTCAGTCATGTTCCAGTAAGCCCCCCCCCCCCCCCCCCCCACACACAATTAGAACACACCTAGGGGAATACAGTTAACCCCTTGATTGCCCCCTGCCAGTGTCATTTTTACATTGATCAGTGCATTTTTATAGCACTGATCAATGTAATGTCACTGGTCCCCAAAAATTTTAATTTGGGGTCAGATTTGTCTGCCGCAATGTCGCAGTTCCGCTAAATTACAAGTAAAAACAAAAATAAATAAAAGTCCCTAAATCTATCCCGTAGTTTGAAACACGATATATTTTGCGGAAACCAATCAATATACACCAATATACTAGTTTGTATGGGAGAACATGTAACAATCTCCCCCTTCTGCTTAGGGTACAGGGCTTTCATTGGCCAGTTACCAGGCCTGAGCAGTGCCAGGACAGTGAGAGGAGATGGTCACTAACCATGTGTAAATTTCACCACGTACCGAAGCAGAGCTTAGACAGGGGGTCTCGCATGCTTTTCTAAGTTTCATTAGTCTTTTTTTTTTATCTAATCTTTACGTTGCAGTGTCCTCTTCTCTCTCCCTAGACTCTGAGCTACAGTCAGACGAGGAGCGTACTGTGGACAGTGAAGAGAAGGATCTGATGCGTGAAGAATTTCTCACTCGCATGTACCAGAGCTTTTTGGATGGAAAAGATAAAAATTTTAACTACAGGTAATGTGCAAAAACAAAATTATTTTTTATTATTGGAGGTGGAGCCTGGTGGACCAAACCAGCTCCTGGCTTCTTATGTATTCCCCAAGAGTGAGACCTACCTGCTATAATTCCAGATTGTGCTTCAAGTGATACTAAAGCTTTGTTTGTTATATAAAAAAAAAAAACATATCATACTTGCCTCCACTGTGGCCCCGAACATCTTCTTATGGGGTCCCTCTGCGGCTCTTGCGACTCCTCCCTGCATTAGATAACCCCCTAGGAGAAGTGCTCTCCTGAGGGGGTTACCTTGTGGGCGCGCTCCTAAGTCATTCATCCAGCGTGCATAGACGGCAAATGTATGATTCGGCCCTGGCGCCCACATCATTGGATTTGATTGACAGCAGCGGGACTCCGTGGAGGGAAGGAATGCGCGTCCCCGCCGAGGAGATGAAGGGGCTCAGGTAAGTTAAAACCTGGGGGGGGGGGCGGCGTTAACTGCCAGGTGTTTTTTTACCTTAATGCATAAGATGCCTTTACAACCCCTTTCAGTCCACCTGGGTTCTGGGTACTGCAGGTTCTTGGGTATAGCTTCTTCTACAGCAAGGAGAGAACAGTGGGTGGCACATGTGTGACATCCCCAAATTTCACTTAAAATCTAGTAACACTATTGGGCAGAGACCGCAGTGTCTTACTGTTGTATTTGCGGGGATATTTGGCCGCTAGCTGGGATGCTTTTTAACCCCCGCTAGCGGCTGAGAAAGGGTTAACACCCCTGCAGCAGCGTATTGCCAGTGGTATAGCCGTGGTGCCCATTAATTTCAGTGGGCAGGAGCAGTGGAGGATGGCTGACCCTATAAGAATATACATGTATATCTGCACTTTGTTTTTCACATTTACCAGCCAGGCACATTGGTACACCAGACTGACAAATCTGAATACAGTGAGAGATTTACTAAAACTGCTGCACACAGAATCTGGTACAGCTGTGCATAGTAACCAATCAGCTTTTAGGGTTTATTGGCAAAGCTTAATTAACCACTTGAGTACTTGGGCACGTTTCCCTCCTTCCTGCCAGGCCAATTTTTAGCTTTCAACACTGTCACATCTTAAATGACAATTGCACAGTCATGCAACACTACCCAAACAAATTTTTATTTTATTTTTTCCCTCTTGGTAGTATTTAATCACCAGTGTGTGTGTTTTTTTTTGCTAAATAAACAAAAGAAGACTGAAAAATGTTAAACTTTTTCATAGTTTGTTAAAAATGTTTGCAGACAGGCGTGTGTGTGTGTTTGTTTTTTGTTTTTTATATTTATATTTTTTTCTTCTTTCACTGATGGGCACTGCTTAGGCAGCATTGATGAGAACTGGTGGGTCTGATAATCAGTGCCCTGATTATCATTGTTGATGTCCCTTTTAGGGAAGCCAGCTATCGCCTCTCTTCAAGCTCTTAGCATGAGGAAAGGAGTGCCGATAACAAGCATCTGTTTACCTCCGTGATCAACTGTGATAGCTGATCACATGGTTAAGAGCCACTGATTGGCTCTTTACCTCAATCTGTGATCAGCAATGTTCTGAGGACAGTGCAATTACAGCATGCCGCCACCCAAAACTAGACGACCGTGCTGTAGCCGTCGTTTGGCTGTAGCGTGGTCGATGAGTGGTTAAACAAGCTGAAGTTAGAAGCTGATTGGTTAATATGCACAGATTTTGTGTGCACCGCTTTTAGTAAATCTCCCCCAGTGTGTCCCACATCCTTCTGAGTTAAAGGACTTTCTCCTGCTTCACAAGGAAAAAAAATAAAAATATTGAACATTTGTGTTTGCAAAAATGTATTTTGCTGAGACTTTTCCCTTTTTTAATGTTTTGTATTGATTTTGTTTCTCTGAATATTATATTATTAGAAGATCGCATGTTGCAGCTGGGGCTTTTTCTGGTGTGCCATGTTTCCCTGTTGTGTAATTCATTCCATCTCAAAATATATGCCTTGCTCTGCTCACCATACATTTCAGAGTAGTAGTGTAGCACATTTGCACTGTATAAAACCAACATTGTAAACCCTTCCCAATCCCATTTAATAACGCTCTGTGTATGGTGTGCTTCTTTGACAGTGAAGTCGATGACAATCCAGATTTTGATAACTTGGACATTGTCACGCGAGATGAAGAAGAACGGTATTTTGATGACGATGATCTGGAAGTCATGGATGAGCAAAGAGAGGAAGAAGAGAGTATGGGTAGCATCGTGTGATTGCTTTGCTTAGTAGTGGTTGGTTACATTCAACCTGGCCTGTTCTGAGATGAGAATTTTTTTGCTGCTCATCCAAATTGATTTCTCAGCTCTAATGATTGTCAGGAATATACTGGAGTACGTTCCTGACACTCATTACAAGTGAAGAATCCACTTGGATGAAACATCACAGAACAAGTCCAGTTGCATGTGACTAACTACTATGGACAATGCCATGACCTGGATTAATGAAAATCTTCAGACAAGTGATTGCCTTAGACAGCTTCATAAGCTGCTGACAACCTGGCATGTGGCTATATGTGAAGACCTGACAACATTGCCCAACTGCCACCCAGAACAGTCTTCTTCTCCTTGACAATGTGTAATGACCACAAGAGGGCAGCAGATTCCAAGCTGTGATTTATTTCTGTATTTTGCAGAGATCTATAGGAGTCGCTGGTTTTATTGCCAGTCTTTTCTTTAATACCTCTCCTGTGTTCCACACTCAGACAGCTGTAGACCGGTAGCTGGTCCTCATAAAGATATTCAGGCAATTTATGGGAAAACCGGGACCTGTTATACATGAAGCAGACTGTAACGATCACCAATGGAAACATTGCGGTGTTCATGAACGTTTGCAGTGTTGCAGAAGGAAGAGAGGATTGTTGGCCATTTACTGTTAACAGATTATGTTGGATAAACTTTGAAATGTTTTGCTGTTTTTTTTTTTTATCTTTGTCAATCTGCCCTTTGGAACAAAACTTCTGCTTAAATATTTAAGAGATTAAAATTTAGTTTTATGAGTGTTTGTTTTATTTATTTTTTCTGCACCGAGGAATGAAGCAAGTCCCCCCAACAATTTGTGTACTATGGATATCCAGGTAGGTAAGTTAATTGGATTGCTAAGAAGTTGATGTAAATCTTACCTGAATGACATTTAGTTTATAAACAAGTGGCATTTTCTTGCTGCTTTCACCTCCCCCTTTTTTTTTTTTTTTAATATAACATCTTCTGTTGCATTTCCATGCTATTGATCTTCTGCAGCCATTTCCTGTTTACATGCACTCAAACTATGCAGCCATTGCTGTTCTTAGGGTGAGGTTTCTGATGGGGACAACTAGGGTTGCATTGAATATCGTGTGTGTTTTTTTAATTTTTTCGCTTAAGTACTGACATTTTGCGGTGTGTTTTGCGTCAATATGAACTGCAAAGAATCGCATGCGATTTGAACAGGAATGCAGTGCGTTTCTTGTCTGAATCACATTTTTGCCCATTAATTTTGTATTGATGCAAATCGCACTGAACGCATCGGTATCGGGAACATTTGGGTGAGTACGGATACTTGCTCAAATGCTTGGTATTAGCACCAATACGGATATTGGAATCTGTATTGGTGCATCCCTAGTGACAACAGTGGACCGTGCCTGTGCAATGTGTGAAATGGACACATGTAGTTTCTATCGGAAGCCCATGTGACAGGATTACAAGGGAAGAGCACACTTGGGAGACAGTTTTGTCATCCTATAACAGTTTTGTCATCCTATAACAGTTTTGTCATCCTATAACAGGACATGCCAGAACAAGAACCTTCATTCATGATCACCAAGTAATATTTTAAAAGATAAGTTCATCTTTAGTAACATGTTACATGATACACCCATGTTTGGGGTGTAACATGTTACTAACTGAGTGCATCCCCCCCCAAAATGGTGACAGCAAGCAGGGGATCCTCTCCCTGCACCCACTGTCACAAAAAAAACCCAAAAAAACACGGCCCTAGGGCTCTGCTCACCTGGTCACGTCATTTATTCACATAGTTCTGTTATGGGAGAACTACTGTCATTTGCCATTGCAACAGATGGCTTGAAGTTGTCAATAAACTACCAGGGGACCGATGAGCGCTCTAGGTAGTTCATTGATCCTTGCTGTCATTCAGTAATGAGGTATGGGCAGACAGCAATGCAAACAATATGTGAATTTATTATTTTTGGGTAAGGTGAACTTCTCCCATTTGTATAAAATGACGTTGGAAATTTCATTGACATGTAATCTTTCTATGAGGTTTTAGTGATTGGGTTTACATCTACTGTCATTGAGAGGTAAAGAGAAAAAAAATTTCCCTGATTAATACTTATTTAGGTGGATGCAGCATCGGTCCACCGGCGCCTCCGCACTGAGAACCGAGCGATCATCGCCAATTGCTTGGTTTTAAGAGCTCTGTGCGCAGAGAGCTGTTGCCTGACTTTGACAGGTACCTGCAGCCACTTTTTCATTCTGGTCCCCTTAGGCGATCAGTAGTGAAAGTTATCCTTTACCCCCCCACCCCCCCCGAAAGTCTTCAGGACCAATCACAGCTATTGCTTTCAATAGGGCTGCCTCCTGCAGCTGATCGCCTGCTGATTTTCTTGCATCTACAAACTGGCAGAAACTCAGATGTGAATGTAGCATTTGACCCGATTGACACTGTCACTTTGTGTTTTATGTGGGCTAAATATGATGGCGTTTTATTCCGTTCACATAACACATTTTTTGTGTACACACACACACACTCACTCTGTTTGAGACGACCTCCAAAACAGGAATGGTTTTACAGGTAAAGGCCACTGGCATTTTTTTTTCCCCCTGCTCATCTTTTCTGATTGACTTTTACTAGTTTTGCATTTGGCTAGGGTCAGTGTCACTGCTGGTAGCATGAGGCGATACTTAGACCTTATAGAGGATACACAGGCAGTCCATCTCCAGGATGGCACATCAATAAGTGCCATTGTTGTACGGTTTGCAGCACAGTCTCAAGAACATGGTGGAGATTCCAGGAGACAGGCAGTTACTCTAGGAGAGCTAGACAGAGCCGTAGAAGGTTAATAACCCATCAGCAGGACCCGTATATCTGCTCCTTTGTGCAAGGAGAAACAGGATGAGCACTGCCAGAGCCCTGCAAAATGACCTCCAGCAGGCCACTGGTGTGAATGTCTCTGACCAAACAATCAGAAACAGACTTCATGGGGGTGGCCCGAGGGCCTGATATCCTCTAAAGGGCCCTGTGCTCACAGCCTGGCACTGTGGAGTTTGATTGGCATTTGCCATTGAAAACCAGAATTGGCAGCTCCGCCACTGGTGCCCTGTGCTTTTCACAGATGAGTAGGTTCACCCTGAGCATATGTGACACAAGTGAAAGGGTCTGGAGAAGCTGCAGAAAACGTTATGCTGCCTGTAACATCGTTCAGCATGACCAGTTTGGTGGTGGGTCAGTGATGGTCTGGGAGGCATATCCATGGAGGGACGCACAGACCTCTACAGGCTACACAATGGCACCATGACTGCCATTAGGTATGGGGATGAAATCCTTGGACCCATTGTCAGACCCTACGCTTGTGCAGTGGGTCCTGGGTTCCTCTTGGTGCACGACAATGCCCGGCCTCATGTGGCGAGAGCATGCAGCCAGTTCCTGGAGGATGAAGAAATTGATAACATTGAATGGCCCCCACGCTCACCTGACCTAAATCCAAAAGAACACTTCTGGAATACTGCCCTGCGGCCCAGTCTCTGAAGGGAGGGGATCATGCTCTGCTTCAGTATGTGACAGTACATGTTTGCATTCATGGTTCCCTCACTGTGGCTCCCCAGTTCCAGCAGCACTCATGCTGATAGGCACCGGTGAATTTTTTTTACCAAAAACATGTAGCAGAATACATTTTGGCTTAAATTTATGACACAATTAGATTTTATTGGATTTCTTTTAAAATAGAAAGAAGAACATTTTTTTTTATTTTTTTTCCCATATTTTAGAAAATATACTGTGAACCACATCCGAAAATATACTGTGACCAACACGGATCATCATAAGAATATGACTTTTGACTGACGGCAACAAGTTATACTGATTGGATATATTCCCCCTGTAGAAAAAAAAAAAGCCATAGCAGCAGCAGCAGCAATGTGACAGTTAAAAGATCACTTACCCTGTCAATTTCTCAACTGATTTGAGCAGTCTTGCATGGTGTAGTGGCTAGGGAGCTGCACCAGCAGTGCGCAAGGTCATAGGTTCGACTCACCATGGGACTGCTATAAGAGTAGCATTTATTTATTTTTGTTGTAAAAAAAAAGTTGAAGTTATACCCCTTATTTTTAAATAAATAATTCTTTAACCACTTCCCACCCGGCCACTGTACATATATGGCCGGGCGGGTGCTCTCTCCTTCTCAGTGGACGTTCAGGAACGTCCCTCAGAAGGAGGAGGATCGCATGCGCGTGTTCCCGATGCACTCGTGTCACCCGGACACGGCGCATCTCAGATTAGCAGGATGGCTCTGTGATAGGCCCTCCTGATCACATGACGGCCGTGTCCTATCACATCCATCATGTGATGTAAACACAGAGCCGGTTACTAGGCGATAGGCTCTCCTCTCCTCACACAGAAGTTGTCGGAGAGGAGAGGGATCGCTGCTGATCAGTGAGTATCAGCTGTTTTTTTTACAGCTTTTTACTCACTGATCACCAGCCTAGTGTCACACACAATGTAAAATACACACAGTAAACACACATGTCCCCCAAAACACATGTCCCCACATAGTAAAAACATCTGGTCCCCACATATGTAACAGTAAAATCACATGTCCCAATGATTATTTGCACACATGTCCGTGATCTCCTGCTCACATCTGTACATGATCATTTGCGTACATATGTCCGTGATCACACAAACCAATTATTATACACTTAATTTGTTTTACCAAAAACATGTAGCAAAATACATTTTGGCTTAAATTTATGACAAAATTAGATTTTATTGGATTTCTTTTAAAATAGAAAGAAGAAAATATTGTTTTTCCATATTTCTGCTCTTTTTTTCGCTTATATCGCTAAAAGTAAAAAACGGAGTCATGAATAAATACCACCAAAAGAAAGCTCTATTTGTGTAAACAAAACGATAAAAAAATTATTTGGGTACGGTGTAGCATGACCGCATGTGTATACAGTACAGACCAAAAGTTTGGACACACCTTCTCAATCAAAGAGTTTTCTTTATTTTCATGACTATAAAAATTGAAGATTCACACTGAAGGCATCAAAACTATGAATTAACACATGTGGAATTATACATAACAAAAAAGTGTGAAACAACTGAAAATATATTTCATATTCTAGGTTCTTCAAAGTAGCCACCTTTTGCAGCAGACACATCTCTAGAACTGTTAAGAGAAGACTGTGTGAATCAGGTCTTCATGGTAGAATATCTGCTAGGAAACCACTGCTAAAGAAAGGCAACACGCAGAAGAGACTTGTTTGGGCTAAAGAACACAAGGAATGGACATTAGACCAGTGGAAATCTGTGCTTTGGTCTGATGAGTCCAAACTTGAGATCTTTGGTTCCAACCCCCGTGTCTTTGTGCGACGCAGAAAAGGTGAACGGATGGACTCTACATGCCTGGTACCCACCGTGAAGCATGGAGGAGGAGGTGTGATGGTGTTGGGGTGCTTTTCTGGTGACACTGTTGGGGATTTATTCAAAATTGAAGGCATACTGAACCAGCATGGCTACCACAGCATCTTGCAGCGGCATGCTATTCCATCCGGTTTGCGTTTAGTTGGACCATCATTTCTTTTTCAACAGGACAATGACCCCAAACACACCTCCAGGCTGTGTAAGGGCTATTTGACCAAGAAGGAGAGTGATGGGATGCTGTGCCAGGTGACTACCTCTTGAAGCTCATCAAGAGAATGCCAAGAGTGTGCCAAGCAGTATTCAAAGCAAAAGGTGGCTACTTTGAAGAACCTAGAATATGAAATATATTTTATTTAGTTTTATATTTAGTTTTGATGCCTTCAGTGTGAATCTACAATTTTAATAGTAATAAAAATAAAGAAAACTCTTTGAATGAGAAGGTGTGTCCAAACTTTTGGTCTGTATTGTATATATATATATATATATATATATATATATAATCTATCTAACCATGAGAAATGCGATGCATTATTCCCTGGAGTGTTTGTAGACATGAAATGGCTGCAAAGAGGCAGCAGATCAGCAGCACTGAAATGCAGCCAAGGATGGAATACAGGTGAAAAAAAGTAATTTTACCATAAAAATGCAATTGTAGTGCTTAGAAAATAAGCGTTGTTTAGTTTGGATTTATCTTTTTTTTTGTGACAGTGTATGTCTCAGGACAACCACTAGATGGAGCTGTAATACACAGTTCGGGTGTGGGCTCATTAAGTGGCATCACATTTTGACACAAGGGCCATGATGTCTGCTGTTGATTGCCACTTGACTTGAGTTGCTGTTTAGACATTTAGGACAGGTGGAAGCGGTTTGATGTGGCGCCCAGGCTTTAGTAGTGTCTCTCGGGCGCAGACATTGCTGAATGTATCCAACATAGCTTAGCTTACTGACATTACATGAGCAGCAATGTGTAAAGTCATGTCAATCTGAAGAATCCCTTCAGAACTCATCAGTGCAGGATTGGTGCCTCTGTATAATGAAAACTACTCCAGATAGACTGTTAACCTCCAAAATTGAAATTGTTGTCTTAACCACTTGCTTACTGGGCACATATACCCCCTTCCTGCCCAGGCGAAATTTCAGCTTTTCGGCACTGTCACGCTTTGAATGACAATTGCGCGGTCATGCGACATGGCTCCCAAACAAAATTGTCCTTTTTTTCCCCCCCACAAATAGAGCTTTCTTTTGGTGGTAGTTGGTCACCTGTGCGGTTTTTATTTTTTGCGCTATAAACAAAAATTGAGCGACAATATTGAAAAAAACACAATGGGGCAGATCCACGTACCTTCGCGCAAGAATCCGCCTGGCGCCGCGTATCTAAGATACACTACGCCGCCACAATTTTTTTTTTTTCGAATCCTCAAAGAATTTGCGCCGTAAGTTACGGCGGCGTAGTGTATCTTTGGCGGCGTAATGGCGCGCCATTCAAATATCTGTGATGGGGGCGTGTTTTATGTAAATACGTCGTGACCCGACGTAAACAACGTTTTTTTTTAACTGCGCATGCGCCGTCCGTGGGGGTATCCCAGTGAGCATGCTCGAAATTAACCCGGAACAAGCCAATGCTTCCGACGGTGACGTCATTCTACGCAAATCCCTATTCGCAAACGACTTACGCAAACGACATAAAAATTTCAAATTTCTACGCGGGAACGACGGCCATACTTAACATTGAGTACGCCTCATAACAGTAGCTTTAACTATACGCCGGAACAAGCCGAACACAAATGACGTAAAAAAATGTGCCGGCCGGACGTACGTTCGTGGATCTCCCTAACTAGCTAATTTGCATACTCGACGCGGAATTCGACGGAAACGACACCTAGCGGCCGTCTAAAAACTGCATTTAAGATCCGACGGCGTACTAAGACGTACGCCTGTCGGATCCATCCGAGATGCCGTCGTATCTTGTTTTGTAGATACAAAACAAAGATACGACGCGCAAAATTTGAAATTGCGCGGCGTATCAAGAGATACGCAGGCGTAATTCTTTTGTGGATCTACCCCAATATTTTTTACTTTTTGCTATAATAAATATCCCATTTAAAAAAAAAAAATGTTTGTAGTTTAGGCCATAATCTTCTACATTTTTAGGCCATAATCTTCTACATTTTTTGGCAATAAGCGTATAGTAATTGGTATGCGCAAACGTCATAACGCCTACAAAATAGGGGATAGAATTATTACTTTTTTTTTATTTTATTATTTATTTATTTTTTTTACTAGTAATGGCGGCGATCTGCGATTTTTGTCACGACTACGATATTACGGCGGACACATCGGACACTTTTGACACATTTTTGGGACCATTCACATTTATACAGCGAATAGTGCTATAAATATTCACTGATTACTGTGTAAATGTGACTGGCAGGGAAGGGGTTAACACTAGGGGGCGAGGAAGGGGTTAAATGTGTACCCTAGGAGTGATTCTTACTGTGGGGGGGAGGATACTGACTGGGGGAGGTGACCGATGGTTGTCCCTATGTACAAGGGACACACCATCTGTCTCCTCTCCCTAACAGGATGTGGATCTCTGTGTTTACACACACGTCCTACGTCCCTGGCTCTGTGACTGCCGATCGCGGGTGCTTGGTGGACATCACGGCCGCCAGGCACGTGTATCGGCACCTGTGTGACGCGTCAGGTGCCCCCCAGTGGCACGCGGCCGGAGGCCGTAAAAACACGGCCTCCCAGCAGATTAGAGCCACCTTGCGGCCGTAAATAGTCGGCCTCCGGATGGCTAGTGGTTAAAGAAGTTCTCCATGTTACATTTTTTTTTAAATGTAAATTGCCCAGCATTTTTGAAAATAAGCTTTCACTGCAATACTCACCTTTTAATCCTGCGCTGAGGAGGGTTTATGAAGACTAGGAAGGGCTTTAGATGAGG
The DNA here is from genome assembly GCF_905171775.1 of Rana temporaria. Classification (NCBI taxonomy): domain Eukaryota; kingdom Metazoa; phylum Chordata; class Amphibia; order Anura; family Ranidae; genus Rana; species Rana temporaria. Next base: position 40,213,032 of record NC_053497.1, read on the forward strand.
AGGGGTTATGAAGAATAGGAGGGGCTTTAGATGAGGAGGGGTATGAAGGTTAGGAGGGGCTTTAGATGAGGAGGGGTATGAAGATTAGGAGGGGCTTTAAATGAGGAGGGGTTTGAAGATTAGGAGGGGCTTTAGATGAGGAGGGGTATGAAGATTAAGAGGGGCTTTAGATGAGGAGGGGTATGAAGGTTAGGAGGGGCTTTAGATGAGGAGGGGTATGAAGATTAGCAGGGGCTTTAGATGAGGAGGGGTTTGAAGATTAGGAGGGGCTTTAGATGAGGAGGGGTTATGAAGGTTAGGAGGGGCTTTAGATGAGGAGGGGTTTTGAAGATTAGGAGGGGCTTTAGATGAGGAGGGGTATGAAGATTAGCAGGGGCTTTAGATGAGGAGGGGGTTTGAAGATTAGGAGGGGCTTTAGATGAGGAGGGGTATGAAGATTAGGAGGGGGCTTTAGATGAGGAGGGGTATGAAGGTTAGGAGGGGCTTTAGATGAGGAGGGGTATGAAGGTTAGGAGGGGCTTTAGATGAGGAGGGGTATGAAGATTAGGAGGGGCTTTAGATGAGGAGGGATTATAAAGGTTAGGAGGGGCTTTAGATGAGGAGGGGTATGAAGGTTAGGAGGGGCTTTAGCTGAGGATGGGTTATGAAGATTTCTATGTTATTTGTAATCCATAAAAAATTATGTAGGCAGGGTTGACGCCATGTGCTTAGGAACACATTTCTGACACTTCCACTGTTTTTCTGTCATTGCAGTGTGTTTAAAGGGATAAAACGCTTGAAAAGGCACATGTATTGCGGAGATGTACGAAATATGTTTTATTTTAACTTTTCCTTGACATAAACATTAAACCTGAATTCCAAGTATGGCAGTGTGATACATTTGCCTATATGTCTCAGTTTACTGCTCCCTGCTAGCCATATGGGTAGAGGTAGAAAGGAATTTCATGTGTGATTCATTCCTCTGACAGGTTATTGACGTGCTAATGTCCCCTCACTATTCTAAACGTTAATTGATCTATTGTGTTGTGTGAAGAAGATCTGTGTTTACCCTTAAAAGATGTGTATTGTATCATCATGCTAAATGATTAGAGAAGTAGTATGTTAATTATTCTGATTGCTTCAGTGTATTAATTAACTCCACTGATGTCTTTATCTAAAGAAACGTGTCTGCATGGTCGGCTCCGACTTGTCTCCTATAATCTGTATGGGAAACCCCACTGTGTGAGGGGGGCGTTCCTAACAGGCTGTAACCACATATAAGCTGAGTTTTTGTGTCAATAAAGTGTCTTGTTCTAGCAGTAAGCTTGGCATGTGTGGCTTTCTGGGCGATTCCAGGGATATCCCTCCTCGTGGAATATTGGGGTGATTTTCGTTATGGGAAGAAGGGAACATTGACGGGGATATCATACCAATACCGTCACAGGCAGTTTTTACATTGTTACATTGATCCACCTTAGACCTATGCAAGTATGCATATGTAATACCCATGGGATACCCTTGGAAATGACTGTAGGATATTTTGCTACTACACAGTAATCTATACTAGCTTCTGGGGCCGATGCCGAGCTGCTGCCCTACTATATTGTGAACACAGGAGGTTGCACATTCGGCATGAGTGCCATTTAGAGAACAGTTTGCATTTTCTCAATGAATGAAAAGCATTTACTGATTAGACAAGGTGGAGATCATGACATCACAACCTCCCTCCAACTTTTCCAATCAGAAAATGATTTGCATTCATTGAGAAAATGTAAAGTGAATACTGAATGGTGTCTGTGCTGAGCGAATGATCTACTGCATTCACAGTGCAGTAGAGCAGCCACTCGCAGTAGGCGATCACTGTATAACTCTGGGATCACACAGGCTATGGTACATACATAATCATATTGGACCAGGCTAGACCAATGTAATTCTGTAAAAATTGCCATACCTAACTTCAGTTTTAACGGATAAGTTCACTTTTTAGAAAAATATAATACATGCACATTTTTTTGCAGGTAAAATTTTATTTAAAATGTTTGTTTTCTTTGGAGCCTTTAAAGCATTTCGCCAGGGATCAGCAGATCTGCCAGTGTACATCCTGGCAAGCAGATACAGTCTTACAAGAATAGAGAATGAGCTACCACAGTGCTCCACGGTGCCATGGTAGGTTATTGGAAACTTCAAGCCGACACCTGCAAGCCCTGCCGCACCTTGTCGCTTTTCATTCACAGGATACTGTGAATGAATGACACAGCTGGGTGGGCGGGCGGAGCCCCACTCAGCCTCTTTTTTTTTGTATTCTGCTGGAAACCCCACACCATCTGCTGCGGCTAACTGTTGGGGAGGGAGGCCGACTGCCCCGTCTCCCTGGAACTCAGTAGTTGTTGCCGGTGCTGGGCAGAGGTTGGTAGCACTCTGCCCAGTTGCCAGTGCTTCAGCTGGGTTGGTGTCATCATTCTCTCTTTCACTGGTATTGTCTCCCAGGTGCATGCACCCTTGTTGGGGAGGGGAAATGGTTGCTTCTCCTCCCTGCATCTCTGAAATCAACTGGGAAAGAGGAACCATCACCTTCTCACTCCAAAACTGCTACGGGTGTAGAACAGGGGTCTGCGGTACTCTGTCCTGCTAACAGTACCTGAGCAGGTGATGCATAATCTATAACTTCCTCTGAACAGTCCATTCATTCTGTAATCTGTGGCTGGAGAGATGAGCTGACTGCCCCAACTCCCTGGAACTCCACAGATGTTGCCATTGCTGGGAAGAGTTTGGTAGCAATCTGCCCTGTTGCCAGCACTTCTGCTGGGGACTCCCCATCATCTGCTTCGGCCAACCATTGGATTCTTCCCCTCCCAAACTGTGCAGCTGACATTGGGGAGCTGGCTGCTTCCTTCTCCGTTCCCTCATCTGGCTGCTGGGAAGTGATCGCCACCTTCTAACCATGAGCCTCCGGAACTGCTACAGGCGTGGGGCAGAGGTGTCCTGTCTGTTAAGCTGGGCCTTTCGTTTATGTTGGGTCTTTTAGCTCTATCCATTTCGACTAGTTCTGCTATAATGTCCCTCTTCTTGCGGTTGTTGGCCGGCCGGCCCCGGTTTTTCCAGTAAGTCCTTGAGGGAAGAGTGCTTTAGCTGTTCATACTGTGCTTTCATTGGCCTGTGTCCTCTTGTAGCTGTCCTGGCTGTTGGAATCATCCCACCGCTGCCACCAATTGTAACAACAACCCGAGTATGAAAGGGGTTAAAGTCGTTTAGGACCTTCCTTTCTTGAACATAAAGGCAGCTACCGAACACTCCAACAAGCCGAACGAGAAACCCATATGAATATTTCTCCCCCAAGCACGAGACGAGGCTTTGTGTTGAGGGTCAAACAGGAATGAGGTTTTATTGAAAGAAATACAAATCTTATATACAGTAAAAGAGGAGGTGCATACCTCCTGCTCATATTACTCTGAAAATACACCTCTGACCAGACCTAATTAACATGAGCTAATTAACTAATCCCTTTAAGCAGCCTGGTCATTGTAATGATAAATCAGGATTTCATTACAGGTCAGACTTGTTATCACCGAGCTTCACACAGAAGATGACACATTATCATATATATCAACACAGAACTCCTTCATACAATTGCAGGGTTAATTGGCCCAGACAACAATGGCTGAAAGAGAAGCCACACTAGACTCATTTACATTATTACAGACAGACAGGTGGCTGGAGTTGACATCAGCATCTCCTAACAGTATGAATCAGTCAGTCTTTCTAATATGGCATATACAGGGTTCCCAGAGTCTGTGTGTTTTGAGGGGACATGGACTTGAATCCAAAGTAACATTACTTCAAGGTCCCCAGGCATACAGCTCACAAAGAGTATTGTTCCCTTAAAATCCATGGCCCATAATCGGAAGGCAAGAGGCTAGCATTCAGTCCTCTCCAAAAGCCTCTGTCTCGGCTAGGTCTGTCACAACCCCCAAATCTTTTCTTCTGTAGTACTGACCAACGCTGTACCCTCAATGTTGTATTCTCTCAAGGGATTATTTTTCCCTAGGTGCATTATTTTACATTTAGAAACATTGAACTGCAGTCTCCACTGCTTTGACAATCTTCCAGCAATGCCAAATCATGTTCCATGTTACAGACAATGAGGTGTCCCTTGTTCACATCTGAAAAAGTTGGGAGGTATGAGTGTATAGCCCCATCCTCTCATCTGCAATCAGGGACAGCAGTAGATGCTGAATCATATAAGGAGTGAAAATGATAAGAGGACGAGGTGATTCTAAAATGAGGCATGCATGGACGGTGTATGAACACATGGGAAATATCTATGACTTTATTGTCTGGGATAGGAAGGTGAAATTTCCCAATAAAGACCTAAAAATAGCTGTGTTACAGTTAGTGCTGCATGTGTGGCCCATTTAATACTTTATTTTTATTTTTCTCTCTGGATTCTTCTTTGAGAATAATAAAGGACCTGGAAATACGTTTGTTTTAGAATAAATACTGTTCAAAGGAGTTTACATTTATTTACTGGGCTCTTTCCTGCTGTTTAAAGTCAAATAGTCGCCTACACAGTCATTTCCAGGCTTGGATGAATGTTCTGTAAAATACAGCTTATTAGCACACTTATGCTGCGTACATATGACCGTTATTCATGTCGTGGGAAAAAACTATGTTTTTCTTGACGTGATTCCTCTCAAGCCTGCCTTCCATACACACGTTCGTGAAAAAAATGCTTCAGCATCGGTGACGTACAACGCGTACAACGGCACTATAAAGGGGAACTCCATTCGAATGGCGCCACCCTTTGGGCTGCTTATGCTAATTTTCCTGTCTCATAACTTGCTTCTGAGCATGCTCGTTTTTTTCCCCCTCGTTAAAGCGTACACAAGACCGTTTTTCACGACGTGAAAAACGACGAGAAAAAATAGAGCAGGTTCTAAATTTTTAACGGACATTTTTCTCATTGAGACAAAATGCTCTGGAGCCTGCACACGGCCTTTTTTCACGACCAATTAAAAAAATTAAATTTTTCTCGTCAAATGGTCATGTGTACGCGGCATTAGATGTAGAGATGTGTCAATGCAGAAGTACCACCACTAGCTCCCGATATGTGAAATAATGTCTCGTTCTATACTTGATGACCCCTGCTAAAAGTAACTGAACCACTTTAATAATGAACCCCAGGCAGATATAAAGTGACCCTGAACTCTGTTTAACTGCTTGCCAACCATATACTGTATGTGTATATATATATATATTTATATGGCAGCTCTAGTACGTGATCCTGCATTTTCGGGTCTGGAGCGCGCACCTGGCCAGCGACCCACTCCCACTGTGATTGTAAACAGCAGGAGCCAATCAGTGGGTCCAGTGGACTCGATTGTTTGGGATACAAACAGAACTGCAGTCTGCCTATGTAAACAAGGCAAATCGCCGTTCGGTCAGCAGGAACACGGATCTCTGCCTCCCCCTAGTACAAGCACCTCCCCCACAGTAGCCATGCACATTATAGGCACACATTTAACCCTTTGATCGCCTCTGTTAACCCCTTCCTGGCCAGTGCCATTAGGAAAGTGACAGTGCATATTTTTAGCACCGATCACTGTATTAGTGTCACTGGTTCCCAAAAAAGTGTCAGTTAGTGTCTGATTTGTCCGCCACAATGTCGTAGTCCTTCTATAAGTCTATTATTGTCCCTAATGTCCTTCCCAACCAGGCCTCTGTATAGGTGACTGTTTCCGCCGTTGCCACACTTCTCTACTTTATTAGGGAGGTATGGTAATTGTCATTTAACTCCACACCCCTTATGCCACTGCACTAAACTGTACTTACCTCTGCCTTCTTTGGAACTGACCCTAGCCTGTTATACCACCACTCTTTTGCCTAACGCTAAACTGTACCTACCTCTGCCTGCTCTGGTACTGACCCTGGACTGTTTAACCACATTTTTTGCCTGCGTCTTGGACTGATCTTTTACCCTGCTACTGGAGTAGTGGGATTCATAACACAGGAGTCTCACATATGTGAGAGGCTCCAGAATAATTTTTCTTGATAAAGAAAACACATTTTTTAGTTTTCTCATTCCCGGATTAGGGTCTGTAGTCCGGAGGCTTCAAAGAGATTTGGGTGGGAGAAGCCTCTATGCCTGTCCCCATTCTTTCTTGGCCTGCTACCTGTACTATGGACCATGTTCCTGCTTACTACCTGGACCAATATTTTGGCACTGCTGGCAATATCTCTACCTGCACTGACCCTGGACTGTATATGGACAATATCCCTGCCTGTACTGACTATGGAAAATATTCCTGCCTGCTGCCCGGATAATTCCATTCACTGACCACATCCCTGGCTGCTGCCTGGATCAGGGCTCTCTTCCTGTGGACAACTGTACTACCTAAACCACAGGTAATCTTTTGTTTACCCTTTGCTCAGCAGAATGTATTTTGGGGTGTAATTCTTGGTATGTGCGGGCTATCTGTTAGGAATATGAAGGGCCTTAAAAAATGTGATAGGTTGTCAGGAAATGATACGGTATGCGTAATTTATGTCCATAGAACACCTGACCGTGCTCTTTGGATGTTGGGCCCTGTATGTGGCGAGACTGTATAAAAGTCTCACACATGTGGTATCGCATACTCAGGAGGAGTAGCAGAATGTATTTTGGGGTGTCATTTTTTCTATGTACATGCTATGTGTTGGAAATATCTTGTAAATAGACAGCTTTGTGTAAAAAAAAAAAACTTCTGGAAAAAGATGAACCATGGTCTTGGTGCTCCAGGGCCTTCCAAATGTAATACTGTAGGTGGTTGAGAAATTAGGTGTGTAATTTATGCTCCTAGAACGCCTGAGGGTGCTACTTGGGCCTCTGTATGTGGCCAGGCTGTGTAAAAGTCTCACACATGTGATATTGCCATACTCAGGAGGAGTAGCAGAATGTGTTTTGGGGTGTAATATGTGGTATGCACATACCATGTGAGAGAAATAACCCGTTAAAGCGGAGGTTCACCCTAAAAAACAACTATGTACCATCCAAACCAGCATACTAGCTACAGTATGCCTTTTTTTATTTATTTTTTGCGCTGTACTTACTGTTTAATCCGTCACTTTCGTTTCAGACTCCCGCGGGGAGTAGGCGTTCCTATGAAGAGGGGAACATGATTGACGTCCGGCTATTGCGCGTCACACATTCCGAAAATAGCCGGAGTAGGACTCGGCTCTTCACGGCGCTATACGGTGCCTGCGCACAGACTAGGAGCTGACTGCGCAGGCGCCGTATATATCCGAGTCCTATTTCGGCTATTTTCGGAACGCGTGACGTGCCATAGCCGGACGTCAATCATGTTCCCCTCTTCATAGGAACGCCTATTTCCCCGCCGGAGTCTGAAACGAAAGTGGACGATTAAACGGTACAGCGCAAAAAAAAAAAAAAAAAGGCATACTGTAGCTGACGCTAGTATGCTGGTTTGGATGGTAGATAAAGAAATTTTTTTTTTAGGGTGAACCCCCGCTTTAATATGACATGTTGTAAAAAAAAAACTAAATATATATTAATTTTGCAAAGAATTTGGGGAAAAATTACAATTTCAAAAAGCACACCATGCCTCTTACTAAATACTTTGGAATGTCTGCTTTCCAAAAATGGGTCATTTGGGGGCTATTTGTAATTTCCTGGCTTGTTAGGGTCTCAAGAAATTAGATAGGCCTTCGGTACATCAGGTGTGATCAGATGTGATCAATTTTCAGAGATTGGCACCATAGCTTGTAGTCTCTATAACTTTCACAAAGACCAAATAATATACACAGATTTGGGTTAGTTTTACCAAGGATATGTAGTAGTATAAATTTTGGCCAAAATGTATGAAGAAAAATTACTAATTTGCTAAGTTTATTAACAGAAACAAAGAAAATGCCTTTTTTTTACAAAATGTTTGGTCTTTTTTTATTTATAGCACAAAAAAATAGAAAACCCAGAGGTGATCAAATACCACCAAAAGAAAGCTCTTATTGTGTGAAAAAAAGGGCACTGAAAGCTGACAATTGGTCTGGTTAGGAAGGGAGTTTAAGTGCTCAGTGGGCAAGTGGTTAATATCACTTTAATGCACCACTTAGGATCAAATGGGCCAGATTCTCATACATTTACGTTGCTCCTGGGCAGCGTAACGTATGTGATTTACGTTACACCGCCGCAGGTTTACAGGTTTACATCCTGATTCTCAGAACACTTACCTGTAAACTTGCGGCGGTGTATCGTTAAATCGCTCGGCGCAAGCCCGCCCAATTCAAATGGGACGGGCACCATTTAAATTAGGTGCGCTCCCGCGCCGAGCGTACTGCGCATGCTCCGTCGGGTAAATTACCCGACGTGCATTGCGCTAAATGACGTCGCCCCGACGTCATTTGCTTAGACGTTTACGTAAATGGCGTCCAGCGCCATTCACGGACGTCTTACGCTAACAACGTAATTTTTTTTAAATTCGACGCGGGAACGACGGCCATACTTAACATTGGTTGCCCCACATAATAGCAGGGGCAACCTTACGCGCCACGTACGCTACGGAAACGACGTAAATTCTCAGCGTCGACCGCGCGTATGTCCGGGAATCTCGCGTACTTACCTCATTTCCATAGACGACGGGGGAAAACGACGATGCGACACCTAGCGGCGGGAAAAAAAATTGCTTTTAAGATCTGACAGCGTAAGAGCCTTACGCCTGTCAGATCTAATGGGTATCTATGCGTAACTGATTCTAAGAATCAGTCGCATAGATACCCGGGGCCAGATGAGGAGTTAGGACGGCGCAAATGGTGTTGCGCCGTCGTAACGCCTTTGAGAATCTGGCCCAATATCTACATTATAAATGATCCCATTAGTCTTTATCTGCTGATTTATCTCTCTATGTTTTAACTGAAAATTATCACTGATTGCTATATACAGTATATACAGTATCTCTGACTGTAATCCAGGCTCTAGAGAGTGCTCTGAGATAATGTATAGTGTACCCATACAGCCAGGATGTGCATGCTGTTAGCTACAGCTTGACTGGGACAGCCGGCACCCTGGAGAGATGTATGAGAAAGAAGAAGAAACAGATGTGGGGGACCACGCGGACCCCACCCACTATGCAGCACATGTTTTCTGGTAATGCCGATGAATAATAAGACCACCTCTCCTGTCCTCTCTCCTCATACCCCCTGCAGTGCCCCCAACACAGCGCTGGCACCAACCAGTCCTATGGGGTGACTCACTGAAGGCTAATGAGTGACAGATGGAGATCTCCACCTCCAGTGCACCACTCTCACTTCATCTATATTCAGCCACGTTACAGTATACAAATGTACAGCATATGTACAGCATGCAAACATTTTAGATTAGAGTTGTTTCATCCCATTTGTTTTTTGATCGAATTCATATTTTTACAATGCATTTGAAGTATTTCAATCAAATTCCAAATTAATTGTGAAGAATAGCTGGTTCTATTCTATTAAAAACTTGAATTTCAGAAGACGGTTATATTCTTTCTATTTTTATCTATTGTAATCTAATTTCTTGTAATCTAATTTCTTCTATTTTATTCTTTTAGTTTCTATTCTATACTATTCTTTTCTATTATATTCCTTTATTTTATTTTATTTTCTATTCTATTCCTTTAGTTTTTCTTCTATTGGTTTCTATTCTGTTTTATTCTATCCTTTTATTTTCTATTCTTTTGTATTTTAATCTATTTTTCTCTATTCTATTCTGTTTATTTTTTTCTTTTGGAAATTTGAATTTTGTAAGACAGCTACAGTGGAACCTCGGATTACGAGCATAATCTGTTCCATGAGAATGCTCGTAATCAGCCATGACTAAGCACTAATCGGAGTGTGAAACGCGTAAGAGGTTTTCCCTGTGTTCTGCTTGTTTTGTAGTGCATTTTTTATCCATTTTTTACAATAAAGACAACCTTATGTTTTTTTTGGAGTGCGGCTGTCCATCCCGTCTTTCCTCATATCAATTGCTCGTAATCCAAAGCACTCACAAATCAAAGCGAGTTTCCCCATAGAAGTCAATGGAAACAAATTAGTTCCGTATTGACTTCTATGGCATGCAATACCGCATGTAGCCGGAGGTCGGGGGTGCCAGAGAGCCTCGGAAATACTTGGAAAGGCTCGGGGACAGCTCAGCTGAACTCAGAAAACCTTGGGAACGGAGTATTTCCACGTTTTCCAGGTATTTTAGAGTATTTCCGAAAGGCTCCGCTCGGCTCCAGTGCCCCCCCCCCCGAAACCTCAGGCTAAATGCGGTACTGCACACCACTGTGGCTTTAATCCTGCTTGTTTTGCGAGACAACACTCGCAAACCGAGTCAGGATTGAAAAAAACAACAGTGCTTGTATTGCGAAACGCTTGTTAACTGCGTTACTCGCAATCCGAGGTTTCACTGTACATTATTTCCATTTCATTCTAGTCTATTCAAGTTCCAGAAGCAGGAAAGGATTACCGCTCCAGGTAGGTGTGTTGAAATATCACTCTCCTCAAGGTGGAAGCAGAAGGTGCAGGCTAAGCGTATAGAAATTAGAAGAGGGAAGGTCTGGACAGGCCAATAAAAACGGCTTTATTGTATAAAATAAACAAAAGTACAAATCACAGCAGGGTACAGGATAGGTAACTGATGCATTTCACACCCTCAACAGTGCCAAGTCATAGCTACCACTATCACTAAGCACTGTTGAGAGTATGAAACGCGTCAACCAACCTATCCTGTACCCTGCTGTGGTTTGTACGTTTGTTATTTTATACAATAAAGACGTTTTTATTGAAGTGCGGCTGTCCAGACCTTTCCTCTTCTAGTCTATTCAAATCCATTACATTTTTCATTCTATTATTTTTCTTTATTTTCTAGACTTTTATTTTTTATTCTATTCTTTAATATTCTACTCTAATCTGTTTTATTCTATTCTTTTCTAAATAAAATTTTTGGAAGATGGATATATTCGAACACTAATACACATAGGGCCAGATTCACAGACAAATACGTTGCTCCCCCGCGGCGTAACGTATCTGATTTACGTTACACCGCCGCAGATTTACAGCGTAAGTGCCTGATTCACAAAGCTCTTACCTGTAAACTTGCGGCGGTGTAACGTAAATCCGCTCGGCGCAAGCCCGCCTAATTCAAATGGGGCGGGCACCATTTAAATTAGGTGCGTTCGAACGTTCTGCGCATGCTCCGTGTTAAAATTTCCTGATGTGCTTTGCGCGAAATTACGGTGCCCCAACGTTTTTTTTTTAACAGCGACGTGCGTTACGGCGTTTCGTATTCCCGGACGTCTTACGCAAAAAAAGAAAATTCGAAATTCGATGCGGGAACGACGGCCATACTTTAACATGGCTGATCTAAAGATAAGCCATGTTAAAGCAGGTGTAAGGCCCCATACACACGAGAGGATTTATCCGCGAATACAGTCCAGCGGACCGTTTCCGGGGATAAATCCTCTCGAGGATTTCAGCGGATTTCCAATGTGATGGAGTGTACTCACCATCGCATTGAAATCCGCGCCAAAATCCTCTGGCGATGACGTGTCGCGCCGTCGCCGCGATTATGACGCGGCGACGTGCGCGACGCTGTCATATAAGGAATTCCACGCATGCGTCGAATCATTACGACGCATGCGGGGGATCCCTTCGGACGGATGGATTCGGTGAGTCTGTACAGACCAGCGGATCCATCCTTTGGGATGGATTCCAGCAGATGGATTTGTTTAGCATGTCAGCAAATATTCGATCTGCTGGAATCCATCCCAGGGGAGAAATATCCGTGGAAACAGATCCGCTGGCGTGTACACACCATAGGATCTATCCGCTGAAACCCATTCGCTGGGACTTTTCAGCGGATGGATTCTATCGTGTGTATGGGGCCTAACTTTGCGATGGGAAAAACAGACGAGCGACGACGTACGAGATTGCGACGAACGCGCGGAACTTCGTGGATCGCCGTAACTAGTCATTCGCATATTCTACGCCGACCGCAATGGAATTGCCACCTAGCGGCCGGCCTAGAATTGCATCCTAAGATCCGACGGTGTAAGTCAATTACACCTGTCGGATCTTAGGGCTAACTATGCGGAACTGAATCTATGAATCAGCCGCATAGTTAGGACGGGCGGATCACAGAGATACGACGGCGTATCTCTTCTGTGAATCTGGCCCATAGTCTTTAAAGGAAATCAGCAATATGTTTGTATTTTAAATTTGTTTTCGAATTCGATCTCGGTTTCAAATTTGATTTGAATTTCGAATGAATTTTCGTTTCCTTATTTCGGAATTCGTTACTATTGTAATTTGGAAATTCGGATGCATTCGAATCGCAGAGTAATTCAAATTTAGAAAGAAACGAACCGCACATGTTTAATTTGAATACATTTGGGCTTAACAGCAGCAATTCTTTTAGATACACTTGCACAAAGTGTTTAAAAGGGAAATCGGCAATAGTCAGCAATATATATTTATATTTTGAATCAGATTCATTTAAATTCGTTCCTATTGTGATTCGGAACTAAACAAACCGCACATGTCTAATCGATACACTGATTTCTCCTTTTCTCATATACTGATATTAATACATTGACCTCTCCTCCTTATTTGCTGACATTGATACACTGACCTCTCATCCTTCTCATACACTGCTATTGATACACTGACCTATTCCCACTGATATTGATACGCTGATCTCTACCCTTTTTATATACATTGACCTCACTCCTCTTTATACACAGGCATGAATACACTGACCTATCCCCTCTTCATACACTGATAGTAATACACATCTTATACACTTACCTCTCTCCTCCTTACACACTGACATTGATACATTGAGTACCCCCCCCCTCTTCATACACTAACATTGCTAAACTTTACTCCGCAGTACCTCTTTACTCCCACAAGGTGTCTTTTTGTTTGAATGGCGCTTATTGACGCTTATTGAGGGCATTCTTTAGGTGTAGATCAGGGGTGTCAAACTCAATTTCAAAGGGCTGCACCAGCAGTGTGGTTGCCCTCAAAGGGCCGGTTCTATCTGGGTCGCACTACGTACAGAGTTTAGGATTATGTCAGGATTATGCTACATACAGAGGGCAGGGTTCAGCAGTGCGCTATGTATGGAGTGCAGGGATTCAGGGGTGCGCTACAAACAGAGGGCAGGGAGTGAGGGGTGCAATACGTGCGGATGGCAGGAATATAGAGGTGTGATACGTACAGAGGGCAGGGATTCAGGGGTGCACTACATACATCGGACAGGGATTCAGGGGTGCGCTACATACATCGGGCAGGGTTTCAGGGGTGCGCTACATACAGCAGGGAAGGATTCAGGGGTGCGCTACGTACAGAGGGCAGGGATTCAGGGGTGCGCTACGTACAGAGGGCAGGGATTCAGGGGTGCGCTACGTACAGAGGGCAGGGATTCAGGGGTGCGCTACGTACAGAGGGCAGGGATTCAGGGGTGCGCTAAGTACAAAGAGCAGGGTTCAGGAGTGTGCTATGTACAAAGGGCAGGGTTCAGGAGTGGGCTACGTACAAAGGGCAGGGATTCAGGGGTGCGCTACATACATCGGGCCGGGATTCAGGGGTGCGCTACGTACAGCGGGAAGGATTCAGGGGTGCGCTACGTACAGAGGACAGGGATTCAGGGGTGCACTACGTACAGAGGGCAGGGATTCAGGGGTGTGCTACGTACAGAGGGCAGGGATTCAGGGGTGCACTACGTACAGAGAGCAGGGTTCAGGAGTGTGCTATGTACAAAGGGCAGGGATTCAGGGGTGCGCTACTTACAGAGGGCAGTGTTCAGGGGTGCTCTGTGCCCAATGTGCAACATCACTTTCACCTCTCCTCCTGGATTCTGACCCCTGCACCCAGCACTCTGCCCCCATCCCCCCACCTCTAAACACATCTTCCCACCAAAGCAAACCTCCCATCTGTACTCTCTCCTACCTGGTGTAAGATGGCATTTACAAGAATGGTTTCATGGCCAGTACTGCTACAAGTCCTTAAAACCCCTCCCTCAAGGTTCAGCCACCCCATGTAGATTGGAACACACAGACACCGGAGCCGTCTACTATTGATACACTGACCTATTCCCACTGATATTGATACGCTGATCTCTACCCTTTTTATATACATTGACCTCACTCCTCTTTATACACAGGCATGAATACACTGACCTATCCCCTCTTCATACACTGATAGTAATACACATCTTATACACTTACCTCTCTCCTCCTTACACACTGACATTGATACATTGAGTACCCCCCCCCCTCTTCATACACTAACATTGCTAAACTTTACTCCGCAGTACCTCTTTACTCCCACAAGGTGTCCTCAGTCTTTTTGTTTGAATGGCGCTTATTGACGCTTATTGAGGGCATTCTTTAGGTGTAGATCAGGGGTGTCAAACTCAATTTCAAAGGGCTGCACCAGCAGTGTGGTTGCCCTCAAAGGGCCGGTTCTATCTGAGTCGCACTACGTACAGAGTTTAGGATTATGTCAGGATTATGCTACATACAGAGGGCAGGGTTCAGCAGTGCGCTATGTATGGAGTGCAGGGATTCAGGGGTGCGCTACAAACAGAGGGCAGGGAGTGAGGGGTGCAATACGTGCGGATGGCAGGAATATAGAGGTGTGATACGTACAGAGGGCAGGGATTCAGGGGTGCACTACATACATCGGACAGGGATTCAGGGGTGCGCTACATACATCGGGCAGGGTTTCAGGGGTGCGCTACATACAGCAGGGAAGGATTCAGGGGTGCGCTACGTACAGAGGGCAGGGATTCAGGGGTGCGCTACGTACAGAGGGCAGGGATTCAGGGGTGCGCTACGTACAGAGGGCAGGGATTCAGGGGTGCGCTACGTACAGAGGGCAGGGATTCAGGGGTGCGCTAAGTACAAAGAGCAGGGTTCAGGAGTGTGCTATGTACAAAGGGCAGGGTTCAGGAGTGGGCTACGTACAAAGGGCAGGGATTCAGGGGTGCGCTACATACATCGGGCCGGGATTCAGGGGTGCGCTACGTACAGCGGGAAGGATTCAGGGGTGCGCTACGTACAGAGGACAGGGATTCAGGGGTGCACTACGTACAGAGGGCAGGGATTCAGGGGTGCGCTACGTACAGAGGGCAGGGATTCAGGGGTGCACTACGTACAGAGAGCAGGGTTCAGGAGTGTGCTATGTACAAAGGGCAGGGATTCAGGGGTGCGCTACTTACAGAGGGCAGTGTTCAGGGGTGCTCTGTGCCCAATGTGCAACATCACTTTCACCTCTCCTCCTGGATTCTGACCCCTGCACCCAGCACTCTGCCCCCATCCCCCCACCTCTAAACACATCTTCCCACCAAAGCAAACCTCCCATCTGTACTCTCTCCTACCTGGTGTAAGATGGCATTTACAAGAATGGTTTCATGGCCAGTACTGCTACAAGTCCTTAAAACCCCTCCCTCAAGGTTCAGCCACCCCATGTAGATTGGAACACACAGACACCGGAGCCGTCGGGTACTTCTGCCAATGACAGGCTGTCGATATGTGTCCCCCATCGGATAGTGCTTGGCATGGACTGCGCAATTTCCTTGGACTGCGCAATTTCATAGGATGCATTAAGATGAAAAAAACACAAACCTTTATAACCCCTTTAATTGAACAGACTGGAGTTAGAAGCTGATTGGTCTCTTTGCACAGCTGTACCAGATTTTGCACTCTACACAATTTTAGTAAATTAACCCCTGTGTATTCATACTGAGATTGGCACTGATATCATCATGTCAGCACCACTCTCTGCATCAGCTACTGCCCAACACCAAGAGAAGAGTCTGCTGCCTAAAGACATTGGGGTAGATTCAGGTACATTTGCGCCCTCTTACAGAGGCGCAGCGTACCGTTTTTACGCTAGGCCTCCCTAAATTACGTGCGCTACGCTTCATTCACGAAGCAGTAGCTCTGTAATTTGCGTGTGCGCTCTGTAAAACTGCCCGGCGTAAGCGCGCGTAATTTAAATGATCCCGTAGGGGGCGTGGATCATTTAAATTAGGCGCGTTCCCGCGCGGAACATAGTGCGCATGCTCCGTCGGGAAACTTTCCCGACGTGCATTGCGGTAAATGACGTCGCAAGGACGTCATTTGCTTCAACGTGAACGTAAATGGTGTCCAGCGCCATTCACGATTCACTTACGCAAACAACGTAATTTTTAAAAATCGCGACGCGGGAACGACGGGTATACTTAGCATTGGCTGCCCCTGCTAATAGCATGGGCAGCCTTACGCAGAAACCGACGAACGCAAAAGACGTAAAATGCGAACGCAGGGCGCACGTACGGTTGTGAATCGGCGTGTGTATGCAATTTGCATACTCTACGCTGACCACTACGGGAACGCCACCTAGTGGCCATCGTAAGAATTCAGCCTGCGATACGACAGCATAAGAGCCTTATGCCAGTCATATCTTAGGCTGCAGTCGGCGTATCGAGCTTTCTGAATACAGAAAAGTCGATACGCCGGCGCAACTAAGCAATTGCGCTGCGTATCTATGGATACGCAGACGCAATTGCTTACTGAATCTACCCCATTAAAAAAAAAATCTTAAGGAATTAAATACACATGGGGGGCGGCTGGAGCCATAAGCTGGGCTGTAAAGTCCAGCTCCAGGCAACATAATATAAATGGAGCCAGCTCTGGGCATTTTTTGAGCCAGGTAAAAAACAAAAAGGGTTAGGACATCTGTTATGCATTTACTGCTGTCTGTTTCCCTATTGGGGCTTCCCCTCCTTCCCTGTCCTAGCAAAACCTTGACACAGGAAATCACCCAAATGAGGACCCAGCACAAGAAAACTGACAGATGTTTCAATCCTTCTCCATTGCTTTTTATTGCTGTTTGCGTCTCAGCTGGAGAATTTTTTTTTTTTACTTGCTTTTCTATCAACAGGAGGATATGAAATGAGATGAAACCTCTCCATAGGGGACACAGGCAGCAAAATAACATTTGAGTAACTTAACTTTTGTTGAGAAAAAATAATCCCAGGTGATCAATGTACTGTACAGTGTGGGAATTTTACCAAACTTTGTAGCAGAGTTATAGCTGTTTCACCAGATTGATGCCATACTGAAACTGTGTGGATGGGTCTGGTTTATTATAGTCAGCTGGTGCAGTTTCAGTGTTCTAATTAGAAAAGCTGCTGTGTCTGCATACATTTATAAGTATTTAACCCTTGGGGAGTATCTCACCAAAACTGACATTTGTATTACAAGTGTTCAGGCTTCTTTGAAAATCAGTGAGCCAATCACACAAGCAGGAAATTACATTTGGTGGGGTACAGAATGCCTCCAGGTTGCCATATTGACGTTTACAGAAAATTACAGCTGCTGCTGATTTAAAGGGGTTGTAAAGGTAATTTTTTATTTTTTTGAAATAACAAAGATGTTATACTTACCTCCACTGTGCAGCTCGTTTTGCACAGCGTGGCCCCGATCATCCTCCTCTGGGGTCCCTCTGCGGCTGTCTCGGCTCCTCCTCGCAAAAGCCAATTCCCTTCTTCCCAAGGTGGTTAGCTTGCGGGCGCGCTCCTGTGATCCTGCTATAGTTGCCATTGTGCTGCGTCATTGATTTAATTGGCAGCAGCAGGAGCCAATGACGAGCTGCCTCAAGCTGGGGAAAACCATTGTGGGAACGAGCCCACAGAGTTTCGTGGCTTAGGTAAGTAAAACGGTGGGGCCGGAGAGTGCAAGGTGTTTTTTCACCTTAATGCATAGGATGCATTAAGGTGAAAAAACACAAAGCTTTACAACCCCTTTAAAAGAAAAGAAGATATAGTGAAAGAAAGATTTGTATTTATTTTTTTACTATTCTATGCATTAAGGTAAAAAGAACATGTGTGTGTAGCCCCCAGCACCCCTATTATACTTACCTGAGCTCGATGCCGATCCAGTGCTGTGCACAAGAGCAGTATCGCTGCTCCCTCTCTCTCCTTACAGGCTCAGAGGGAGCATTGGGAGTCATTAGCTCCTGCTGCTGTCAATCACAGGCATTGAGGAGGGAGTGGGGGGCAGGGCTGAGCTACACTGTGTGTTTTAATGGACACACAGAGCTTGTCTCGGGATCGAGCCCGTATGAGTGCCCCCTTTAGGAAATGGCTTGCTGTGGGGGTGCTCAGCAGGTGGGAGGAGCCAGGAGCACCAGTGGGGGACCTGAGAAGAGGGGGATCAGTGCTGCTCCATTAAAAACCATTACACAGAGCAGGAAAGTATAACATGTTTTTTATTTTTAAAAGAAAATATGTTTACCTTTACAATCACTTTAAAGCGGAGCTCCACCCTAAAGTGGAACTCACGCTGATCGGAACCCTCCCCCCCTCCGGTTTCACATTTGACACCTTTCAGGGGGAGGGGGGTGCAGATACCTGTCTAAAGACAGGTATTTGCACCCACTTCCAGCCACACAGTCTCGGGCAGAACGTCACCTCCCGTCCCCGTCCCCCTCCCGTTGTGCTCTGGCAACACTCGGCTCCCAGAGCACAGCGGGAGCCAATCAGCGGCGCAACGCAACTCGCGCATGCGCCGTAGGGAACCGGGTAGTGAAGCCGGAGCGCTTCACTTCCTGGTTCCCTCACTGAGGATGGCGGGGGGGGGGGGGAAGCAGAGTGACGAGCGATCGCTCGTCCTCTGCTGCGGACGGCGCTGGACTCCAGGACAGGTAAGTGTCCTAATATTAAAAGTCAGCAGCTGCAGTATTTGTAGCTGCTGGCTTTTAATATTTTTTTTTTCATGGCACATCCGCTTTAATAACAACAATAATTTGCAACATGGCGTGTGTAGCAATTGTATATGATATATATATATATATATATATATATATATATATATATATATACTTTTTTTTTATTTGCTGCATTTTTATTTACACAAAAGCACAGTTACCCTTTAAAGCGGAGGTTCACCCTTAGAGAGCACTTTTTAGCCTTTGATTCCTGCTCGTTTTCTCTAGGGGAATCGGCTATTTGTTTTAAAATATGTGCAGTACTTACCCGTTTACGAGATGCATCCTCTCCGTCGCTTCCGGGTATGGGTCTTCGGGAATGGGCGTTCCTTCTTGATTGACAGTCTTCCGAGAGGCTTCCGACGGTCGCATCCATCGCGTCACGATTTTCCGAAAGAAGCCGAACGTCGGTGCGCAGGCGCAGTATAGAGCCGCACCGACGTTCGGCTTCTTTCGGCTACGAGTGACGCGATGGATGCGACCGTCGGAAGCCTCTCGGAAGACTGTCAATCAAGAAGGAACGCCCGCTCCCGAAGACCCATACCCGGAAGCGACGGAAGAAGATGCATCTCGAAAACGGGTAAGTACTGCTCATATTTTAATACAAATAGCCGATTCCCCTAGACAAAACGAGCAGGAAGCTAAGGGGAAAATTTTTTTTTTTAATAAATGGGTGAACTCCCGCTTTAAAGAAGTCTTAACACTTTCATGCAATAAAAGTTTGACTGGAGCTGCTGAGTTTTAATTTGTCTATTTATTCATTTAAAAATATTTTCCTACAGTACCTAATTGTTGGTAACGATGCAGTAAATTGGATTTACTATCAACAATTTACAAATGGGTTAAGGAACAATTGACCCCAAGCTTGTGGTTGATTTCAGCAATTTTCCAGCCGGCCTTTCCATACAAATAATTGTATTATTGTGTTTTTTGGATAAACAAAAAAAAGGAATAACATCCTACTAAATAGGAGCAAATAACTGCATCACCATTCGGTATCCAACTGCCAAATCTCATAG
Organism: Rana temporaria; assembly: GCF_905171775.1. Taxonomy (NCBI): domain Eukaryota; kingdom Metazoa; phylum Chordata; class Amphibia; order Anura; family Ranidae; genus Rana; species Rana temporaria. Next base: position 40,232,798 of record NC_053497.1, read on the forward strand.
CTGTTTACAAAATCTGCCAGTCTTTGCCATCCTAATACAGAGATGGCATATTTCTCCACTCCAAATAATAAACTGGCATGAAAACACAGGCCTATCCAAACAGACAGACATGAGTGCAAGCTCTGACATGAAAATACATGGGTACTGTAGTACGGGGGAGTTGTAATAGGCTGTAGAAGAATATTTTCCTGGCAGGCTGGGCAGGCTTTGTGGTTTAGCTGTGTTATTACACTGGCATTTTACTCTAAATATAACCTGACTACAAGGCGGATCCTGTCTGTGCCCCTACGTGATTATTGCACCCTGGCACTGTCACCCAGTGTCCCACTGTCCATAGTGGCACAGATGTAAATATAACCCATGGTGGCGCTACCCTTGGCATTTCTTGTTTTACCAGAGCTCATAGGGGTGCCGAGCCCACAGATCAGTCTGATTCCATCTTTTATTTCTGCACTAAAGGCCAACTTTAAATTAGAAGACAACCTTCAAATTAGAACTTTATATTAGAAGACAACCTTTATATTAGAAGGAAAGGCTATGCACTAACCAAGCTTTGAAATGCTTCTCTCCCATTGGCATATTTGCTAAACACAGTTTGCAATACATGTCAGTGTAAATATATTTTTAAATCATCTTTCTAGTAGTCACATGACCACACAGCTCTGAATAATGTGTAATGTGGAGAGCCAACAACAGGGATGAGTTACATAGAGCAGTGACATCATCGGCTGTAGTTCACTGCTCTAGGTTGTCGCAGGGGACCCGGAGCTCTGTAATCATGTGACCACTAGGAAAATTATTAGATATGTTTTTTAATCTGACATTTGATATAAGCTACATGCATTGGGTGACCAGACATCCCAAGTTTCTGGGGACAGTCCCCGGATTGAGGACACTGTCCCCGGAGCCAGTTTGTCCCCGGATTGCAGTGGCATGAAGGGGGGGGGGCATCTGGTACTCTCGCCCTGGGTGCAACATTTGGGGGGCGGAAATCATTACTGTGCCCCCCAATTGTGCTGTGTTGCCCCCTCCAGGAACTCCTGTAGTCCAGCCTGTCCCCCATGATCTATCTTATGGGGGGCGGCCCATGTGTGTAAGAACAGCGGAGGGGAGGGGCGGCGCAGAGTGCATGGCGGCTATTGGAGAAGCTCTTGGCAGGGGATACCGAGGAGCGGCTGGGGGGGGGTGGTGTGCAGGAATCAGGAAGGTCAGTGTAGTGGTCAGTATAGGGATCAGGTAGGTCAATGTAGTGGTCAGTGTAGGGATCAAGTAGATCAGTGTAGGAATCAGGTAGGTTAGGGTAGTGGATAGTGTAGAAATCAGGTAGGTTAGTGTAGTGGTCAGTGTAGGAATCAGGTAGGTCAGTGTAGGGATAAGGTAGGTCAGTGTAGGATTTAGGTAGGTCAGTGTAGGGATAAGGTAGGTCAGTGTAGGATTTAGGTAGGTCAGTGTAGGGATAAGTTAGGTCAGTGTAGGATTAAGGTAGGTCAGTGTAGGGATAAGGTAGGTCAGTGTAGTGGTCAGTGTAGGGATAAGGTAGGTCAGTGTAGGGATAAGGTAGGTCAGTGTAGGATTTAGGTAGGTCAGTGTAGTGGTCAGTGTAGAAATCAGGTAGGTCAGTGTAGTGGTCAGTGTAGGAATCAGGTAGGTTAGTGCAGTGGTCAGGTAGGTCAGTGTAGGAATCAAGTTGGTCAGTAATACTGTACTAATGAAAGGGACTCAGGGAGTGCTAAAGGTCTGGTGGGGGGTGCAAATTTCTTGCCTTGTCCCGCCGCTGACAACCCACTCTACACCACTGACTGCATATATGATTTTAAGAAAATATACGTATGCAACACACCTGATTGGCTCCCAGCCATGCGCTTTCTCTACAGGAGTAAGTGTTGCTCTACATGGATTTGCAATTGGCTGATACCAAGTTTAGTTCACTAGTTTCATAGAAAAAAAATACATGTAATAATGTGTTCATGAATACCTGGCTGCATGTATTGGTGTCTTTTAAATCTGTATTCAATTAAAATAGTAATTATTTAAATGCAGAAAAAGCTCATTCATTATCCGTCCCAGGGAGCCACTTTGTGCGTTGATCGAATATTTCACAGAATACAATTAGTAAATTCATGAGGAATTATTGACGTCGTCGTAGCAAAATACAGCCATCGACGCTTATCTACTCTAGGTAATGTTCGCATTAATGACAGCGCCTCTTAGGTCTACAGTCTCCATGGAAACAAAGAAATTGTGAATGTTTCATATTTGTCACAATTAGTTCTTCAAGAGTTTGTGCAGCAAAGCATCACAAAAGATAATATACAAATCTGATTAATTCACTGCACTGCCCTATAGCAACAAATATATCAGAATGGTGTTTGTATGTTAGCCACTAGAAGGCGCTCTCAGAGATTTTGTGCAATGACACTGCCTCCCCCTTAACAACTACTGGGAAATTAGCCATGCCAGGAGGGCTTTGTTTTAAGAGAATTGGATGACTAATAGACTTGCATTGTGAGAAGGAAAAGTAAAGTAGGATCATTGTGTGACAACTCAAAGCAGGAAGCAAAGCCTGAGTACGTAATGAGGAGATATATTGCTGAAACAAAGCTTTTAAAACTTGTTTGCTTACCTATATTTTGTAATTTTATCAAACGTAGAGATTTGTAGACTACCACTAGAGGCAGGGTAGTTTATCTCAGCCTTTCTTAATCTTTTTACCCCAGCTAAAATAAATGAATATATTGGGGATCAGTGGGAAAACTGCCCCTCTCAAAGTGGTGATAAGTGGGAAGACTGCCCTCCTTACAGTCATGATCAGTGGGAAGAATGCCCCCCTTACAGTGGTGATCAGTGGGCAGAATGCCCCCTACCGTGGTGATCAGTGGGAAGAACGCCCCCCTTACAGTTGTGATCCGTAGGAAAAATGCCCCCCTTAGAGTCATGGTTAGTGGGGAGATTGCCCCTCCTACAGAGGTGGTCAATGGGAAGAATGCTCCCCTTACAGTGGTGATAAGTGGAAAGACTGCCCCCTTACAGTCATGGCTAGTGGGAAGAACGCCCCGCCACAGTGGTGATCAGTGGGAAGAATGTCCCCCTTACAGTCATGGTCAGTAGAAGAATGTCGCTCCTACAGTGGTGATCAGTGGCAAGAATGCCCCCCTTACAGTCTTGGTCAGTGGGAAGATAGCTCCTCCTACAGAGGTGGTCAGTGGGAAGAATGTCCCCCTTACAGTGGTGATCAGTGAGAAGAATGCCCCCCTTCCAGTAGTGATCGGTGGGGAAAAAGCCCCTTGTACAGTGGTGATAAGTTACACCACTGTACAGGGGGCTTTCTTCACACTGACCATCTCTGTATGGTGGGCAATTCTTCAACCATGGTCAGACGGAAGAAAGCCCCCTGTACAGTGGTGTAACTGATCACACTGTAAGAGGGACATTCTTCCCACTGAATGCGACTGTAAGGGGGCATTCTTCCCACTTGTCACCACTGTTAGGGGGCATTCTTCTTACTGAATGTGACTGTAAGGTTGGCATTATTCCCACTGACCACTTCTGTAGGATGGACATTCTTCCACTGACCACAACTGTAAGGGGGACATTCTTCCAACGGATCAACACTGTAACAGGGCATTCTTCCCACTGACCATGATTGAAGAATAGCCCACCATACAGAGGTGGTCAGTGGGAAGAATGCCCCCCCCCCTTACAGTGGTGATCAGTGGGAAGAATGCCCCCTTACAGTCGCATTTAGTGGGAAGAATGCCCCCCTTACAGTGTGATCAGTGGGAAGAATGCCCCCTTACAGTCGCATTCAGTGGGAAGAATGTCCCTCCTACAGTGGTGATCAGAGGGAAGAATGCCCTTCTCTTACAGAGGCGATCAGTGGGAAGAATGCCCCCTTACAGTTGCATTCCGTGAAAAGAATGCCCCCCCCTACAGTGGTGATGAGTGGGAAGAATGCCCCTCCTACAGAGGTGGTCAGTGGGAAGAAAGCCCCCTTACAGTTTTGATTAGTTGAAAAAATATTCCCTCTTATGCCCCGTACACACGATAGGATTTTCCGATGAAAAAAGTAAATCGGAGTAAAAAATAGAACATGTTTTAAATTCTTCCGATGGAAAAAATCCATGCATGCTCAGAATCAAGTAGACGCATGCTCGGAAGCATTGAACTTAATTTTTCTCGGCTCGTCGTAGTGTTTTACGTCACCGCGTTTAAGACGGGCGGAATTTAGTCTGACAGTGTGTATGCAAGACAGCTTGAATGGAATTCCGAAGAAAAAATCCATTGGGTTTTAGACCATCGGATACTCCAATCCAATCGGATACTCCAATCGTGTGTACGCAGCATTACAGCGGTGTTCAGTGGGAAGGATGTTCCTAAATACAGTGGTGGTCAGTGGGAAAAGTGCCCCCCCTTACAGTGGTGACCAGTGGGAAGAATGTCTCCCTTACAGTGGTGGTCAGAATTAAGCTAAAAAGATTGTTGGTGTCATTCCACCGGCTCTCCAATGTGGCACTGGACTCAGAACTACAGTATGTAGGTACCATCAGATGGGAGGTTAATCGCGCACAGCTCAAGGAATCCCTAACAACATCTGGAGGAGCCCTAGCTGAGAATGGCTGCTCTATACAGCATAATTGCTTAGCAGATGTCTTATTTTCATTTTAGATGTATCTAAAGTTCTATTCTGGTGATTTGGTTCCAGCATTATTATAAGATATAGCAAGATGCGGTTCCTAGATGTCCTTCGTTTTTTCCGTGGCACTGGTAGTATGTTTATGAGTTGTGGTTTTTATAGATAGACCAGACTTGGCTGAATTGTAGTCTTAGAATTCCAGTAGGATGTATAAATAAATTGGTGCCTCGTTTCTTATACTTTGGCAAACTAAGCCCTGATTTGAACGGTACCATCGCCTTATAATTTATACTCTTTGCAATGATTTTAGAAGAGTTTGGTATCCTATTATTGTATCATCTCTCAATCACTGAGCCAAAGCTCCCTGCAGCTTTTGTACTTCGACGAGGAAAGTAATAGGCCCGGATTCACAAAGGATTTACGACGGCGTATCTGGAGATACGCCGCCGTAAGTCCGAATGTGAGGCGTCGTATCTATGCGCCTGATTCAAAGAATCAGATACGCCAGAATTTGTCCAAGGTACGACTGACATAAGTTTCTTACACCGTCGTATCTTGGGTGCATATTTACGCTGGCCGCAAGGGGCGCTTCCGTATATTTCCGCGTTGAATATGCAAATGACCTAGATACTCTGATTCAGAAACGTACTTGCGCCCGTCGGATTTAGCTACGTCGTTTACGTAAGGCGTCGGTCCGGCGTAACTTTACCCCTCATAAAGCAGGGGTAAGTCATGTTAAGGTATGGACGTCGGAACAGCGTCGTATTTAACGTCGTTTGCGAAAGTCAGATGGGGATGGGCGTAGGTTACGTTCACGTCAACTAAGCATTGAGCTGGTGTAACTTAGGGAGAAAATTTTACGTGATACTGAGCATGCGCGCGCATGCGCGCGCATGCGCCGTTCGTTAGGCGCGTCATTTACGTGGGGTCACGATTCATTTCCATACAACACGCCCCCTACCAGCCTACTTTGAATTAGGCGGGCTTACGCCGGCCCATTTACGCTACACCGCCGCAACTTACGGAGCAAGTGCTTTGTGAATACTGCACTTGCCTGTCTAAGTTGCGGCGGCGTAGCGTAAATAGGATACGCTATGCCCGCACAAAGATGCGCCCAGGTACGTGAATCTGGCCCATAAACTCCATCCACTGGATATAAAGCTGACCTGTGTGCCAGTTACAGCTCTTACTCTACCAGGAAGACAGATAAGTAGTACCCACAAGGACGTATTTATACTTGGAAGACCTGAGGTGCGCAATTATCCAAATAGCAACCTTAGTTCCTGTCATAGTTCTCTTGCCCATCTCACACTTCATAACTGGTGCATAACTGTGATGGGCACTCTGATTTACTGACAGTGACGGAGATGCATGGGGTGGCTGTCAGGGCTGATCCTAGGCGGGTGTGCCGGGTGCAGTGCACCCGAGGTGCCACAGAGGTGGGGGCGCTGAAGCGCAAGAGTGCGCTTCAGGGTAACAAAGACTTCTTAGGGGAGCATCTCTGAGTCGTTGCCATAGAAACATTTGTAAAGGGGACGAGTTGGTAAGATGACCACGCCCATGTGGGGGCACCAGAAATATTTCTGCACCCAGGCGTCTGTGACCCTAGAATCGGCCCTGGTGGCTGTAGATGGGATCTAAAGTTTCTATTTATATGTAGCGCACCCCCTATGGAGCCGCTGGTGAATTTGGTCCTATTTCCCCGTTTAAAACACACACTGACAGGCACACAGCATTTTCCTCATACAACAGTCTAGGGTTTCTTTTTAGGGTGTTAATTGGAACATGAACTTGGATAGGGATAGGGAGCATTTGGTACCCCAATGAACTGCCAAATTTGAGGACTATTCAACTTCTGGCTACCCTTCACACATTGCTTGTTGTGCTTCTGGCTGCACTGCATCCATTTAATGTCCCACAGGGTTTCTAATTCTGCTGGTGACTTCTACTTCCTCAGGAGGTTAAAAGATACATCTTCACTTCTCACCATTGGGGGTCATTTACTCACTTAGACACAGGTTCACAGTTTGCCACCTTATGATATTCACCAGGCTTTTCCTAGTGAGGGAGATGTAGACTCACACCACCACAGGACAGTTGGACTCCTTCCCACTAACTTCCTCCTGGCTCTCTCCAATGAGCTTCCTCTTGACCCAGCTTGATCCCTGGACAATGGATCTGCGAATAGGCCCTCCCCAGCTAAACCTAGTCTTCCCAAGGACTTTTCTAGCACTCCTGCCCCAGGAGCGGACCCATACAATAGTCCTCTCCCCCCCCCTAACCATACCAGGCCACAGGCCCTCAACGGGGGTGCTTTGGGGCTGCATGCCCGGATAAGGGTCTAATATGGATTTTGGGGGGGGGACCAATGCCGTTTTTTTTTTAAGTTTGGCGTGTGGTTTATAAATCCATACCAGACCTAGGGTCTGGTATGGATTGGGGGAGCCGTTTATTTCCATATTGCGGGCAATGATATTGTATTGCTGCAGCAGGTTCTATACACGGTACAGATGCACCACTTTACAGACAGACTTAGGGGACCCCCCAGAGACTATATTTAAAGGAATTTTTCATTTTTATTTCACTTTAAGCATTATTAAAATCACTGCTCCTGTAAAAACGATCTTTTTAAAACAAAAAATGTTTGCATTGATACATGTCTCCCAGGGCAGTACCCGGGGCCCCCATACCCTTTTTATGGCCAATAACTTGCATATAAGCCTTCAAAATTAGCACTTTTGGTTTTTAAAGTTCGGGTCCCATAGACTTTATTAACTTTTAGAGTTTGCGGTTCGGGTCCATATTTTTGTGATGTTTGAAAGTTCTGGCGCGAACCGGACCGAGGCGGGTGTTTGTTCCAAATCTAATTGCTAGCTCTGTTTCTTCTCATCTTGTAGCCTCCCTCCTCCTGCCACAAAATGGTTGCTGGGGTTTTTGGGGTGACTAACCTTACATGAGGCCCTCTATCATTATATTTCAGCTCTTTAATTGAGTTTCCTGTCATTCCTCCTCTCAGCCTATGTCATGAAGACAGAATGGAGCCTTGGTGTGATGATGCATATCTAGAGGGGGGGGGGTCAGAGATTTTTATGTAATTAGGTATTTATTGTAAAGACTTCTCAGTGAGTAATGTAATCTATGCTATGTCCAATTTAATATCTTGGTTATGGATTTCTCCTTTTTGGGTCATAAGGCCCTGGGAGATAGATAGATGCATTGCACAGCTCCTAGAAATGTTCCCCTGCACAGCTTGACTCAGTATATCATGCACGCTTCTCTCTCGGCTGAGTCATCGCTGGTGTCATGCACAAAGCAATGAGGTCCCATGGGCTGCCTTGCTGGCTAACTCTCTTCAAATGATAAGCTTTGGAGCGTCTGTGGATTCGATCTAGAGGTTCATCCTAAGTCGAGTAGGGCTGGGTTGAATTGGCTGTGAGCCTCTTGTAGCTCTCTGAGCACCTAGCAGAGTAGAGGAGGCAAAAACGGTCACCGTTTACTTTATACTTTAGGCTGAACTCACAAAACTTTAAAGCGGAACTAAACTCTCCTATTCTTTTCAGCCAAGGAAGCTGCCATCTTGGCCTCTGTTCGGTAAGGAGCTTTTATTGCATTTCGTCATTCTTCTGTTTGATCTGCAACTGCCGTGGTGCTGCACACATGATCAGTTATGACTTCAGCCATTGGATGTTTGACAGTTTGGTTCAGAGTACAAACAGCATGCCGGAGACCTTGTAACACTAATGAGTCACATGACACCGGGGAGGGAAAATGGCTAATTGGGCCCAATTTGGAAATTTTCACTTTTGTTGCCAGCGGTTTAGACTTTAATGGCTATGTGTTGAGTTATTTTGAGGGGACAGCAAATTTTCACTGTTTTACAAGCTGTACATTAACTACTTTACATTGTAGCAACGTGTAATTTCTTCAGTGTTGTCACAGGAAAAGATAGAATAAAATATTTACAAAAATGTGAAGGGTGTACTCACTTTTGTGAGATACTGTGTGTACGGAAAAGTTAAAAAGCTTTGAAAGGGGTGAGTGTTACTGTGGGGAGAAAATGTGGGCCAAATGATGGAGCAATCACTCGTAAACAAACCGGCGTCATGTCCGGTTCCTCTCTCCCCTCTCTGTACCGATCGGTACAGTCAGGGCCATCTTACTGCGACGGGTGTACGTACGTACGTTCGTGAATCGGCGTATCTTGCTCATTTACATATTCGACGCGTAAATCCACGTACGCGCCCCTAACGGCCAGCGTAAATATGCACATAAGATACGATGGAGTAGGAGACTTACGCCGGTCGTATCTTAGCCAAATTTAAGCGTATCTGGTTTCCAGAATACGCTTAAATATACGACGGTGCACATTCGGACTTACGACGGCGTATCTACTGATACGCCGTCGTAAGTCTTTTTGAATCCGGCTAAATATTTCTACTTTACAGCGTGTCAATTGCCACCGTCCCGTCACCAGATTCAGCGTGTCACTTGCCATCGTCACCTGTCAAATTCAGCGTGCCAATTGCCACCCGTCCCCTAACACCAGATTCAGTGTGTCACTTGCCACCTTCACCTGTCACCAGATTCAACGTGTCAATTGCCACCCATCCCCTGGCACCAGATTCAGCCTGTCACTTGCCATTGTCACCTGTCAACAGATTCAGCGTGTCACTTGCCATTGTCTCCTGCCACCAGGTTCAGTGTGTCACTTGCCATCGTCACCTGCCACCAGATTCAGCGTGTCACTTGCCACCCGTTCCCTGCCACCAGATTCAGCGTGTCACTTGCCACCTATATCCTGGCTCTCTCTCCCTCCTTTCAGCTGGGCATGCTGGGGGCTGCAGTTTCCCTCTTAGGATTGCTGGGGCTTGCCAGTCCTCGGGACTACATGTCCCATGATCCTCCTTTGTGCTCTTTTTTTTGGCCAATGGGAAGGAGAGGGCTCCGCTCCCGAGTACAGCAGCATGAGGGCCTGACCACCAAAATTTCCCAGGGTCCACCCACTGGCCACCCCACCAAATCCAATGTGAATGGAGAGGAAAAAAATATTGATTTTGCAAAAAATTGTGGGAAAAAAATTACAACTTCAAAAAAACTCACCATGCCTCTTATTAAATACCCTGGAATGTCTACTTTCAAAAAAAGGGGTCATTTGGGGGGATATTTGTACTTTCCTGGCATGTTAGGGTCTCAAGAAATGAGATAGGCCGTCAGTACATTAGATGTGATCAATTTTGAGAGATTGGCACCATAGCTTGTGGATTCTATAACTTTCACAAAGACCAAATAATATACACCGTTTGGTTTGAATTATTTTTACCAAAGATATGTAGCAGTATATATTTTGGCCAAAAGTTATGAAGAAAAATTACTAACTTGCAAAACTTTATAACAGAAATGAAGAAAAATGATTTTTTTATAGAATTTTTAGTCTTTTTTCTTTTATAGCACAAAAAATTCAAAACCCAACGATGATTAAATACCACTAAAAGAAAGCTCTATTTGTGGGGAAAAAAGGACAAAACTTTCATAGGGGTACAGTGTTGCATGACTGAGTAATTGTTATTCAAATTGTGAGAGCACTGAATGCTGAAAATTGGTCTGGTTGGAAGGGGGTTTAAGTGCCCAGTGGTCAAGTGATTAAAACATCTGTAACCACTTTATTACCAGGCCATAGCCCAAAAATTGCTCTCTTGCGCACTTTGTCATTGCAGCTGATCACAGATCGAGGCAAAGGGCCAATCACAGTGGTCCTTTACCATGTGATCAGCTGTGTCCAATCACAGCTGATCAGATGTAGACAAACTTGGCGGTTATCTGCGTTCCTTTCCTCATGCGCTGTCACTGTGTGAGGATAGGAGAGCCTGTTAGCGGCAAGGCTGACTGGGCACATTTACACTTATAATCAGGGAACTAATTATCAGTGCAGCCCCATTCATGCCAATCAGTGCTCATCAGTTCAGCCTTGTCAGTGCCTCCTCATCAGTGCTCATCAATGCCACCTCATCAGTGCAGCCTCTCCAGTGACCATCAGTGCAGCTTCATCACTGCAGCTTCGTCAGCACACATCAGTGAAGAAAAAACAGAAACTAAGATTTTTTTTTATTTTTTTACATTTTCAGTCTTTTTTCATTTGTCTAGCAAAAAGTAAAAAAACACAGTGGCGATTAACCACTTAAGGACCGCCTCCTGCACATATATTTGTCAGTTAAATTGACGCAGTGTTGAATCGCAAAAAGGGGCAAGGTCCTTTAGCTGCATTTTGGTCCGGGTCTTAAGTGGTTAAATACCACCAAAAGAAAGTTCCACCTGTCTCAAAAAAATGATACAAATTTAATTTGGGTACAGTGGTGCATGACCACACAATTGTCATTCAAATTGCAACAGCTCTGAAAGCTGACAATTGGCCTGGGCAGGAAGGGGGTGAAAGTGCCTGGTATTGAAATGGTTAATGACATCATGTGTAACAGCAGTCAATCTACTTCCAGCTATCAGTAACTAAGTGCATTTAGGCTAATGAGAGATGATCTCTGATTGGTCGCTGTGGGCAGCTGCACTTTGGCCACAGCTCATTAGAGCCTTGTTGTCTCTCTTGGTAATGTGGGGTTAAATGTTTGATGCTTTGGGAATATCTCTTTAGAATCCGCCCACACTCCGAATATGATATTGCCATGAGAATTCAGAGAGTATTCCCCACACCTCCATACCCCCTCCCCTGCCCCGGGTGGGAATTATGGAATTTTTGGAATCTGAGTTATTTTAAACACCAAGGGAGAATCACCAGAGACGGATCATCTCATCCTCGTATTTTTAGATATTTATAGCTCCACTTTTGCCGCGGGTTATTAATTATTTTGTCATCAGTTGAAGCTCGGAATAGTAGAGCGTTGCATCGTCACAGAACTATCTTTGTAATACCATCTATGTGTCTGAACTACTGAAACTAATGTGACCAATCTAACTACTGGCAACCCCCCAACAAAAAAAATATTTTTTCATGTTTTTAGTTCATTCAGTTTTGAGTACTATAAGCAGCAAAGTCAGTTCTTCTTTCAGACACTTTCCTACTTTTAAATATATTGGCCCAGATTCAGGTAGATCCGCGCAATATTTGCGTGGGCAAAGGGCAACGATTTTTGCTCTGCGCCCACGCAAATATTTTGATTTGCCCGCGATTCACTGAGCAGTAGCTCCGTAAATTGCGCGGGCGCTATGCTAATTTGCCCTGCGTAAGGGCGCCTAATGTAAATGATCCCGCCGGGGGCTGGAATCATTTAAATTAGGCGCGCTCCCGCGCCGAGCGAACAGCGCATGCTCAGTCGGGAAACTTTCCCGACGTGCATTGCGGCAAATGACGTCGCAAGGACGTCATTTGCTTCTAAGTGAACGTGAATGGCGTCCAGCGCCATTCACGAATCACTTACGTAAACGACGTGAAATTTAAATTTCACGAGCGGGAAGGGTGGCTATACTTTAGCATTGGCTGCGCCTACTATGAGTAGGAGCAGCCTTACGCTAAAGTCGCCGTACGGAAACTCCGTACCTTGCGTGCGCAGGGCCCGCGCAACTTTTGTGAATCGGTGGTAGTATGCAATTTGCATACTATACGCCGATCACAATGGCCGCGCCCCCTAGCGCCCAACGCAAGAATGCAGCCTGAGATATGAAGGCATAAGGAGGCTTATGCCTGTCATATCCTAGGCTGCAGTCCGCGTAGCGATGTTCCTGAATCAGGGGCATTCGCTACGCGGGAGCAAAACAGCTATTGCGCCGCGCAACCATCGGTTGCGCGGGCGCAATAGCTTCTTGAATCTGGGCCAATATTTTCACTGATTGCGTTTTTTGGGTGTTATTATTGCAGTACTTACCTTAACCACTTGACCACTGGGCACTTAAACCCCCTTCCTAACCAGACCAATTTTCAGCTTTCGATGCTCTCACATTTTGAATGACAATTACTCAGTCATACAACATTGTGCCCATCTGAAATTTTTGTCCTTTTTATCCCACAAATAGAGCTTTCTTTTGGTGGTATTTGATCACCTCAGGGTTTTTTATTTTTTGCGCTATAAAAGAAAAAACACTGAAAATTCTGTAAAAAAAATTAAATAAAAATCTAGTTTCTGTCATATTAGCAGGTATTGCGGAGTATTGCAGAGTATTGGGGGTATTGCAGAGTATTGGTGGTATTGCAGAGTATGGGTGGTATTGCAGAGTATGGGGGGTATTGCAGAGTATGGGGGGTATTGCAGAGTATGGGGGGGTTATTGCAGAGTATGGGGGGGTTATTGCAGAGTATGGGGGGGGTTATTGCAGAGTATGGGGGTTATTGCAGAGTATGGGGGGGGTTATTGCAGAGTATTGGTGTTATTGCAGGGTATTGCGCATGGAGGGATGGCTGGATCTGTGACTGCATTTGATTCCGGGAGCGCGCCCCAGGGGGCGCGCAAGAGGAGGATTCTGGGAGGACTCGCTGTAGACGTCTTTTGTGACAAAGAGGTTAAAGGATAAGTTCACCCTTGTAAAAAAAATTATAAATGCACATCGTTTTTAAAGTAAAAAGAATGTGCATTTATTTATTTACTAGGAGCCTGCATAGCTTTTCACCCACGATCAGCAGATCACGGGTGCAATGCAGGGCTCTTGCAGACTGCCTGTGAAAGCTGTCTACTCGTGCCTCCGATATGGGAAGGCAAGTACACACTGACAGAAAGCAGGGCTGGACTGGGACAAAAATTTGGCCCTGGACTTCATCCAGATTTAATTTTGCAAACATGCACAAAAACAGGAGGGCTAATGACATGCAGGAACATTGCTACAGCCTCATTGGCTGGTATTTCAGAAACCGGCATTGCTGCACAGCCATTGGCTGCCTTTCAGCAACGCAGCGGCGAAGAGGCTGACCTGGGTTGCACACTATGAAGTGAGGTGATGGATGGGCAGTGCGGACGACAGGTCTATCCTATATGGGCTGGCCGAACAAACCGCCCCCCCCCCCCCCGGCCAGACATCCTTGATGGCCACCCAAGCCCCTCCATTCACTGGCCATTAGCCGTTCTACTTTATTTCTCTTATAGGCAGTACAGCGGTGCTTAAATTAATTAGCCATTACTTTGACAGGCTGTCACCAAAAACCGGCCCGATGAGCCATCGGCCCACCGGGGAAACTCCCAGTAGTCCCAATGGCCAGTACATGCCTGACAGAAAGCATCAATGAAGTACCTAGAGCACTCAACAGGGCCCTGGTAGTTCATTGAAAACTACAATCCGACAGCCACAAAGGCTGTTGGTACTTGTAATTTTCACATTCAAAGAACTCTGTGAATAAAAGGGGCAGCCGGGTGGGAGGAGCCCCACATGGCCGCGCTTTTTTTAAATTGTGATAGATAGAGCAGGGAGACGATCCCCCACTCACTGTCAAAAAGGTGCATCGAGGGGGTGCAGGGGCTGGTACACCAGTTACATGTTACACTGTTAGTCAGCAGCTCTCTGCTCTGCCCCCCTGAGGCTGAGCCGACTGCCGGCCCAGGCATGTGGGTGGATCCCGACCCCATTGTTGTGATCTTGCCTGAGCCTGGACTGGCTCTGTGACATCAGCTGACAGTGGGCTTCAGCCCGAAGTCTGCTAAAAAAGGGGTCACAGGAGTTCAGAACGAACTGCACGTCTGTGATCCACAGGAAAGGTATAGCCAAACAAGCTTTGGCTGTACTTCTCCTTTAAGGTAAAATATGTTTATGTTGTTTTGGAACGACTTTAAGGTTAAAAACCTTCTGTGTTCTGCTCCCCCACAGCCCCTCCCTAAATAATCGCCTGAGCCCAACCAGATTCAGCGCTGTGCTTGAGAGCAGCGGTTCTCGCTGCTCTCTCTCCTCACTTGCTTTTGGGGCAGCAGCTGAAGCCCCGTCAGTCAGTGAGGAGAGATCGTGGGAGGGGCTGAGCCACAGTGTGGCTATGGATCGAGCTTGCATGAGTGCCCCCATAGCAAGCGCATAGCAGTAAAGCACAACCATTGTGTATCACTTCAAAGAAAGGAAATTAAGCTGCATGTTTAAAGTGTTACTAAACCCAGGACCCTGCATTCACTATATCTGGTCTCCCACAAGTACACAGAACATGGAAATGCAATTATTTTTGTAAATAATAACTGCTAAATATTCCTTTCCGTCAGCAGTTAGAGCAGTCTTGTGACTTCTATGAGTGTCTGGTTAAAGCTTGTAGGAAGAGTTTTCATTCTCCCTTGATTGTCCTGTGAGAATTAAGGACCCCTGACCCTCTGTCTGGACAGTGCTGATTGGCCCTGTGCTTATCACATGCACTCTTTAAAAAAAAAAAAAAAAAACTCTGTTGCAATACACACCAAACTGAGCATATGCAGCCTGTTCCCTAATTCTGTAAATATCAGGTTATTTTTTGGAGACAGTAAAAGAAGGGGAGGGCCAGAGAAGACAGGATCAAACAGCTCTTTTACACAATGCGAAGGATTAACCTCTTAGGTTCCATAGTGAATATAACAAGCATGCTTTACTGCATATACAGACTGATTTTTCTGTTGTGGGTTTAGTAACACTTTAATGAACAAATATGTCTGTTCCTGTGTACTATATATAGTTACAAAATATACATAAAATCATTCATTAACAGACACTGATTTTATGATTAATAAGAAGCTGATCATTTTTTCATCTTCTTTTTTTTTTTTGTATAGCTAAATGTTTAAATGACTGTACACTCCCTTTAAACTCTGTTGCTGGGTGAAGAGAATTTACTGTAGCAACATAGAAATTGCCCCTTTGGTTTGCTTGTATTTCGTATATGTTGTTGAAATACTTTTATATTGTGTTCTTTGAAGTGTCCTCGGGTTACATCTGTCTACACTTCTGATTGGTGAGTTGACACTCTACTATTAATCTTAATTCCCGGATCTGCTTCAGTTCGTGTTCTGCATCACTGATGTTGTCTCTTTGACCCTTTTTAAATATGTAAAAATCAAATGCCCCCCAAATTATAATCTAGATCAGTGGTTCTCAACCTGGGGGCCAGGACCCCCTCGGGGGTCGATTGATAATTTGCCAGGGGTCACCGAATCCTGGGCTGTTCTTGAAGCCCGCACCACTCTCCCTGCTTTTTGCGGCCACCCAGCAGGGCTGTCCCTGGAGCCTGTGGCCCACCCAGCTGGGCTCTTCATGGAGACTGTGGCTGCCCTCTTAGCAGCTGCCCATTCAGTTCATGGCATTGCTGGGGAGCAGAGACTAGAGGTCAGCTGACTGGTGAGGAATGTGAAGTGGGAGGGGCTGGAGGAAACCCTATCTCCTGATTTTGGCATAAGTGTCACTGCTACGAGACACCACAAAGTTGGAGACACAGTGAAGCCGGAGACACAGTGAGTAACACACCTGTGATTATAGTTGCCTTTAAAAGTTCGCACTACAGTTCTCAGATCAGAAGATGACCTTGACCAAGAGCACCTAATCAACTCATCCCATTCCCACCACCACCCCACCAAGGAGTAAGAGAAGGAATAAAAATAAAGAATACATGGAAGGGAGAGAAAAAGAGGGGGAGAAAGGAAGAAAAAGGGAGAGAAAGAACAAGAAAGACAGCTAGAGAGAGGGATGGTGGGAAAAAAAACAAGAAATTAGGATAGAAAGATAAAAGGGAAAGAAAGGAGAACAAAGAGTGGCACATCCTAAAATGTACCATAAGGGGTTTTAATACTGTATGAGTGGAAGAGACTCAGGGAGCGCTAAATGTCCGTGGGTTAGGGGCGCAAATTACTTGTCTTGCCTTGGGTGCTAACAACCCATGCTACAAAAATAATTTTACTGTCAGGGGTCCCCACAACTTGGGAAATTTTATCAAGGGGTCACGGCACTAAAAGGTTGAGAACCACTGATCTAGATATATCTCAGTTATACAATTATCTTGTTAGAGAGCACATATTGCTCCCAGATCAGCTGTTGCTCGGTAAAGAGAAAGGGATATAATCATTAGGTGTTCTTAGTCTTCCAGGTTGAATGATCTGAAAGACTTGGTACATACTGTGAGTCCAGAGTGTCCTGGACCTGCCCCTGAGGGGCATCACCACGGCACCCTATAATCACAATGTAATGATGCAGAGAGGTAATAATGCTTGAAATGTGGCATGCCTTGTATCCTCTACCTACACGTACTCTGTACTCGCTGGTTCCTTGTTGCACTAAACCACCCATAGTATTAACCATTATGGGAGGTTCCTAACAATAACTTGGCTCCCAATACTAACCTATACTACTTCCTAATGCCAACTATTTAGGAGGGTGCACACACGATCGGAATTTCGGACCGTGTGTAGGCTCCATCGGAATTTCCGACAGCAAAAATATGAGAGCTGGTTCTTAAATTTTCCGATGGGAAATGTTCTTACATGAAGCACTGAACCTAAATTTTCTCGGCTTGTCATAGTGTTGTAAGTCACCGTGTTCTTGACGGTCGGAATTTTGTGTGACCGTGTGTATGCAACACAAGTTTGAGCCAAGGTTCCATTGGAAAAAAATCCACGGTTTCCTTGTCGGAATTTCCGATCATGTGTATGCGGCATAACACTAATTTACTCCCTAATGCCCCGTACACACGATAGGAGTGTCCGTCGGAATAAACTCAGATGTAATTTTCCGACGGAATTCTGTTCAAGCTGTCTTGCATACACACCGACACACCAAATTTTGACCGTCAAAAACACGGTGACGTACAACACTACGACGACCCTAGAAAAATTAAGTTCAATGCTTCCGAGCATGCGTCGAATTGTTTCCGAACATGCGTGTTTTTTTCTTCCGTCAGAGTTCCATATAGACGAACGGAATTTCCGATCGTGTCAGAACGTGGTGACGTAAAACACAACGACGTGCTGAAAAAAACTAAGTTCAATGCTTCCAAGCATGCGTCGACTTGATTCTGAGCATACTTGGATTTTTAACCGATGGACGTGCCTACAAACGATCGTTTTTTTATCGGCCCACACACGATCGGTTTGGTCTGATGAAAACGGTCCATCAGACCGTTCTCATCGGATTGACCGATCGTGTGTACGCGGCTTTAGAATTTTCTACTCACCTATGGTCAGCTTTAAAGTGATACTAAAGTCTCTTTCTTTTTTCCTTAAAAACAACATGTCATACTTACCTGCTCTGTGTATTGTTTTTTCACATAGCAGCCCCGATCCTCCTCTCCTTGGGGCCCTCTTCTATGCTTCTGTTCCCTTCGTCCTGCCAAGTACCCCCAGAGCAAGCAGCATGCTATGGGGGGCACTTGAGCCAACCTGCAGCTCCCTTTATCCATTCAGATATAGAACTGTGGCCTGGTTCATTGGTTCATCCCTGTGTATCATCTAAGGCTGTTCACTTCACTGTATGGAGGGTTTACATTCACTTTAAGATAAAAAAAACTTCTGCCTTTACAACCACTTTAAGCTGGGTACACACGAAAGATCGTCTGGTTTTCCTCGATGTTACACACCAAGTCGAAAACAAGGGTGATATTAATTGTAGGAAAATTCTCGTATGACAAATGCTTTTTTTTTTCTGGAAAGTTGTCCCTTTGGAAATTTTTGTTTGGAAAAACTGAATCGGATGTCGAAAGTTGTGTACACACTATACGAAAAACAACGATCATTCCTACCATTTCTACCAATTTTCTCATAGTGTGAACCCCAGTCTACACTGATTGTGTAATGCCGTTGGGGGGGGGGGGGTCTGTTGGTCCATGGCACCCTGGACTCACAGTATGTCCGCAGTCTTTCAGATAATTCATCCTGGAAACTAAAGACATATACTGGTCACATCAAATTACTTTCTGAGCTGCATTTCATATTTCCCAATACCTGGGACATCTTTACAGAAATTTAGCTTAAAACTGGGTATTAAACCAACTCTAGAAATGTACAGTTAACATCTAAATTTTAAATCTGACTGGCTGCTACAGAGAAGTACAAATACTTCATGTTTTGAATATGTTGATCCTAATTCCTTGCTATAACTTTAGTCCATCCCTGCTATGTTTGACTCATATTCAATTGTATGCTAGTAATAATGCTCATTAGCACATATGCTTAAACTTCTCAAGCAAGCATTGTAGCACATTCTCGCCATGCTTGGCTCATGTTCAATCATTCACCAGTAAATGTTCATTATTAGTACATTATTAAAGGGGTTGTAAAGACCTAGGAGCTATAACCGGATCCATTCCTCAGGCTGATATCAAAGGCATAAGATGGTTGGTACCTGGGCCTTGTGTAAAGAAGAAACAAGGTTTGCCTGTAATGTCTCTCTGCGGAGGTCTGGGCTCTGGGATCCAGACTTTGTTGTACTAATACATCTGTGGCATGAAAAGTTTCTGGCAGAGTCTTCTACAGGTCCAGGTATGAGGTTTTTCTCTAATGGAACCCTTGGTAAACCTGAAGGTTGGCACAACTTGCCCACCGTGATGGGTGAAAGCTGGAACTACTTTTAGTAGCTTTCCTGCGGGAGGATAAGGTAAGAAGAGGATAATTTTATTTGATATAATCTTCTGTGAGTAGGATGTCTTTCCTGGTTTTCACCACTGGAGGGAGTAAGTGCAAATCTGGTGTTTCTTACATTAGCCATCCAGGATGCAAGCTCAGTGAAGTTGGTCACGTTTAAACACTACTCACCTCCTTCCGCTGCAGGCTCTGCCACAATAACGCATACAGGGGTCCACAATGATGCCCCCGGTAATCTCTCCCCCCTTTTCCTCATCTCCTGGGCACTGCCATGGCAGCAGCGCGTGTGCTCGCAGGAGCGCGCTTTAGCTGTCTAAAGTAAGACAAGGATAGGGGGAGGGCCGTGGTTGCTAGTGCCCGTGCACAAACGCGGGACACCTGTGTGCAGGCGCCAAGAGGCTGGTTTCAAAAGCCCAGCATGCCAGAGCCTTCTGTAAGCGGCATGGACACAATGCTGTGGGCTGTAAGCATCCAGGCAAACCTAGACTCCTACTCGGGATCAGGTTGTGCAGTGAGATGATATTTTTTGTGTATTGTAAGACTATAGCACAACAGTGATTGCATTTGTATTTGTAGATAGTACCTTTGCTTTGCAGTAAGGACTATGTCCCAGAGAAGAGGGTCAAGGGCTAGTAAAGGGGGCACCCGTAAATCCCCACGTATGGCTAAGGATTCTTAGCTTGCCTGCAGTTTACCATCCCCCTCTGTCAGCCTGATAGCAGCCTCACAGGATGAGCTCTGGTTTTGCAGCTTCTCCTATGGCAGCTCCTGTATACGCCACTGGGGACGCTTTAAAAGTTGCTTTGGATGGCTTAGAAGGAAGGATTTCTACTATTATCGCAACCTCCTTGAAAGGTAGCAGATAACGGGGTAGATCCCCTTCATCTGCTCCGGCTCTCTCATCAGATGAGCCTTCTGAGGGTGAAAAATACCTCTCTGGAGATGAGGATCATGTGCAGTCTGAGGACTCAGAGGATGAGAGGATTCCTGCTACTTCTCAGTCGCTAAAGATGCATGTGCAATATTTTGCAGAGATAGTGCGTGCCACTTACAAATTGCCTCCTGTTGAAGCTTCTAGGCCCTCTGTTTTCTCTTTGGGATCTCGGAAATCCCTGTAGGCTGCATGCGCCTTTCCAGTTCATTCCTTGCTGGATAAACTGATGTATGATGACTGGGTTCACCCAGATAAACAGTTTTCTCCTCCTAAGCAGCTTTCCCTCCTTTATCCTATGGAGGAAGGTTTCACTAAGATATGGGGGGTACCTGCTATTGATGCAGCTATTTCTTTTGCAAACAAAAACCTGACCAGTCCTATAGACAATGCGCAGGGTTTTAAGGGCTCAACTGATAAAAAGCTGAAGTCCCTGTTAAAAACCTCCTCTTCCATGGCTGGGGCTGTAGTACAACCTGCAGTTGCAGCCATTGGTGTATGTCAGTTCCTCAAGGAACAAATGAAGCAGATGATTAACCTCCTCCCTACAGAGGAGATTGAGGTTTATGAGGACCTTCCTAAGGCCTTGTGTTTTGCGATTAATGCGATTATGGATTCTGTTCAACAAGCATCCCGCTTGAATCTCCTGCAGGTACACATGCGCAGGTCCCTTTGGTTAAAACATTGGGAGGCCGAGGTTTCTTGCAAGAAATACTTGGCAGCGTTCCCTTTGGGGGAGAACGCCTGTTTAGGAATGACCTGGATAAATAAATTTTAAAAAATTACCGGAGGCAAGTCTACTATATTGCCTCGCGTTACGTGGCTGAGCATGCCACTTAATCATAGGTGCTCAGCCATGTAATGCGTAAGGGAGGGAGAAGAGCCGTTGGTGACATCATCCTGCTCGCGGCTGAGAGCGGAGGTGAATTTGTTCTTATGCTGTGCGTTTTGTTCATCCTAAATCTGAGTTTTTACGATATTAATAAAATATTTGTTTTAATGATATCACACTATGGAGCCCATGGGAATTGAATTTGGTATTATCTGTTTTACAGAAGCTACCTTTTGAACCTGTACACCAGGTTTCTCTAAGTCTGTTGACACAGAAACTGATTTTACTTGTAGCCATATCCTCAGCAAGGAGGGTAACGGAATTGGCGGCTCTTTCGTGTAAAGAACCGTATATGATTATTCATGATGACAGGGTGGTGCTGCGTCCTCACCCAACTTTCTTACTCAAGGTGATTTCAGGCTTTCATCTGAATCAAGATATAGTCCTACCATCTTTTTTTCCAGATCTGCGGTCTGCGGAGGAAGCGAGTCTACACTCTCTAGATCATAGGTGGCAAACACAAGGCCCGTGGGCTGAATTCGGCCCTCCAGGCCATTTCATATGGCCCTCGCACCTCTCCTGCAGCTGCAGGAGAGCTCCAGCCCTCCTCTGGTCCTACTCCAGACCCTTACTTTCTGCTTTCAAGCAATGCACCCAGCTTCTTCCCAGCAGCAACATTAGGAAAGGAGGGTGCACTGTGATGTAAGGGAGAGTTGGGGAACCAATTTCTGATGGTGGGGTGGCTTTTGACATCTAATGTAAGGGGAGGGGATGCGCTGGACATCTAATCTCACAGATACAACCAGCCCTTTTGAGGACAATCATAATGCTGATGCGGCCCACGATGAAATTGAGTTTGACACCCCTGCTCTAGATGTTGTAAGAGCGGTAAAGGTTTATCTGCAAGCTACGGCTCAGATAAGGAAGACTGATTGTCTGTTTATTCTGCCACAAGGCCCAAGGAAGGGCCAGGCAGCGTCAAAATCCACTATTGATTCAACAAGTCATTGTTCAGGCCTATGGTTTAGAAAAGAAGATCCCTCCTTTTCAGGTAAAAGCGCACTGGACTAGAGCAGTTGGTGCTTCATGGGCAGTGCATCACCAGGCCTCCATGGCTCAGATCTGTAAGGCTGCTACTTGGTCTTCGGTCCATACATTTACAAAATTCTACCAGGTAGATGTGAGAGGTTACGAGGATGCCGCCTTCGGGCGTAGTGTGCTGCAGGCAGCAGTATAGATCCTCTGGCACGATGACGGTCTTTTTCTGATCTGTGTCTCCCTCCCCTCAAATTTTAGGATTGCTATGGGACATCCCATTAAGTAATTAAGGTCTGTGTCCTGTGATGTATGATCAAGAAAATAGGATTTTTTAATACAGCTTACCTGTAAAATCCTTTCCTTGGGAATACATCACGGGACACAGAGCTATTACCCCTCTTTGGAGTTAAACATGGAACACTTATTGCTTTGCTACAGAACTGAGGTAAAGCTACTAAAAGTAGTTCCAGCTTTCACCCATCACGGCGGGCAAGTTGTGCCAACCTTCAGGTTTACCAAGGGTTCGATTAGAGAAAAACCTCATACCTGGACCTGTAGAAGACTCTGCCAGAAACTTTTCATGCCACAGATGTATTAGTACACCAAAGTCTGGACCCCAGGGCCCAGACCTCCGCAGAGAGACATTACAGGCAAACCTTGTTTCTTCTTTACACGAGGCCCAGGTACCAACCATCTTATGCCTTTGATATCAGCCCGAGGAATGGATCCGGTTATAGCTCCTAGGTCTTCGCAGCCAGACCATCAAAAGAGCATTTTTCTTCTTAGCACATGTTGAACATGACCAACCACCTTAAACACTGGTGAAAAACTGAGGTACTCTCCATTTGGGAGGGGTTATATAGGGAGGAACTCAATTTTAATTGGGTTTTTCAGTGTCCAATCACCTGTGGTGACTACATAACCCATTAAGTAATTAAGGCTCTGTGTCCCGTGATGTATTCCCAAGAAAAGGATTTGATAGGTAAGCTGTATTAAAAAAAATCCTATTTTTTCACCCTAATGCATTCTATGCATTAAGGTGAAGAAACATCCGACGATTAGCGGCCTTGGA
Organism: Rana temporaria; assembly: GCF_905171775.1. Taxonomy (NCBI): domain Eukaryota; kingdom Metazoa; phylum Chordata; class Amphibia; order Anura; family Ranidae; genus Rana; species Rana temporaria. The sequence continues at coordinate 40,255,802 of NC_053497.1, forward strand.
GCCCCCCCGTTTACTTACCTGAGCCCTCGAAATTCCCACGTCGTGAACTCGCAAACTTCTCGACCAGGCTTTTCATGATGACATCAATGGCGGTGCAGAGGATGGTCTATGTGGACAGCTTTACCCCGGATCCCTGCATACTTAGATGTGCCTCTTTTAATCACCAATCATGTGAGTTTCTAAATGTTGTACCTTCATTAAATGTAACCATATTGCTACACTTAGAGGCGCTTCTTTTCTATTTTATACTCAGTTGTGATATGACGCTATTTGTATATCAAGACATCGCTTTTTAATCAAATCAAAATGTATAAAAAAATTAGCTTGTCTTGCAAAACGCTCTCAAACCAAACTACTCTCAAACCAAGGTTTTACTGTATTTAGCTATTTTCAGCACACTCTGGTTGGGTCACGTGATCAATCTCCCCTGTGTCAACCAGTAGCAGCTGCAGAGGAGAGAATGGACCATCGACAATGGATAGGTCATGGAAGCCTATGGGTGACATCACCATTCCTAGGAATTCCCAGCTATTATCAAGCGCTCTTCCTTGCAGCCGTCACTGGCTGATATAGGCAGTCACATGACCAGACCTTTAAACTTTTCTTCCATTGTAGTTTATCCCCACCATGCTTGACTTGTGTTCAAAATTTTACCAGTAGCAATTAAAATGGAACTATAGTAGTGTTAATGCTTATAGCTGGGAATTCACGGTTCAGTTGCTGCGATGCTCTTAGCTCAGTCCAAATGAATAACTCACCAGAAAAACAACTAATTAGGCCAACAGTCAATTCTATTCATGGCTGCGGAGAGAGGGTGGAGGAACCTTGTTGTTTACTGAAGCAATGCAACGTCCGTCCAGCTAAATAAAAGTCACAACAGTTTGATTAGTGCGCTAAGAATTTTTTAAAGAGCAACTCTGTCCAAAAAACTATTATTGCACAAATCTTTTGGCAGCTAAATTTTTTTTTTATGTATGTCTGATTCATCATTTGGAGCCTCCCTGGTTGGGCCAAAAGGTTTTGGGGACTGATGTTCAGGCAAAGCCGACCAGTCTGTGACTCTGCCTGAACTCTTGTTTTCCCCTACAGATGAGGTCATGGAAACAGTTCCTCAGAATCTGGAGATGTAACAAGCAGAAGAGGTTAGTAGCTTCTTCATCATAGGTAAGTTTTTCTGTGTCTCTTTTAAAAGAGAAAGGTAGTAAGTCAGTTGGACAGGGTCTTTAATACATCGTAGGCACGCTTTAAGTCCTCTTAGTGTGTCACAGCTTTGGGATGCAGAGTGAAATGTATAGCATGTTTTTCTCTTCTCTATAATTGTCACTTTCTCTTGAGAGTTTTGTTTGACCACAAAAACCAGAAGATAATTGTGTTTGTGGGAAACATCCTGTGTGATGACTGCCGCCCTTCTCCCCCCTCCTCACTGCCGGTGTCTGATCTGGGCTCACACAGACTGACTCTGTATATACACATCGATTGGGACCCTCCAGAACGAGACCAGCTCAACCTCCCACGTGTCTGTCCACTCTGTCTGACACATCACTCACTTTATCCACGATCCAGGGGCTTACCAACTAAGTCCAGTAAAAAAAAAAAAGGTCTTTGCGGAGACCCTTACATCAAGTTCCCAGAAATGTATACATTCTGTAAAATATCTGCTGGGTTTTTGCAAAAAAATAAAAGTATTTTCAGTTTATTAGGTTTGGGACTTTAAATGAGGCCCATAAGTAGAACAATAGATTGCATGAAAAGGCAATTTTAATAAAATAAACACAAATTATACAGATATCTTGGCCAGCAGGCTCCACATAAAGATATAAGTTAACGGCAATTCTTTTTTGATCAATACATTTTTATTGGTATTTAGATATCATACAATAACAAGTCACACATATCGTTGTGCCATATACATAAAATGTGACAGTATGTAATATATATAGAATTAGAACAAGAAGGAGAAAATAATTAATTTTTCAACACAAATGAACTCATATATGTGTAAGTAGTTTCGTGTAGAGAGAAATTTGAATAAAAAAAAAAAACATATCCATTAAAACACTAAGTAAAGTGAGTGTTAAAATGTGTACAGCATGTGTTCAAAGTAATAATAATATAGGCGAGTATTAATAAACCTGAAGGTCAATACAACCTAAACTGTTCATCCGGTATCGTCAATACCCAGGATGTAGGTTTCATATAAGTAAATATAAATAAGGACAAGCAATATTAGTAATACAAGTGTGAATGCCTATTCATTGTTTTCATACCAAGCTTTCCATGGGGCCCAGGAAGCATCGTGCTTATGAAGAGTATGTAGGGAGATGGCCATTATTTTTTTCGTATGCAAAATGGATGTTGGTTAAATCAATAGCTTCTGGAATAGAGGGAGGGTATGGGTCTTTCCATTTCCGCGTGATCGATAATCTGGCAGCTAAAAGTAAATGGATAATTGAACTTCGGACATCGACCATAAAGTCCTCAATCCCCAATGAAAGTAAAGCTAAGGCCGGGTTTGGAACAATCCATTTGCCAGTCAAAATAGAAATTATACCAAATATGTCCGCCCAGTATTTTGTAAGCATGGGACAGCTCCATAAAATATGGAGTAAGTCTCCTTTGGCTCCACAAAATCTCCAACAATTGTTAGGGTTTTGGCCGCTGAATTTGGATAAAACATCTGGTGTATAATACCATCTTAGAGTGATTTTAATTAAGTTAACGGCAATTCTTAAAAGAGCTACATCACAGTATGTATGATATCATCAAGCATCTAGGATAGCCTAAAGGTTGACAAGGCTGTAGGCTCGACGCGTTTCGGCTAATTTAGTGCCTCATCAGGAGCAGATGCATATAATCTGGAAAAACATTATAGAAAAAAATATATATTCAAGACTCATAAAGACAGCAAGAAATACACAATTAATAATGAAGAGTGAGTGAGAAACTTGTATAGCGCAACACATGCGAACTGAATCGCCTCAGGGCGAAGAAAGAGGACAAAAATTTGGGGGTATGGAGGAGGGATATAAACCAACCTTCTACTTACACAGTAGGCATACAACGTGCTGGTGGTACTGCATCAATGGTAAACGCCACATATCTCTGCCCGGAGCTGAGGGGGCGTAAAAACTCAGGGGAGAGGGACACCAACACTTCCCCGCCTCCAGCGGGTAAGTGATTCCCACATTGGCACTGGTGACGATGCCGGGAGGGAACCTGTGAAAAGTGTGGGAAAGATGTAATGGTGTGTTGAGAACAAGAAAAAGTATATTAATGTGTGGGCTAGGTGGTGAGGGAGGAAAAAGGAAAGAAAAATATATAAACGTGAGAGGGAGAAAAATAAAAAATTAGGGAAAAAGGTGGAAAAGAAAGGGGAAGAAAAAAAAAAGGGTTAGAGAGGGGTAAGACTGAAGAGTGGGGATGGGTGTGAGTGAGAAGCGCATGGCTGGGATGAAAGGAGATGTGAGGAGGACAGAAAAGAAGGAAATCAGTAGAGGGTTGAATGGCTGAAAACAAAACCCGACGGAAATTACCCAATATGTGCCAGTGAATTGCTTTAAAATAATGAAGTGATAATGGACCAGGCTATCGTGAGCAGCGAACAAGGAGGACGCTCAATCCACGTGGGGAGCCATGGAGGGATCAAACTTACCCAGAGAGCACGCCCCCAACGTCACGCTGGCGTGACTGGAAGGGGAGGGACCCAAGTATCGAGCGGCAAACGCCGCTCATATAGATGAACGGTCAACCTACCCGCATGCACGCCATGAGATGGAGAAAGGACGCTAGCGTAATGGCGTCAAGAGTGACGTCGCACACAGGACATCTGACGTGGCGCCGATGCGTGACTGGACAAGCCCGCCCACCCCCCAGGAAGGACTAGCGTCTAGCTGGGGGGAGCAGGGAGGGCGCCAGGGACGCATTGCAGCTCCTGGGCATAGAGAGACACAGGGCGAATGCAACCGACACAGCACCACCTAGTGTAAGCTGACAAAAAAGTATATTAGGTTGTTAGATTAAATAATGAATAAACATGGGAAAATCTAAATTATAGACAAGGGGAAAAAAAATTATAGATGAAGTATTGATAGATTACAAAAATTATTGGGGATACAAAATAATAAATACATTTTTATAAATAAATAATTTGAAAACCAGATAGCACATATCTACCTATGAGCCTCCATCCCTGATTAGTTACAAAGGGGGGAAATGGGGAAGTGGGACTTTAAATGAGACACCCTAGATAAATGTCTCCATCCCTAATCAATATATGATAAAATGGAAGAAGTTCGGGACTTTAAATGAGGCTCGTAAGTAGAACAATAGATTGCATGAAAAAGCAATTTTAATAAAATAAACACAAGTTATACAGATATCTTGGCCAGCAGGCTCCACATAAAGAGGGATGGAGACATTTATCTAGGGTGTCTCATTTAAAGTCCCACTTCTCCTTTTCCCCTCTTTATTAGGTTTGTTGACAAGTCAAGGGCAGGGGCTACCTGTACTAAAAATGTGAGTTTCCTCCGTTTTTCCTTCTAGGTCTATGAGGAAAATGCACAAGTAATGACTTTTAAAGCGGAGTTCCACCCAAAAGTGAAACTTCCGCTTTAAGCACTCCTCGCCCCCTTACATGCCACATTTGGCACGTAATTTTTTTGGGGGGGGGGGAGTGGGGGCTTTGGTAGGAGTGGGACTTCCTGTCCAACTTCCTACCATTGCCCAGGGACCGCCTCATGACTTCTCTTCTCGCCTTAGGTGATCTTTATGTGATCTCCAGGGACACGTGACAGATCCCTTTGAGATCGCTTGTCCACTCATAGAGCGCAGCGCGACTCGTGCATGCGCAGTGAGTGCTGAAAGCTGTCACGGCCAGGTTCCCACATTATAAATGGAGGCACTGGCCAGAGCGTGGGGGTGGGGAGCACCGTGGAGCAGGTAAGTGTATGTTTATTAAAAGTCAGAAGCTACACTTTTTGCAACTGCTGACTTTTAATAAACACTAAAAGGCTGGAACTCCCCTTTAACCTAAACCACAAGAATGATGGGCCATATTCTGAGTAAAGTTACGATGGAGTAACTCAGGATACTGCATCGTAACTCCCTTTTTTGACCCGTGTATCTATGCTCCTGATTCTCAGAATCATTTTTGCATAGATACACTTAAGATCCGCCATCTGTAAGTCACTTACACTGGCGGATCTTAAATGCAATGACGCCGGCCGCCGCTAGATGGCATTTAAGTGAAGGAGTCATTTGCGTATGCAAATGATCCTTCTACGCCGATTCACGAACGAGTTCGCGTCGCGTAACCGTCGCTAACGTCGTTTGCGTAAGCGGAAACTTACCCCTGCTATATGAGGGGTAAGTTTCCGCAAGTCTCGCGTAGGCCATGTTACGGATGGCGTCGGGTCCCCGTCGTGTTTTTTCGTCGGATACGTCGTTTACGTAAGTCGTTCTTGAATACGACTTTACGTCAATGACGCACACGTCGGCGTCATTGACGTTTTCCGCCGAGAACTGGAGCATGCGCACTGGGCTTTTTGCAGCCCGGCGCATGCCCAGTTCTTTTGTATCGGGGGCGCGCTTCATTTGAATAGAAGCCGCCCCCTTGGAGATCCGCCAGGCTACGCCGGGACACTTACACTCCGCTGTCCCAACTTATGGAGCAAGTGGTTGGGGAATACAACACCTGCTCCAGTAAGTTGGGACAGCGGAGTGTAAGTGCCCTAAGCGAAGCAGGCGGATATTTACTCAGAATATGGCCCGATGTCTTCCCCTATATTCCTCATGGACCACACATCTTGTGTGGAACTTGTAGTTCCTTGCATGAGATAATAGTTCTTTGACTTGATATATTATTGACCAATGCTAGTTCTGTTGGATGATGTCATCTATATGCAGGTCTAACCTATGACCATATGATGTACCTGGAATTCCCTTTATTGTCCGCAACTCTATTCATTCTTATAAAAAAATAAAATCCTTATCTAGTGCCCACCCCCAAAGGGGCCACTGGAAATAAACCAGGTCTTCCTTACTTGTTCAGAGGCTGCCAGGTCCAGATACCGGTTCCACAGCACACAGGCAAACACAGGCTCAGTCTAGGGGTGTCTTTTTGAAGATTTATTGCAGTACTTTACACAGGAGGTTAGAGGGATGAGAATGCAGGATACTCCAAAAACACAAAAGCAGGTACAAGAGGACAGGGTCTCAAGCAAAATCAATCAATAGCAGCCCTAAATATAGCTCTAGGTAGGGGAGGGCAGAGCCAGTTAATCTGAGGCTCTGTAAGAACAGGAACATTTCTTGTATTAACTTCTGGAATCTAACCCTCAAACCATAGGCACACCTGAAAATCTAGGCAAAAGGTCCTAATCACAATGTCCAGAGACAGCTCCCCAACCAGTTTTCCCATGACACTCTTCAGTTAAAGGTGTCCTTCTCAATGGAAGAACATGCCAAGTAACAGCCACAGCCCTTCAGTAACACAGGCTGCCTCCAGAAGCAGAGGCCCAAGGAAAAGAGACCTCTAAACAGGCAGTTCATAACATTTATCTTCTCCCAGCTACACGTATGGACGCCTCATCCCAGGGACTGGCTGAGGTCAGATAAATTACCATAGAAAGATTCACATTTCAAGTGCTGTCAGTGTAACTAAATATAATATATATTCTTAGGCATAGAAGCCAAAGCAAAAAAGTTGTTGCTTTGTGCTACAAATGTGCCTTAATGGACTTTAATAGTTTTCTTTGGTAAAAAGTTTATTTTTTATTACTAAAAAGTTTACAAATCTGGTAGGCAAGCAAAAATCAAGAAGCACCTCGTTAATGAGGTCAGATAAATATTCCTAGTCCAGGGATCAATCCTTCTATTTTATTTCTGGAAGCTTCTTCCAGAGGCAGGTAGGAGTAATCAACCCCTAGGTTTAGGGATAGACCTGACCAGACCTAGAAAATAAATGCTGCTTAGTTAGGTACAGCAGAGACAACAACTACATTTATCCAATCTAGGTCGGAACACCTTTAAAATGTAAATGTGTTAGTTTCCAACTGGAAGAGTGAGCTGCTTCTCTGATTTGTTGGGTTCAGTCCACTTGCTCAATAGAACTGGATATGCAGTAAGTAGGAAAAGTCACCATGGTCTAAGAACCAGCTAGTAATGCAGCATTACCTATGGCATACCATCCAAGTGGGAAGGTGTCCAATCAGATGCTGACTGTAGGTAGAGGGTAAATATAGTATGCCCCACCATCAGGAGGGCAAAGCCATGTAGAGATAGATGGGTGGTTTAAGATTCAGAAATTGCTTTATTCAAGTGCTATAATTTTACCCAATGCAACTAATGGCATAAGTAGCTCTCCTTCATCAGGGTTAAAAATGTAAAAACGATATCAGAACCGTAGTAACAACAGAAGTTTAAAATGAGAAAATCACATTAATAAGGTTAACTATGTTAATAAAGTTAACAATTAATACAATCATGATATGAAAACACTATCTAATATCCATTATAAGAAATAAAACATTACGGCCCAGATTCACATAGGGAGCGCGTATTTGTGAGCGGGCGTAACGTATCCTATTTACGCTACGCCTCCGCAACTTTGACAGGCAAGTGCAGTATTCACAAAGCAAAGTTGCGGCGGCGTAGCGTAAATAGGCCGGCGTAAGCCTGCCTAATTCAAATATGGAACATGTGGGCGTGTTTTATGTTAATTTATTGTGACCCCACGTAAATGACGCTTTTTACGAACGGCGCATGCGCCGTCTGTAAGAGTATCCCAGTGCGCATGCTCCAAATTAACCCGCAAAAAGCCAATGCTTGCGACGTGAACATAAATGACGCACAGCCCTATTCGCGAACGTCTTACGCAAACGACGTAATCAATGGAAAATTTTACGCTGGCCCGACGTCCATACTTAACATTGGCTGCGCCTCATATAGCAGGGGTAACTTTACGCTGGAAAAAGCCTAACGTAAACGGCGTATCTGTACTGCGACGGGCGGGCGTACATTAGTGAATAGGGGTATCTAGGTGATTTACATGTTCTAGGCGTAAATCAGCGTACATGCCCCTAGCGGCCAGCGTAAATATGCAGTTAAGATACGACTGCGTAGGAGACTTACGCTGGTCGTATCTTAGAGAAATTCTGGCGTATCTGATTCTTTGAATCAGGCGCCAAGATACGACGCCTCACACTCAGAGATACGACGGTGTATCTGGAGATACACCGTCGTATCTCCAACGTGAATCTGGGCCTACATATTTTATATAATGTAAACAATTCATAATTTTATGTTTCAATATTTTTATTAAAGTTTCATATAAGAAATACAACAAGAATATCTCATCTTTTATCGTACAAGATATAACCAACCAAATTCAGGGAATAGCATAGTAAAGTCTCAGTAAAGTTATAGTCACTTCTGTGTCGCTGTTATCACCCGACAAGCCTCAGCCAACTGTAGCTGGTGCTTCGTGTTTATGCTATTTTCCTGCCTTATCGGGTCCACTGTTCGCTGGGAAAAGACGCCCCCCCCCCCATCCAGAGGGGGAGCCCGACTCGCCCACTCAAGCGGGCATCGACCCCCTGCTACCCTATTGCATATTAATCTGCGATGAATAAACAATTCAGTAAACTCAAACATTAGATTCCATATCAATACCTCAAGTATAGAGGCATTGGAAATGAGAGGTAAAGAAAAAAGAGATCAAAGAAGGAAGGGTGGGGAGGGTAGGAGCCGCGGTTCCATGTCCAGGGAGCTCACTCGCGAGACGAGACCTAAAGAGTCAGAGTTCGGGGGTCATGTGTTAGATATCTAATCCACGGATCCCACACTTTGTGGAATAACTTCATCTTGCCCCCTTTTAAAATTTTAAAGGTGCAAAATCTTTGTTTTGATTATTATTAATTCATATTGTTATTTATAATTTACTTATTGTTTTCTGAAGATTAACAATTTAGATACTATGATGCTGTATTTTACATATTTTTTCTCAATTTACCTTTTTGTGGTTACTAAAGTTCTGATATTGTTTTTTTCTTTTTATTTGTTTACCTAATAGCCCTGATGAAGGGGATCTTACAATGTCCCGAAAGGTGTTGGCTAAGAATACAACAATCAAATAAAGCAATTTCAATTAAAACTCATTTGTCAATCTCTATTTTTTCACCTTTTTGGAGCGGGACACTCAATTTGGTTTTACTTTATCTATTATTCATGGTCCTTTGATTGATAGGTTTGTGTAAAGAGCAGCCTACATCTTGCGGTTTTTGGTTTGTGCCTGAATTTTCTTCTTTCTCCACTTGCAGCTATTAAATGTTGCCTGCTCCTATGGATATTACTATCAAGGTCAGAAGGAGGTAGATATAGGTTTGAGTGATAGATTGTCTTTAAAGCAAACCTGTCAGTGTATTAACCTAACACTGTCACTTAAATGCTGGCGCCATGAGGTGACTCCAGACATTTGTGTTAAATCTAAAACCTTCCATCAACCTTCAATTTACCCCCCCCCCCACCCCCTTCCATCTACAAACCAATGTGCATGGGTGTCAGGGAGAGAAAGAGCAATTCAAGCCTGGGTGGTCAAGGTGTCTATTCAGTGTGCACCTTGGACTAGACTTTCCCTCCAAAGCAAGGATGATTGGTAGGTCATACATTTTGTGGATACTGTTGCTGGTGGGTAAATCAAGCCCCTTTCTGTTACTGCAATATTCCCACTGTTCATATTGCATTGCTTTGTTTCATGTAAATATGTTTTATTTAATTTTAGAATTCATCTGTATTGTTACATGACAGCTGAAAAGCCACAGGATGCCCATTCCCATTGCAGTTTCTTGGTGGTCTCACAGCCAAATGTGAACTTTTATTAAAGGGGTCAAGTGGATGACAATCCCTCATTGGCAAAAACAGGCACGGAGGGCTGGCTTTCTTTCAAATGTCTGTTTATATGGGTGGTCCCACTAACTGGGTCTGAGTCATGAGTCTGATTTCAGTTTTTATAAGTGTATCTTCGAGTATAATGTAACTCATCTCTAATGTGCAAAGGATTGCAGTGTGCCTAGCTATTATGAACATACTTTTCCATTTCAGTTCTGTAGAATCTAAAAGACCTTGCATACTCTGCTAGGCAGAAGGACAATTACTCTCATAGGGGCAATTATGCATTTTATGCATAGGGACAATTACTCTCATAGGGACAATTAATATAATAAAATCCAACACATGACACTCTCTATCTGCCTAGAGAGCTAAGCAGATAGAGAGCGTCATGTGTTGGATTTTATTATATTAATTGTCTCTATGCATAAAATGCAGACCTCCTCTGGTGCCTTCAAAAATAGTGCCTTCATATATTAGATGTAATCATAGATTGTCTTCATGCTTAAAAAGGCAGACTTCCCCAATAAACCTAAAATTCTAGGGCCAGATTCACGTAGCGCAGCGGATCTATAGATGCGCTCGATCTACGTGATTTAAGATCCGCTCCCGCAAGTTTAGGAGGCAAGTGGCTAATTCACAAACAACTTACCTCCAAACTTGCGACGGCGGATCCTAAATCCCCCGGCGGAATTCAAATTCCGCGGCTAGGGGAGTGTACTATTTAAATCAGGCGCGTTCCCGCGCCGATTTAAATGCGCAGGCGCCGTCCGCGAAATTTCCCGGCGTGCATTGCTCCCACTGACGTCGCTAGGACGTTAAAAAATTCAAATTCGACGCGGGAACGCCGGCTATACTTAACATTGGCTGCGCCTGATAAAAGAAGGGGTAAGTATACGACGGGTACGCCGCTACGGAAACGTCGTAAGAAGACTGCGTTGGGTCCGCGTACGTTCGTGAATTTGCGTATCTCGCTGATTTACATATTATTTATCGTAAATCAGCAGGAACGCCCCCGGCGCCATTTTTAAATTTAAAAAAAAGATCCGACAGTGTAACACAGTGTAACACTGTCAGATCTTAGTCCTATCTATGCGTATCTGATTCTATGAATCAGGCGCATAGATAGGACCAGTGTAAGACAGAGATACGATGGTGTATCTGTAGATACACCGTCGTATCTCTTTGTGAATCTGGCCCCTAGTGTGCTTTAAGAAGAAAATCTTCATGAATAGTTGATAAAGGTGATGGAAAATCTCAGTGTCCTATTAGGAGTTGCAGGAGGAGTAGGCCAGCTTTTGACTTTCGTTGAGAAAGTGTTGGAATACAGTGTATGGGCCAGATTCACAAAGAGATACGACGGTGTATCTACAGATACACCATCGTATCTCTGATTTTTACTGGTCCTATCTATGCACCTGATTCAAAGGAATCAGGTACGCATAGATAGGGCTGAGATCCGACAGTGTTACACTGTGTTACACTGTCGGATCTTTTTTTGGATTTAAAAATGGCGCCGGGGGCGTTCCTGCTGATTTACACTGAATAATATGTAAATCAGCGAGATACGCAAAATTCACTAACGTACGCGGACCCGACGCTGTGTTCTTACGTCGTTTCCGTAGCGCGGTACCCGTCGTATACTTACCCCTGCTAAAAGCAGGGGTAAGTATTGTTAAGTATGGCCGTCGTTCCCGCGTCGAATTTGAAATTTCCTACATCGTTTGCGTACGCCGATTCACAAACACGCGCGTCGCAAGTCCCGCTCACGTCGCAACCACTGACGTCCTATTGACGTCAGTGGGAGCAATGCACGCCGGGAAATTCCCCGGACGGCGCATGCGTATTTAAATCGGCGCGGGAGCGCGCCTGATTTAAATAGTACACTCCCCCAGCCGCGGAATTAGAATTCCGCCGGGGGAGTTAGGATCCGCCGTCGCAAGTTTGGAGGTAAGTGTGTTGTGAATTTGACACTTTCCTCACAAACTTGCGAGGGCGGATCTTAAAACACATAGGTTACACGGATCTAAAGATACGCTAACCTTTGTGAATCTGCCCCTATATGTTTTTTTTTACAACTAGAAATATAGGGCCGGATTCAGATAGATTTGTCTATCTATCTGCCGCCGTAACTTATCTCAGATACGTTACGCCGCTGTAACTTTGGGCGCAAGTTCTGTATTTAGAAAGAACTTGCGCTCTTAGTTACGGCGGTGTAACGTATGTGTGGCGGCGTAAGCCCACCTAATTTAAATAGGGGTGTTGGGGGCGTGTTTTATAAAATTTTACTTGACCCCGTGTTTTTCACGTTTTTTTTTAACCCCGTCCGTAAAATATCCCAGTGTGCATTGCTCAAATTACGTCGCAAGGACGTATTGGATTCGACGTGAACGTAAATGACGTACAGCCGTATTCGCGAACGACGTACAAATTTCAAAACTCGGCGCGGGAACGACGGCCATACTTAACAATAGCTACGCCTCATATAGCAGGGGTAACTATACGCTGAAAAAAGCCGAACGTAAACAACGTAAAAAAAATTCGCCGGCGGGACCTACGTTTCTGAATCGGCGTATCTAGCTCATTTGCATATTCCTTGCGTAACTATATGGAAGCGCCACCTAGCAGCCAGCATGATTATGCAGCCTAAGATACGACGGTGTAAGACACTTACACCAGTCGGATCTTAGGGATATCTATGCGTAACTGATTCTCTGAATCAGGCGCATAGATACGACCGACCGCACTCAGAGATACGACGGCGAATCAGGAGATACGCCGTCGTATTTCGTTTCTGAATCTGGCCCATATTCTTCAGCCAGTAGATGATAGCGTTTATACATTTTTAACTCCATCTGTGGTTACACTCTATGGCCCGGATTCAGATAGGAGTTACGCCGGCGTATCTCCGGATACGCCGTCCTAACTCTGAGTGTGCGGGGTCGTATCTATGCGACTGATTCGTAGAATCAGTTACGCATAGATTTCCCTAAGATCCGACCGGCGTAAGTCTCTTACACCGTCGTATCTTAGGCTGCATATTTACGCTGGCCGCTAGGTGGCGCTTCCGTCGATTTACGCAAGGAATATGCAAATTAGGTAGATACGCCGATTCAGAAACGTACGTCCGCCCTGCGCATTTTTTTATGTCGTTTACGTTAGGCTTTTTCCGGCGTAAAGTTACCCCTGCTATATGAGGCGATTCTACTGACAAAGCAATTCCTGGTAAGGCCACTATCTCCATAGAGTTTTTTTTATCTTCTTTTCATGTCTTGCTTGGGTCCTTCAAGTTCTCTTTGTTTTCATCCTATAATCTAAAAACATTCTGGTAAGCAGATTGGTCGCTCATAAGATTGACCCCAAAGTGTAGTCCAGCTGTTAAGCCCCTTTTATGATTTTGAAAGTGAGAGAAGGTAGGTTGGGGTTACTATTCTAATTCAAACACACTCCCAGCACTTGAGTGCTAAAGAATATTGGTTTAGGTGCAATTTTAGTTTAATTGAAATTCATTTAATTCCAATCGTATATTTGTTTTCTAATGAATTCCAAACTTTCAGAACAATTCGAATTCGGATCGGACGAAAAAATTATCAACAGATTCTAATTCTGTGTAAAGAATAGCTGGTTGGTAAGAAGTTGGCTACCGCATCCTTAACAACCAATGACTCATCAGCTGTCAGCGGGCTTCCCCACTGACACCTGAAATGTAAACAGGTGTATATGAGGGCAGCACAGTGGTATAGTGAGTAGCACTCTCGCCTAGCAGTAAAAAGGGTTGCTGGTTCGAATCCCGACCACGACACTACCTGCCTGGAGTTTGCATCTTCTCCCTGTGCCTGCATGGGGTTCCTCCGGGTACTCTGGTTTCCTCCAACACTCCAAAGACATGCTGGTGGGTTAATTGGCTTCTGCCTAAATCGGCCCTAGTATATGAATGTGAGTTAGGGACCTTAGATTGTAAGCTCCTTGAGGAGCTTACATATACACTTTACATTGTATATGTAAAGTGCTGCGTAAATTGACGGCGCTATTTAAGTACCTAAATAATAATAACATTCCCGCTAAACAGACTGACTCTCTCCATTTTTCATCAAGTGATGGGAAATGCAAAATTTTCAGTTTTCACTGGAACAGGCGACAGGGAGAAAGCTTCCAATGGGGACAATTTTTCTGGTGACAGTGGTCCAAAAGGGAACTTCTCCTCACTGTAAATCTCCTCTTATTTACTGCAGTGTGTTCAAGACTAGAAGATAGTTTTGGCCAGTGGTAAAGTTTTAGGATGGGGGCGCCAGACCCCGCCCTTCTGTTTTGCCCCTCCCATTTCTAATAAACCCCGTCCCTTATCGAAATCACCCACTCTGTCCCCTGTATTCTACTTGCTTCTACCCATAGTGTTAGGAGTATACAGCACAGCATCCCAGGACAGAGTTTACAGCTCAGCCTCACAGGACAGAGTATACAGCTCAGCATTACAGATCAGGGTACACAGCTCAGCATTACAGATCAGGGTACACAGCTCAGCATTACAGATCAGGGTACACAGCTCAGCCTCACAGATCAGGGAATGGAGGTACCTTCCACCATCACCACTACCTGCAGATATACATCATGTGTCCTGTTTACAGCTATATATACAGTAACAGGACAGATGATGTATATCTGCATGGAGGAAGGTCTCTATATACAGGAAGGAAGAATGTGGGTGTATATAGCTGTATTCACTACACAGGACAGATGTACTCACAATTTGTGAGTGCTGCTTGATACCCCTTATTTTTACTGCTTGTAACTTACTAATCAATGACACAATAATGGCAGAACCCTCTAATGTATGGAAATCTCAATAAACTTCAATATCACTACAATACCGGTCTCTGTGATATGTTTTTATTTATTTTTTGAGAATAGCTTGGACGTGGTGCCCATGTGCCCTTATGGATGTGCGCCCACTGGATTTGACTATATGTATACGTTGCGGCAGTGGCAAAACATTTTTGGGGGGGCGCAAACAACCAAAAAAAAACCCCCCAAAAAAAACAATTGCAGCCTCACTGTGCCCATGAAACGCAGCCACTGTGCCATCATTTATGGCCACTGTGCCCATAAATTGTCACCACTGTGCCATGCCATCAAACGCAGCCACTGTGCCATCAATTGTCGCCACTGTGCCCATTGTCACCACTGTGCAATGCCATCAATCGCAGCCAATGTGCCATCAATTGTCGCCACTGTGCCATCAATTGTCGCCACTGTGCCATCAATTGTCACCACTGTGCCATGCCAAACGCAGCCACTGTGCCATCAAACGCAGCCACTGTGCCATGCCATCAAATGCAGCCACTGTGCCATCAATTGTTACCACTGTGCCCATCAATTCTCGCCACTGTGCCCATCAATTGTTGCCACTGTGCCTATCAATTGTCACCATTGTGGCCCATCAATTGTCACCACTGTGCCCATCAATTGTCGCCACTGTGCCTATCAATTGTCACCACTGAGCCCATCAATTGTAGCCACTGTGCCCATCAATTGTC
The DNA here is from genome assembly GCF_905171775.1 of Rana temporaria. NCBI lineage: Eukaryota > Metazoa > Chordata > Amphibia > Anura > Ranidae > Rana > Rana temporaria. Next base: position 40,271,221 of record NC_053497.1, read on the forward strand.
GCCACTGTGCCCATCAATTGTCGCCACTGTGCCCTGTAAAATGCTGCCAGATTGCCCCCCCCCCCCAGCATTTATCTTTCTGGAGTCAGCCATCCTCTTTCCACCGTCCCTCGATGTCTTCTCCTGCCCTCGATGTTCTTCAGCCGATCAGGTTACCGGTAACCAGAACCGGTGAACCTAATTGGCTGAGACGCCTGTCAGTGTTAGCCAGGGAACGCACCCCCCGTGCATCCCCTGGTTAACTATTAGGAAGCCAATTACAGCCCTCAGGCTGTAATCGGAAAGCCTATCAGAGCCGCTGGCTCTGATAGGCACTTCCTAAGCCAACCAGCTGCCGTTATTCAGATATCCGGCGCTCACCAGGGGGCCGGCCATCTGAATAGTGGGAGGCAGCAACAATACATAGATTCATGCAATGCATGAATCTATGTATTGTATTTCAGTGGCGGTGCAGGAGAGAGAGGGGGCGGCGCTCCTGCTTTACATGAGTGCTTGACCACATACAGTCACCTTTCCCGTTTTATCTCCACCAGATGGTGCATGTCAAGTAGGTTCCCAAAAATACAGTTGACACGTTACCACCAGCTCATTTCTTATTAATGATTAGAGAACAAAATAAGGATTTCACAAGGGCTTGTGTTGATGAGCAAATGAAGCTTGCTTTTCCTTCTAAGCTGATTCACTGCTTCAAGCTGCTTTTGCATTTTCATTGACTTGTATGGGGGGAGAGAATCAGTTCTGGCACAAACAAAAGCCCACTGACACAGGCCCTAAGGGTGTCAAAGAATCAACAATGATCAGCTACAAAACATTTTTTATACTATCCCAGCAACTGATCACGGTATAAGCTTTCGCCAACACTGACAACCAATAGGCATCCAGTTGGATATTTTGGAATGATGTCTGGATGGTAAATGCATTAATACCAGGACCACATCGGTTCTTTTATCTAATCTCAGTTACCAGCACTTGCTCATTGTTGGAGTTTGCCATCCCTAACAATCATCCTCATCTGTCAGGTTAGCCAAATTATTTGAAGATGGGGCCACCAGCAGACAAGATGGAAGCTGTCAGGCAGTCTGCTCTACCAACTTATGATCAATGCTCTGGATGTAAGCATTCACCCGATGCCATTGTTTTGTGTCCACACACTATTGTGTTGAATAGTTTTGGAACTTAATATTCCGAATTAGTTTAATTCTCTTGATCTGCTGTTGGAAGAGTTGATAAAATAATGCACTGCAATGTTCCACTCACAACACTTGGCTTTTCATATAAATAACATGTCAAGCTGTAAAAGAGAGCGAGAGCATGCAGGAAGGAGGTTCGGAATGGAGGGGTACATTGACACTCCCAAGGTGATTAGATTTCAGCTGGTGGTCCGATAAGGAGAATGTGGGGGAGTAATAGAAGAAAGCATTCCTATATCCTGACATGATCTACAACACTGACCACCGGAAATGATCTCGGGAGGATATCAGAATATCACATAGTCCAGGCACTACAGCAATACACATATAGAAATTCTTCTCTTTGTTACAGATGTCAGCACTGCTCAATATACTCGTTCCAAGACTCCATCCACTCTGACGCTTTCCTGACAGGTTTCTCTTTTCTTGCAGAGCAAAAAACAATGATGGTGTATGTAGCGCTACCCCCGGAGGAGCCGCTGGTTAGATTTGGGATCTACTCTCAATAACTGATTCACCCCTTTTTAACTAGCTCGAACCCTCCCTTGGCACACCAGATAACTGCAAAAGTATTGTGACCCCTACTTGGTTGAGGCCACAATAGCACCCATGAAACATGCAAAACGGCAATTGCAATGATATTATTACCTTCTCCTGTAGGCGATTCCCAAGAGTAAACACATGTCACACAATTACTATATTCAAACCAAAGAATAACTTTACTGTGCATATGGTAAAGCAAATGAAAAGGGTTTGAATAGCATACTAATTATACACAAGTAGTAACACACAATGACTCTGCAAGGGCCCTTGCGAGAGTCAGCAAGCAGTAAAAGAAATGGTTAAGCAGAATAAACTCTGTAATGAACTTTTAATGGTCTATGCTCGCGAGCTCCCCTAGTGGGCAGTCCTGCAGAACAGCTAATATTGAACTCTTTGCCAGGCCTGGCTTAAACAGCTCCCAAATGTCTCCTAGGGACAAATCTTTGTTGCGGCCGTTGGTGCACTTTTAGATTTGTAATCCAAGGGAGGTAAGTGAGAGAACAAATTTAGTCAACAAGGTGTAGCGAATGCCAATACTAAATGAACTGATCGCTTGTCAGCATCAGTCAGTTCTGCAAGTTTAACTCCCAACCTACTAGGTCTTTCTGGTTCAGTCAGGGTTCAAACACGTGGCCCCAGCTTACAGGGTGACTCTAAGTTATCAACAAAAGGGGTGTTTGAGGTTTTGAGCATGTGCCCTCTCACCCAACAGGCCCGATCCGCCTGGATTCTTCTCAAAGGCGCGCTGGTCAATCACTGCTCCGCAGCACGAGATCTCTGGTATCAGGTTCCCACTGTTTCAGTCGTCAGCTGGGTGGCTTCTCCGGTCTCTTGGCAGACGAGCTGGACACTCTTGGTCTTGCTTCCCTCCGGATGGTCAGTCTTCCAGTGGATCCAGACCCAGGCTTTAGGCCTAGCAGCACGGCTGTGCTGTTCTCCACAGCTCCGCAGAGGAGAAGATGCAGGTCCCGAGAGAGAGAAATCAGCCCCTCCCTGTCTTTAAATAACCTCCCCCATGAGTCTGTGCGGAGGTGTCACATGTTCCAATAAGGCAGGGCATTGTGGGAAGTGTAGTCTGTTTCTACTAAGAGTCAATGGAGTCCATATCTCCCGATACTTCCGATCCCACAATGCATGGCTTCTAAAAAGGTGTGAACTAGGGATGTCCCGATACCGATACTAGTATCGGTATCGGGACCGATACCGAGCATTTCCCCGAGTACTTGTACTCGGGGAAATGCTCCCGATGCTTCACCCGATACTTGGGCGGGCAGAGGAGTTGCAAATCTTCTCTCCCCCATGGTCAGTGTTGTCTTCCCCTGTCCGTGCCGTTCTCTCTCCTCCCCTTCCCCCGTCCGTCCGTCCATCCGTGCAGTTCTTTCCCCCCCCCCCCCGTCCGTCCAGATCTCTCTCCGTCCGTGCAGTTTTCTCTGCATCCTCCCCCCCCCCCCCCGTGTCGTTCTCTCTCCCCCCCCCCGTCCGTCCAGATCTCTCTCCGTCCGTGCAGTTTTGTCTGCATCCCCCCCCCCCCGTCCGTGTCGTTCTCTCTCCCCCCCCCGTCCGTCCAGATCTCTCTCAGTCCGTGCAGTTTTCTCTGCATCCTCCCCCCCCGTCCGTGTCGTTCTCTCTCTCCCCCCCCCGTCCGTCCATCCATCCGTGCAGTTTTTCCCTCCCCCCGTCCAGATCTCTCTCCGTCCATCCGTGCAGTTCTTTCCTCCCCCCCCCGTCCAGAGCTCTCTCCTCGTCCATCCGTGCAGTTCTTTCCTCCCCCCCCCCCCGTCCAGATCTCTCTCCTCGTCCATCCGTGCAGTTTCCCCCCCCCCCCCCCTCCAGATCTCTCTCCGTCCGTCCGTGCATTTCTCTCTGCATCCCCCCCCCCGTCCGTGCCGCTCTCCCCCCTCAATCTGTCAGGGGGGAGAACGGAGGTAGGAGCCGCTAAGCCCGGCTCCTACTTTTTCCGAATGAACAGAGTCGGTGATCACCGACTCTGTCCATTCATATAACTGAGCATCGTAACCTCCTGTGTTTACGATGCTTCAGTTTATGAATGGAGGAGCTTCCCTCTATTCATTTCAGCTGAAGCTGCTGAGAAAGGGACAGGGGAATCTGTTTCCCTAGTCCTTTTCTCTGTCTTAAAGGGGAGATGCCAGAGGTCTGTTAAGACCCCTGATATCTCACCAAAGACCCCCTACAGGGCTGATTAAAAATAAAATAAAAAATTGCAATAAATATTAAAAAATAAATAAAAATTAAATGTAAAAAAATAAATAAAAAAAACACAATGACAATTCACCCCCCCCCTAAAATAAATAAATAAATAAAAATCACTGTAAAAAAAAATAGTAAAAAAAAAAAAGTGAAAAAAATAAATAAATACTGCCACTGTCACATGACATTAAAAAAAGTATCGGTATTCGGTATCGGCGAGTACTTGAAAAAATGTATCGGTACTTGTACTCGGTCTCAAAAAAGTGGTATCGGGACAACCCTAGTGTGAACATGTATATACAAACACAGCTAGAGTTCAGTGGGGATTCACACTATATAGTTCATGATAGTGTGACCCCGCTACATGTAAAACCGATGAAGCTGACTGATGGTAAGTCGCACCTACACACCATTGGTTAAAAAAAACGATCGTGTCAGAACGCGGTGACGTAAAACACAGCGACGTGCTAAAAAAACGAAGTTCAGTGCTTCCAAGCATGCGTCGACTTGATTCTGAGCATGCGTGGATTTTTAACCGATGGTTGTGCCTACTAATGATCGGTTTTGACCTATCGGTTAGGAATCCATCGGTTAAATTTAAAGCAAGTTTGCTTTTTTTTAACCAATGGTTAAACAACCTATGGGGCACACACACGATCGGTTTTGATAGATGAAAACGGTCCATCCGACCATTCTCATTGGTTTAACCTTTCGTGTGTACGAGGCCTTAGACAAGTAAAATATGAGGTCTCTTGGGTTGCTATAAGACCTGAGCAAGCCGGGCAAAGTTTGGTTCACTGGGCATTTAATGAACATAGCACTGAACCCAATTCATGTGTCTAGGAGACAAATCTATTTTTTTTCCAGACCTTTTTCAAGATTAATTCACAAATTTCACTACTGCCACTAATTGACAGATCCCTGGTCAGCTTCTGTTCATAACCAAACTAGTCGAGAATCTTGGTCAAACATAGTCATTCCCTAAGGCCCCTTTCAGACTGAGGTGCGGGCGGCGGCGGCGGTAAAGCGCTGTTATTTTTAAAGTTTTTGCAGAGGTATTCGTCCGCTAGTAGGGCGCTTTTAACCCCTGCTAGTGGCCGAAAAAGGTTTAAGACCACCACTTTGCCGTCGGCACGGCCTTGCTGCCCATTCCTTTCAATGGGCAGGAGCGGTATACACTACTTTACTGCTCCAAAGATGCTGCTAGCAGAACTTTTTTTAGTGTCCTGCCAGCGCACCGATCCAGTGTAAAAGCCCTCGGACTTTTACACTGGAGTGAAAGAAGCGTCTCTTTCAGGACGTTTTGCAGGCGTTATAGTGCCTGAAAGGTGCCTCAATGTGAAAGGGATCTAAACAAAGTAGATAAAAGCACCTACACCATGATAAAGTCATTTATTTCAAAAATAAGCAATGTCCTCCAATATAAATCTAACAACGATCACGTCATCTAGCAATGTTGATCCTCATCACTCATAATGATTTGCCGCCTGGCAATGTTTCCTCGCACCTAATGAAGTTTCCATGTCTCTACAACAACCTACCACCAGGCGATGCTGCCCTGCTGTCACTCCAGTATAAATGGTAGATCTCTGCCATCTGATGAAGTCTCCACTCAACAATGATCCGCTGCCTGACAATGTTGACTCACACTACCTGCACAAAATGACAAAAATGGGGGGGAAAAAAACAGCTGCTGTTTGTAAAAAGAACCAGCTGGGGATCCTGGGTGACATCATTGGCCAAATATGTTCATGATCATATTTGGTAAATGATGGGTCATCGTGGCACTGCGGAAACATCGTCAGGTGGCAGGGCAACTTCATTGGGTGGTGAGTCATTGTGATTGATGATGATCTACATCACCGGATTAAGGTATTGACATAGGATTTAAGTTAAGTGACATTGTTTATTTTTTACTTCTAACTTTTTTTGGAGAATAAGTAACAAGAGGTAACACATACTCATTCACCTGGGGGGGTGTGTTTGGGGGGGCCAATTTTTTCTAAAGAATTTCGCTAAATCCCCCCCTACAAACCTCAACATCTCTTTTAGAGGACAGGATGGGGGGGGGGGGCTCTTGTACCCTCAAAAACCTTCCCAATATTGAAGACAAGTGACCTGGTATCATTCAGAAGAGGGGTGAATATTCATTCCCTTTTCCAGCGACACCCCTTTAGTGGCCATGCAGGTTGCATGCCAGATTTAGGCTCTTTTATACATTTTAAGTGGGGCTACACTCTGTTCATAACGGGACAATGCACAGAAAAAATTGGGAAAACATAGGCTTCCCCCTAATATTCAAATAAGACCCTTATTCAGGCATGTAGTCTGAGTAGCCAGAAAAAACAGGACATGTTCATCCGCTGACATCCGCGATCTCATAGGGATCAATGTATGTCCCTTTTTCATCCGCAAACGGATGGATTATAAATGATAGATCTCTGGCTGATGTTTGTCTGCAAATATCAACCAAGGGTTCAGACAGGCGAACTAGCTAAATATGCTCAGTTTGTTAGTGAAACTGCAAACAGGTTGTTTGTCGAATTCATGTTCAGCCCAAACCCAAATCTGATCTCTAATTTCTATAGAACACTGAACTTTATACTTTGCTCTTTTTTAAGTGGTGAAAATAGAAGTATGGGAATCCCCCCAAAAAATTCTACTCACCTTATTGGCTGCATCGATCCCAGTTGCAGAACGAACTGCACTTCTGTTATCTATAGGAGAAGAATTGCCAAAATAGCTTTTTCTTTCTCCTAGGCCCCGTACAGACGCTTTTGGCCGAGGAAACCGACGAGGAACTCGTCGAGCCAAATAGAGAACATGTTCTCTATTTCCTCGTTAGTCAACGGGGAAACTTGGCTCGCCGAGATCCTTGGCAGCTTCACAAGGAACTCGACGAGCAAAACGATGTGTTTTGCCCGTCGAGTATCTCGGACGTGTGTACAGGGCATCACACGATCGGAATTTCCGATGGGATAAAATCCAATGGAATTTTCCATCAGAATTCCGATGAAGCTGACTTCCATCAGTCTTGCATAAACATTGTCAGGGCCAGATTCAGATAGAGATACGACGGTGTATGTCCTGATACGCCGTTGTATCTCTGAGTTCCGTCGGTCGGATCTATGCGAACCTGATTCATAGAATCAGGTTCCGCATAGATCTCCCTAAGATCCGGATCCGGATCTTAGGCTGCAATTCCAGGCCGGCCGCTAGGTGGCGTTTCGTTTTTTTCACTCGACGAATATGCAAATGAGGATTTCCGCCGATTCAGAAATGAACTACCGCCCGGCGCTTTTTTTTTACGTCGTTTGCGTTCGGCTTTTTCCGGCGGATAGTTACCCCTGCTATATGCGGCGTATCCTATGTTAAGTATGGCCGTCGTTCCCAAGTCGAATTTTGAATTTTTTAAGTGGTTCGCGAATACGGATGGCCGTAATTTACGTTCACGTCGAAACCAATGACGTCCTAGCGTTGTCATTTGGAGCAATGCACGCTGGAAAATTTAGTGGACGGCGCATGCGCAGTTCGTTCGGCGCGGGGACTGATTTAAATTCTACACGCCCCCTAGCCGCGGAATTTGAATTCCCCGGGGGGATTTACGATCCGCCGGCGCAACTTTAGAGGCAAGTGCTTTCTGAATACAGCACTTGCCTCAAAAACTTGCGCCGGCGGAATCCTAAATCAGATAGGTTACGCGGATCTAAAGATTCGCTAACCTATCTGAATCTAGCCCTGTCAGACTAAATTCCGACCGTCCAAAACGCGGTGACGTAAAACACTATGACGACTTGATTCTGAGCATGCGTGGGTTTTTTCTCCGTCGGAGTTGCACACAGAATTTCCTATCGTTTTTTTCCATCGAAAAAAAAATAAAACATGTTCTATTTCTAAACACTGATGGAAAAAAGTCTGATTGGGCCCACACATGACCGTAATTTCCGATTAAAAAAGTCCATCGGTCTCGGTTCTTCCTTCTCTCCCCCCTACCTGTCTTTTCCTCCCTCTTCTCTCCTTTCTTCTCTCCTTCTTTTTTCTTCCTTCTCTCTCTCCTTCCTTACTTTTTCTCCTCTTCTCTTTCCTAATGATCAGATGTTGTTCTACTGATTTATACTTCATCAGCCCTCCTTGTTTTTCCATATCACACATTGTTAGCCACCCGACATGGGAGGCGAATCTGTTGGACTTGTGTTGGGCTTATGCTGTACAGTGTCTCAGACAATATATATTGCTATGTGCATTCCTGTATTGTAGACATCTGGTGGTTATATGTATTGTATCAATCTGTTGAAAAGCAATGAATACATATTTACCCTTAAAAAAGTCCATCAAACTTTATACATCGAAAATTCCGATCGTGTGTACGCGGCATAAGGCAGGCCATAGATTCTGTGATTCCCCTATCAACACAGTCGATGTTGATGGGTGAATGCCTCCCACGGGGCTAATTATTGCTAGAGACTATAGCTGCTGACAATAATCAATCACATGCTAGAAAGCCAACATGCTGGTTGTACCCAAGTCAGTCGATAGATCGACTTGGGTACAATCAGTCTATCCATAGATGGTTCAAATCTCGGCCAAACCGGCCAGGACTCGAATCATTTATAGCCAAATTTGGGCTCTTTTCTCCATTGCTCCTTCTCCTTACCTTTTCATCTCCTCTCGTTCTCCTATAAGTCTTATCTTCTCTGCTCTTTTTTCGCTCACCTTTCCTGTTTCTACTCTCAATTACCTCTTCTCTCTCCACAATTTTTTCTTATATCTATTCTTTTCTCCTTTTCTTTTCTACAACACTCCTCTCCTTCTCCTCTTATCTCCTCTACTTTCCTCTCCTGTTCTCACCTCTCCCCATCACTCTTTCACTTCTCTTCTCCCTTTCTCCCATGTGTTTTCCTCACTTCTCTACTTTACTTACCGACCATCTTTTCTTTTTCTCCTTTCTACCTTCTCTCCCATGTTTCTCCTCTTCTCCGCTCTCCTCTCTTTTCTTCCCTTCTCTTCCTCGTGGGCCAGATTCACAGAAGAGATACGACGGCGTATCTCCTGATAGGCCGTCGTATCTCTGAGATACGATTGTCGTATCTATGCGGCTGATTCATAGAATCAGTTACGCATAGATAGCCCTAAGATCCGACAGGTGTAATTGACTTACACCATCGGATCTTAGGATGCAATTCTAGGCCGGCCGCTAGGTGGCGATTCCATTGCGGTCGGCGTAGAATATGCAAATGACTAGTTACGGCGATTCACGAACGTACGCTTTACCCGTCGCTCTAACTTTACGTTGTTTCCGTCAAGATACGCCGCGTAAAACTAAGGCTGCCCTCTAGGTGGACTAGCCAATGTTAAGTATGGCCGTCGTTCCCGCGTCGAAATTTGAAAAATCACGTTGTTTGCGTAAGTCGTCCGTGAATGGGGCTGGACGCCATTTACGTTAACGTCAAAACCAATTACATCCTTGCGACGTCATTTAGCGCAATGCACGTCGGGTAATTTGACGTACGGAGCATGCGCAGCACGTTCGGCGCGGGAACGCGCGTAATTTAAATTGTGCCTGCCCCATTCGAATTTGGCGGGCTTGGGCCGAGCCGATTTATGTTACACCGCCGCAAGTTTACAGGTAAGTGCTTTGTGAACCAGGTACTTACGCTGTAAACTTGCGGCGGTGGAACGTAAATGGGATACGTTACACCGCCGCTGCGTAACGTAAATGTACCTGAATCTGGCCCCATGTCTCTTTTTTTCCGCTACTCCATTTGCTCTCTCCTTTCCTCTTCTTGTCCTTTTCTTTCCACTCCTTTCTGCTCTCTTCTCCCTTTATTGTCTCCTCTCTTTATCTTCCTCATTCCTCCTCTCCCCTTTTCTCCTTTCTCTCCTGTCCTTTTATCTTATTGCCACTATTTCTCCTCTTGTGTCCTTTCTTGCTCCTCTCTTTCTTTGCCCTTTTGGCATTCTCTTTTCCATTTCTTCCTCAAATTCTGTATCATCTAAGATGTATCTTTCTGTCCCTCTGTCTGTTTCTCTCTCCGTCTTGATTTATCTATCCTTTTATTTTTTCTGGTTGCTATAAATCAGCTTTGTGAGGCTGCATTGCTTCATCTGTTATTCCTGTCTCCCTGGATACATGTGAAGCAGCTCGTGCTGGATTCTGCTTGATAATTCCATTCAGATGTGGGTTGACGTGCTGGGGGTCCCATCGTGTGTCACACACTTCCCTTTGAAATCATATTCTCCATGATCAAACAATGTCTGAGACCCCTAACAAGCACAGGTGTGTCCCTTTTATGTGGCTGTATATCCATGTGGGGATGAGGGGCAGCTGGGGAACATGCCTACCAGAAGGAGAACAGCTGCCAATGGGTAAAGAGGGACTCTGCAGAATAATATGATAGGAAGGAGTTTGTTTATATACTCCTGGGACATTGGTTAGGTATAATATGGATGGTTATGTGAACAAGGTGTAGCAAGATAGTTGTGAAATAATCAAAGTAGATGTAAATCCCAGAGGGGTGACATTTAGCTTACTAAAGCATTGTGTATCATAAACTTTTAAAAGTGCTAATTTTAAAGCCTACTATGCAAGTTATTGTCGTAAAACGTCTTTGAGAACCCAGGTCTTGCCCCAGGGAACATGTATCAATGGAAAAAAAGTTTTAAAAACTGTTGTTTTTTCTGGAGTAGTGATTTTAATAATGCTTAAATAATTTAAAAAAATTAAAAATTCCTTTAAATATTGTACCTGCTGGGTGTCTATAGTATGCCTGTGAAGTGGCACGTGTTTAGAACTGTCCCTGCACAAAATTAGATTACTATGAGGAAAAAGTAATTTAAACTGCTTGTGGCTTTAATGTAATGTCTGGTCCCTGCAATATGGATGAAAATCATTGAGAAAAATAGCACAGACACAGACAGTACACACACCACGTAGCTTTAGGTGCACACTGCAGAGGACACGGGCAGTACACACTACGTAGCTTTAGGTGCAAACTGCAGAGGACACGGGCAGTACACACCACGTTGCTTTAGGTGCAAACTGCAGAGGACACGGGCAGTACACACCAAGTAGCTTTAGGTGCAAACTACAGAGGATAAAGGCAGTACACACACCACGTAGCTTTATGGTGCACACTGCAGAGGACACAGGCAATACACCACGTGAGAATACTGCAGCTAGCACAATCACCTGCCTGCCAGTAAATTAGGAAGAGCTGATCTAGCTAAACTATACAGCGTATAAATATATATACAACACCTGGGATGCATATATATCCTCTACACACTGTAACTTTAACTGACTAGCCTGCCTGCCTGCCTGCTCTATCTACCTACTAAAAATTACACTCTCTCTGTCTTCTCTCTCTTAACCACCGCAACACACTACACATGGCCGACCTGCAGGCGGCCTTTTATAGTGTGGGGCGTGTACTAAACCCCCTAAGCCATAATTGGCCAAAGCCACCCTGGCTTTGGCCAATTATGGCTCTCCATTTATTGCAAGCTGTGATTGGCCAAGCATGCGGGTCATAGTGCATGCTTGGCCAATCATCAGCCAGCAATGCACTGCGATGCCGCAGTGAATTATGGGCTGTGAAACGTAACTCGAATTTGGCACGAACGGCCCAAAACGTTCGTAATTCGACGAACGATCGAACATACGATGTTCGGGTCGAACATGAGTTCGACTCGAATACGAAGCTCATCCCTACTAATGGGGCCTGGGCCCAGTACAACAGGACCTGTTGTACTGCCTTATCAGTGGGCCTGGGTAAGTTATATTATTATTATTATACAGGATTTATATAGGGCCAACAGTTTGCACAGTGCTTTACAACATAAGGGCAGGCAGTAAAGTTACAATACAAATATTACAATATTTTGTAGAACAGTAAATAAAGAGTAATGGATCAGTAGACAGGGTACTTTGCATTGATTTACCACTTGCCGACCACCCGCTGTCTGGCAGCGGCAGTATGGCACTCCTGCGCAAATCGCTGTAGCTGTACGATGGGCATTTTAAGGAGTATAGGTGACTCGCTGCGTGACGTAGGAGCCGATGCGCGTGGCGGTGGCCTGAGATGGACAGACTGCAGATCTGTCAATGTAAACAGACAAAACTCCGTTCTGTCAGGGGAGTAGAGACAGATCATCTGTTCCTAGTACTTAGGAGCAGCGATCGGTCTCCTCCCCCAGTCGGTCCCATCCGCCCACAGTTAGAAACACACTGAAGGAACAGACTTAACCCCTTGATTTTTAGCTCTGATCACTGTATAAATGTCAATAGTCTCAAAATAGTGTCAAAAGTGTCCAATCTGTCCGCCGCAATGTACATCATTTGGTTTGGGTACAGCTTCACGTGCAATTGTCAGTTAAGGCGTATGGCAAAAAATGGCCTGGTCAGGAAGTGGGTAAATCCTTCCGGGGCTGAAGGGGTCAACAGAATAACAAGGAAGCCCTGGGTTAGGTTCAGGGCAAGTCAGTGGAGCAAAAATCAAACTTAGCCAAGTACATACCTAATCCAACTGCCGAAGATCTGTCCATAGATCTGCAAGCTAGTACTAACCAACCATGCATGTCTATGGGATACCAAAGCCAACTACTAGCTGGGTAAATCCAATGCATCCTATCAGTTTTAAACTTGTCCATAGGGTAAGCTATGCAACCCTTTGTCTATAGGTTCCAATACATACCTCCCAACGTTTTGAGATGGGAATGTGGGACACCTATCAGCAAAAGTATGCAGGCATAGGACACACCCCTTAAAGGAGAATTGTACAAAAAACAAGATTGGTTAAACCCACAAGTGCTTTTTTACCATTACTATTCCTTTATATTGGCTCTTGGAATTTAGAAATTGGATGAAAGGTTTAGCATTGGAAAACACTTTTTGATAAATAAAAAGTGCATTTTAGATACAACTATATAGATCAGACCAAAATGAGGGACAAATGAGGAGGAATGAGGGACAGAGGGACATTGCTCCAAATCAGGGACAGTCCCTTTAAATCAGGGACAGTTGGGAGCCATGCCAATAGTCAGGGACAGTCCCTTTAATCAGGGACAGTCCCTTTAAATCAGGGACAGTTGGGAGCCATGCCAATAGTAAAGGGTCTCCTGATCTAGCTCAAAATGTGAGTTTTCTGACTGTGGGTACCTTAAAGGGTCACTAAAGGAATTATTTTTTTAGCTAAATCGCTTCCTTTACCTTACTGCAGTCCTGGTTTCATGTCCTCATTGTTCATTTTTGCTCTGATGTTGCTGTAATTGTTCTCTGTTCTGGACACTTCCTGGTTGTCTGTTTCCTGAGGACCACAGTACTGGGAGATTCTAGTTTCATTTTCCAAACCATCACTGCTCTATGGCTCTGTACATGCACACAAGCAGGATAACATGCAAAAACGAAACTAAATGCAAAAACGAAAGTAGATGCAAAAACGAAACTACAGGTACATTATATGATTGATTTTTATCTATTTTTAATCAATTTTAAAAGGAATCAGTTAACTATTATGTCTATATACCCTGTAAACAGTCATTTAAGCAAAACAAATGTTTTCCTTTACAACTCCTTTAAGACAGTGGTCATGAATAGACATGTGCATACTGGAATATTTTGTTTTGTTTTTTCGTTTTCATTTGGAAAATACATTTATCTAGTTACTCCCGAAAATCGTTTTGATTTATTTCGTTTTTCGTTGGGGAATAGCTTTCGTCCGAAAATCCAATAATACTTGGTTTCTGTCGAATGGTCAAAAGAATATTCGACGGAACGTCGAAACTTTACGTCGAATTGTACATTTCCGTTCGAATATTCCGCCTACAAGAATTCTAATGTTGTATGACTAGTAATAATGTCGAATCTATTCTCTATAATGTCGAATCTATTCTCTATAATGTCGAATCTATTTCCTCATAAATCGAAATCTATTCTCTGTAATGTCGAATCTATTATTTCTATAGTGTCGAATCTTTTCTCTATGATGTCGAATCTTTTCTCTATGATGTCGAATCTTTTCTCTATGATGTCAAATCTTTTCTCTATAATTTCGAATCTCTCTATATCGAATTTTTACCGCAACGAAAACGAAAATAAAGCATTTTTTATGTCGGATCTTTCGGTTTTCGTTTCTTGCGCTTTCGTTATCGTTTGTTAAAACGATAACGAAAAAACAAGATTTTCGGACGAAAATGCATTCTAACAAAAACGAATGCACATGTCTAGTCATGAACCCCGTCCTCAGGGCCCACTATCAGGCCAGGTTTTATGTATTACCTTGGAAAGATGCAGACTAGAATACTGCAATCACTGAGCAGAAAATGATATCACTTGTGATGTATTTCAGTTATCTTGCAATCCTGGCCTGTTAGTGGGTCCTGAGGACGGGGTTGATGACCACTGCCTTAAGACACAGTAGCTGATGCACAGTAGCAGGGTGAGTTGTCAGTAGTTCCTCAGACAGAGGGTAGTGAGTGATGACTACTCATAAAGGCCAAGCTGAATAATATCTGATGATGGAACACTTGAGCTACATATTGATAGAGTACCAGAGTGAAAGTGAACCTGGGAGTTCCTGGGGTGGTCAGTGACTCAGTGATATTTTTGGAAGCGGTGACTGTGTGATTGCACAGGATGGTACATCAGCTCCCTACGTAGGCGTCCAGAATAGCCTTGATCCTCAGGAGAGTGGGCAATCCTGCTTTCTCCTAGTGGTACAGACTAGACCTTTGTTTAAGAAAAGTGGCTGATAAGACCCTCCTGGCCGTGTTTGAGTTATTCCAAACTCATAGTTTTCTCAGATTTTTTTTTATACCTCCCAAAAAATGAACCATATGCCGGCCATTAATCATCGTATGACAAATAAGTAACCCAAGGGCTCTATACAAGAACATGACATGTTTATTTAACTGTCATCTCTACAAAGTGCTGTTGCTATCTAAGGAGGGGGGTTGGCGGTGATCATAGGAGGTGTGCGCCTCATATTTCCCTACATCCCCCTGTCACATCGCCCCTTCCTGTAATTATAGCTTGTGCTCCACCTGATAGAAAACAGATGTGAGAGGAAAACTTCTCTGTATCATGGAAAGTGCAGAGTCATGAATGATGGCATTTTACTGTGCCCACCCCCACCCCATAAACTACTACACCGTGACAGCACAGCCAGAGCACAGGCATTGCAACACCGTCACATGCATATGTGCCCACAGGGACAGGGTCAAATGACTTGAACCTAAACTGTTAATGTGCCCCCTGCCTGACTACAACTATCTACTACTGGCAGCAACATCCTGTATTTTGGGAAAATCCTGTTCTCCCGTTCCCGTCTCCTAAACATGCAATCCCTAGATAATGAACAGGATCAGCTGTGAAGTTTGCTCAGGAATCCTCTACAGAACTCCCTTATTTTCAAGAACAATTTTATTATCATTAACCACTTGCTTACTGGGCACATAAACCCCCTTCGTGCCCAGGCGAAATTTCAGCTTCCGGCACTGCTTCGCTTTAACTGACATTTGCGCGGTCGTGCGACGTGGCTCCCAAACAAAATTGACGTCCTTTTTTCCCCACAAATAGAGCTTTATTTTGGTGGTATTTGATGACCTCTGTGGTTTTTATTTTTTGCGCTATAAACAAAAAAAGAGCGACAATTTAAAAAAAATATATATATTTTTTACTTGTTGCTATAATAAATATCCCATTTTTTTTTTTTAAAAAAAAATTTTTTTTTCTCAATTAAGGCCGATATGTATTTTTCGACGTATTTTTGTAGAAAAAAAAATCACAATAAGTGCAAAAGTTATAGTGCCTACAAAATAGGGGACAGAATTATGATTTTTTTTTATTATTTTTTTTTTTACTAGTAATGGCGGCGATCTGCGATTTTTATTGGGACTGCGATATTGCGACGGATGTATCGGACACTTTTGACACAAATTTGGGACCATTCACATTTATACAGCGATCAGTGCTATAAAAATGCACTAATTACTGTATAAATGTGACTGGCAGTGAAGGGGTTAACACTAGGGGGTGAGGAAGGGGTTAAATATGTATCCTGGGTGTGTTCTAACTGTGTGGGGGGAAGAGATCCACGTCCCTGCTGTGTTCCCGACGATCGCGTGTACCCGGCGGACATCGCGGCCGCCAGGTACATTCATCGGCTTCCCAGCGATGCGCCTGGGACAGTGTTTACCCGCTGCGCGCCCCCCAGAGGCGTGCGCGGGTAATGCACTTCAAATGACGTCCAAAGACGTCCAGTTGGCACCTGAGAGCAGCGCTGTTGACGTCTTTTGTCAATAGCGCGGGTCTCAAGTGGTTAATAATAAAAGCTGAACCCAAATAGAGACATAACAAAAACACTTCAATACAGTTATGCAAATAGACCATATAAATGTATTTTATTTTACACTGCAAGCTAGTGGAAGTATCTAGGTGAGACAATAGTTTAGTCTTTTGTAACCCATTGTACTGTACAGTAAAACCTTGGATTGCAAGCATGTTTCGTTCCAGAAGCATGCTTGTAATCCAAAGCACTTGTATATCAAAGCAAATTTCTCCATAAGAAATAATGGAAACTCAAATGATTCGTTCCACAACAATTTTTTCATAAGTCCTTCATTCTATAGTACATATAAAAACATTATAGCAATGTGATAGGTTGTGTAACCATAACATATCCATCCACAAATGGAAGCCTCCCCAACTAATTCCAATAATGTGGCACTATTCCTCCCACTAATTCCAATAATGTGGCACTATTCCTCCCACTAATTCCAATAATGTGGCACTGATCCTCCCACTAATTCAAATGATGAGGTACTATTCCTCCCACGAATTCCAATGATGGGGCACTATTCACTCCCACTAATTCCAATGATGGGGCACTATTCCTCCCACTAATTCCAATGATGGGGCACTATTCCTCCCACTATCTTCAATGATGGAGCACTATTCCTCCCACTAATTCCAATGATGGAGCACTATTCCTCCCACTAATTCCAATGATGGAGCACTATTCCTCCCACTAATTCCAATGATGGGGCACTGATCCTCCCACTAATTCAAATGATGAGGTACTATTCCTCCCACTAATTCCAATGATGGGGCACTATTCCTCCCACTATCTTCAATGATGAGGCACTATTCCTCCCACTAATTCCAATGATGGAGCACTATTCCTCCCACTAATTCCTATGATGGAGCACTATTCACTCCCACTAATTCCAATGATGGAGCACTATTCCTCCCACTAATTCCAATGATGGGGCACTATTCCTCCCACTAATTCCAATGATGGAGCACTATTCCTCCCACTATCTTCAATGATGAGGCACTATTCCTCCCACTAATTCCAATTGTAGCACTACCCCCGAAGGAGCTGCTGGTTTGTTTTGGGTGGCATGTTACCTCATGGCTCCTCCGCCGTCTTAGGGGTGTATGGTGCATATAGCAGTAGTAACGGAATGTCCACAACAGGTGTCTTTTGCTGTGCTTTTTATTACCCAGCCGGGTAAAAACAATAAAACTTGTGGTGAAGAAGGTAGAGTTGAAAGGAGAAGAAGAATAGCAATTCAGGCCTAGTAATAGGGAAACAATCTTGTTCCCACGTGTAACACTTCTTGCGGCACTCCTGCTTGAGTGGGAATAGCGTACCTGGACAGGCCTCTCTCACTGACTTGGCAGCCAGAGTATTGCTCAAACTTTTAAGGAAAAGTCTCTGCCACAGACCCTCCTGGAATGGATTCAGAGAGAAACCTCTGCCGCAGGCCCTCCTGATTGTGGTTACAGAGATGAACCTCCTTGGTAGAAGTACGCCTGGATCTCCTTCAAGTTACTTTCAGGTACCGACTGATAGGTGATCAGCCTCTCAGTGTCCAGATACCTCGATCCCTGGTGGTTTGTCGAGACCCTATTGGATCGCCAGCCTCTCATTGGCTCTCCTCATATAGACTCCCCACCGAACAGCTATACCGCTTGGGATCTTCAGGGTTGGGAACCCAGTCGACCACTGGGCTCCCTGCCACAGCTCAATTGTTCCAGACCAACATGGTCCCGAAACCAAGAACTCCGCGTGGCACGCACGCCCTGGCCCGGTAGGCTATAACGCCGGGGCGCCGTGGTGCAGACACCCTAAAGGTGGATGCAGCACTCGAAGAAGAAGACCCAGAACAAATGCCATCTGCCCCATAAATACCCTCCCCCAGCATGCACAGCGAGGCCCAACCCTCCTGATTGGCTGCTGGGGAAGAGCACCCAAGCCTTGACTCCACTGCTGCCACCTACTGTCCTGGGGTGGGAAGAGAACCCCAGCAACAACAGAATGAGCCCATAGCACAGCCAAGCTGAGACAGAGACCCAATTTTGAACACATTAACCAGATCAGAGTTTAACTAACACTCTGAGCTCCCTCTAAATTTAACTAGCACCGGTACTTTGAAGTAGCTATGATTAAACACTAAGGGCTAGATTCAGAAAGCCCGCCGTAACTTTGTGCGGGCGTAGCGTATCTCAGATACGCTACGCCGCCGTAACTTAGTGAGGCAGGTTCTGTATTCAGAAAGAACCTGCGCCCTAAGTTACGGCGGCGTAGCGTAAATGTGCTGGCGTAAGCGCGCCTAATTCAAATTGTGAAGAGGTGGGTGTGTTTTATGTAAATAAAACATGACCCCCACATAAATGACGTTTCTAACGAACGGCGCATGCGCCGTCCGTGAACGTATCCCACGTCGCAAATAGTCAATGCTTTCGACGTGAACGTAATTTACGCAAAGCCCTATTTGCGAACGACTTACGCAAACGACGTAAAATTCGACACTGTCCCGACGTCCATACTTAACATTGGCTATGCCTCATATAGCAGGAGGAACTTTACGCCGGAAAAAGCCTTACGTAAACAACGTAAAAAAATCCGCCGGGCGCACGTACGTTTCTGAATCGGCGTATCTAGCTCATTTGCATATTCTATGTGGAAATCAACGGAAGCGCCACCTAGCGACCAGCGTAAATATGCACCCTAAGATACGACGTCGTAGGAGACTTACGCCGGTCGTATCTTAGCAACATTTAAGCGTATCTCAATTTGAGCATACGCTTAAAGATACGACGGCGCGGATTCGGACTTACGACGGCGTATCTACTGATACGCCCGTCGTAAGTGTTACTGAATCTAGCCCCAAGTATAGTGTGAAACGCGTCAGCTCTGCCGGTGTGCTGTGACATGTAGTGCTGTTATTCTATTTGGATTTTACAATAAATGCAACTTTTATTAGTAGTGTAGCTGTCCAGAAGAATTTGTTCTCTTGTTTTGCAAACTTAGTAACCAGGCACTACACAATGATGGGGCACTATTCCTCCCACCAATTCCAATGATGGGGCACTATTCCTCCTCCTACTGACCACAGACACTATGCCATTTTTTTTTTACTCCCACTGACTACCAAGCCTGAGGCATTATTTAATCCCACTGATGCTGGGGCCTTTTTATACTCCCACTGCCCCCCCTAAAGTCTGAAGGACAGTAAACTTTGTTTAGAAAGCTTGGAGACCCTGCTATAATGAGGTGGGCCAAAAGAAACAAACAAACCAATGTGAACACAGTAGGGTCTTGTTAAAACAGAAGAAATCCATAAGTCTGTCTTCCATCACAGATACAAAAATATGGGCTATATCCTTCATTTTAGAATAATATACACACAACATGTACTGCCATGTATTGCCGGCCATGTACTGCCTGTTATACAGTATGTACTCGTAGATTGGTAGTAGTCATGTCTGCAGTGTGACGTATAGAGGAGCTCAGGTCCTGTGCAGATGCAGTAAACACTGAGGAGCTCTACCTCCTCCTCCTCCTTCCTGGAGTAGCCAGAGGCAGGAAGTTGACCAGTGATGTGTGTTATTGTATCTAAAAACAGCTGTTTCTTCTCAGTAGACACGAGGGCCTGACCTCTCCCAATCCAACATCTCACTATACAGTGTGTGGAGGAATGTGTGTGAAGACATGTCTCTCACTGCTCTGTGCAGAAGGCAGCAGGGCTAAAATTCCAGTGTGGACCGCTTACCAATAAAAAGGTCATTCCCGTAAATGTGTTTAAAATAAAATGTTTGGACAGCTTTAAAGGGACCCTTTTTTTTTTTAAAAAGAAAAACTTTCCTGAAAGAAACTTTAACCACTTAAGCCCCGGACCATTTGGCTGCACTGCGACGCTTTAACTGACAATTGTGCGGTCGTGCGACATGGTTCCCAAACAAAATTGACGTCCTTTTCCCCCCAAAAATATAGCTTTCTTTTGGTGGTATTTGATCACCTCTGCGGTTTTTATTTTTTTAAAAACAAAAAAAGAGCGTCAATTTTGAAAAAAAAAACTGTATTTTTTACAAAAAAATATAAAAAAACTATTTTTTTTCTCAGGTTAGGCCGATATGTATTCTTCTACATATCTTTGGTAAAAAAAATCGCAATAAGCGTTTATTGATTGGTTTGCGCAAAAGTTACAGCGTCTACAAAATAGGGAATAGTTTTATGGCATTTTTAGTAATTTTTTTTCTTAGTAGTAATGGCGGTGATCTGCGATTTTTATCGCGACTGCGACATTATGGTGGACACATCGGACACTTTTTACATCATTTTGGGACCATTGTCATTTTTACAGCGATCAGTGCTATAAAAATGCACTAATTGCTGTGTAAATGGCACTGGCAGGGAAGGGGTTAATCACTTTTTTGTGGTTGAACTGGATGGACTTGTGTCTTTTTTCAACCTGACTAACTATGTAACTATGTAACTAGGGGCGAGGAAGGGGTTAAGTGTGTGTTAGGGAGTGATTCTGATTAGGGGGGCTGGGCTACAAGTGACACGACAGTAATCACTGCTCCCGATGACAAGGAGAAGTAGATCACTGTCCTGTCACTAGGCAGAACAGGGAAATGCCTTGTTTACATAGGCATCTCCCTGTTTTGCTGCTCCGTGACACGATCATGGGACACCGGCGGACATCGAGTCCGTGGGTCCAGCAGGCACGATCGTGGAGCTTGTGGCGGGATTTTCAAAGCAACGTACAGGTACTTACTTCGCTTTGCCCCGCCAAATTATTCTGCCGGTGTATATGTTCATTGGGCGGTCAGCAAGTGGTTACTTAGATTGGTTACTGACCCAAAATGGCCACCAAATCTAATCGGATAGCTGCCTCCCTGTGACCGCCAAATGTCAAATTCTGACCCTACCATCTTCGCCACATCTAGATGTCTAAATGCATTGCTGCCATGTGATTGACTGATTAGCAATTTGTGTTACCAAGCAATTGAACAGGTGTACCTAATAAAGTGGCTGGTGAGTGTATATTCCCTGCCCTCAAGGAGCTTACAATCTAAACTCACATTCATTCATATACTAGGGACAATTTTTAGACAGGAGCCAATTAACTTACCAGCAGGCACAGGGAGAACATGTTCACAATGAGCCTGGTGTGAAGGCAGCCTGACTGGGGACTAGGGAAGTTCAACTCGAACATCGGGTGATTGCCTGTTCGCCAAATAGCGAACAATTTAGGGTGTTTACTGCAAATTTTTGTTTTTTTCGGAAGCAGTGATTTTATTAATGCTTAAAGTGAAACAATAAAAGTGAAATATTCCTTTAAATCTCGTACCTAAGGGGGTGTCTATAGTATGCCTGTAAAGTAGCGCACGATTCCCGTGTTTATAACAATCTCTGCACAAAATAAAATTTCTAAAGGAAAAAAAGTCATTTAAAACTATGGCTATAATGCAGTGGAATAATGTCAATGCTCTGTCTAATTGGGCGACTAAGTGGCAGATGAGGTTTAATGTAGATAAATGTAAAGTTATGCACTTGGGGGCTAAGAATATGCATGCATCATACATACTAGGGGGAGTACAACTGGGGGGATCCGTAGTGGAGAAGGATCTGGGGGTTTTGGTAGCTCATAAACTCAATAATAGCATGCAATGCCAAGCTGCGGTTTCCAAAGCGAGCAAAGTCCTTTCTTGTATTAAGAGGGGTATGGACTCCAGAGATAGAGATATTATTTTGCCCCTATACAAATCTTTAGTAAGACCTCATCTGGAATATGCAGTTCAGTTTTGGGCTCCAGTTCTCAAGAACTCCCCCCCCCCCCCAGTCCATTACCAGGCCCTTTGGGTCTGGTATGAATATTAAGGGGAACCCCAAACCAAAATTTAGAAAAAAATAGTATGGTGGTCCCCCCCAAATTCCATATCAGGCCCTTCAGGTCTGGTATGGATTTTAAGGGGAACCCTGCGCCAATTTTTTTTTTAAATGGCGTAGGGGTCCCCCTCAAAATCCATACCAGACAAGAGCCTCATTCCCACAACCCTTGCCCAGTAGTTGTGGGGGTCTGCGGGCGGGGGGCTTATCGAAATCTGGAAGCCACCTTTAACAAGGAGAACCCCAGATCCCGCCCCCCCCCCCCATGTGAATTGGTAATTTTACCATTTCACAAAAAAAAGTGTCAAAAAAGTGACATCTTTGTTTAAAAAAAATCTAATTCTTCCGGAACTCGAGAATGAAATTTTTATTTTTTTAAATAAAGGACTTGTCCCAAGCTGGCTCTTGTGTTTTTTACAATTTTGACGGTTTTTTTTTGGTGACAAATTCCGATAAGCCCCCCGCATGCAGACCCCCACAACCAACGGGCAAGGGTTGTGGAGATGAGGCCCCCATCAACAACTGCTCCCAGAAAAACTGCCATTTTTTAAAAAAAAATTTGCATTGATACATGTCCCCTGGGGCAGGACACGGGTCCCCAAACACTTTTTATGACAATAACTTGCATATTAACCTTTAAAATGAGCACTTTTGATTTTTCACGTTTGTGTCCCACAGACTTTAACGGTGTTTGCGTGTTCGAACAAATTTTTTGTCTGTTCGCATGTTCTGCTGCGAACCGAACCGGGGGGTGTTCGGCTCATCCCTACTGGGAACACTCACAGATAAACCGCAGATTATAACTGAGCAGTATCCTTTGGACACTGTGATCACAGAGCGCTCCACCAACACCCTGTAGTGGGCGCACGGTGGGTGCAATGACGGGATCACATTATATAACAGCCTCCCAGAACTAGCCGTCTGCGCTATAGCTGTCATTTGGCTATAGCGTGACCGGCAAGTAGTTAGGCACAACTACAGCCAAAATTCGACGCTGGGGCCCGGTCAGGTGTTTATTGCGCTCTGTGTGGAAATTTCCCCTCTCTTCCTGTCAGGAAATAATAGGTATTCTCTTCAATGGGAACATAGACATGAACAAAAACAAAAACACAGTTTCATTAACATATGGAAAGCGTAGAACTTTTGACAATGTTTTTTTCCCTGCCCCATGACAACCATTCTGTAAGGGCGTCAGAGGGAAAGGAAGTGAGAGAAAATCTCCCCAATGGGGTCACAGACAGAAGTAAAAACCTGATGAAAATTCTACCTCTGATGCCCTGTACACATGATCGGAATTTCCTATGGGGTAAAATCCGATGGAATTTTCTGTCGGAATTCCGTTCAAGCTGTCTTGCATACACACCGTCAGACCGAATTCCGACTGTCCAAAACACGGTGACGTAAAACAGTACAACGAGCCGAGAAAAATGAAGTTCAATGCATCCGAGCATGTGTCGACTTGATTCTGAGCATGCGTGGTTTCTTCTCTGTCAGAGTTCCACACAGACGATCATGTTCTATTTCTAAACTCCGACAAAAAAAAGTCAGATGGGGCCCACACACAGATGAAAAAATTCCGTCTGACTTTTTTCATCGGAAATTCCGATCGTGTGTACAAAGCATTGCACACTCTTCAAATCTTTAAAAAATTAGGCTTTAGTCTTTTCATCCTGAATAGAAATGAGTGATGTTCAGTCAGCGTATCTGCGTTTTGCAGAGTCACGCAGTTTCCTGGAGGGCGCTGACAGAGATCAGCTGTGGGTTCATTACAAGCTGAGGACTGTATCAGCAGATGCTATCCAGTCTTCAGAGGGTCTGTGGAGCCGGGTGATAAAGGTGGGGGCAGGATGCTCCTCAGTGCTGAGGCCAATATGGCCTGGCATATCCCTTCTGGGGTTTATTTTTAGAGCCCACAGCTGTTTTAGTCTTTTGAACAGTGATATCTGTCAGCGGGCAGTGCAGGGTTGGAGTGTCAGGGAGGAAGAAGATGAAGGCTCGCTTTACTTAGTATGGGAAAGAGAACAATTCAGATCTGGGGAGAATGCCAAACCTGCGAGCCTCGCCTGTCACGTATGGATTGTAATGCATCCAGTGAGACGCCCACATGATGAAATCACACAATTGCAACAAGACAAGGGATGAGCAAAATGGGGAGTTTTTCTTGAAATTTTCACTAAAATCTGCGAATTTTAGTAAATTGCATTGATGTCAAAAGTTGGGGGGGGGGGGGCGGGGGCAGTAAAACCCTGCAATTGAGCCACAGTTTTGCCACCCCCAACTGCTTCCCCCTTTAGCTGCAGAGGCAGCACCCAAGAGTGCACACATGCAGCGGCCACAGCAAAAATGTTAACCTATCGCTTTCGGTGGGCACTACCACCCACTAATCACTACCCATTAAAGTCAATCAGACTGCTCTGCACCAACCGTGTGCATTGCACGTAGTTGTGGCAAACTAGTATGGGGTCAAATCGGTTAAAGCCGGTGGTGGGGTGGGGCAATACAGCGCCACCTCACTGCCTGTCAAACACCTCTGAAAGCAATCCAACTGATCACTTGTAAGCGGCTGGGTGTCAAATGCTTATGGTTTATTAAAAGGTTCTGTTGTTTTTTAGTTGATGCCTATGGTTAGATGTCTTTGTTATACTATTACGCTGTTTAAATTGTGCTTGCCCTGCTAAGGTGGTACTCCCAGGGAGCTAAGAGTTAACACTGCTGGCTAGGCTTTCCTGGGCTTTTTGGGGAAGTACCGTCCACAGTCCTCTGATGGGCCAAACACATAAAAAGAGAAGGAACCACCTCTCACAAACAGACATTTCTTTTGGTGGTATTTAATCATCGCTGGGTTATTAATTTTTTCGATATAAACGATTTTTTTTAAAAACACACTTTTTTTAGTTTGTAAAATGTTGCAAATAAGTAATCGTAGCACTTCCCCCGGAGGAGCTGCTGGTTGTTTTGGGTGGCACGATTACCTCATGGCTCCCCCAAATTCCTAGGGGGGAATGATGCGTATTGCATTTGCTAGAAGTAAAGTAATGTCCGCAACAGGTGCTCTTTTTTACCCAGCCTGCTAAAAACAATAAACTTGTGGTGAGGAAAGTAAAGTTGAAGAAGAAAGGAGAATAGCAGATTCAGGCGTGATAAAAAGGAAACAGTCCTGCTCCCAAGCGTAACACTTCTTTGCGCCACTCTTGCCTGAGTGGGGTTAGCGTACCCGGACAGGCCTCTATCACTAACCTGGCAGCTGGAGTATCACTTGAACATTTGTAGGATAAAGTCCCTGCCACAGACCCTGCTTAGTGAACTTGAACTTGAGGAAAAGTATCTGCCACAGACCCTCCTTGGTGAACGTCAGGGAGACACCTCTGCCACAGAGCCTCTCTGATTTGTAGTTATGGAGGCAATCCTCCTCAGGTAAATTACGCCTGGATCTCCTTCAACTTGTCGCTCAGGTACCGACTGACAGGTGATCAATCCTTCAGTGTCCGGCTATCTTGAACCCCGGTGGTTTGTCGAGGCCCTTTTGGATCGCCAGCCTCTCAATGGCGCTGCTCAGACAGACTCCCAACCGAACAGCAGTAAAGCTTGGGATCCTCAAAGGTGGGAACCCAGTCGATCACTGGGTCCCCGTCGCTGTTCAGATGCTCGGGACCATTGTGGTCCCGGAACCAGGAACATTGCGTGGCACGCACGCCACGGCCAGGTAGGCCATAACGCCCGGGCGCTGTGATGTGGTCACCCTAAAGGTGGGTGCCAGACTTGGAGAAGAAGACCCAGAACCAATGGCGTCTGCCCCATAAATATCCCTCCCAGCATGCACAGCAAGGTCAAACCCTCCTGATTGGCTGCTGGGAAAGAGCACCCAAACCTTGACTCCACTGCTGCCACCTGCAGCACCGGGGTTGGAAGAACACCCTAGCACAACAGAATAAGCCCACAGCACAGCCAAGCTGAGACAGAGACCCTGTTTAACACATAACAATTTGGATCAGAGTTTAACTACACTCTGATCTCCCTCTAAATTTAACTAGCACCGGTACTGAAAAGTAACCAGGCGCTACATAATTTTTCTTCATAAATTTGGGCCAACATTTATACTGCTACATATCTTTGGTAAAAATAGCCCAAATTAGTTTATATTATTTAGTCTGTGTGAAGGTTATAGAGTCCACAAGCTATGGTGCCAATCATTGAATATTGATCACATCTAATGTACTGATCTAATTTCTTGAGACACTAACAAGCTAGAACAGTACAAATACCATTTTTGGAAAGTAGACATTCCAAGGTATTTAGTAAGAGGCATAGTGAGTTTTTTGAATTTGTAATTTTTTCTCAATATTTTTTAATTTTTTACACAAACTTGTCATATTATGGGACAGACACACACAGGGAGATGACAGGCAGGAAGGAGGGGGTGAAGGGGAGAGAGGAGAGCAGTGGGGACAGCAGCGTATGACGAAGGGACATAATCAGACCACGGTGGTCAGGGCGGAGGAGCCCTGATTATCGTGTCAGTACAGAGATGGGCATACAGGAAGTGGCAGGTACCAGGAGGTTTTTTTTACTGTGTGCTGTGTAATCTGCTTTAAGGGACCAGATTTTTAAAATGAAATCCGGGGACATTTTTTTTTTACTAGTAATGGCAGCAATCAGCGACTCTCTGCCCGTCGCCGCCCGCCTCACAGCCTGTCAAGTCTTACTCTCTGGGCCCCGGCTACTACTGGTTGGGGACCCGAGGAAGATCACTCCGCCAAGGAAGGCAAGGAGATAAGCTGGCAGGCGACTGGCCGGGACTTGAGCCAAGGCAGAAGAACATGCAAGCCCAGCTAAATGGGCATGCACCCGAAACTGAAGAAATATTCCCTCCTCTTCGACCAGCACATGATCATCAGAAAGGGGCATAGATAATGAAAAAATAGACCCCCTAAGCTAGTAGGCGTGGCGGAGCGGGGGTGTGTAACTCAGATTTTTTTTTTTCAATTCTGCACTGACTGTCTTTGAAATTTCCCCAGCCCTTGTTCAAATCCAATCCAGGGACAAAACCAGGGACAGAGTAGGTCCGGGGACAGTGTCCTCAATCCGGGGACTGTCCCCTGAAACTGGGATGGCTGGTCACCCTACTTTAAAGTAGAACTATGGGAAAAACTTTTTTCATATTGGATAGAGCAAAGGGGAGGGGCTAACCCATGTCAGATTGTTTTTCCCCATGTGGATCCCATTGGGGGGAAATCCCTTCACTTCCTGTCCCATAGCCAAACAGGAATGAGAGGAAATCCCTGCAAATTAAGGAAATTCTTTGGGGATCCCCAGGTCATCAGAACTAGTAACCCCATTGGAAGATTTCCCCTCTATACTTTTATGGGGACAACCCAAAATTTGGGGGCACAGCCAGCAATAAAAATTGACAAGTGTTCTTATTCCTCTCCTCCACTTTGTCTAAAACAAAACAAAAAAAAAATGTTGCCTTTACTTATACATGAAATCGAAACGATTTATTGCAGACATGTAAAGGCGGGAAAAAGGATGCCACCATGTACATCCCATCTTTTGGATCGAGTCTGATGAACTCACTGGGCCAGATTCAAAAAGACTGGCGTATTTTTAGGCGGGCGTAGTGCATCTCATATACGCTACGCCGCCGTAACTTAGAGAGGCGAGTACCGTATTCAGAAAGAACTTGCGCCCTAAGTTAAGGCGGCGTAGCATAAATGGGCCGGCGTAAGCCTGCCTAATTCAAATTATCAAGGCAGTGGGCGTGTTATATTACAATGAGCCGTGACCCCATGTAAATGAGGGGCCGAACGAACGGCGCATGCGCGTGAACGTAACCTACGCCCATCCCCATTCACGTACGACTTACGCAAACGACGTAAAATACAACGCTGTTCCGACGTTTCCGACGCCCATACCTTAACATGACTTACCCCTGCTTTATGAGGGGTAAACTTACGCCGGACATACGCCTTACGTAAATGGCATAGCTAAATCCGACGGGCGCAAGTACGTTTCTGAATCAGCGTATCTTGCTCATTTGCATAATCTACGCGTAAATAAACGGAAGTGCCCCTAGTGGCCAGCGTAAATATGCACCTAAGATACGACGGCGTAGGAGACTTACGTCGGTCGTACTAAGCCAAAATTCAGGCGTAACTTGTTTTAAGAATACCGCACATAGATACGACGGCGCATCTTTTAACTTACGCGGCGTATCAATAGATACGCCGGCGTAAAATGTTCCTGAATCTGGCCCACTCAGTTTAGGGTCATCAGACTTCATTGTTGTCACAGTGACCATCGATGGTACATCTGAGAACAGTCAGATATACTGTACATATATCTTTTGCACAGCTTCTGCCCTAAATAGAAATTTTCAGTATGTAATTAGGGGAACTTTTATTTTCCCGATTCAGTTTTGTCCAAGTATGAGATGTTGAGGCAGATCACAGGCCACATGCAGGAACAAAAATTCAAACCTCTCCACATGTTTGCTGACTAAGGCATAGTGACAATGTGACATGACTTCTGAATTTATATGGTCCTTGTATATCAACATATTGCTCACATTTAATGTGTCAGGTAATTGGATCAATGAACATCCAAGAAAATATCCTTTTATTGTAACTGGAAATCCCTCAGCACAGACGTGAGAGCTCTCCTCACTGCGTAGTCACTGTTTGCCTGTGACTGGAACAGCGATGACATCACTGACAGGAAGCAGAAGATTATAACTGGCAGGAAATCTGTTGTGTACCCGCTCATACATGCCGCTCTTTATCTGAGCTTTCTAAAGAAAAATTATTAATCCAAATATTAATATACACAGATTGGCGACTCGTGGGACAAGAACTATTGGTCATGTTTTGCAATGCTTAACGTTGTAACCACAACAAAAGTCTTTTATCAATTAGTTTAAAATTAAAGAGAACCTAGCATCAGATATATTTTTACAGTTAAGTTCAGCATGCCAAGTAATGTGTAATTGTAACACCTTCTCTCACAGTACTCCCCCTGAACATGCCTCAGAGTGCACCATCTTTCTTTAGGCATCATCCAGGGTCAGCATCTACTTCTTGACCTGGGATTCTAGATCAAAGATGACATTGCTATGTAAATCTTGGTGGCTGTTGGTGTTCACAGTATCTGACACAGATCAGATCCTGCTGCAGTCTCTAACTATGTGAATGGCTACAATGTTACAGTGTTGAAGTCTGATCTGTCTGAATTTCGCCCTGAACACTCCACGGAAACTGCTGTCCTAAAACTAACAATCTACTAATGGCCAAAACCAATGGACACTATTCTGTACTCCTACTCCTGGACCTGTCTGCTGCCTTTGATACCATTGACCACCCTCTTCTCTTTAAAAAACTCCACGTCTTTGGTCTCCTACTCCTGGACCTGTCTGCTGTCTTTGATACGATTGACCACCCTCTTCTCTTTAAAAAACTCCACGTCTTTGGTCTCCTACTCCTGGACCTGTCTGCTGCCTTTGATATGGTTGACCACCCTCGTTGCTTCAAAAAAACTCCACGTCTTTGGTCTCCTACACCTGGACCTGTCTGCTGCCTTTGATACAGTTGACCACCCTCTCTGCTTCAAAAAAACTCCACGTCTTTGGTCTCCTACTCCTGGACCTGTCTGCTGCCTTTGATACGGTTGACCACCCTCTCCTCTTCAAAAAACTCCTTGTAACGGACACATGCATGCTGCCGAGACAGTTATAATCTTCATGCAGGGAGGACTACAAGGAACTGCATGGCTTGTCACAAGTGGATGTACCACAGTGTATTCTGAGCTCAAAGGGTTAATTGGACAAGTTTCTTTTCATTGTTGAATGCTAATGTTCCCTTCGCATAGATAATGAACTCTTCTTTTGTGTGCAGGTAAACAGCCCCCTGTGAGGTGTATGCTGATGGGGATTATGTGTGAGTGATAATTGTTTTAAAGGTTAATTGAATTCTATGTGCCTGGCCAGGAAATGTTAAGTGGGGTGAGGTGCCGAAGCGTCTAGAAACTGGCCAAGTGATTAATTCAAGGAGATGTCATTGTTTCAGGGGGTCTGTGTTGAAGCCCCCTACTGGGAAAAGGGGAGGGCGGAAACTGTCATTGTTCTTGTAACAGTTGTAACCAGATATAAGCAGGTGAAATATGCCAAATAAAGTCAGTCTGCTTGACCCTCCAAACGTAGCACGTCTCGTTTCTTGGAAGGGCGTTCGATGAGATATACCGGTGGTACCTGCATATCGCAGCTTGCCAGGGAAAAGGACGTCTCCAACGGCTGAGACCCCTCACTACCAAGGGGGTAGCCGTTACATTGGTGGCAGCAGTGGGATGGTCCTTTTATCCAAAGAGCAAGTTCTAAATGGAGTCGCAGTACGCCAGGCTGAAAAGATCCACACTGAAAGATCTATTGGAGATTCGTGGTAGGAGCGCCAGCAACAGACCACGGAGGGAGCTGATAGCTGACCTGCTGGAGCTGGACGAAATGGATAGATCCATGGAAGGAACGGAGCCCCTTGCACCGGTCAGCGAAGAAGATGTAATTACTGGGATTGTACAGCGGAGATTATCCTTGTATCCAGAAACGTCCGTGGAACTAATCAACCAGCTGTTCCGGGAAGCAAGGGAAGAAATACAAACGAAGAGGGGACAAGAACTGGAACTGGTAAGAGCGAGACAGCCCATTACACCTGCAGTTCCTACCCCCCCACCCGCTGCTACAGGAAAGAAAATACCGTTCACTGCATTTAAAGCTTTTGTAGAAAGTGAGGAGGAAATCGATGGATATTTGGCGGACTTTGAGAGACAGTGCTCACTACACCAGGTACCACCAGACCAATGGGTCACTATTTTGTCGGGGAAACTGTCGGGCAAAGCCAACGAAGCCTTTCGGGCTCTCGCTCCAGAGGATATTTTACAATATCAGCAAGTTAAAAAGGCGCTGCTAACCCGAAATGCCGTAACGCCAGAAGCCTACCGCCGGCGCTTCCGGGAGTCCAAGAAGATGGCTGTGGACTCCCACATGGAATGGGCCAACCAGTTACAAAGGGTGGCATCCCTTTGGGTCCAAGGGTGCAAGGCCAACACCGGGGAGGAAGTATTGCAGCTGTTCCTAATGGAACATTTCTTCCAAGACCTGGCCGCAGACATACAAGACTGGGTACGAGATCGCCGTCCCGCTAACTTAAACGAGGCGGCTCGGCTAGCAGATGAGTACGCGGAGACAAGGAAAGTAAGCCAGGGTACGACGCGGCTGGCTCAGAAGGTAGAACCGCGTACTCCAACCGTCACCCCACGCCCAGAGTTTTGGGCTCCAGTCCCACCACGTCCTCAGGGGCCTAGCAACTACCCCCGGGATTCGCCTAGGGTGACGTGCCATCACTGCAGCGACACGGGACATATTGCTCGTTATTGCCCTTTGAGAGCTACAAATAACAACTGGAGACGCACAACACCCAACACAGAGGTCACTCCATCACGTCCCTCTGCGGCCCACTGCCTGGAGACCGAGGGGGGCCCTGAGGAATGTCTGGGAATTTGGTATGAGGCAGACCCAATACAAGCGGCCTCTCCGGATAACCGTCAGCATCACCGTCAGGAGGTACGAGTGAATGGACAAGTAGCACAAGGCTTAAGAGATTCCGGGACTACTATCACTCTGATTCAAAAACATCTGGTAAAGCCAGAGAACGTGTCCACTCGCACAGTTGCCGTCCGGGTCGCAGGGGGTGCTGTATTTCACGTACCCACCACCCGTGTGCACTTAG
This sequence comes from Rana temporaria, assembly GCF_905171775.1. Classification (NCBI taxonomy): domain Eukaryota; kingdom Metazoa; phylum Chordata; class Amphibia; order Anura; family Ranidae; genus Rana; species Rana temporaria. The sequence continues at coordinate 40,303,114 of NC_053497.1, forward strand.
ACTGGGGAGCCGGGTCAGGAAAGACCACAGTTGGTATCATGGACAACCTACCTGCCGAGGTGGTGCTGGGCAACGACATTGGCCCTCTGACTTCGGCTTATTTACCTACACCTGCTGCTGCTTGTCCCGGGACCACCCGCGTTGCTGGAATCAACCCGCTTGCTGCTGAGAACCGGGTAAGACTACCTTCCCCGACATGTACTGTAGATCCGGCACAATATCACAGTCTAAAATGGGAATGTGACAAGTTGGCCAGTGAGAAATCAGAGATGCAACGACACTATGTCACGTATTATGAGATGTCCCGTGGCTTGAACATTGAAATGCACAAACAGGCGGAAATTGTCAAAAGATTAAATGGGATTTGCATCCAGGTGGTGCCGTATCTGTCCCAAGAGCATCAGCAACAGGTTTTGGGAGCCATTGAGAGAGCAAAGCAAGTGACTGTTCCAGAATTGAATTCTATTCTTCACCTTCACCATCAGCTACCGACCTGGTAAGCCAATGGAAAGGCCGACGGACTGTCCAGGCAAACGGAACTTTTACCCTAACAGCAGACCGGACATCCCCAAGTTGATCCGAAAAGGATCAATCCGGGTCTGCCGGAGTGTTCCACAAAGGGGGAGTAGTGTAACGGACACATGCATGCTGCCGAGACAGTTATAATCTTCATGCAGGGAGGACTACAAGGAACTGCATGGCTTGTCACAAGTGGATGTACCACAGTGTATTCTGAGCTCAAAGGGTTAATTGGACAAGTTTCTTTTCATTGTTGAATGCTAATGTTCCCTTCGCATAGATAATGAACTCTTCTTTTGTGTGCAGGTAAACAGCCCCCTGTGAGGTGTATGCTGATGGGGATTATGTGTGAGTGATAATTGTTTTAAAGGTTAATTGAATTCTATGTGCCTGGCCAGGAAATGTTAAGTGGGGTGAGGTGCCGAAGCGTCTAGAAACTGGCCAAGTGATTAATTCAAGGAGATGTCATTGTTTCAGGGGGTCTGTGTTGAAGCCCCCTACTGGGAAAAGGGGAGGGCTGAAACTGTCATTGTTCTTGTAACAGTTGTAACCAGATATAAGCAGGTGAAATATGCCAAATAAAGTCAGTCTGCTTGACCCTCCAAACATAGCACGTCTCGTTTCTTGGAAGGGCGTTCGATGAGATATACCGGCGGTACCTGCATATCGCAGCTTGCCAGGGAAAAGGACGTCTCCAACGGCTGAGACCCCTCACTACCAAGGGGGTAGCCGTTACACTCCTCGTCTTTGGTCTCCTACTTCTGGACCTGTCTACTGCCTTTGATACGGTTGACTACCCTCTCCTCTTCAAAAAACTCCACGTCTTTGGTCTCCTACTCCTGGACCTGTCTGCTGCATTTGATACAATTGACCACCCTCTCCTCTTCAAAAAACTCCACGTCTTTGGTCTCCTACTCCTGGACCTGTCTGCTGCATTTGATACAATTGACCACCCTCTCCTCTTCAAAAAACTCCACGTCTTTGGTCTCCTACTCCTGGACCTGTCTGCTGCCTTTGATACGGTTGACCACTCTCTCCTCTTCAAAAAACTCCACATCTTTGGTCTCCTACTCCTGAACATGTCTGCTGCCTTTGATATGGTTGACCACACTCTCCTCTTTAAAAAAACTCCACGTATTTGGTCTCCTACTCCTGGACCTGTCTGCTGCCTTTGATATGGTCGACCACCCTCTCCTCTTCAAAAAACTCCACGTCTTTGGTCTCCTACTCCTGGACCTGTCTGCTGCCTTTGATACCGTTGACCACCCTCTCCTCTTCAAAAAACTCCACGTCTTTGGTCTCCTACTCCTGGACCTGTCTGCTGCCTTTGATATGGTTGACCACCCTCTCCTCTCGTCTTTGGTCTCCGTGACTGTACTCTTTGCTGGTTCTCTTCCTACATATTCCAACCACACCTTTAGCAATACTTACAATTCTACTTTCTCCTTTACCTTTCTCTGTTCTTGGACCTCTCCTATTTTCAATCTACACCTCCTCCCTGGGTCAGCTGATAGCCTCCCATGGTTTCCAATACCATCTCTGCTGACGGCACCCAAATCTATCTCTCTACCCCCCAGATAATTTCCTCAGTCTCTTCACGCATCAATAATATACTAACAGGTATATCAGTCTGGATGTCACACCACTTCCTCAAACTCAATCTATCCAAAACCGAATTTTAATTTTTTTTCTCCCCCACCTGCCCCTTCTGATCTCTCTGTCAAGATTAATGGCACAACTGTCAACCGATCCCCACATGCCAAGGTTCTAAGTTTTATTCTGGACTCTGATCTATACTTTCAGCCCCCACGTCCAATCACTCTCTGAATGTTGCTGCCTCAACCTTTGCAACTTCTCCAGAATACACCCCTTTCCAAACAATGTCACCACAAAGCTTATACTGTATAGTCTATGCCTCCTTCAGTCCATTATGAATGTTGCTCTAAGACTTATCCACCTTACCAATCGCTATGTCTCTGCAACTCCTCTCTGTCAATCCCTCCACTGGCTTCCTCTCACCCAACAAATTGAATTCAAAATACTAACAAATTACAAAGCCATCCACAACTCAGCCCCCAGCTACATCACTAGCCTAGTCTCTAAATACCAACCTAATCTTTCTCTTCGTTCCTCCCAAGACCTCCTGCTCTCTAGCTCCCTCGTCACCTCCTCCCATGCTCACCTCCAGGACTTTTCCAGAGCCTCTCTCATCCTATGGAACTCCTTACCCCAATCTGTCCGATTATCTCCTACTGTGTTATCTTTTAGGTGATCCCTGAAAACCCCCCTCTTCAGAGAAGCCTATCCTGCCCACACCTAGCAACTGTAATTGATTTTACTCCATCAGCTCCTCCCCCACAGTTATTACTTTTTGTTTCACGTGACCCTCTCTTCTAGATGGTAATGAGCAGGGCCTTCTGAGTCCGCCTGTATTGAATTACTGTCTGCCTTTGTGTTTTAAAGCGCTGCGCAAACTGTTTGCACTATATAACTCCTGCATTGTAATAATAATCACTGGAACAGAGGAAACTGAGGAAATGCTTCCTCTTGCCTGCAGCAAACTGTTGACCTCATCTCAGCCTAGGCATAGTCACTGGAATGCATCCCCTGGATGGCCTTGTAATGATAGAAAGTAGAGTTAGTTTTGAAAAATTATACTGTTACTATATTTTCTGACATGTCAGGAATGTATCATTGCACACTTGCAAAGTTAACATCTGTATAACGCAAACTGATCATTTTATTTTTTCCTGGAAACCCCAGCTGACCTCATTATTTTGTTCATTCAACTAGCTAAATAAATTCAGTCTTAACTGCATAACTGAGCCCTGCAGTTTATATTCCTCCTAACTACAGGGCTCTGTTATTTGATCCTGTTTTGCACTCTAAGGAGTTGGCAGGGCGGCTAAAGTGTCAGATTCAGACTAAAGTAAAGATAAATAAGGGCACATAAATTTTCAACCTGCACAGTTAATTTAAGGCTGAATATTCAGATTCTTGGATTATTGGAACCAGTTGCAATTTATAACGTTTAATGGCTGTTTTAAAGGCTCCATGCACACTAGCGTTTTTTTTTTAACTCCTAGAAGCTGTTATTAGCACATTACTTTAGGCTATTAGCACTTTTTTTAACTTCAGCATCTTGCATCTCCCTTTTTCAGATGGTTTTCTCTTCAGAAAAAAAATGCTAGATGCTCCTAAACACTTCTAAATGTTACTTAGCCCGCATTCACACCTAGGCGTTTTTACGCCTGTAGCGCTACGCCGCTGCCGCCAGAGGGCTGAAAACAGATGTCCCTCTATGGAGATGGTTCACATCTCCACGCCGAACGCCGGACGCCTGTCGCCTGCCGCGTGAAAAAAGGTCCCGGACCTTTTTTTCAGGCGTCTTCGAGCGTTCGGCTAGGAGATGGGAATCATCTCCATAGAGGGGGTCATCTTGGGGCACATCTAGGCGGACAATACCGGCGTTTTGTCGCCGCAAATCGCGGTACAAAACGCCGCTATTTTTACCGCGATTTGCGGCGACAAAACGCCGCGATTTCGTCCGCCTAGATGTGAATGCAGCCAAAAATGCTACTAGCATCTTGAACAAAATGCTATTAGTATTTTTTCATCCAGCATTTTTTTTCTAGAAGTTTTTGAGCTTAAAAACTCTAGTGTGCATGGAGCCTCAAGTCTCACACGGTATAAAGTCCGTCGGGAATCCCGATGGGAAAACCGAGAACCTGCTCGGTAAGTTTTTTCCGTGTACACACAGCCGGGTTTCCCGTTGGGAAAACTGCAGGGAGCGATTTGGCCAGGAATCCCGGCCATGTGTATGCTCCCTCGCAGTGTTTCCCCATAGAAAAACTGCCGGGTTTTAAACCGCCGGGAATCCCGGCAGGAAAATAGAGATCGGGTTCTCTATTTTCCCGCAATGATTCCTTGCAGTTTTCCTGTCGGGAAAACTGCAAGGAAGCGTACACACGGCCGGTTTTCCCGGCCAAAAGCTCTCCTGGCAGGAAAACCGGTTGTGTGTACTTTACAGCGGAGCTCCACCCTAAAGTGGAACTTCCACTCATCGGATCCCCCCCCCCTCCGGTGCCACAATTGGCACCTTTTGGGGGGAGGGGGGACAGGATACCTGTCTTTGAGGTATCAGGTATCCTTTCCCACTTCCGGGAGTCCGGCCGTGGCCGTGACACGGCAGTGACGTCACCGTGGGGCTCCCTCCTCCTCCTCCCTTGGCCGCCGGGCTAATAGGAGAGAGGAGCGGGGCCTTGCGCAGTAGGGTTCCCGGCATGAAGCCGAAAGGCTACACTGCCGGGTTCCCTTACCTGCAATGGCGGCGGCCTTTCGGCTTCACGCCGGGAATCCTACTGCCGACATCAAGGGACAGCAGGACAGATAAGTGTCCATTTATTAAAAGCCAGCAGCTGCAGTATGTGTAGCTACTGGCTTTTATTTTATTATTTTTTTCCCGAAACCTCCGCTTTAATTTTGTTTTCTTTCTAGGGTGAAGATCCTCTTTAAGAAGATTACCTGGGGATCAATGGGAAGTAGCCATTAAGAAAAACACCATGGTACATTGGGGATCAGTGACAGGATCAGTGGGAGGATAAATGCCTCTCACATTGGTAGTCACTAGGAAGAATACCCCACTACATTTATAATCGGTCAGAGGATGAAGGTCACACTGGTAATCATTAGGAAGAATACCCCACTACATTTAGAATTGTCAGAGGATGAATGTTTCCTACACTGGTAATCATTAGGAAGAATATTTTGTTGCACTTGTGATTGGTAAGAGGATGAGCGAAATGGAGAGTTTTTATTGCCCTTAAATTGTGGCTAAAGCCAGCAAATTTCACTATTTTGGTAAACTGCATTGAAGTCAATAGGGAAGGTGAACTAAAGTGTATACATATCCTAATAATAAACTCTTTTTGATCCCTTCTGCTTATATTTAAGGCATCAATATGTGCAAAAAATACTAATGAACTACCCACGAAATCCTGTGAGCTGATAATTTCCTGTACTCCCTGCTTGTGCTAACTGTTACCAGTCTGAATTTTCCCCAGTTCTCCATGTGTACTACAGAATAGACGTGCAATTAGTTTCATTCCAAAATAGTTTTTTGACAAAATTCGACAAATTCGTTAATTCGGAAATATTCCAATTAACAAAAACCAGTTTAATGGATTTTAGACAAGCCAGAACTGAAGCATAGCATAGGTGCAATTTAAGTAGCTTGCTTGGTGCCAATGCGAGCGACAGATGCGCACGTGTGAGCAACAGATGTGGGTGAGCAACAGATGCGCGCATGTGCACATGCACAATTTTTCTGTGCATGTAAAAGAACATGAATTAGACTATGTCTATGCACAGGACGCTGTCCAGAAGAGCCATGCTGTCTGCTGGTATGTCCTTCCTGACAGCATGCCAAATATTGTCAGGATGGTACAGCACAGTTCAGGATCATGTTCTCCTGAGATATGGGATGCCCAGCATTCCCCAGGATCTCGCCAGGTGGAGCTTGCTTTCACTGTCACCTAGGCCCCACAGGTGGAAATCAGGGGTAGGGCAAGTATATTTAATAGCTTTTCACTGCTGCTATTCGTGAGGAGCCCTAGATTTCCAGGAGGAGGTTGTCATCACTGTTAAGTCGTTGCCACAGGTGGAAGTTGGGAGTAAGGTAAGTAAATTTAATCAAATATAAAAAAAAAAAATTACTGTAAAGCTGCTATCCATGAGGGGCCATTGTGTTTTCAGCAGATCACAATTTTACTGCAAAGTTACCTCTAACTATTCGACATTACATTGGGCTGCTAAAAAAACCCTTGAGGGAATTTTTCCATATTATTAGATACAGACTTTATAGCTGATGTCCCCTTTATTATAAACTGTTTTTTCAAACCTTTGTAATAAACACACACAGATCTTTTCCAAGTACCAATTTTATTTATGAACTTTAAATCATTTAATTTTAAATAAGAAAGTCAAACTATATAAAAAAAACAAAAAAAAACAAAAAAACAAAAAGATGAAGACAAAAATTTGCCTTAGAGAAACAATCTGCCTTCCAAACCACTGCAATTAGTCAATTTATGTCGGGTGATTACAGTTCACCCTGAATTATTGTCCACCACTGCAAGTGATGGTCTATCTTGTGTTTGTTTTCCCTGAGTAGGCACCATTTCCATTTCAATCCGAAGATGCAGAATTGCTGACAACTTTTATTGGAATTATTGAGTATTGCAATTTACAGAAGATGTCCATTAATAAATTATTTCTACTAATTTTACATTTCCCCCCCCCAGGAATTCTGTCTCCAAGAACTCCAAATAATCTCGTACACACGATCGGATTATCCCATAGGAATTGTGTGATGACAGGCTGTTGTCAAAAAATCCGACCGTTTGTCCGACGGGACGATTGTTGTCGGATTTTCCGTGAACAAATATGGGATAGCATGCTTTAAAATTGAAAAAACACATATTTTCATGTTTGTTGGCCGACAATTCTTTGCAGTTTGTATGCAATACAAGTTTCTGTCCAACGTTCTTCGGACAAAAGTCGTACGCTTTGTCCGATTAAAATCCGATCATGTATACAAGGCTTTATGCCGCGTACACACGATCAGAAAATCCAACAAGAAAACCATGGATTTTTTTCCGACTAAATCTTGGCTCAAACTTGTCTTGCATACACACAGTCACACAAAATTCCAACCGTCAAGAACACTGTGATGTACAACACTACAACGAGCAGATGAAATGGTTCCACATGGTTGGAATTTCTGACCAAAAGCGCACATCAGACTTTTCTTGTCGGAATTTCCGATCGTGTGTACGAGGCTTAAGAGTCAGCAAGTTTCCTGCGCAGAGGCTGGTTGACTCTCATAAGCGAGTCACAGCAATTATGTAAGAAGGACAGATTGGCGAGCATCTTTACTGACAGCAGCTATGACTTGGCTCCATCCTTAGAGGAGCAGAACTCGACTTTTCATGATGGTTACTGAGCACCTGTAAGCTTATGTCTGCTTTTCTTACTAAAGAGTGGCTTTTCAAAAGCAAGGGTGTTTTTTTTTGTAGAAATTCTACCTTTTAGTCAGCAAAGGCAACATAAGCGTTGAACCCTTACTCTGGCTACATTAAATGCTCCTCCAGAACCCAACTGGTCTTGTGAGAATTTTGAAGGGGAAAATCAGCCAGAAAGTGGCTCTACATTAATTTCAATACACCATTCAACAGGCAGGCATCGCATAAGCGATCGTCATATAACTAGCCAATCACAAATACCAGAACAGAAGTTTTTGCAGCCGAGGTAAGTATTTTATGTATTCTGCTATTTTTACTGGCTTTGACGGTCCAGGGTTGGCTAGTTAAAAAAAAAAGAGCAGTCTCATTTGGGTCGATTTAATGTGCCTGTGGATCTCTGTGTATGCTATGGAATCAAATGTATTATAATAATCTTTAAAATGAAGATGAACAAGATAGCAAATGTGGTAGTGGGTATAGGTACAGCAGCAACTGGTGGGTTATGATGCCACAATACAGGGACAACCTGCACATCAACTCATCCTACCTGATTTAAGACACTCTTGGAATTACGTCTCATTCATAATTCATAGTATATAATACATATCAGTCTGCTATCTTGTGTTGCCCAAGACAAGAACAATAATGGGGCGACTCTTTCCAAAGGAGTGGAAGTGCCTTGACATGTCACTGAGCTGATGTAGACTCAAAGCTCTGCTCGAACGTACTGAGCAACCTCCGTCACTCCTTAGTTCATTTTCTTGGTAATGACTGAGATATCATCTAGGCTTCATGCTCACCACTCTACCAAGCTGGCACAGCCAGCAGAAGAAAGTCATAGCCATAGTGGGTGAGGAAACTTTCTTGGATTTTCTTTGCTTGTCCATGGTTTGCTTGGTATGCTTACTAGGCTTGTATATTCCAGTTTGACTTTGGTGTTTCCCAATGACATACAATGTTACGAAAAACAGTTTGTATAGCAAAGGGAGTAGAAGGGCAAGGCTCTTCGGGAGTGCTGAACTTGTGGGAAAATGGTGAGTTACTGTATACCGGTGGTGTTGCCGAGCAGCTATTTATACTTAGCAGGAATATTGTCTGCTGAACTTTGAACCCAAGCACACTGAGGGGAAAGTTTCTTTTGACCTAAGACCTCAAATTTTTGTGCAAGGGCAAGTTCTGACCACAGGTCTTTCTGTTTATTGTTGGCGGTAGCAAAGTCCAGTACCGTGTTGTTTCCTTAACCTCTGACCTCCAGTGTTATGTCTCAGCTGCACTGACAAGATCGGACCACCATGTTGGACAGTTTCTCCACTTTTGGCGTTCGGCCAACGTAGTAGATAATAGGGAGTGGGTCCAAGACTTCCGGTACACAGCATGGCGAGATAGAGGCACCTGGATTGTTCTGGTTATAGAGAGACAGGACCTGAAACCAACAAAAATTGGGCTTTATTATAAATTGTCAAAAATATTGCTTGTTCATGCGCTGGGAAAGCTTTCTTTTGTTGCTACGTAAAAATAAGGACACTGGACTGTTTTTTTTAAATGTTTCAAGTAACTAGATACTGCTCAATGACAGTGGGAGGGGCAAAGTTTATGTCTCAAAACCCCTCTTCTATCTTTGTCACCCTGCTGTAGGAGGGACAGGCTCCGTGTCTCTTAGCTCCCTTATAGCTGTGTAGCCCTAAAAGCGGTGGTTCACCCACAATAACAACATTCTAGCATTAAATTAAGCATAGTAGCGCAAGCTACAGTATGCCTTTATTTTATTTTTTTGCCCCGTACTCACTGTGTAATCCTATAGTGAAGATTCCGGCTCCCCGCGGGGAATGGGCGTTCCTATCCAGAGGGAAGATGATTGACGGCCGGCTATGGCACGTCACGCACCCCGAAGATAGCCGGAGTAGGTCTCGGCTCTTCACGGCGCCTGCGCACAGACTATGCGCAGGCGCCGTGAAGAGCCAAGTCCTATTTCGGCTATTTCCGGAGAAGCGTGACGCGCCAGAGCAGGCCGTCAATCATCTTCCCTCTGGATAGGAACGCCCATTCCCCGCGGGGAGTCGGAATCTTCACTATAGGATTACACAGTGAGTATGGGGCAAAAAATAAAAATAAAGGCATACTGTAGCTTGCGCTACTATGCTTAATTTAATGCTAGAAAAAAAAAAATTATACGGTGAACCCCCTCTTTAAGTAGGATGGACAAACTCCAGGTTTCATTACTCCCTCCAACATGTATAACCCTTTATTATTAGAGACAGACACTATGGGGGTTATTTACGAAAGGTGAATCCACTTTGCACTACAAGTGCAAACTACAAGTGCAAAGTACACTTGAAATTGCACTGAAAGTGCACTTGGAAGTGCAGTCGCTGTAAATCTGAAGGGTAGATCTGAAATGAGGGGAAGCTCTGCTGATTTTATTATCCAATCACGTCCAAGCTAAAATGCTGTTTTTTTTATTTTCCTTGCATGTCCCCCTCGGATCTACAGCGACTGCACTTCCAAGTGCACTTTCAGTTCAATTTCAAGTGCACTTTGCACTTGTAGTTTGCACTTGTAGTGCAAAGTGGATTTGCCTTTAAGTAACCCCCATTGTCTCAAATCTCCCTTTTGTCTGTGTCACACTGCAGTGGAAGGGACAGACTTCATTGGGTTGGTTTACTAAAACAAGAAAATGCAAACTCTGGTGCAGCTCTTCATAGAAACCAATCAGCTTCTCGTTTTTTTTATAACAAAGCTAAAAGTGGTTCTAAAGGTAGAAGGTTTTTCATCAAAATGCATTCTATGCATTAAGATAAAAACCTTCTGTGTGCAGCAGATACCTCAGCCCCCCTAATACTTACCTGAGCCCCATCTCGATCCAGCGATGTTGCACGAGAGCCTCAGCTGTCCAGGACTCTCTCTCTTGATTGGCTGAGACACAGCAGCGGGAACCATTGGCTCCCACTGCTGTCAAAAATAGTGAGCCAATGAGGAGAGAAGGGGGCAGAGTCGAGCTGTGGCTGCATGTCTAAATAGACAAAGAGAGCAGTGGCTCGGCTCGGGTGCCCCCCATAGCAAGCAAGTGTGTCTCCCAGAAGACATCGGGGGAGGGCGGAGGAGTCGCGGAAGTAGCGTAGATATCCGCGGGTGGCTTGGCTATCTATTTCCTGGAAGTGGAAGCAAAATAACGGTATTAGACATGTGACACTGGACGTGGGGAGGGTTCCAAAAAGCAGAAGGACCATTTTTGGGTGGAACCTTGCTTTAAGCAAAAAGAAACAAGACTTTATTAATTTTACAAGCTGAAATTAGAAGTATATTGGACACCCTGCAGCTGGAGTCATTGCTCCATGTCCCATAGCCCTGCAGCATCAGGGACAAGCAAGCTCCTTATTCAATAGAAATGCACAGGTGCAAGTTGAGGTTCCCCTAACAAACCAGTCATCTTGTGCTGGTCTGATTTTTGCAAAGTGAAATTAAGTTTTTTTTTTTTCTTGTGGATTTCATATCTTGGTGCTTTTGGCCCTTGCGTTGTTTATTTATTGTGACCTGGTGTCTTTATCTTTTATCTAATAGATCCAGATTAATAGTGGTTCGGCTGCCACATCCCTGATTATGAAGAATAGTGTGTAGAAAGAGTATTGGAATTTTTTAGGCACCAAAAAAAAAAAAAAAATTAGATCAATGGAATTGAAATGCGTTGAAGTTAACTGCTACTTGTAAAAGTTTCGGGTGATGTTGGTATATTGTATAAGACCATGCTGGTCATTTTATATTTATATGTGTTTTTAAAAGTACCATGTTGAATAAAGTTTGGCAATTCTATATACTTGTTTTTTGGGTGCCTAAAAAAATCCCATCGTCTTTCTACACGCTGGGCCAGATTCACATAGAACTGCGGCGGCGTAACGTATCGTAGATACTTACACCGCCGCAAGTTTTCATCGCAAGTGCGTGATTCACCAAGCACTTGCATGAAAACTTACGCCGGCGGCCTCCGGCGTAAGCCCGCGTAATTCAAAGGGGCGTGTGCCATTTAAATTAGGCGCGCTCCCGCACCGGACCTACTGCGCATGCTCCGTTTCGAAATTCCCGCCATGCTTTGCGCGAAGTGACGTCATTTTTTCGAACGGCGACGTGCGTAGCGTACTTTCGTATTCCCGGACATCTTACGCAAGAATTTCTTTTTTTTTTATTTAGTCGCGGGAACGACGGCCATACTTTATACAGCACATACGTGGGCTGTGTAAAGTTAGGGCAGGTAAAACGACGACTAAAATTGCGACGGGAAACTAGACTAGCGACCACGTACCGAACGCGAAAAACCGTCGTGGATCTCCGTAAAACCTCATTTGCATACCTGACGCTGGAATACGACGCAAACTCCACCCAGCGGCAGCCGCGGTATTGCATCCTAAGATCCGACAGTGTAAAACAATCAGGCCTCGTACACACGGCCGAGGAACTCGACGTGACAAACACATCGAGTTCCTCGGCGAGTTCAGGGATGAAGCCGCCGAGAAGCTCGGCGGGCCAGCCTTCTCCCATAGAACAACGAGAAAATAGAGAACATGTTCTCTATTTTCTCGACGAGTTCCTCGGCGGCTCCATCGGGCCAAAAGTGTACAGACGACAGAGTTTCTCGGCAGAATCCGGCTCTGACCGAGTTTCTCGCTGAATTCTGCCGAGAAACTCTGTCGTGTGTACGAGGCCTTACACCTGTCGGATCTTAGGGCTATCTATGCGTAACTGATTCTATGAATCAGTCGCATAGATACTCTGAGAGATACGACGGAGTATCTGAGATACGACGGAGTATCTGAGATACGACGGAGTATCTGAGATACGACGGAGTATCTGAGATACGACGGAGTATCTGAGATACGACGGAGTATCTGATATACTCCGTCGTATCTCTGCTGTGAATCTGGCCCGCTATTCTTTTTCTTTTATCATTCTCTTTGTTGGAAGGGATTTTCATGCTCAGTTGCCACCATACTCCAGTGCTTACCTTGCTGTACTGTTTGTCCATGCTCCAAATAAATGGACAATTTCCTAAACAATAATTGGCTTCATATCCTTTAGGTTCGTGAATCCATTTCCAGCCAAGATCCTTTCGGAAGTTAATATAAAGAGGTTTTACACAGCAGTTCTTCCCACTGTTCCTGTAATGGAAACACAACGTTTTCTTTAAAAGGGTTTTCTAATTATCCATCGACTTTCAGAAAGTTGCCATTTGTAAAAGAGCTTTAGCAGGTGTTGGTATATTGTGATTAGTTAAGGTAAATTAGGATACCATAAAATGTCTCCTCTGCACCGGATATACACCGGCATTCACTAAAAGGAGGACCGTGGTCTGGAACTGAACTGAGTAGCAGTCCTGTCTGGATCGCGGCTGTGCCAGTCATGGCTGGGTGTCCTCTCCCAGGCTGCCAGCCCGACCATCGATGTCATCCTCACAGCAGGTGGGGGCTGGAGCAGCTGCAGATCGGGACTGAGAGCAGGAACCTTTTCATATTAACAAGTCGGGTAGTCACCCACTTGTTAACATAATAACTTGGGCAGCTTCTGCCCCTCAGTCCCGATCTGCAGCTCCTCCCACTGTGAGGATGACATCTGTGGTTGGGCTGGAGGCCTGGGGAGAGGAAACCCCAGGATGATTAGTGCCTCTGCCCTGCCAAAGGTACCATAGGACTGTTCAGGGGAGGCTTGCATTAAAAGGGGCTTTGTGATGAGTTAAGGTGTGCTGTGTTTTGTTAGGAGGTGCTGTGTTATGTTAAGGGACTCTGTGTTGTGTTAGGGGGCACAGTGTTGTGTTAAGGGGCACAGTGTTGTCTTAAGAGGCACAGTGTTGTGTTGGGGGGCACTGTGTTGTATTAAGGGGTGCTGTGTTTTTTAAGAGGAGCAGTGTTTTGTTAGGGGGTATTGTGCTTTAAGGGGTTCTGTGTTGTGTTCAGGGGTGCTGTGTTGTGTTAGGGCCGCTGTATTATGTTAATGGAGACAGTGTTATGTTAAGGGATGCTGTGTTGTGTAAAGGTGCTCTGTGTTGTGTTGAGGGGCTCTGTGTTGTGTTGAGGAGCACTGTGTTGTGCTTTAAGGGGCTCTGTGTTGTGTTGAGGGGCACTGTGTTGTGTAGAGGGGCACTGTGTTGTGTTGAGGGGCACTGTGTTAAGTAAAGGGGCACTTTGTTAAGTAAATGGGCTCTGTGTTGTGTTGAGGGGCAGTGTGTTTTGTAAAGGGGCTCTGTGTTGTGTTTAGAGGCACTTTGTTAAGTAAAGGGGCTCTGTGTTGTGTTGAGGGGCTCTGTGTTGTGTAAAGTGGCTCTGTGTTGTGTTGAGGGTCACTTTGTTAAGAAAAGGGGATCTGTGTTGTGTAAAGGGGCTCTGTATTGTGTTGAGGGGCTCTGTGTTGTGTAAAGGGGCTCTGTGTTGTGTTTAGGGGCACTTTGTTAAGTAAAGGGGCTCTGTGTTGTGTTTAGGGGCTCTGTGTTGTGTAAAGGGGCTCTGTGTTGTGTAAAGGGGCTCTGTGTTGTGTAAAGGGGCTCTGTGTTGTGTTGAGGGTCACTTTGTTAAGTAAAGGGGATCTGTGTTGTGTAAAGGGGCTCTGTATTGTGTTGAGGGCTCTGTGTTGTGTAAAGGGGCTCTGTGTTGTGTTTAGGGGCACTTTGTTAAGTAAAGGGGCTCTGTGTTGTGTTGAGGGGCTCTGTGTTGTGTTGAGTGTCACTTTGTTAAGTTAAGGGGCTCTGTGTTGTGTTGAGGGGAACTGTGTTGTGAAAGGGATACTGAGATATAAAAGGGGGCAGTGATGTGAAGGGGAACTGAGTACACTGTGGGACTGTGATGTAAAGGGGACTACAATGTGAAAGATACGCTGAAGACGATGATAATGTGTTATATAAGTGTTATATGTGTCTATAAATTTGTATTACATTTTTATTTATTTATTTTCTATTTATATATTCTTTATTATTCTTGAAACATATTTTCCAATACAATCACGCTGATCTCATCGAAAAGTATATTATTACATATAAACATTAAATCCACTTCAATGCTTTTTATTCAATCATCCTACTCTTAGTATTTATTCAGTGAATATTTTTCTGTACCCTTATTTTTATTTATTTTTTACTTCTACAGTTCCATAAAAAAAAAATATTATGTATGGAAAGAGTAAATCTTTCCATCTCTTAATATGTGTTTCCTGGATTCATTCTTTTGACCTTGGAATCTGTCATTCTTTTCAGTTCCTTGATATCAACATCCTAGCTACATTTACAATGTGAGATAAAAGTTCTTATATTTGCCAAATTTAATGTAACCGAAACTACAGTACACTGTATTCTTCAGGCTCGAAACTTTACTTCTTGTGCTTATTAAAAGCAAGAAAAAAAAATCTGTTCAGAGGGAATTGTCAAAGTATGTGGAAGAGGGAACCTTGATCCTCCATATACGGTATATCCAGCAATAATGATTGGTTTGCGCAAAAGTTTATTGTGTCTACAAACTATGGGATATTTTTCTTTTTTTTTACTAGTAATGGTGGTGATCAGCAACTTATAGCAGTCAGACAAATGGACACTAACTGACACTTTTGACACTTTTTGGGGATTTGGGGATACAATGATTAGTGCTAAAATTATGCAATGTCACTATACTAATGACACTGGCTGGGAAGGGGTTAACATCTGGGGCGATCAAAGGGTTGACTGAATGCCTAGCCAGTGTTTGTGCACTGTGTGGGAGGTGCTCTTTCTAGGGAAAGGCATTGATTCATGTCCCTGCTTTGCAGGAACACAGGATCCATGCCTTCCCTACTGACAGAACGGCAATCTGCCTTGTTTACTTAGGCAGACTGCCGTTCTGCCTGTGTGCCGAACGATCGGCGGGTGCCGGCGGACATCTAGTCCGCGATACCCACCGCTGGGCTCCCGCTGTGTGTGATCACAGCAGGAGCGAGTCGCCAGTGGCGTGGATACACACTCCCTACTCAGAAGAGCTGGATCACGTGTATATATATAAATATATATATATATATATATATATGTGTGTATGTGTATATATATATATATATATGTATGTGTATATACAGTATATGTGTATATATATATATACATACATATGCTGTATATACACACATATATATATGTGTGATCCAGCGCGCAGGTACCGCCCTGTACCATGTCCGGTTCTTGCATGTACCTGTGAAAAACTTTGCTACATCCCCCAAAACCCAGAGCGCCCTGAAATACAAATATTGCTTTTTAAAATCAAGGGCCCCTCTCGTGCCTGTGTTCATTCCTACTATGCATGCATGTATACTGTATACACAACATATTATATATATATATATATAGTAAATTGGATACTAACGTGCGGCAGTATTCCTCATCCACTGCTCTCCTGCGGCGGGTGGTGGGATTCTGCTCCATTCGCCCCACTGGGGTGTACGTGATTAGGAGGTAGGGAGGAAATTCATTCCGTGATAACTCTTTCATGTCTCCTCGTTTCAATGAGAACCCTAAAAAAAAACAAGCAGAGCGTCTGTAGCTTGCTCAGTCTACTATTGAACATAGCGCCATTCTTTTACCACAAAATACAACCGAAGGCAAAATAATGAGCAATTCTTGGAATCCGATGTTCAGTCCATCATTCTGAGTTATCATCATCATAAAGTTATATACATAATGTATCCTATGCATTAAGGTGAAAAAACACCTTGCATTTGTCCGGCCCCCTCCAGCCCCCCTGTTTTACTTACCACAGGTTCTCAGCTCTTCATTGGATAGATTGATAGCAGCACAGCCATTGGCTCCCGCTGCTGTCAATCAAATCCATTGACGCGGGCGCCGGGGGCGGGGCCGAGTCATACACTCGGCGGCTATGGATGTATGACACGGGAGCACTCCCGCAGGTTAACCCCCTCGGAAGAGTGCTTCCCAGAGGGGGTTATCTAATGCGAGGAGGAGCTTCGAGACCCGCCGTGGGACCCAAGAAGAGGAGGATCGGGGGCCACTCTGTACAAAACGCACTGCACAGTGGAGGTAAGTATGACATGTTTGTTATTTTAAAAAAAGGAACTTTTACAATGACTTTAAAGTAGGACAAAAGCCAAAACTTGTTTTATTATTTTGAATAGTGTAACGGGGTGTTATACCCGACATCAGTTTTTATTTTATTTTTTACATCTGTGTGTCATTGGGGAGAGTTTCCTTTATTTCCTGTGCCATAGCAATAACAGGAAGTTATAAGAAAACCCTACAAAGATAGGGGAATAAATAGCTGTCACCAGAACGAGTGTCCCTATCTGGAAGATTTCCCCTCTATTCCTGTTTAGGTTATAACCATAGACGTGCGCCCAGGGTGTGCCTGGGTAGACCCCTAATCACCCCATGTGGCGCGTATTCCCCCTGTATAGACTCCTGATATTTCACTAAATAAAAAAATGTTTCTCCTTTTTTCCCCTAAAAAATAAAAATAATAAAAAAAAATGTAAAAATAATACAAAATAAAATAATAAAAATAACAACTACTGACACCGTCCATTGCCCCAGGGACACCAATCTCTGCCTTTATGACACCATCCACTGCTCTACTGACATCGTCCACTGCCCTACGGACACCAATCTCTGCCCTTATGACACCATCCACTGCTCTACTGGCACCGTCCACTGCCCTACGGACACCAATCTCTGCCCTTATAACACCATCCATTGCTCTACTGACACCGTCCACTGCCCCACGGACACCAATCTCTGCCCTTATGACACCATCCATTGCTCTACTGGCACCGTCCACTGCCCTACGGACACCAATCTCTGCCCTTATGACACCATCCATTGCTCTACTGACACCGTCCACTGCTCTACTGACACCGTCCACTGCTCTACGGACACCAATCTCTGCCTTTATGACACCATCCACTGCTCTACTGACACCGTCCACTGCTCTACGGACACCGATCTCTGCCTTTATGACACCATCCACTGCTCTACTGACATCGTCCACTGCTCTACTGACACCGTCCACTGCCCTACGGACACCAATCTCTGCCCTTATGACACCATCCACTGCTCTACTGACACTGTTCACTAAAAAAAACAAGGACAGAGGGCGAACCAACCATTTTTTTGCAACAAAGGATAATATTTATTGAATCAAATATTGTACTCACAAACGAGTGTGGCCCCATTATCTCCTATTGCCCGGGGGCCCCATAATCTCCTATTGCCTGGGGATCCCATAATCTCCTATTGCCTGGGGGTCCCATAATCTCCTATTGCCTGGGGGTCCCATAATCTCCTATTGCCCGTGGGCCCATAATCTCCTATTGTCCAGGGGCCCCATAATCTCCTATTGTCCGGGGGCCCCATAATCTCCTATTGGCCGGGGGCCCCATAATCTCCTATTGGCCGGGGGCCCCATAATCTCCTATTGCCTGGGGGCCCATAATCTCCTATTGTCCGGGGGCCCATAATCTCCTATTGGCCGGGGGCCCCATAATCTCCTATTGCCTGGGGGCCCATAATCTCCTATTGACCGGGTACCCCATAATCTCCTATTGTCCAGGGGCCCCATGAGTTGTCAGTCCGCCGCTGCTCTGAAGTGAGATCCAGAAGCGGATTCGGCTTCAGAGGCAAAAAAGATTTATAGTGTGACAGGCACAGGCTGAGCTCTGCTGAGGCTCGCCTCGCCGCTTGCCAGTGGCTGGCTCAGTAGGGGAGCAGAGGAAGACACACACGCTAAAAAATAAAAAAAAATTAAAAAAATACTTAATGTCGGGATGGTGTCACCCCACTAGCGGGTGTCACCCGGGTGCGGACCGCACCCCCCGCATCCCCCCAGCAACGCCTCTGTTTATATGCACATCTGAATCTATCTAAAAGAATATATATGTATCCTATCTTACCACCAATTTCCATCTTTTCATCTTCCGTGACGCTTGAACAAGAACAAGGCATTTGCAGTCTGAAACTTTGTTTCTCATTTGTGAGAGATGAAGGAATACCTGAAAATACAAACAGTTTTAGATATGATAAAGCAGTATTATTCTCATGGGTGCTATACATGAAAACTGTGTTGCCAGTAGACTTATGCCTCGTACACACAGCCGGATTTTCAGAGAAAAAAGTCTGACAGGCTTTTTTTCTAGGAAAGTCTGGCCGTGTGTAGCCTTCATCTAAATTTTTTTTTTTGGAAGTGTGACGGACCTTAGATAGAGAACCTGTTCTCTGTCTTTCCATCGGACTTCCGACGGACTTACGGCGGACTTTTGTACGGTCAATAGTCCGACCGTGTGTACGAGGCATAAGGGGGCAATTTTCCGGAGAGAGCAAAATCTGGTGCAGCTCTGCATAGAAACCAATCAGCTTCCAGATTTTATTGTCAAAGCTTAATTGAAGAAACTGAAGTTAGAAGCCGATTGGCTACTATGCACAGCTGCACCAGATTTCGAGTGCTCCAGTTTTAGTAAATCAACCCCAAAGACTTTAATGCAGACTTTAAAAATCTCTAATCCCGCGTACACACGACCGCTTTTCACGACGAGAAAAATGCCATTTTTTAATTGGTCGTGAAAAACGGTCGTGTGTAGGCTCCAGAGCATCTTTCTCAACGAGAACCTGCTCTATTTTTTCTCATCGTTTTTCACTTCGCTCTTTTTCACGTCCTGAAAAACGGTCGTGTGTACGCTTTAACGAGGGGGGGAAAACGTGCAGGCTCAGAAGCAAGTTATGAGACGTTGAAATTAGCAAAAGCAGCCCAAAGGGTGGCGCCATTCGAATGTAACTTCCTCTTTACAGTGCCGTTGTACGTCACCATGCTTTGCTCGAGCATTTTTTTTCACGAACGTGTGTATGCAAGGCAGGCTTGAGAGGAATCACGACAAATCACGTTGAGAAAAAAGTTGTTTTTTTTCATGACATGAATAACGGTCGTGTGTACGCAGCATAAGGATCTGAAACTCTATTCTTGAATTGAATTAACAGTGCAGCCTTGCTTATAAGGATTTTTTTTTTTTTTTTTTTTTATTATTTACTTGTATTCTTTCCCTGTCATGAAAATGACAAGCTGCAAGGCCATTTTAATTCCTGCCGAGTTCAGAACTGACAACATAGTGTGAGTCAGCAGCTGCCATTCATTGTGACTGACATGGAACTACATCGTTGGATGACGTGATTGATGATGGATCTGCATCGGGGGACTTTTTCTAACCACTTCCAGCCCAGCCCAGGCCAATTCTGGCATTTCTGGCATTTCTCTCCTACATATAAAAATCATAATTTTCTTCTAGAAAATGATTTAGAACTCCCAAACTGCTGAACTGGCACATCCGGCTACCAAAATGGGGTCATTTTGTGCTATAACCCTTCTCAAAATAAACTATACTAGCACAGGCTGGTCTTTTTTGAACCTCCTCACCTGGATCAATGGAAGACATAGCATATATTGAAATAGATAAAAACTGAGGGCACACTGGCCTAGTGCTTTATCCAACAACACATTTTTTTTTAAATATACAAAATAAAACTACTCACAAGTGTAGGTAGTAAAATCGCTCATAAAGCCACTACAGGTGGCTGCAATCTCTCAGTTTGCCAAAGCCTCTAGCTCTAGCAGGACTTCACCGAATCCCTGCTGGCTGACACGTTTCGAAGGATGTCCTTCTTCATCAGAGCCAGGGAGGTGAAGCGGCTTAGGCGGAAGGTCATGTCCAAGGAAGAGCAGGAAGGGTCGACTGAGGAGAGAAGGGAAGGAGTATGGTGGTGGAGGAGCCTTCAGATAAAATTTGTTGTTTGGCTCTGATAATGAAGGACATCCTTCGAAACGCATTAGCCAGCAGGGCCCCCTGATGAGGTCCTTCTCAAACTAGAGGCTTTGGTAAGCTGAGAGATTGCAGTCACCTATAGTGGCTTTATAAGCGATTTTACTACCTACACTTGTGAGTAGTTTTATTTTGTATCTTTTTTTTAACAAATTTATGTTGTTGGATAATGCACCAGGCCAGTGCGCCCTCTGTTTTTATCTATTTCCACAGTGTTCTGAGGACAACCTCAGTCCTAGTGGGCAGCAAGGCTTGATAGTAATATCCACTTCGGACTACAGAGTTATTTTTCTGATCTGGACTATCACACCAATGCGCAGGAGAATATTGTTTCTGTTGTACATGACATATGTTACCTGGATAAGACAACCATCGCTTTATGGACTCTGTCACATCAAATGAAATCCAGTCATCTTCCTCTGTTATCCATACATACATGCTATCAAGAAATCGAGAGGAGATGTTGCTGTCAACCTGAAAGAGAACAGAGAGCCTGATTTTTAAAATGGGTGTAAGGAAAAAAATAGCTTACACTTAAATGCAAACCTCAGGTGAGCTACAGTGTGGAAATAGGCACCATGTCTACAGTTTTCTGTCCCCCACCATAACCCAACTGTAGCTCCATTTCTGTCTGCATTTCTACGCACTGCAGCTCAGCTTTGGTGCATAGAAATGAATGAAATGTCATGTGTTTAAATAAAGTTATAAAAAAAAGTAAACAGTACTCTGCTCACTGCTGGCCAGAACTGACACTACCTGCATTTTGCCTTTGCATTTTACCATACAGGTAATATGAACCGGCCCTAATGCCCCGAACACACGAGCAGTTTTCCCTTCTGGAAAAAAACAATGGTTTTCCTGACGGAATTCCTCTCAAGCATGCCTTGCATACACACGGTCACACAAAAGTTTGGTGAAATTTTGACTGCCAAGAACGCGGTGACGTAAAAGACTAAGACGAGCCGACAAAATGAAGTTCTATGCTTCCGAGCATGCGTAAAATTGTTTCCGAGCAGGCAATGATTCAGAGAAGGATTGGGAGAAAGTGCTGTGGTCAGATGAGACCAAAATTGGCATTAACTCGACTCGAGAAAAATGTTGACTATGACCCTAAGAACACCGTCAAGCATGGAGGTGGAAACATGATGCTTTGGGGCTGTTTCTCTGCTAAAGGTACAGGTCGACTTTGCCGCATTGAGGGGCCAATGGACAGGGCCATGTACTGTACCTTGGATGAGAACCTTCTTCCCTCAGCCAGAACATGGGCATGTTGGTGACCTCAGTGCCCTTTTATGGACACATGCTAATATTTAGTCAATTGACAAATGAGGGTAATGTCAATAGCAGTGCCCTTATACAGACACATGCTCATATTTACATCGTTACATAGTTAGTCAGGTTTAAAAAAAGACACAAGTCCATCTTGTTCAACCAAAAAATTATTATAATAATACAATCCCATATACACAATCCTTCACCCACAGTTGATCCAGAGGAAAGCAAAAAAAAACAGCAAAGCATTCTCCAATTTGCTACAGCGGCTGGAAAAAAAACTTCCTGATCCCCCTAGAGGCAATCGAATTTTCCCCTGATCAACTTTATAAATGTAAGTACCCAGTTATATTTAGGAAAGTATCCAGGCCTTTTTTAAAGCAATCTACTGATCTGGCCAGAACCACCTCTATAGGGAGTCTATTCTACATTTTCACAGCTCTTACTGCGAAGAAACCTTTCCGTATTTGGACATTAAATCTTTTTTCCTCTAGACGCAAATAATGCCCCCTTGTCCTCTGTGATGACCTTAAAGTGAATAACTAAACACCAAGTTCACTATAAGGACCCCTAATATATTTGTACATGTTGATCATATCCCCCCTTATTCTCCTCTTCTCAGGAGTCAATACATTCAGTTCCTCTAATCTTTCCTCATAGCTGAGCTCCTCCATGCCTCTTATCAGTTTGGTTGCCCTTCTCTGCACTTTCTCCAGCTCCCCGATATCCTTTTTTGAGAACTGGTGCCCAAAACTGAACTGCATATTCCAGATGAGGTCTTACTAATGGTTTGTACAGGGGCAAAATGATATCTCTGTCTCTGGAGTCCATACCTCTCTTATACAAGAAAGCACTTTGCTCGCTTTGGAAACCGCAGCTTGGCATTGCATGTTATTATTGAGCTTATGATCTACCAAAACCCCCAGATCCTTCTCCACTACGGATCCCCCCAGTTGTACTCCCCCTAGTATGTATGATGCATATTCTTAGCCCGCAAGTGCATAACTTTACATTTATCAACATTAAACCTAATTTTCCACTTAGTCAATGACCAAATATGGGCATGTGTCCATTTAAAGGCACTGACGTTACCGGCATCCCAACCTATTTGTTTATGTGTGCTGCTGGGCGGGGAATGACCAAACCTAAAGCTCGGTGGATTAAAAAATGTCTGGAAGCTCTGGTACAGATAGAGATGCATTCAAAGGACGCTCAAGCTCTTCTCTACTTTACACCAAACTCATCAAACCATGTATTGATCTTTGTGAATCTGATCCCAATACTGTAGTTGGCAGTACATATCTGTCCGTATAGTGTAAGGAATGAAAATTGTTGTTCCAAATTGCCCAACTAAAACAACTAAGATAATTTTCAGAAGCTGAAAGCTAAGCTTGCAGTATACTTCAGCCAATGTTAGGTTGGACAATTTTAAAGGAAACTTGATTCCCTGACTAAAGCCCTCTACACACGATCGGTTTGTCCGATGAAAACAAACCGATCGTGTGTGGGCCCCATCTGTTTGTTTTCCATCGGTGAAAAAAATAGAACATGTATTACATTTTTCCTATGGATAAAAAAACGATCATCTGTGTGTAAGTCCATCGGTCAAAAATCCATGCATTCTCAGAATCAAGTCGATGCATGCTCGGAAGCATTGAACTTCATTTTTTTCAGCACGTCGTAGTGTTTTACGTCACCGCGTTTTGGCACAGTCGGATTTTTGACTGATGGTGTGTAGGCATGACTGATGAAAGTCAGCTTCATCGGATATCCGACGAAAAAATCCATCGGATCAGATTCCATCAGATATCCGATCGTGTATACAAGGCTTAAGAGCAACAAGTCACATTTGTCATCAAAGTTATACCGTAACAATACTAATGACCCCAAAGGTGTCCCCATAGACTCACTCTGTACAGCTCCAGTCTGATCTCTGTATTCTTTGTCGCTTTTGTCGACTTTTTCCGAAATATTCGCAGTTCAGCCTGGTGCAGCATTTCTTGAGTTACCACACTCTCCCTTACTTGGGTCATGTTGAAGGTGAATATGAACTCGTTGGGCTTACCTTCTGTAGATTCTGCAGGGATAATCATAAAAACAAACTAAGTCTGCGCCATTTATTGAAAAAGTGTTATGTACAAAAACACATAGACCCTTGTACAGTAATGGTCCGCTGCTGGCCTATTAGAGAGCATACACTCACATCTGCTGCTAGCTATGAGTCTTGATGAGTGCGGTGATGCGTTAAGTAGTATTAATCTCTCCAAAATATTGAATATATTGCATTTTGCCAATTCATAGATGTGGTGGCTGCATTCAGTTCCGTCTTTAAGGCAGGGCTGGGCCCTGTCATTGTTGTGGGGCCCAAAGCCAATGGTCATATCCTCCTTATCTGGCAGCGGCCGATTCGTTCTCCAGGCCTCCGATGGCACGGGAGAGCCCGGAGAAGCACCGAATGGCAGCAGGAGGGGGGATGTCCCCTCCCGCCACCTATAAGAACGATTAAGCGGTGGAACCGCCGCTATGATCATTCTTATGGTGCACAGAATCGCCGCCTGAAGAGAAGGATATCTGAGTAATGCCTGTAGCTGCAGACATCATTCAGATACCCCAACTAAAGTCCAGGACGTTATATGATGTCCTACGGTACGGAAGTGGTTAAAATAACAGAAAAATGTACCACAGCTTTTCGCCGGATTAAAAAGAACGTTTTATGTATAAGTTTATGTCCAGATAAAACTTTTATATATCATAGTCGCGGCTGGCCAGGACTTGAGCCAAGGCAGAAGAACATGCGAGTGGAGCTGAATGGGCACGCACCCGAAACTGAAGAAATATTCCCTCCGCTCCGACCAGCACATGATCATCAGAAAGGGGCACAGATAATGGAATAAATGTAATTTAGTTTTTTTTTTTTTTTATTCTGCACTGACTGGGGCAGATTCATCAAAGAGATACGACGGCGGATCTCCTGATCCGCCGTCGTACCTCTGAGTCCAGCCGGTCGGATCTATGAGGCTGATTCATAGAATCAGATTCCGCATAGATCTCCCTTAGATCCGACTGGTGTAAGTGACTTACACCAGTCGAATCTTAGGCTGCAATCTACCGCCGGCCGCTAGGTGTCGTCGCTTTTTTTTACGCGTCGGATATGCAAATGGGGAGAACCGCCGATTCAAGTCCGTACGCCCGCCCGTCGCTTTTTTTCAACGTCGTTTGCGTTCGGCTATTTCCGGCGGATAGCTACCCCTGCTATATGAGGGGTAGCTAATGTTAAGTATGGCCGTCGTTCCCGCGCCAAGATTCAAATTTTTACGTTGTTTGCGTAAGTCGATCGGGAATACGGATGGCCGCAATTGACGTAGCCGCCGCAAACAATGACGTCCTAGCGACGTCATTTGGAGCATGCGCACTGGGAAATTGCGCCGGCGGCGCATGCGCAGTTAAATCGGCGGGGGAACGCGCCTGATTTAAATTGTACACTCCCCCTAGCCGCGGAATTTGCATTCCGCCAGGGGAGTTACGATCCGACGGTGCAATTTTCGTGGTAAGTGCTTTGTGAATACTGCACTAGCCTCGCTAAATTGCACCGGCGGATCGTAAAACACGTAGATTGAGCGGATCTAAAGATCCGCTGATCTACATGAATCTGGCCCACTGTCTTTGAAATTGCCCCAGCCCCTGTTCAAATGCAACCCAGGGACAAAACTCGGGACGGACTTGGTCCGGGGACAGTGCCCTCAATCCGGGGACTGTCCCCGGAACCCGGGGATGTCTAATCACCCTACAATAGAGGAAAAGTGTTGTCACGGCAAAATAATTCCATTTCACTTCCTGTCGTGTCTGCAGTCCAAGAAATTAAGAAAAATCTCTTCAATGGGTTACAGGTGTCAAAAAACAACCTGATAAATGAGGGGAAATCTTCTTATGTGGATACCAGTTCTGGTGACAACCAGGGAATCCCTCGTGTTGGAGGGATTTCCTCCTACTTCCTGTTTTGGCTTTAAAAGACTGCAAGTGAACAGAAATCTCCTCAATGGGACACATGTCAAAAAATGACAGGGGTAATAATCCTTCCTTACTCTCCAAAATAAAAAAACAAAACCTTTAGTTCTACTTTAACCACTTAAGGACCGCCGCACGACTCTATATGTCCTTAGTTAGCTGCCATTACCGAGGGATATCTTGGTAATGGCAGCAGCTGCCACAGCCGAGGTATCCATCTCTTCAGGCGGCGGTCCTGTAAACAATAATGGTGGTCTCTGTGGCAGACTCAGCGCAAGATCACTGTTATCAGCAGCGGGAGAGGGGCCCCTTCTCCGCCGCTTACCGGAGCCGTCGGCAGCAGCGGAGGCGTTCGGGTTCTTTCTCGTGCTGGTCATGAATACGAGTGAGGGCAAGATGGCCCCCACCCGTATCCATACCATAGCAGGGCGGAAGTGACATCAAAACGTCACTTCCGCCCATACATCTTAAAGGGCCAATTTATTTTTGTAATTTTTTCAAATTTCTTTTTTTCCTATTGCATTTTAGTCTAAATATGAGATCTGAGGTCTTTTTGACCCCAGATATCATATTTAAGAGGACCTGACATTTTTTTTTCTATTACAAAGGATGTTTACATTCCTTGTGATAGGAATAAAAGTGAGCCAATTTTTTATTTCTTTTTTAAACAGTGTCAAAATATATACAATAAAGTAAAATAAATAATATATTTTTTTTTTTAAAGCGCCCCGTCCCGACGAGCTTGTGTGCAAAAGCATACATGAGTAGCGCCCACATAAGAAGGGATGTTTACATTTCTTGTAATTGGAATAAAAGTGACACAATTTTTTTTCTAAAAATAGATAAAATCTAGTAAAATAAATAATAATAAAAAAATAAAAAATTTAAAGCGCCCCGTCCCGACCAATTTGCACGCAGAAGTGAACACATACATGAGTAGCGCCCGCATATGAAAACGATGTTCAAACCACCCATGTGAGGTATCACTGCAATCGTTAGAGCGTGAGCAATAATTCTAGCCCTCTGTAATTCAAAACAAGCAACCTGTAGAATTTTTTAAACGTCACCAATGGAGATTTTTAAGGGTAAAAGTTTGACGCCATTCCACGAGCGGGCGCAATTTTGAAGCGTGACATGCAATTTACTCAGCGTAACATTATCTTTCACAATATAATAAAAAATTGGACTAACTTTACTGTTGTCTTATTTTTTTATTAAAAAAAGTGATTTTTTTTTCTGAAAAAAGTGTGCTTGTAAGACTGCTGCGCAAATACGGTGTGACAAAAAGTATTGCAACGACCGCCATTTTATTCTCTAGGGTGTTAGGAAAAAAATGTATAATGTTTGGGGGTAACGGTCAGATTGTATAATTACCACAAATTATTTTAAAAAAATCAATGCCATTTCAAAGTATAGGTCTTTCCTACATATTTTAGCATTTTTTTAACCAAACTTCTTTGCATATACGGTATGTGCAAAGGGTATTTCACAAGAGAACCAACATGAAACCTGGACTCAGCAACTAAAAGGCCATTTCTTGACATTATTTTGGGTGACCTGGACGCTTTGGGGGGGGGGGGGGGGGGGGGGATTTCCAGTTTTCCTTCCTAGATTTTCTGAAGCTTAGCATACATCAGCTGATAACCTTCTAACTTTCTCCAATCATTACATGGTGAAGCTGAATTCTTAGAACATGATGTCAGGTTGGGTTTGTTTTCTGTCCATTATAAACAGAAAGCAGATTATAAAAATACCATTCATTCCATTTAGGTCAGTTACAGAGAAAGGGAAAAGCCTGGGATTTAAGCAGATTCTACTCATAATGGCATACATACTATATGACCAAAGGACACCTTACCATCACACCACTATGAGCGTGTTGGATATCACATTCCAAAACCATGGGCATTAGTATAGAGCTGCTTTTGTGGCTATAAGGTGATGGTAGCCGCATTGGTGCACATGCGACAAAGACCCGAAGGCTTGTCCTGATTTTTTTATCTTAGTGCAAATAAAAAAGTATCACAAACTGCACTAAATTGTTTATGTGGCTATAATAGCTTCCATTTTTTTAGGGAGGCTCTCCACAAGATTTTGCAATTTGTCTATGGGAATTTATGTCTATTCAGGCAAAAGAACATCTGTGAGGTCAGGTACTGATGTTGGATGAGAAGATCTGACTCACAATTGTCATTCCAACTAATCCCAAAGGTGTTCAGTAGGGTTGAAATCAGGGCTCTGTGCAGGCCACCAAGACTGCTCCATGCTAAACTCATGAAACTATGTCTTTATGGACCTGACCTCAAAAATTTCAAGTGGCGTAGGAACATAGGTTGCATTTGAGTCCCTGATCTAAACTAAAATCAGGTACTGATGTTGGATATGAAGATCTGGCTCACAATTGGCATTCCAACTAATACCAAAGGTGTTCAGTAGGGTTGAAGTCAGGGCTCTGTGCAGACCACCCCGGCTCCTCCATGCCAAAGTCATCAAACTATGCCTTTATGGATTTGAACTCAAAAATTGCTACAGTCATCTATCAAGTGGCGTAAGAACGTAGATTGCAATTGAGACCCTTGTCTCAACTGCAATCAAGTACTGTTGTTGGAGGACCTGACCTCAAAAAATGTAAGGAATGTTTTGGTCACCTATCAAGTGGCGTAGGTTGCAGTTGAGTCCCTGATCTCAACTGCATTCAGGTACTGATGTTGGATATGAAAATCTGGCTCACAATTGGCATTCCAACTAATACCAAAGGTGTTCAGTAGGGTTGAAGTCAGGGCCCTGTGCAGTCCACTCCGGCTCCTCCATGCCAAACTCATCAAACTACGCCTTTATGGATTTGAACTCAAAAATTTAAAGGAGTGCTACAGTCATCTATCTAGTGGTGTAGGAACGTAGGTTGCCGTTGAGACCCCTGTCTCAACTGCAATCAGGTACTGTTGTTGAATGAGAAGATCTGGTTCACAATCGGCATTCCAACTAATCCCAAAGGTGTTCAGTAGCTTTGAAATCGGGGGTCTGTGTAGGCCACCCAGGCTCCTCCATGCCAAACTCATAAAACTATTAGGCAGATTCAGTAGATACGCCGTCGTAACTCTGAATCTACGCCGGCGTTAATTTAAGCGTATTCTGGAAACCAGATACGCTTAAATTAGGCTAAGATACGAGCAGCGTAAGTCTCCTACGCCGTCGTATCTTAAAGTGTAATTTTTAGGCTGGCCACTAGGTGGCGCTTCCGTTGAGTTCGGTGTAGAATATGTAAATGACTAGATACGCTGATTCACGAACGTACATGTGCCCGTCGCAGTAAAGATACGCCGTTTCCGTAAGAGATACGCCGCACAAAGGTAAAGCTGCCCCTAGTTGGCCTAGTCAATGCTAAGTATGGCCGTCGTTCCCGCGTCGAAATTTGAAAATTTTACGTTGTTTTCTGTAAGTCGTCCGTGAATGGGGCTGGACGTAAATTAAGTTCACGTCGAAACCAATACGTCCTTGCAGCGTACTTTGGAGCAATGCACACTGGGATATGTACACGGACGGCGCAAGCCACGTCGGGTCACGAGTAAATAACATAAAACACGCCCCCCCATCCTCATTTGAATTAGGCGCGTTTACGCCGGCCGCATTTCCACTACGCCGCCGTAAGTTAGGAGGCAAGTACTTTGTGAATACAGTACTCGCCTCTCTGACTTAAGGCGGCGTAGCTTAAATGCGATACGGTACGCCGCCTTAAAGTTGCGGCGGCGTCTCTGAATCTAGGTATTTATGGAATTTAACTCAAAAATTTGAAGGAGTGCTTTGGTCATCTATCTAAATGCATAGGAACAGAGGTTGAGCCCCTGGTCTTGGGGGAGCCCACACAGTCATAGCTCCCAACTGTCACTCATTCAGAGGCACTGTTCCTTTTTTGGAACCAAATCCCTCTGTCCATGATTCTTTCTCAGTTGTACCTTTATTGGCCTGATGTATAGAACTCTTTAAAAAAATGAATTATTTAAATACTATTTTTTTTTTATACTGCACTAAACTATTGAAGTAACCTTTCATTGATTCCATTTATCATATGAAAAGCCAAAATAAAGGAAAAGTAGTGATTAAAAAATTAAAATGTGAAAATACACTAGCCAGTATTATGCCGCATACACATGATCGGACATTTCGACAACAAAACTGTATATTTTTTTCCTGATGGATGTTGGCTCAAACTTGTCTTGCATACATACGGTCGCACAAATGTTGTCAAAAATTCCGATCGCCAAGAACGCAGTCACGTACAACACTAGTTCAGTACCAAGTACACCACCCTTTGGGCTCCTTCTGGTAATCTTGTGTTAGTAGAAGTTTGGTGAGAGATGATTCACGCTTTTCAGCCTTGTGCTTTTCAGTCCGTTACTACTCCATTAGAAGAGCAGTCCGTTAAAAGAGAATTCGCTGCATTAAAAGATAAAAACAAATGTGCTATCTCCATTACGAACGCTAATTTTACCAGACCGAACGCTTCCGTCTCGTACTTGATTCAGAGCATGCATGGAATTTTGTGCGTCGGAATTGTCTGCAACACTTTTGAAATTTACGAGAACGGATTTTGTTGTCGGGAAATTTGAGAACCAGTTGTCAAAATTTTGTTGTCGGAAATTCCGACAGCAAATGTCCGATGGGGCCTACACACAGTCGGAATTTTCGACAACAAGCTTCCATCGAACATTTGTTGTCGGAAATTTCCGATTGTGTGTACGTGGCATTAGAGTGGTGTCGATTTTAATATATTCTACAAAAGAGCAGAGCAACACTGACTGTCTTTTTTTTAAAAGTAGCTTTTGTTACCGAAAGGTCAACTTTAATACAAAAAGTATGTTATAAATTTGTTCAAGCTCAGACATAATTTAATATGGACGTCACTGCTTTGTGGTTTGCTGTTACAATATGGATCGTCTTTGGCAAAGATCAGCTTGCTCATTAGCAATCGATTCCACAGCGATGGCAGTTATACGAGCGCAGCAGGCCGAGGTGTGAGCAGGCCTGTGGAAGACAGACGGGGACCTGCGCTGAGTGCGGGCGTACAGCTGAAAACGCACAGAGTTGTCAGTGTAACAGGGGCTGCTACACACATGTGCTCCAGACGCGCCTGTGCTTCACGTGTAGATCAGACGGCAGCTCCTGCGTGTTTACAATACAGCCAGTTGGGGAAGTTTCTGTAACAATCGACTCATAGTTTAAAGCCCTATGGGATACGGGGCACGGGGGCTCAGACAGACGGTCAAATAAATAGTTTACTATTCCCAGCTCTGCTCCCTCAGTAAGCGATTGAAAGCTATTAGCTACACAACCTCTCGTCTGACTGGCTTTCCTCTAAATCACGTTCCAATTCTAGAGCTCCAGGCTTTACATGAGCTTGTATAAAATAATCCCCTTGCCCTCTGATTCATTTCTGTAGCATCAGACCTGAACGGTGTAGGACATGATCCTGGTTGGCACATCTGTAGGCCTCAATTATAAAAGGTGGATCATCGAAGAGAGGTTATTGCCAGCGCTAACAACCAATGACACGCCTGTTTAATCCATTCCGCAACACTTCACCAGGAACACGAATGAGGGAATCAAGTTGCTCTAGATAACAAGGCCTGCTCTTCCATTATGATGAAGAATAAGGCCTGCAACAGTAATTGTAAACACAGGAGCTTATTTAAACCAGAGCTGTTTTTTTTTTTTTGTACATACAATGGGCCAGATTCACGTAGGAGAGCGCATCTTTGTGCGGGCGTAACGTATCCTATTTACGTTACGCCTCCGCAACTTTGACAGGCAAGTGCAGTATTCACAAAGCAAAGTTGCGGCGGCGTAGCGTAAATAGGCCGGCGTAAGCCCGCCTAATTCAAATGTGGAAGATGTGGGCGTGTGTTATTTAAATTTATTGTGACCCCACGTAAATGACGCTTTTTACGAACGGCGCATGCGCCGTCCGTGAAAGTATACCAGTGCGCATGCTCCAAATTAACCCGCAAAAAGCCAATGCTTTCGACGTGAACGTAAATGACGCCCAGCGCTATTCGCGAACGACTTAGGCAAACAACGTAAAACGTGAAAATTTTGCCTCATAGAGCAGGGGTAACTTTATGCTGGAAAAAGCCTTACGTAAACGGCGTATCTGTACTGCGACGGCCGGGCGTACGTTCCTGAATAGGCGTATCTAGCTGATTTACATATTTCAAGGCGTAAATCAGCGTACACGCCCCTAGCGGCCAGCGTAAATATGCAGTTAAGATACGACGGCGTAGGAGACTTACGCTGGTCGTATCTTATACAAATTCTGGCGTATATGATTCTTTGAATCAGGCGCCAAGATACGACGCCTCAGATTTAGAGATACGGCGGCGTATCTGGAGATACGCCGTTGTATCTCCTACGTGAATCTGGGCCTGTATGTTTAACCACTTGTCTACTGGGCACTTTCACCCCTTCCTGCCCAGGCCAATTTTTAGCTTTCAGCACTGTCGCAGTTTGAATGACAATTGCACAGTCAAGCAACATTGTAGCTATATGAAATTTGTATAATGTTTTGAGACATGTAGAGCTTTCTTTTCGTGGTATTTAATAACCACTTTTTTCTTGTTAGCTAAACAAATGAAAACAGCTTGGCCCCATCACACGGGCGGACTGTTAAGGTCCGCCTGTCAGTTTTTTAGGCGGACCTGAACGGGCGCTCTGTGCACCTCTATGGAGCCACGGATGTCAGCGGTGACATGCCCGCTGACATCCGACCCGCCAAAGTGTGACGGAGGAAAACCCTACTTTTCACAGTGTGCAGAGACAGACCTGACATCTGCCTGCTCAGCGGGGATCAACGGACCGATCCCCGCTTAGCAAAGCGGAGCCTGCACACGGATCTGCCCCTTTTGAAAGAGCCCTTTCTGCTATAACACTCTGCACATACAGTATCTCACAAAAGTGAGTACACCCCTCACATTTTTGTAATTATTTTATTATTTATTTTCATGTGACAACACTGAAGAAATGACACTTTGCTACAATGTAAAGTAGTGAGTGTACAGCTTGTAAATTGTATGTAAAGTGTAATCGAAAAAAAAGCTGTGTACAATTTTGGTAATGCCGAGATTGCCGAGAATGAACTCCTGTGTGGGAGTGACGTCAATGAAAATGGGAGAAGATCGGTATGCAGAAGCCAACTGGCCAGTGGGGAGCTCAAGGACACTGCAGTGTTGGAGAAAAGCTAATGAATGGGGCGGAAGTATGTATTGGGGGAGCTTGGAAGTGATCGGGACATGATCTAACAGCAGATAGTGAAGGGGGGCATACGTACCGGGGGAGCTTGGAAGTGGTCAGGACACAATCTAATAGCAGATAGTGAAGGGGGACATATGTACCGGGGGAGCTTGGAAGTGATCTGGCCACCATCTAACAGCAGATAGTGAAGGGGGACATATGTACCGGGGGAGCTTGGAAGTGATCTGGCTACCATCTGACAGCAGATAGTGAAGGGGGACATATGTACCGGGGGAGCTTGGAATTGATCTGGCCACCATCTGACAGCAGATAGTGAAGGGGGACATATGTACCGGGGGAGCTTGGAAGTGATCTGGCCATCATCTGACAGCAGATAGTGAAGGGGGACATATGTACCGGGGGAGCTTGGAATTGATCTGGCTACCATCTGACAGCAGATAGTGAAGGGGGACATATGTACCGGGGGAGCTTGGAAGTGATCGGGACACCATCTGACAGCAGATAGTGAAGGGGACATATGTACCGGGGGAGCTTGGAATTGATCTGGCCACCATCTGACAGCAGATAGTGAAGGGGGACATATGTACCGGGGGAGCTTGGAAGTGATCTGGCCATCATCTGACAGCAGATAGTGAAGGGGGACATATGTACCGGGGGAGCTTGGAAGTGATCTGGCCATCATCTGACAGCAGATAGTGAAGGGGGACATATGTACCGGGGGAGCTTGGAAGTGATCTGGCCATCATCTGACAGCAGATAGTGAAGGGGGACATATGTACCAGGGGAGCTTGGAAGTGGTCGGGACACAATCTAATAGCAGATAGTGAAGGGGGACATATGTATCGGGGGAGCTTGGAATTGATCTGGCCACCATCTGACAGCAGATAGTGAAGGGGGACATATGTACCGGGGGAGCTTGGAAGTGATCTGGCCATCATCTGACAGCAGATAGTGAAGGGGAACATATGTACCGGGGAGCTTGGAAGTGATCGGGACACCATCTGACAGCAGATAGTGAAAGGGGACATATGTACCGGGGGAGTTTGGAAGTGATCGGGACACCATCTGACAGCAGATAGTGAAAGGGGACATATGTACCGGGGGAGCTTGGAAGTGATCGGGACACCATCTGACAGCAGATAGTGAAGGGGGACATATGTACCGGGGGAGCATGGAAGTGATCGGGACACCATCTGACAGCAGATAGTGAAGGGGGACATATGTACCGGGGAGCTTGGAAGTGATCAGGACAGTATCTGACAGCTGATAGTCAGCTTCTCAGATTTAAACATATTTCTGGATGCTGTAGCAGCCAGGGGTGTTTGTAAACCCCCTTCCACCACCTACCTGCTAATGCAGCGTCTGTAGCAGCGAAATGGTTAAAATCCGGAAAACTTGAAAACTATCCTATATTAGTGGGGCTGCACTCATACTGCAAGGTTTAGCTGCTTGTTTAGTCTAAGGGATAGGGAAAGCACCTTTACTTACTTGCTCCTCCACTCCCCTATGCTCCGTCAGTGGAATGCCCCTCGGAGTCAACGTGTAAATATATATACAGACCCGTATAACGTGTACATTATGCAGGATAACACAAGAAAATGGGCCAATAGGTGTTAAACATTCCCAAGTCACATGACCTGCATGCCAGCGTAATGATGCATAGAGTATTAATGAATTTGGGAAAATCCCTGGACTTTTTACAGTAGGTAAGTGGTGTAAAGTAGTTATTAAGTAAACAGTCATACAATACATGTTTGGTAGCTAGAGAACAAAAGCATTACAAAAAACTTCCATCTATTACCTCCATATCTGTGATTTATGACACCCTGCATTAGCAGTTAGTGAGTAATCACCATGTATTAATTGCAGGGTTAAAATGAACTTATGAGGATATAAATATAGGGGGGCAGATCCACAAAAGAATTACGCCGGAGTATATATTGATACGCCGCGTAATTAAAAATTTCCTGCGTCGTATCTTTGTTTTGTATCTACAAAACAAGATACGACGGCATCTCGGATCGATCCAACAGGCGTCGGATCTTAGGTGCATTTTTTCCGCCGGCCGCTAGGTGGCGTTTCCGTCGAATTCCGCGTTGAGTATGCAAATTAGCTAGTTACAGCGATCCACGAACGTACGTCCGGCCGGCGCATTTTTTTACGTTGTTTGCGTTCGGCTTTTTTCGACGTATAGTTACCCCTGCTATTATGAGGCATACTCAATGTTAAGTATGGCCCTCGTTCCCACGTCCAATTTTTTTTTTTTTACCTCGTTTGCGTAAGTCGTTCGCGAATAGGGATTTGCGTAGAATGACGTCACCGTCGTAAGCATTGTCTGGTTCCGGTTTAATTTCGAGCATGCGCACTGGGATACCCCCACGGACGCCGCATGCGCCGTTAAAAAAAAAAACTTTGTTTATGTCGGGTCACGACGTATTTACATAAAACACGCCCCCATCACATCCATTTGAATTCCGCGCCCTTACCCCGCCAAAGATACACTACGCCGCCATAACTTGCGGCGCAAATTCTTTGAGGATTCGCTACGCCCGGCGGAGAGAAGCACCAATCTACGTGGATCTGCCCCAGGATCTGTTGTAACTGACTTGGTTTGGAAAGGTACTACTCAGTCTGGTTTTACTACCTAATGAGTCATTGATCAGAAACTAGCATGCAGCCAGTGAAGACGGAACATCCATCCTATATTCTTGTTCCAGCTCAGAGACTTTCTTGGTGGGTACGGGCTCATTCAGATAGGCACAGATAGTCACAGTCTATGGGTGTCATCACCCATCTGAATGAAGCCTTATTTAGGTGGGATCAGGAGGACTGCCCTGGAGATGGCGATATCAGTAGTATTGTGAATTAGAAATGGTAGCTTTCTTAGAACCTATTTGGGCGTTTACATTTTTCTGCAATAAATTGGACATTTTTATTTTATGTTAATTTGTGGGTTAAAATTATGTCAATGGCCCCTGTTCTTATCGCCTTTCTGTAATTCATGTATTTTCTTAAAATTTCTGCATTACACATTTTCATGTTAATGTGCATTCAGAAGGCCAGTAAGTGAGGATTAATACAAACATGAATGTACAACGCAGTGATAGGGTGACCACGTGTCCCGGACTGCCCGGGATTGTCCCGTAATTGATATATTTGTCCCTGGTCCCGGCCACCTTCATTCCGGGACAATACAGTGTCCCGGAATTTCCCCCTTGGCCGATCTGATGCCCCCTAAAAATTGCCACTGCATTGCCGCTGTCCCTCACTGCCCGCTGTGCTAGTTCAGTCCGGCGAGACCACTTGGTTTTCCCCTCAGACGCTGCCTGGCTCACTGCCAAAACAACTGGTTGCTAGGCATAGCCGATTGGCGTCTAACAACCAGTGACGTCACGATGAGGAGGAGAGTGGAGCCCCAGCATTCCGAGCGAGTCGGTGGAGGATTCTGCCTCGCGCCTAAGCTCCGCCCCCGGCTCCGCCCCCGACTCCGCCCCCGACTCCGCCTCTTCCCTGATGGCTGTTCCTGCGCTGGAAGAAAGGTAAGTGAAATGCTCCCTGCACTGCCCTGACTCTGACTCATGGTCCTTCCCATACACTGCACCCCTCCAGTCATGCTGTACTGTCCTTCACTACTACCCCTCCCATCATACTGCCCTCCCATCATACTGTCCTTCACTACTACCCCCCTCCCAACATACTGTCCTTCACTACTACCCCTCCCATCATACTGCCCTCCCATCATACTGTCCTTCACTACTACCCCCTCCCAACATACTGTCCTTCACTACTACCCCTCCCATCATACTGCCCTCCCTCCCATCATACTGTCCTTCACTACTACCCCCTCCCAACATACTGTCCTTCACTACTACCCCTCCCATCATACTGTCCTTCACTACTACCCCTCCCATCATACTGCCCTTCACTACTACCCCTCCCATCATACTGCCCTTCACTACTACCCCTCCCATCATACTGTCCTTTACTACTACCCCTCCCATCATACTGCCCTTCACTACTACCCCTCCCATCATACTGCCCTTCACTACTACCCCTCCCATCATACTGCCCTTCACTACTACCCCCTCCCAACATACTCTCTGCCCTCCACTGCCATCCCTCCTATTATACTGCCACCCCTGCTATAGTACAACCCACAGCAGGAGAGAGGTATGTGTACATCCTATCACTGAGCACCACGGTCCCTCCATCCACCCCACGGTCCCTCCATCCACCCCACGGTCCCTCCATCCACCCCACGGTCCCTCGATCCACCCCACTGTCCCTCGATCCACCCCACTGTCCCTCGATCCACTCCACTGTCCCTCGATCCACCCCACGGTCCCTCGATCCACCCCACTGTCCCTCGATCCACCCCACGGTCCCTCCATCCACCCCACGTCCCTCCATCCACACCACTGTCCCCTCCATCCACCCCACTGTCCCTCCATCCACCCCACTGTCCCCCCATCCACCCCACGGTCCCTCCATCCACCCCACGGTCCCTCCATCCATCCCACTGTCTCTCTATCCACCCCCTGTCCCTCCATCCATCCCACTGTCCCTCCATCCAACCCACTGTCCCCCCATCCACCCCACTGTCCCTCTATCCACCCCATTGTCCCTCTATCCACCCCACTGTCCCTCTATCCACCCCACGGTCCCTCCATCCACCCCACGGTCCCTCCATCCACCCCACGGTCCCTCCATCCACCCCACGGTCCCTCCATTCACCCCACTGTCCCTCCATCCACCCCACTGTCCCTCCATCCACCCCACTGTCCCTTTATCCCTCTGTCTCTCTATCCATCCCACTGTCCCCCTGTCCCTCCACCCCACTGTCCCTCCATCCACCCCACTGTCCCCCTGTCCCTCCATCCCACTGTCCCCCTGTCCCTCCATCCCACTGTCCCCCTGTCCCTCCATCCACCCCACTGTCCCTCTATCCACCCCACTGTCCTTCTATCCCTCCATCCACCCCACGGTCCCTCCATCCACCCCACGGTCCCTCCGTCCACCCCGCTGTCCCTCCGTCCACCCCACTGTCCCTCTGTCCACCCCACTGTCCTTCTATCCCTCTGTCCACCCCACTGTCCCTCTGTCCACCCCACTGTCCCTCTGTCCACCCCACTGTGCTTCTATCCCTACATCCACCCCACTGTCCCTCCGTCCACCCCACAGTCCCTCCGTCCACCCCACGGTCCCTCCATCCACCCCACGGTCCCTCCATCCACCCCACGGTCCCTCTATTCACCCCACTGTCCCTCTGTCCACCCCAATGTCCCTCTGTCCACCCCACTGTCCTTCTATCCCTCTGTCCACCCCACTGTCCCTCTGTCCACCCCACTGTGCTTCTATCCCCACATCCACCCCACTGTCCCTCCGTCCACCCCACTGTCCCTCCGTCCACCCCACTGTCCCTCCGTCCACCCCACTGTCCCTCCGTCCACCCCACGGTCCCTCCGTCCACCCCACGGTCCCTCCGTCCACCCCACTGTCCCTCCGTCCACCCCACTGCCCCTCTGTCCACCCCACTGTCCATCTGTTCTTCTATCCCTCTGTCCACCCCACAGTCCCTCTGTCCACCCCACAGTCCCTCTGTCCACCCCACTGTGCTTCTATCCCTACATCCACCCCACTGTCCCTCTGTCCACCCCACTGTCCCTCTGTCCACCCCACTGTCCCTCTGTCCACCCCACTGTCCCTCCGTCCACCCCACTGTCCCTCCGTCTACACTAACTGTCCCTTTATCCATCCCACTGTCACAATGTCCCCCTATCCACCCCACTATGTACATATTACCCCCACCATACACTCTGCATTCCCTATTTAACATTACCACATTCTGCACTATATAAGTCATCCCAGACTCTCTTTAATAACACCCCCTTTAAGCGCAATTTAAGACCTGTCCGCTGTTCTCCACAACGCGTTTTGTGCAACATATTGTTCTTCTTGATGCCTAGGGCCCACTTTTGATCTTCCACACGGGCCCACTGATTTCATACGCCCCTGCCCCAAAAGTCGTAATTTTTTTCTTCAAAAATCACCTTTTTTTTGGGGGGGGGGGGGTGTCCCTGAATGGCAGTTTGGAGATGTGGTCACCCTACGCAGTGATGATGTCACTGATCTTTTTTACAAGCTAATATATGGGTTAAAAAAGGCCTTTGGTGCACACAAAGTGAATTTATAAGGAAAATACACTATGGCCCAGATTCTCTTACATGGGCGTAAAACTCCGCGGGCGTAACGTATCTCATTTACGTTACGCCGCCGCAAGTTTTACAGGCAAGTGCTTGATTCACAAAGAACTTACCTGTAAAGTTGCGGCGGCGTAGCGTAAATCACCCGGCGCAAGCCCGCCTAATTCAAATTAGCCGGGTAGGGGGTGTGGAGCATTTAAATTAAGCGCGTTCCCGCGCCGAACGTACTGCGCATGCGCCGTCCGGAAAATATCCCAGGGTGCATTGCTCCAAATGACGTCACAAGGACGTCATTGGTTTCGATGTGAACGTAAATGGCGTCCAGCCCCATTCACGGACGACTTACGCAAACGACGTCATTTTTTAAATTTCGACGCGGGAACGACGGCCATACTTTACTTACTACATTGGTTGCCCCTCATATAGCAGGGGCAACCTTACGCCGTGCAAACCTTACGTAAACGTCGTAAATTCACTGCGTCGACCGCGCGTACGTTCAGGAATTCGCGTATCTAGCTAATTTGAATACTCGACGGGGAAAACGACGGAGGTGACACCTAGCGGCGAAAAAAAAAATTGCATTTAAGATCCGACAGCGTAAGAGCCTTACGCCTGTCGGAGCTAATGGATATCTATGCGTAACTGATTCTAAGAATCAGTCGCATAGATACGACGGCCCAGATCAGGACTTACGTGGCGTTGCGCCGTCGTAAGCCCTTTGTGAATCTGGGCCTATATTGTCAAAAATATTGGGACACCTGCCTTTACACACACATGAACTTTAATGGCATCCCAGTCTAAGTCCGTACGGTTCAATATTGAGTTGGCCCACCCTTTGCAGCTATAACAGCTTCAACTCTTCTGGGAAGGCTGTCCACAAGGTTTAGGAGTGTGTCTATGGGAATGTTTGACCATTCTTCCAGAAGCACATTTGTAAGGTCAGGCACTGATGTTGGATGAGAAGGCCTGACTTGCAGTCTCCTCTCTAATTCACCCCAAAGGAGTTCTATTGGGATGAGGTCAGGACTCTGTGCAAGCCAGTCAAGTTCTTTCACCCCAAACTCATTCATCCATGTCTTTATGGACCTTGTTTGTGCACTGGTGCGCAGTCATGTTGGAACAGGAAGGGGCCATCCTCAAATTGCCCAAAATGTCTTGGTATACTGACGCCTTAAGAGTTCCCTTAACTGGAACGAAGGGGCCAGGCCCAACCCCTGAAAAACAACCCCACACCATAATCTCCCCTCCACCAAATGATTTGGACCAGTGCACAAAGCAAGGTCCATAAAGACATAGATGAGCAAGTTTGAGGGGAGGAACTTGACTGGCTTGTATAGAGTCCTGACCTCAACCCGGTAGAACACCTTTGGAACGAATTCGAGCGGAGACTGCGAGCCAGGCTTGACCTCACAAATGTGCTTCTGGAAGAAGGATCAAACATTCCCATAGACACACTCCTAAACCTTGTGGACAGCCTTCCCAGAAGAGTTGAAGCTGTTATAGCTGCAATAGGTGGGCCAACTCAATATTGAACCCTACAGACTAATGCCGAGTACACACGGTCGGAATTTTCGACAAGAAATGTTCAATGTAAGTTTGTCATGAGCATCCGCTCCATAGGGCAAGGGGGGGCAATTGACCCCCCCTGGAAAATCGAGAAGGTGTTGAAGAGTTTTGCGGCCGCGGGCTGTCTGAGCTGTCCCGGGTCGGATGTCACACAGGCACAGCGAGCAGAGTGAAGCCGCCTCCCTGCCAGTGTTTATGTGTACACAGGGGGAGGGAACCTGCTGTGCCTGTGCAGCGTTGATGGCTGATCTGAGGTACTGAATGGGATGGGGGAGGGGGGTCCGTCTGTGCTAAAGGGGGGATTTGTGCTGAATGGGGGTCCATCTGTACTGAAGGGGGGTCCATATGTGCTGAAGGGGGGTCCATCTGTGCTGAAGGTGGGTCCATCTGTGCTGAAGGGGGGGTCTGTGCGGAATGGAGGGTCTGTGCTGAAGGGGAGGTCCATCTGTGCTGAATGGAGGGGTTTGTGCAGAATGGGGGGTCTGTGCTGAAGGGGATCCATCTGTGCTGAATGGAGGAGTTTGTGCAGAATGGGGGTCCATCTGTGCTGAATGGAGGGGTCTGTGCTGAAGGGGGGTCTGCACATTCTCTTGGCTATATTTATATGGGCATAGAGTGAAGCTGAATTATCTCAAGAGCTATTTCACACTGCCAGCTGGCCGTATTATCGGTAAAGCGGCGCTAAAAAGCAGCGCTTTACCATCATTTTAGCTGCGCTATTCGTTCGCTAGCGGGCACTTTTAAACCCCGCTAGCGTTTAAAGAAAGGGTTAAATGCGACTGTGTATCGCTGCTGCCGAAGCGCCCCTCCCTGAAAAAATTTCAGCGGACGCCCATGGAGCTTGTTGTTGGAAAATCCGACCGTGTGTACGCTCCATCGGACATTTGCTGTCGGAATTTCCGACAACAAATGTTTAAGAGCTGGTTCTCCATTTTTCCTGAAAACAAAAGTTCTTGTCGGAAATTCCGACCATGTGTACACAATTCAACGCACAAAAATCCTACGCATGCTCGAAATCAATTTGACGCATTCTCGGAATCATTGAACTTCATTTTTCTCGCCTCGTCGTAGTGTTGTACGTCATCGCGTTTTTGACGTTCGCAATTTCCGACAACAATTGTGTGACCGTGTGTATGCAAGAAAAGTTTGAGTGAACGTTCGTCGGAAAAAAATCCACGGTTTTAATGTCGGAATGTCCGATCGTATGTATGCGGCATAAGACTGGGACTGTTCATGTGTGTTTAAAGGCAGGCGTCCCAATACTTTTGGTAATATAGTGTATTTTAATTATTTTTTGTACCCTGGAGTTCATCTTTAACCTCTCCCTATGAAGGTGCTTCTACTTGATCTCTTATTACTCTAGCAAAAGAGTCATTTTAATTGCTTGCCGACCAGCCGCCGCAGTTCTACGGCGGCAGGTCGGCTCCCCTGCGCGAGAGCACGTAGTATAACGTCGCCTTGCAAAGCGGCCACTAGGGGCGCGTGCCCGCCCCCCGCTCGTCCCTGATGCCAACGCGCGTGGCCGCCGGGCACCCGCGATCGCTCGTTACAGAGCGAGAACCGGGAGCTGTGTGTGTAAACACACAGCTCCCGGTCCTGTCAGGGGGAGAAATGCCTGTGCCAGTGATCAGTCATTTCCTCTAGTGAGGCCACCCCCCTACAGTTAGAACACACCCAGGGAACATACTAAACCCCCTCCCCGCCCCCTACTGTTAACGCCTTCCCTGCCAGTGGCATTTTTATAGTAATCCAATGCATTTTTATAGCACTGATCGCTATAAAAATGCCAATGGTCCCAAAAATGTGTCAAAAGTGTCCGAAGTGTCCGCCATAATGTCGCAGTACCGAAAAAAAATTGCTGATCGCCGCCATTACTAGTAAAGAAAAAATATTAATAAAAATGCCATAAAAATATCCCCTATTTTGTAAACGCTATAACTTTTGCGCAAACCAATCAATAAATGCTTATTGCAATGTTTTTTTTACGAAAAATATGTAGAAGAATACGTATCAGCCTAAACTGAGGAATTTTATTTTTTTACATATTTTTGGGGGATATTTATTATAGCAAAAAGTTAAAAATATTCATTTTTTTCCCAAATTGTCGCTCTATTTTTGTTTATAGCGCAAAAACTAAAAACCGCAGAGGTGATCAAATACCACCAAAAGAAAGCTCTATTTGTGGGAAAAAAAGGACGCCAATTTTGTTTGGGAGCCACGTCGCACGACCGCGCAATTGTCAGTTAAAGCGACGCAGTGCCGAATCGCAAGTGCTCTTGTCTTTGACCAGCAATATGGTCCGGGGGTTAAGTGGTTAAAGCAAAGCTCCACTTTTGTTTGGGAATAACCTGCTGTTTAGCAGGAATTACCATGTAAATTCCATTCCCTTCCTCCTTCCTGTGTGCTATATGTATATTATTAGTGCCAGCGGTGTAATGACAACAAAACTGCCTGAGCCACTTGGAAGAGCAGGAAATGGCATTTCTGGGGACGTTCTGTACAATGAATGCCCCCCAGTTGCCATGGTTACAAGGAAGGAAGATCTGATTGTTTTGGCAGTTACAGAAAATCCCAGCTGTCTGCTGATTGAAAGGGAAAGGTCATTTTTATTTTTAATACAATTAAATTACAAATAGCTGCTGCAGCAATAATAAATGTCATTTCAATTATTTTACCAAAGCGGAGTTACCCTTTAAGGGTCCTTCAGGTGAACAATCATCTGCATCACGCAGGCAAAGTACAGCAATTGATTTGGTGAATTTCATATTTACTGATTTATAAATAGGTTCCTAGGAGTCAAAAATGCAGCCTGAATTATTTTCTGACCACTGAGATTGGATTCTGTAT
The DNA here is from genome assembly GCF_905171775.1 of Rana temporaria. Lineage (NCBI taxonomy): Eukaryota > Metazoa > Chordata > Amphibia > Anura > Ranidae > Rana > Rana temporaria. The sequence continues at coordinate 40,346,597 of NC_053497.1, forward strand.
TAGCCTGAGCTCTATATGAATGACAGCTCCGTTCATCCAGAGACATTTCAATAAAGACAAAACTCAGGTCAATGGGATGTATCAATGATGACTGAGCTGTGAATAGTATAGAGAGAGGGGTGATGCAGTGATATAGTGATGGCGTGTACCTATGGATTAGCAATACATTGATGGTGCGTCAATGGATTAGAGATACAGTGGTTGCATTTCTATGGATTAGTGATACAGTGGTCTTCGCATATATGGATTAGTGATACAGTGGTTGCATATCTATGGATTAGTGATACAGTGGTTGCATATCTATGGATTAGTGATACAGTGGTTTGCGTATCTATGGATTAATTATACGGTGGTTGCATATCTATCGATTAATTATACGGTGGTTGCATTTCTATGGATTAGTGATACAGTGGTTTGCGTATCTATGGATTAGTAATAAAGTGGTCTGCGTATCTATGGATTAGTGGTACAGTGGTTGCGTATCTATGGATTAGTGGTACAGTGGTTGCGTATCTATGGATTAATGATACAGTGGTTGCATTTCAATGTATTAGTGATACAGTGCTTGCTTATCTATGGATTAGTGGTACAATGGTTGCATATCTATGAATTAGTGATACAGTGTTTTGTGTATCTAAGAATTAGTGATACAGTAGTTGCGTATCTATGGACTAGTGATACAGTGGTTGCATATCTATCGATTAATTATACAGTGGTTTGCGTATCTATGGATTAGGGGTACAGTGGTTGCATTTCTATGGATTAGTGATACAGTGGTTGTGTATCTATGGATTAGTGATACAGTGGTTGTGTATCTAGGGATTAGTGATACAGTGGTTGTGTATCTATGGATTAGTGATACAGTGGTTGTGTATCTATGGATTAGTGGTTGCATATTTATGGATTAGTAATAAAGTGGTTGCGTATCTATGGATTAGTGATACAGTGGTTGCGTATCTATGGATTAGTGATACAGTGGTTGCATATCTATCGATTAATTATACAGTGGTTTGCGTATCTATGGATTAGGGGTACATTGGTTGCATTTCTATGGATTAGTGATACAGTGGTTGCATTTCAATGTATTAGTGATACAGTGCTTGCTTATCTATGGATTAGTGGTACAGTGGTTTGTGTATCTATGAATTAGTGATACAGTGGTTGCGTATCTATGGATTAGTGATACAGTGGTTGCGTATCTTTGAATTAGTGATACAGTGGTTGTGTATCTATGGACTAGTGATACAGTGGTTGCGTATCTAGTGAACTTATGGTTTGCCCATGCACAGTTCACTCAACTGTTGTCTTCTCCAGCCTCATATTCTAACCTTTCTTTCACTTTCTTGTGTCTCTGTCACCATAAGTAAAGAGGGGAAGTCATCTGCAAGTTGACCATACACCAGGAGAATTTTTTTGAAATGTTTTATTTTTGGAGCCCATAAGTGCCGCCTATCAGTGCCCATAAGTGCCGCCTTTCAGTGCCACCCATGTGTGCCCATCAGTGCTACCTATGTGTGCCCATCAGTGCCACCTATTAGTACCCATCAGTGCTGCCTATCAGTGCCACATATTAGTGCTTATCATCAGTGCCACCTCATCAGTGCCACCTCATTAGTGGCTGCAGGGGAAGGAGGGGGGCGAACTTCCGGCTTATTTCACCGCAGCAAACTGGAACCAGAAGTGGGAGCGAGTACCTCTTAAAGCCAGGTACCCACTCCCCCTTGCCCCAAAAGGTGCCAAATGTGACAGCGGAGAGGGGGGCAGACAAGTGGAGCTTTCCCTTTTGGGTGGAGCTCCACTTTAAGTCATGACTTACAGAGCTTTCTTCTCGACCCCATGTAACAGCTCTGGATATCGGATTGGCCAATTATCACATTAAAACGCCTTTACATAGAACGGAAGAGGAGCGAGTCACATGCTTCCCATAGCTGGAAACGCTGGCTATTCCCCTTTATGTCTGAACAGACTAGAAGGGGAGCAACGGATGATAGGTAATTTCTTCGGGAAGGATTACAATAAATTGACTTTTTTCATTACCTTGTATGGGCAAAACACACATTGGGGCAGATTCACATACAATTGCATGGGTGCAGCGTATGTGAGATACGCTACGTCGCTGTAACTTACTTTTTGCAGCTTCGAATCCACAAAGAATTTGCGCCGTAAGTTACGGCGGCGTAGTCTATCTCTCGCAGCGTAATGGCGCGCAATTCAAATTCGGCGAGTAGGGGGCGTGTTTCATTTAAATGAAGCGCGTCCCCGCGCCGAACGAACTGCGCATGCGCCGTCCCTAAATTTCCTGCCGTGCATTGCGCTAAATGACGTTGCAAGGACGTCATTGGTTTTGACGTGGACGTAAATTACGTCCAGCCCGACTCACGGACGACTTACGCAAACAAATTACATTTTTTATAATTTTTTAAATTATACGCAGGAACTTAACATTGCGTACGCCACCAGATAGCAGCTTTAACTATACGCCAAAAAAAGCCAACTAGAGACAACGTAAAAGAATGCGACGGCCGCTCGTACGTTCGTGGATCGTCGGAAATAGCTAATTTGCATACTCGACGTGGAAAACGACGGGAACGCCACCCAGCGGACGTCGAAGAATTGCATCTACGATCCGAAGGCGTACGAAGACGTACACCTGCCGGATCTAACCCAGATGCCGTTGTTTCTTGTTTTGAGGATTCAAAACAAAGATACGACGCAGGAAATTTGAAAGTACGCCGGCGTATCAGTAGATACGCCGGCGTACTCGCTTTGTGGATCTGCCCCATTCACTTTAAGGTTAACATTACAAGAATAGCTTAAAATATGCATTGAATAAAATACACTAAAGTTTCTCTTTGGAATAAGCAAACAGAAACAGAAAATAGATAAAACACAGCTGGAGAATAAAGGAAGAGCAGGAAGAGTGACCGGTGACATGCAAGTGGATATTAAAAGCTTTGACAAAAGAGGAAGGGGAGCAGGACAGATGGATAAGGAAATGGTAACCAAAAATACAGGAAGAGATGCAATGTGGTCACAATATGGTTCCTTTTACCCTTTCATTCCCTCAGCAGTGCTTCTACAACTGGATGTAAGTTCGTAATGAAATGTTTTTCATTATAGCCAGACAGCGCTTCTTTACTTTAACGTGTTTTCCTCTGACTTCTCACGTATGCTAACTTTACTCTCCCCATTCACAAACCAGCAACAGAACCGCACATGCACAACATTCAGTTGTACACAAATAACGCAAAAATAATGTACAAAGGCCACTAATGTAAAGCAGCTTAGGGCTCTTTCACTTGGGAGGCAATCTCTACTGCCTTCTGAGATGTGATCCCCAGTGGATCACTTTTTGGTAGATTGGTAGAGTAGTGGCTTTTAGGTGTTCAAGAAGTGATCCTTTTTTTCAATCCTAGGGGGGGTTTTGTATTGAAATACACACCACAACACAAACGGTGCATTTGGTTGCAGAGCAGTCCCATTGACTGCAGTGGTTGAGTTTGACAGGAATTGGTGTCTATCAAACTTGGCAAAGTGAGGTAAATTTGCCATGACCACGGCATGTGTACCAACCCTTCCAGGTGCCATGGTGACCTGTAATATCTTTGTGTGCTGTTCAGACTCAGCTGATATGGGGTATAAGTGTGGGTTCTTCAGTATCCACCGCTGGGAGTGCTGGAGAGGGATGGAGCCCGTCCTGTAGCTCAAGGGAGAGGAAAAAGTTGATCCCTGGTGCCGCACATCCGTGTGATCCTAAGATGGTGATAAGAGTGGGAACCTCAGCCTGGACTCTAACCAGACCATGTCCCCAACACATTTCGCTCTGCCCTCCAGAGCTTAGTCATGCTACCAAGGTAGGCTTTAGGTGGGTGGTTGGGGGCAGGTAAAAATGAAGATCAGCTACCTTGTCTTACTGCCCCCTTGCCACTATTGTGAAACAAGGTGATCATTAGACATGTGCACACTGAAATATTTTGTTTCGGAATTTCGTTTTCGTCCGAAAAATAAATTTATTTCCCGAAATTCGTTTTTATTTATTTTGGTTTTTCGTAAAAAAAAATGCATTCGTCCGAAAATCCAAATTAAGGTTGAATCTGTCATTGAAGGCTTATGGTAGCTGTCGAATGTTCTAAGAAAAAAAAAAAAAGAAGATTCAACAGAATTTTTAAAAAAATAAATAAAAAAATTGACTCTTCATGTCTCTATGTCGAATCTTCATGTCTCTCTATGTTGAATCTTCATGTCTCTCTATGTCGAATCTTCATGTCTCTCTATGTCAAATCTTCATGTCTCTCTATGTCGTATCTTCATGTCTCTCTATGTCGAATCTTCATGTCTCTCTATGTCGAATCTTCATGTCTCTCTATGTCGAATCTTCATGTCTCTCTATGTCGAATCTTCATGTCTCTCTATGTCGAATCTTTTCTCTCTATGTCGAATCTTTTCTCTCTATGTCGAATCTTTTCTCTCTATGTCGAATCTTTTCTCTCTATGTCGACTCTTTTCTCTTTATGTAGAATAATATTGGACTAATAGAGTTAAGGTTAGACACATTCCACCGCAACGAAAATGAAAATAAAGCATTTGTTTATGTCGGATCTTTCGGTTTTCGTTTTCTGTGCTTTCGTTATCGTTTGTTAAAACGATAACGAAAATACCTGAAATTCGGACGAAAACGAATGCACATGTCTAGTGGTCATCATAGCCAGATTTTTATCACTGGAGCCTTTGTCACCCAACGCAAAACCCCGTTGCTAGAAGCACCTCCTTTGCGTGGAACATTTTCTTGTTTTATTGGTCCTAACCTGGCTTAGAATATTTTGGCAGTCTTATAAGTGATGATGCTAGTATTCTTATAATGGGGAAAAAACTTGCCTCTAATGTACACACGACCGTTTTTAAAGTCATGGAAAAAAACAAAGTTTTTCTTGACACGATTCTTGTCAAGGCTGCCTTGCATACACACAATCGTGAAAAAGAATGCTCGAGCAAAGCACGGTGACGTACAACGCGTACGACGGCACTATAAAGGGGAAGTTCCATTCGAATGGCGCCACCCTTTGGGCTGATTATGCAACTTTCCCTTCTCATAACTTGCTTCTGAGCATGCGCATTTTTTTCCCCATCGTTAAATCCTACAAACGACGTTTTTCACGACGATAAAAAAAAATCTCTATAACCAATTGGCAATCCACGGATTAACAGCTTGGTCCGGGAGGAAAGTTTTAATGGATCCAAGCACTGTTCAGTCTAAAGAAAGATGGACAGAATTCTTAACCTTTCTGGACACCAGATCCAGGTCTGTATTAGGTACAGTAGTCTTATTCCTGGAAAAATGGGTAATTAGTGGTCGATGGTCCTAATAAGGATACGGCACCTCATCCCTTGATTAAATTGAAAGGAGGGATAGAGAAATGTGGGATTATTGCGGTGCCAAAAAATAGAAACCAAAACAATATAGATGCATTTAAAGAAAAAAGGATTTATTGATTACAAAAGGATAAAAAGTCGGTTCAAGCATATGAGCAGTGCAGTATAAACGTGGGAGCAAAACAACAAAGTACAGGCCATTGGTCAGGTCTTCCCGACTAGTTTCGCCAAACCTTTGGCTTCATCAGGGGATTTGTGACATGACCAGCTCAGTGAGTGGCTCTGGAGGAATGAGACAGAAATTACTTATCAATTATATTCAAGATATATTCAATAAAAACACATAATATTTCTCATAAACTTTAACATATATAGTTTGACTGGGAAATATGGCAGAGCAGTAAAAGCCAAAGTACCAAATAGGGTCCATAAAAAACCCAACCTCCCACATAAAGAACCCCACATGTCCCCATATGATTCCCACCTCTCTCCCTGTTATTGTTCCCTTCGGGGATCTATTTGGTAATCCCTTCCCCTAATTTGATATCGGACCTCTAACCTGTGGCCTTACGGGCAATCTATGGTTAACTTTACCGTTCATCGGACTTGGTACCATGCTGGCTGCGCCCTTTTGGGGCTGTTCTAACGTCCCTATTTTGCATTTCCCCACCCCCCTTTCTTGGGGTGGTTATTGTTTTCGTTCTTCCTGTGCCTTGTGTGTTTGCTGCGCGTCCGTCTGGGTATGACGTGACCACGCGGCCGCGGGGCATTATGGGGTTTGTAGGCGATTGATGCGTCGGTCCGTTCGTGGCGTGATGTCGCCATATGTCGGCGCAATTGGGGGGTTATAAGAAGCCTCTCCACTGTAGCTGAAGTGCTGTCTTGCAGGGACGCTGATGCTACAGCTAGTTTTGTTTTAAACACAGTGTCTGATGGGAAACTGAGTCAGAGGATGAGAGGGCCTCTGTGATAGGCTGAACACAGTGTCAAATGCCTATCACGGAACGGAACGCCAGGAGGAAGCCACGACTTTAAAAAAATGGACGCCTGTCAAGAATTCAGATACTTAGGCACAGTGAAACTGCAATGGGCACAGTGAGGTATGGCACAGTGAGACTGCAATGGGCACAGTGAGGTATGGCACAGTGAGACTGTAATGGGCACAGTGAGGTTGCAATGGGTACAGTGAAGTTTCAAATGGGCACAGCGAGGTGTCCAAATGGGCATTGTTGACCCTCTTTTCTGCTTACAGTAGCTGCTGTGTTCTCACCCTAGGCTTATACTGAAGTCAATAAGTTTTCCCATTTTTTTGTGGTACAATTAGGTCCTCGGCTTAAACTCGGGTCGGCTTATACTTGAATATATACGTTAATAAGAATATCAATTTATGGTCCATGTCATACCAGTGGTCCAGTCGTTGGTGGCAACTTGTCAGTAACAAGATCACCAAAAGACCATACAGTACACTCACCTGCTGCTACGGCATCACTCTCTAGTTGGCTGAACCAAAGAGTTGATGCTTTGTTTCTGCCCCTCCAGTGGCGAGTAAGATTTTGCAATACTTTGGACAGAGAGGGAGAAACGTAATAGGGGCACATAAGTGATCTTTTTGTTGCCATCAGTAATAAGTCCATTAGTGTTACATGGCCCTTATTGCCTGTACACACGATCCGAATATCGTAAGAAAATTTTCGTCCGAGGAAGAATCGTACGATAATCGGATCGTTAGTACAGAACTTTTGAGAGCCGATCATGACAGTTCATCCGATATTATTTTATCGGACATGCACGAAAATTTTCCTTGTACGATACCAGATCGTACGATTTTCGTTTAGTCAGTACAGCTGTCGTCCGAAAATACAATAAAAATACACATGACATCACTTCCGATTTTTCTTTCTGTCGTACGAGAATTTCATTTCTACTTGCGACTATTAAGCGGAAAAAGTTCTACGATCTGTCGTACGATATTCGGATCGTGTGTACGGGGCATTAGCCATAAACAGGGATGGACTGGCCATTGGGACTACAGGGAGTTTCCCGGTGGGCCGATGGCTCAGTGGGCCGGCTTCAGTGACAGCGGCACACCGCCCCCTCCGCTCCTCTGTCTCTCCCTTCCCACAGCACTCACCTCCTCTCCCTTCCCGCAGAGCTCACCTGGGGGGAACAAAGAAGCAGGGGAGGACCAGAGGAGCAGGGACAACGACAGAGGAGCATGGGGGAGGGGACAGACAGCTGACTCAACAGCTATGGCCTGGGAGTTTCCCACTTCTGCCTAATCTTGTGCGGGAGTTGTCCGACCGCCATGGGAGAGACCTGTCAAAGTTGGCCAGTCTGGATGAAGTCCAGGGCCAAATTTTTGTCCCAGTCCAGCCTTGGCCATAAACAATCCGGTTGAGTGCCAAATCTGGTGCAGCTCTGCATAGAAACCAATCAGCTTCCATTTATTTTTCGTCAAACAAGCTGAAGTTAGATGTTGATTGGCTACCATGCACAGCTGTACCAGATTTTGCACTCTCCAGTTTTAGTAAATCAACCTCAATACTCAAGCTGGCCATACACACAAAAATCGAACAGTTTTTCCAGCTGCGGATATAGTATTCTGAAATCCGGTGCCGGCGCCGCCAGCTGTCAAAATACCAAACAGTGGCTGCATCTGATTGGATGTTGGCGCTATTCAGGCGACAATTTTCTGCCCAACTCCTTTCGGTTTTCAAATTGAAGGTTGTCAGATGCTAACAGGGCCACCCACAGAGCGAATTTCACCTGAAAATCGCTCAGTGTATAGCCAGCTTTATAATACAGGGTGCCCTGGTAACCAGGGGCATTTACAGGAATAAAACTTTACAACCTGGTACAACCCCAGGGATTGTTGACAGTTAGCAATTATGCATATCAAAAATTAACAGTTCAGCACAGTTAAATGCAAAAACCTGATTCTGATTGCTTGCTATAGATAAGTACGCATCATTGTTTTTTCACTGTCTTATCACGGATCATTTCATGGCTGATATGTGAAAGGAGTTCTAAAGAAAAAATATTCTTGTTGGCTAAAGCGACCAATTAACTTTCAGTTTTGCATTCCAGTTTTAAAAATGAAACAATGGTTGTGGTTGGTTGCTATATAAAACAAAACTTTTTTTTTCCAAAGCACACTTATACACGCGATCGGATATCTGATGGAATCTAATCCGATGGATTTTTTCGTCGGATATCCGATGAAGCTGACTTTCATCAGTCTTGCCTACACACCATCAGTCAAAAATCCGACCGTGTCCAACGCGGTGAAGTAAAACACTACGACGTGCTGAGAAAAATGAAGTTCAATGCTTCCGAGCATGCGCCAACTTGATTCTGAGCATGCATGGATTTTTCTCCGATGGAGTTCCACACAGACGATCGTTTCTTTCTATCAGTTTTTTATCCATAGGAAAATTTTAACACATGTTCTATTTTTTTTCACCAATGGAAAACAAATCGAAGGGGCCCACACACGATCGGTTTGCTCATCGAGTTCCTTGTTAGGCTGTCGAGGATCTCGGCGAGTCAAATTTCTCCATTCCCGTCAAGGAAATAGAGAACATATTCTCTTTTTGGCTCGTCGAGTTTCTCGACAGTTTCCTCAACGAAAATGTACACACGACCGGTTTCCTCGGCAAAAAAAAAAAACAGCAAGTTTCTTGCTGGTTTTTGCCGAGAAACTCGTCGTGTGTACGAGGCCTGACACTAATGTACCATTAATGCTAGTTATAGGGATAAGGGTCACTGAGTAAATCCTACATTTTTAAAGATTGTAGAATTTTGCCAATACACTTAAAGGGGTTGTAAAGGTAAAAAAAAAAAATCCTAAATAGCTTCCTTTACCTTAGTGCAGTCCTCCTTCACTTACCTCATCCTTCCATTTTGCTTTTAAATGTCCTTATTTCTTCTGAGAAATTCTCACTTACTGTTCTTCTTTCTGTAACTCCACACAGTAATGCGAGGCTTTCTCCCTGGTGTGGAGAAAGCCTCTTGAGGGCGGAGGGGGCGGGCAGGAGTGTCAGGACGGCCACTAATACACAGCTCCTTTCTCTATCTGCAAAGTAGAGAGCGTCCTGACTCTCCTGCTCGCCCCCTCAAGAGGCTTTCTCCACACCAGGGAGAAAGCCTTGCATTACTGTGTGGAGTTACAGAAAGAAGAACAGTAAGTGAGAATTTCTCAGAAGAAATAAGGACATTTAAAAGCAAAATGGAAGGATGAGGTAAGTGAAGGAGGACTGCACTAAGGTAAAGGAAGCTATTTAGGGAAAAAAATTTTTACCTTTACAACCCCTTTAACAATTTTTTTAAAATGTGTTTGGCTGCGTTGCCATGTACAAGAATGCTTAAACATACAACTTAATCCAAAAAGGATAAACTGCGGGGTTTATTTACTAGAACTGGAGAGCATAAAATCTGGTGCAGCTGTGCATAGAAACCAAACAGCTTCCAGGATTTTTCATCAAAGCTTAATTGAACAAGCTAAAGTTAGAAGCTAATTGGCCACCATGCACAGCTGCACCAGATTTTCTCACCGTTTTTTATAAGTCAACCTCCGTATGTTATGTTTTAGCATCACCATCTTTTTACTAAAAAGGTAGTAGAGTCTCATGTCCTACAACCAGCAGATGTAGTGTCAGAATCAGTACAGAAATCCAGTATGCTTTCAATGAAAACAATTTAAGAAAAAAGTGTAGTTAAACGAAATGAGTTCATTAACCACTTGCTGCCGGCCGTACGACTTTGTGGTGTGGATCCCAATTGCCGGGAGGCCGTCTATATACGGCCTCCAGCCACTGGGGGGCTCGCGCGTGCCCGCTGCATCACTGAGATGCCGATGCGCGTGCCTGGCGGCCGCGATCGGCGGTTACACAGACAAGGACGTAAACACACAGATCCACGTCCTGTCAGGGAGAGAGGAGACCGATGCTGTGTCCCTTGTACATAGGGACACAGATCGGTCACCTCCCCCAGTCAGTCCCCTTCCCCCACAGTTAGAAACACTATGCAGGATACACATTTAACCCCTTCCTCGCCCCCTAGTGTTAACCCCTTCCCTGCCAGTCACATTTATACAGTAATTAGTGCATATTTATAGCACTGATCGCAGTATAAATGTGAATGGTGTCAAAAATGTGTCAAAAGTGTCCGATGTGTCCGCCATAATGTCGCAGTTCCAATAAAAATCGCAGATCGCTGCCACAAGTAAAAAAAATAATAATAAAAAATAATAATAATTCTGTCCCCTATTTTGTAGGCGCTATAACTTTTGCAAATTGGGCTATTTATTATAGCAACAAGTAAAAAATATTGATTTTTTTTTCAAAATTGTTGATCTTTTTTTGTTTATAGCGCAAAAAATAAAAACTGCAGAGGTGATCAAATACCACCAAAAGAAAGCTCTATTTGTGGGGAAAAAAGGACGTCAATTTTGTTTGGGAGTCACGTCGCACGACTGCGCAATTGTCAGTTAAAGCGACGCAGTGCCGGAAGCTGAAATTTCACCTGGGCAGGAGGGGGGGTATATGTGCCCAGTAAGCAAGTGGTTAATTGGACCACTGAAGAGCAGTGACGTTGTAGAAAGTGCAGCCACTCACAGCAACCAATCTGACTTTATGTTCATCGGTTTAGAGCAGTCAAAAAGTTTGCCGGTTAGATGCTCTAGACTGTTAAACACGATACACTACTCTTTACTCTATGAAAGTCTTTATTTGCTCTCAGCGTTGTGTTTCCAAGCGCTTCTAGAACCTTTCGAGTTTATTGGGATAAGATCTTCAGAACAGCAATACTCTTCATCCTCCCCTCATTTTCTATTGTTTTCTACTTTTTGAGTTGGTGATTTTTAATTTGATAAGCATACATTTCCCCTGACAACAAGCCTGTTATGCACTGTACAGAAATAAATTGGGGTAAATTAATTGGGATACAATTTTCAGAACAGCAATACTCTCCATCCTCCCCTCATTTCTTTTCTAATTTTCTATTGTTTTCTACTTTTTATGTTGGTGATTTTTAATTTGATTCTCATACATTTCCCCTGACAACATGCCTGTTATGCACTGTACAGAAATAAATTGGGGTAAATTATTTGGGATACAGTTTTCAGAACAGCAATACTCTTCATCCTTCCCTCATTTCTTTTCTAATTTTCTATTGTTTTCTACTTTTTGTGTTGGTGATTTTTTATTTGATCAGCTTACATTTTCCCTGACAACAATCCTGTTATGTACTCTACAGAAATAAATTGGGGTAAATTAATTGGGATACAATTTTCAGAACAGCAATACTCTCCATCCTCCCCTCGTTTCTTTTCTAATTTTCTATTGTTTTCTACTTTTTGTGTTGGTGATTTTTAATTTGATCAGCATACATTTCCCCTAACAAGCCTGTTATGTACTCTACAGAAATAAAATACATGAGAAAAAAAAACCAAACATAATGAACACCCAAAAATATATTTAAGGAGGTTACGGTTATCTTACCAGTCGCGGTCATCTCGATCTTTTCAACCTGTTTGGAGTAATATTCCTCCACGACAGGCTTTTCCTTCTTTATTTTTTCTTTTATCATGTCCACTGTGCTATTGTAAACAGACAGAACCTCTGTGGGAACTGTGATCTCCTCGCTCTCTACTTCTGGAGGTTCAGTGAGCTTCAGTTTACTAAGAATTTGCCCTCTAATGGCTTCGATCCTCCTCTTCTTCACCTGTTCCATGTCCACCGCCTTGCACGTAGACATTGACATAGCCACATGGAGAAGGTCCACTATCAAAACCAATGACCACATCCAGTGGAGCCCCATGGTCGAAATTTTTACGATACCGCAAAAAGAAGAACCGTCTTGACTTCCAGGCTTTAAGGGTTTCCTTGTTACCTGCCTTGTCCCTCCAATTTTTTCTTTTCCCCCACTTGGCCGACTTATATCAAGACTTGTTTCGAGCTAAATACTTTTAGAGCATCCAATTCCAGGTGGAACAGTCCAGTCTCAAAGCTTGATGATGTACAGCTTGGGCTAAGCATAAAAAAGAGAGGCAAAGTTGTTACTAGTGAGTGAGACTAGTAAACAGCATCCCACCTGGGAAGAACGTTAAGCTGCTTTGGTGATGTCTGACACTCCTTAAAGTGTGTGCCAATGTTCCCCTTGAAGAAGCTGTATTAGATGTGCCTTGAATGTAGTTTGCTCCCACTCTCTTCTATGTAATTTGACGGCCTTGTCTCTCAGCTTGCTAGAACATGCTTCTACCGGCCCCCTGTTTCTCTCTCTCTCTCTTCTTCCTCCTGTGTGCTGTAACAGGCTGAGTTTTTTTTTTTTAATGCTTTTTCTGTAACTTCAAGCTCCACCCAGGATATGATGGTATGATTTTAAGTTTGACACACACAGACACAGAGTAGTTTAAGGAACTGTTGCTGGGTCCTGGGGGTGGTGAGGGCGCACAGTGAAACCTGATAATGTTTTATTAGAAAACAGCCGCAGCAGAATGTACTAACACATGGAATATCTCACATGACCACTGCATGCTACGTTACACAGAAGACTATCATGTAACAATGTGGACCAGATCATGAAAGAGAGAAAAAAAATAAAATTGTCTGTGTGCCAAACTTCAAAGGAAACTTTTGTTAGACTAAATGTTTGTATGAATGGTGCTAGCATAATAAAGAGACTGCATGTTCTGTCACACACCCTGCAAATGTTATACAAATTTGGACTTTGATTTCTAAAGATTGGTTCCTCCAGCCTCTTGTACTTTATACCCCCCCCCCCCCATCACAACTATGGATCAATTGAAGAAAAAAAAAATCCATAGTGCAACTTAGATTACTGAAGCAGGAATATGAATAAAAAAGCTCTCGCGGTAGGGATGTGCATGATGGAAACTGCACCATTCTGGCTAAAATGAGAATGACGATTTTTTTGCTTAGAAGATAGATCCCGATTCTCGCAGCGTAACATAATTTTTCACATTAAAACAAATAAAAAATTGGGCTAACTTTACTGTTTCTTTTTTTCATTATTATTATTAATTGAAGTGTATTTTTCTCCAAAAAATTGCATTTGAAAGACCGCTGGGCAAATACAATTTGACATAAAATATTGCAGCAATTGCCATTTTATTCCCTAGGCCCTAGAACTAGGACTAGGGTCTCTGCTAAAATATATATAATGTTCGGGGGTTCTAAGTAATTTTCTAGCAAAAAATAGTGGCCCGGATTCAGATAGAGATACAACGGCGTATCTCCTGATACGCCGTCATATCTCTGAGTTTAGACGGTAGGATCTATGCGGCTGATTCATCGTACGCGACGAATATGCAAATGAGGAGTTCCGCCGATTCAGAAACGAACGCCCGCCCGTCGTTTTTTTTTTACGTCGCTTGCGTTCGGCTTTTTCCGGCGTATATTTACCCCTGCTATGTTAAGTATGGCCGTCGTTCCCGCGCCGAGTTTTTAATTTTTACGTCGTTTGCGTAAGTCGATTCAGAGCACGTCATTTGGAGCAATGCACGCTGGGAAAAATCGCGGACGGCGCATGCGCTGTTGGATCGGTGCGGGGACGCGCCTGATTTAAATTGTATATATATATACTCGCCAGCACACCAGGAATCATAACGTCCAAAGATTTAATGCATATCTATTATGTCAAAAAGAGCAACGTTTCGAGGCCACGCAGGACCTCTTCGTCAGGCAAAAAGACTTGGCCATTTTGCCGGAAGGTGTGCAATCGGAATATTTTTGAGAGTTGATTTAAATTGTAACCGCCCCCTAGCCGCGGAATTTGAATTCCGCCGGGGGATTTACGATACGCCGCCGCAAGTTTTGAGGTAAGTGCTTTCTGAATACAGCACTAGCCTCTAAAACTTGCGCCGGCGGATCGTAAATCAGATAGATTTACTAAAAGATTAAAGATCCGCTAATCTATCTGAATCTACCCCATTGAACTTAAAGGGGTTGTAAAGGTAAATGTTTTATCACCTCAATGCATCCTATGCATTAAGGCGAAAAAACATCCGACAGTACCGGCTCCCCCCTCTAACCACCGTTTTACTTACCTGACCCCTTGAAAGTCCCGCGCTCGTCCCCGTCATCCTCCTCAGTTCTCAGGCTGGCCGTTGATTGGCTACACTGGATGGATTGAAAGCAGCGCAGCCATTGGCTGCTGATCGGCCCGTCCACTAAGGGCACATGGGTGCCGCCCCCCCTCCCCGTCCATCGTTGCCCCCCCCATCCATGTGTCCAGCCCCTTTCAGAACATATACTGGCCCCAGATATTCCTAGACTGTGCTATTTCTCCCTTTTTTACTTATGCTATTTTTTTCCTATCTATATTTTTCCACGTTTACTTTGATGTGGATATTTTATATTTGATGGGTGAAATTTTTGGAATACATTTTCTAGCATTTTTTTACACTATGAGGAGGCGTCCTCTTTCTTTTTGTTTCTTTGCTTCTTTTATGTGGTGAGTCCACCATACACTACAGATGAAACAGCGATCCATCGCATCACGACAAGGGATTTGAGTCAAATCGGATCTGGCGTTCGTGGAGAATCGTACCCCAGTGTCATCAGGAGGATCTGTACCCCAGAGGATTGGGTTGACCATACGCATTAGACCCACCGCCATATGGTGTTTCGGGTCCACCTTAGCTGGTAAGGGTATTTCACCTTTTGCTTTATTTGGATGTGAGTTGCACCTCTGAGGGTGATTCCACATATGGTGACACCGGAAGGAATCAGACTCCATCTCCTGTGCAGATTCTGACGTTTTCACTGTAGTTGGATGGACATTACCATTTTATATTTTGTATTATATGGGACTTTGGTATATGATCACTAGCACTAGTTATCTTAGTGGATACCACATTTTCTCATAGTTACACGTTGTGTATGTTAGTGATTTGGCATCACTTATTTTCACATATTAGCACTCCCATACATAGAGAGTGCTTCATATTGTTAGGTAAAAGGCGCTGCACTTTATTTTCACAATGATGATCGGTACCCTAATTATCTGTACAGGTCTCGCCTGTGAGGAAATGCTGCTGATTGGCCCGTCCATTAAGGGCACATGTGTGGCGCCCCCCCCCTCCCCGTCCATCGGTGCCCCCCCCATCCATGCGTCCAGCCCCTTTCAGGACACCGGTACATGGATTTCAATGCCGGGAGGCTCTAATAGGCTTTAATATAGGGTGGGCTTGGGTTGCAGAGAGTGCGCTCCGATCCCACCCAGGTGTGTTACAACGGCGAATGAATATTCGCCGATGTAACACTGATCCTCTTTCCGGCCAATCAGGAAGTAGGTTTTGACACTGGTCACCCGATTGGCTGAAAGGACAAGCAATCCTATTGGACACCTAGGAGGAGGAGGGGAGGAGTTGGATACCGCCATGGAAGAGAGGACTCAGAGCTGCTGAACCACGCTGCCTGCCACCCGCCGCCACCAATGGGGTAAGTGCTGAACCGATCGGCAAACAGCAAGGGGGGTGGGTGTTTGTTTGCCCCCCCCCAAAAAAAACACACCAGCCCCCACTGTATTTAACCACTTGCCGTCCGCCAATGACAGATTGACGGCGGCAAAGTGGTTGTAGAATCCTGACTGGACGTCATATGACGTCGTCAGGATTCTGAGCCGCTGCGCGCCCCCGGGGGCGCGCATCGCGGCGATCGTTGTTGCAGGGTGTCAGTCTGACACCCGGCAACACCGATCAAGGTAAAGAGTCTCTCACGGAGACTCTTTACCACGTGATCAGCCGTGTCCAATCACGGCTGATCACGATGTCAATAGGAAAAGCCGGTAATCGGCTTTTCCTCACTCGCGTCTGTCAGACGCGAGTAGAGGAGAGCCGATCGGCTGCTCCTGTGACAGGGGGGGGGGTTTGTGCTGATCGATCATCAGCACAGCCCCCCCGAGGATGCCCACTGGACCACCAGGGATGCCCACTGGACCACCAGGGATGGCCATACAGACCACCTGCAATTTAAAAAAAATAAATAAAGGATGCCACCCTAGACCACCAGGGATGAGGAGGACACAGAAAATGGATGCCAATCAGTGCTGCAATGAATGCCAATCAGTGCCCACAATGGGAATCACTGATTGGCAGGCATTGTTTGGCACTGATTGGCATCCATTAGTACAACACATACAATAGTGCCCATCTATGCCCATCCGTGCCACCTATCAGTGCCCATCCATGCCGCCTATCAGTGCCCATCCATGCCGCCTATCCGTGCCTGTCCGTGCCGCCTATCCGTGCCCGTCCGTGCTGCCTATCCGTGCCCAGCCGTGCCGCCTATCTGTGCCCATCTGTGCCACCTATCCGTGCCCATGTGTGCCGCCTATCCTAGCCCATCCATGCCGCCTATCCGTGCCGCCTATCAGTGCCGCCTATCAGTGCCCATCCGTGCCGCCCATCAGTGCCGCATATTAGTGCCCATCAATGCCACCACATCAGTGCCACCTCATCGGTGCCCATCAGTGCCGCCTTATCAGTGCCCGTCAGTGTAGTACCATCAGTGCCTATCAGTGAAGGAGAAAACATACTTATTTACAATGTTTTATAACAGAAACAAAAAAAAACTATTTTTTTCGAAATTTTCGGTAATTTTTTTTTTTTTTTTTGCAGAAAATAAATATCCCAGAGGTGATCAAATACCACCAAAAGAAAGCTCTATTTGTGGGTACAAAATGATAAAAATTTTGTTTGGGTATAGTGTAGCACGACCGCGCAATTGTCATTCAAAGTGCAACAGCACTGAAAGCTAAAAATTGGTCTGGGCAGGAAGGTGTATAAGTGCCCTGTATGGAAGTGGTTAAGGCAGACTCACTGTGAAAGTGCTAGTTGCCTAACTGTAATGCTGATCCGGTGGCTTCAGTACTTTCGATGAGAAGTCATCCATGCTCCTGGTCAGTGGCTCAGGTTGTACAGAAGTCCCTGGATCACAACATGCTGGAATCTACTGTTTTCAAATAGAGAGGTCGGCAATTGCATCCTCTAAATTTATTTCAGCATGTTTTCTTTAACTGCTGAGGGGGTCATATCTTTATTCAGAGATTCATATCTTGCAGGCTTGCAGCTGGCATCCCTGATCACCACATCTCTATAGCTGTCGGCACCCAGGCTAGTCTTCCCGGGTTCCAAACAGTAGTCTTCTGCACCAGAGATTGGCATTTCAGTGCAGGCTTTGTGAAGATGTGGTGCAGCAGCTAAAGGCCGACAGAGACAGAATTAGGTCAGTAGTAGGATATAGAGAGTTATGTTACCTGGGATTAGAATAGGGTTTAGGCTAGAATCAGGGACTAAGAAAAGCTGTCACCTTGTCAGTTTTGGGCAAAGTGATAAGCTCTCTTTAAAATCTCTTTCACACAGGCAGCCAAAAAACAGTAAAAATAGGTGGTTGGGCCACAGTTTTACTGCCCAGCTATAAACTAACATAAATCCCGTATATTGCATTGTGGCAAATTTTACCTGGCTTGTCAAGTTGACAGGTGGCACTACCTGTCAAATTTTGCCTGGGCTACGCCACAACCGCAAGGCAATGCAGTGTGTTTGTTCTATTCAGAATCTAAACAGTTCTGATATGGATCCTAGCTAGGGATGAGCTTCGTGTTTGAGTCGAACCCATGTTCGACTCGAACATCGTATGTTTGACCGTTCGTCAAAATACGAATGTTACGGGCCGTTCGCGCCAAATTCGAGTGGCGCGTCACGGCCCATAATTCACTGCGGAATCGCAGTGCATTGCTGGCTGATGATTGGCCAAGCATGCACTATAACCCGCATGCTTGGCCAATCACAGCGCACAAAAAAACGGAGAGCCATAATTGGCCAAAGCCAGGGTGGCTTTGGCCAATTATGGCTCAGGGGGTTTAGTACACGCCCCACAATATAAAAGGCCGCCTGCAGGTCGGCCTTGTGCAGTGTGTTGCGGCGGTGGTTAGAGAGAGATTGAGAGAGAGAGAGAGTGTCATTTTTTCTAGGTAGATAGAGCAGGCAGGTTAGTCAGTTAAAGTTACAGTGTGTAGAGGATATATATGCATCCCAGGTGTTGTACATATATTTATACACTGTCTAGTTTAGCTAGATCAGCTATTCCTAATTTACTGGCAGGCAGATGATTGTGCTAGCTGCAGTATTCTCACATGGTGTATTGCCTGTGTCCTCTGCAGTTTGCACCTAAAGCTACTTGGTGTGTACTGCCTGTGTCCTCTGTAGTTTGCACCTAAAGCTACTTGGTGTGTACTGCCCGTGTCCTCTGCAGTTTGCACCTAAAGCTACGTAGTGTGTACTGCCCGTGTCCTCTGCAGTTTGCACCTAAAGCTACTTGGTGTGTACTGCCCGTGTCCTCTGTAGTTTGCACCTAAAGCTACTTGGTGTGTATTGCCCGTGTCCTCTGCAGTTTGCACCTAAAGCTACGTAGTGTGTACTGCCCGTGTCCTCTGCAGTGTGCACCATAAAGCTACGTGGTGTGTGTACTGTCTTTGTCCTCTGCAGTTTGCACCTAAAGCTACTTGGTGTGTACTGCCCGTGTCCTCTGCAGTATGCACCTAAAGCTACGTAGTGTGTGTACTGTCTTTGTCCTCTGCAGTTTGCACCTAAAGCTACTTGGTGTGTACTGCCCGTGTCCTCTGTAGTTTGCACCTAAAGCTACTTGGTGTGTACTGCCCGTGTCCTCTGCAGTTTGCACCTAAAGCTAAGTAGTGTGTGTACTGCCTTTGTCCTCTGCAGTTTGCACCTAAAGCTACATAGTGTGTGTACTGCCCATGTCCTCTGCAGTTTGCACCTAAAGCTACGTAGTGTGTACTGCCCGTGACCTCTGCAGTGTGCACCATAAAGCTACGTGGTGTGTACTGCCTTTGTCCTCTGCAGTTTACCCCTAAAGCTACTTGGTGTGTACTGCCCGTGTCCTCTGCAGTTTGCACCTAAAGCTACTTGGTGTGTACTGCCCGTGTCCTCTGCAGTTTGCACCTAAAACTACGTAGTGTGTACTGCCCGTGTGCTCTGCAGTGTGCACCATAAAGCTATGTGGTGTGTACTGCCTTTGTCCTCTGCAGTTTGCACTTAAAGCTACTTGGTGTGTACTGCCCGTGTCCTCTGTAGTTTGCAGCTAAAGCTACTTGGTGTGTACTGCCCGTGTCCTCTGCAGTTTGCATCTAAAGCTACGTAGTGTGTATACTGCCTTTGTCCTCTGCAGTTTGCACCTAAAGCTACTTGGTGTGTACTCCCCGTGTCCTCTGCAGTTTGCATCTAAAGCTACTTGGTGTGTACTGCCTGTGTCCTCTGCAGTTTGCACCTAAAGCTACGAGGTGTGTGTACTGCCTTTGTCCTCTGCAGGCCATTAGTATGTCTGGAAGGACAACAAGGAGAGGCAGAGAGTCACAAGGGCAAGCAGGCTCTGCTTCTAGAGACAACAGCGCTGGTCGTGGACATGGTGCATCCTCATCAGCACGTGGCCGTTGGACACGCTCGTCCTTGTTTTCGGCAGCTGGCCGTGTTGAGCCGCAACATGCCGAAGACTTGGTAGAGTGGATGACCAAGCCGTCCTCATCCTCATCCTCTCTCACCAAGACTCAGGGTACTTTGTCTGGCAAAGCAGCTGCCAAGGCGTCCTCTTCCCTCTGCTCAATGGCATCAGTCACTTCTTCCCTAGCCCCACCATGTCCTCCCGAGGAGTCCCCCGCATTTTGAAGGCTCTGATGATGGTACACAGCTAGAGGAAGGCAGTAACGTGAGCCCACAGAGAGGAGGTGCCCAAGAAGGACAGCAATCTGGCAGTCATGTTCCCCCAGCTGCAGCATACTGCCATGTTTTCTACAGTGATGAGGAGGGAGGGGATGATGAGGTCACTGACTCTACGTGGGTGCCTGATAGGAGAGAGGAGGAGGAGGAGGCACAGGCACATCTCTAATGAGGCAGGATGCCCTCCAGGGGCCAGCTTAAGGGCAGCACACCGACTGCATCACAACGCAGAGCTACGCATGTGCAGGGTGCTGCTGTGTCTCAGCATTAGTTCTTTTGTGTGGGCCTTTTTTGAGACAAGTGCATCAGATCGCACCGCTGCTATTTGCAACATATGTCTCAAGCGTATCTCGCGTGGCCAAAACATCACACGCTTGGGCACCACATGCTTGACCAGACATATGTCGACCTGCCATGCAGTTCATTGGCAAGCGTACCTCAAAGACCAATACCAAAGAACAAAGCGGACCTCCCCTTGCCCCTCATCAGCTGGGATCTCCAACCCCACTATACCCTCAGTCCTCTCTGAAGCCTGCACTGATAGGACTGAAGGTGTAGAATTAGGTGTGTCACAGCCTAGTACATGCGGGCAATCTACTGTCGGTACACCGATGGCAGATTGTATCAGGCAAATTTCCCTGCCCCAGCTGCTGCAGCGCCGAAAGAAGTTCTCTCCCAGCCATCCACATGCCCAGCGGTTGAATGCTAGCTTAGCTAAATCGCTAGCACTTCAACTGCTGCCTTTTCAGTTGGTAGATTCTGCCCCCTTCCGTGAGTTTGTGGAATGTTCGGTACCTCAGTGGCAAGTTCCCAAACGCCACTTTTTCTCACGGAAGGTGATTTCGGCTCTCTACCACCATGTGGAAGGCAATGTCCATGCCTCGCTGGACCACCCTGGTCAGTGGTAAGGTGCATATTACCGCTGACTCATGGTCCAGCAGGCATGGACCGGGACGTTACCTATCTTTCACGGCGCATTGGGTGACTCTGCTGGCAGCTGGGAAGGACGCAGGACAAGGTATAGAAGTGTTGGAGGTTCCTCCGCCACCACGCCTCCAAAATGCTACTACTGGTTGTGACACACCTCTCTCCTCCACCCCCTCCTCTTCTTCTTCCTCTGTGGTCTCTTCCTGTGCTGATGTGTCCTCAGAACCAGCGGTGCTCCGTAGGCATTCAAGGGGCTACGCAGGTACGCAGGCAAAGAGATGCCATGCGGTGCTTGAGCTGGTGTGCTTGGGAGACAGGAGCCACACTGAGCCAGAGGTTCTGTCAGCTCTGCAGGGGCAGGCTCCGAGGTGGTTGACGCCATGCCAGCTTAAGCCAGGAATGGTGGTTTGCGACAATGGCACCAATCTCCTCTCCGCCCTGCGACAGGGACAACTGACCCATGTGCCCTGTTTTGCTCATGTCCTTAATTTGGTGGTGCAGCGGTTCTTGGGCAGGTACCCGGGCTTACAGGATGTCCTGAAGCAGGCCAGGAAAGTCTGTGTGCATTTCCGATGGTCATATAATGCCAGTGCTCAGCTGGCAGACCTCCAAAGGGAATACAACCTGCCCAAGGACCGCCTAATCTGTGACATGCCCACCAGATGGAACTCTACGTTGGCCATGCTGCAGTGGCTGCACACGCAGCAGAGGGCCATCAATGAGTATCTGTGCCAATATGGCAGCAGAACTGAGTCAGGGGAGCTTGGTTTTTTTCCCCACGCCAGTGGGCCATGATCAGGGATTCATGCACTGTCCTGTCACCATTGGAGGAGGCCACGAGGATGGTGAGCAGTGACAGTGCATGCATCAGTGAGACTGTCCCTCTTATTCACATGTTGGAGCGCACGCTGCATGGAATAATGGATAGGGCCCTTGAGGCAGAACAGAGGGAGGAAGAGGAGGACTTCCTTACCTCTCAAGGCCCCCTTTATCCAGACAGTGTTCCTGCTTGCCCGCCTATCACACAGGAAGAGGACGAGGAGTAGGAGGAGGATTGTGTCAGCATGGAGGTGGAGCCTAGCACTCAGCATCAGCAGCAGTCTTCAAGGGATCAATTACAGTCCCAAGGAACCCATGGACTTGTACGTGGCTGTAATGAGCTGGCTGCGGATCCTGTCATCCTCAGTGACCCAGAGGACTCCGCACCGAATGCCTCAGCAAACCTACGTTGTATGGCGTCCCTGATTCTGCAAAGCCTGCGGAAGGATCCTCGTATTCGTGATATCATGGAGAGGGATCATTACTTGCTGGCAACTCTCCTTGATCCACGTTACAAGAATAAGGTTGCGGACCTTATCTTGCCGGCGCAGAGGGAGCAGAAGATGAAACATCTTCGGGAGGCCTTGCAGAAAGGTCTGTGCAATGCGTTCCCAGAGACTGGGGGGTTACAAAATCCAGGTCCTGGACAACATGTTGCTGAGGCTTCGGTCAGTCATAGAAGGAACGGTGGAGAAGGTGGCCGTCTGACCGATGCATTCAGACAATTTTTTAGTCCGCAGCCCCAAGGTATGACCGGTTCCAGCAACCATCACCAGCGTCTGTTTTACAGGGTTCGGGAATACCTAGGGGCAAGATCAGACTTGGACACCTTTCCCACCGAAAATCCTCTGACTTACTAAGTCTTGAGGATGGATCACTGGCCAGAGCTTGCACAGTACGCAATTGAGCTACTGGCTTGTCCTGCATACAGCGTTCTTTCAGAACGCACTTTCAGTGCTGCTGGATGCTTTGTTACCGATCATAGGGTGCGCCTCTCCACCGACTCCGTCGATCAACTGACCTGCATAAAAATGAATCAGGCTTGGGTACCAAGCACCTGATGCTGATGTAACTGAGTAATTTTTTTTTAAATGTTAGATCCCTTCAAGACTGCCTATGCTGATGCTGAGTGACTATCCTGTTATGCTTGCTGAGTGACTATCCTTTTCCTCCTCAATGATCATGCTGATAGCTTGTAAGGACATTTTTGGTTCTGGGCACCGCCACCAGTGGCTAAGGTCCAATTTTTCTGCCCTTGTTTAACAGGGGCGTGTAATTACAATTTTTGATGCAATACTTTGCAGCGGGCTCATTCCTGCGCTCCAACTAGAGTATCTGTGAGGGGTTGCAGTGTTGTGGCACCAGCACCAGTGCCTAAGGCCCAATTGTTCTGCCCCTGTTCAACAGGGGCATGTAATTACAATTTTTGATGCAATACTTTGCAGCAGGCTCATTCCTGCGCTCAGGGCAGGACTTAGGGTGGTGGGGGCCCCTGGGCTTGAGTGTTGAAGGGGCACCCTGGAGCCCTGGAGCCGAGGGGGGGATCATAGTTGTTGAGCGGGGGGGTGAGCATTAAAGTTGTTGAGCGGGAGGGGGTGCCTCTCATCTGTGCACGGAATGTGTTGGCTCTCTTCCCTTCAGCAGACATCCACACACCGCTCCGGAGGGGTTTTGCAGTTGTTGAGCGGGGGGAGCGCCTCTCACCTGTGCCGACAGCCAGGACCACAGACTGTCATTAGCCTGGCTGTTGGCTTTCTTCCCTTCAGCAGCCACAGTCCTCCACACATCGCTCCGGTTCCTCCTGCTTCCGTGCTGCCTCCTCTTGCAGTGCGGGAAAATTAACCCTTTCGCGGGACTGCGGGAAGAAGCTGTCTGTGCGGGAAAGTCCCGCAGAATCCATGCGTGTTGGGAGGAATGCGCAGGGCCACCATCAGGAATTTTGGGACCCCTTACACAGCTTAAGGCATGGGTCCCCTGGAGCAGAGAACCGGGGGGGGGGGGGTGCTGCCGCCTGAAATTGAGAAGCGGGGGGCTGCCGCAAATTAAATAAAGAAATAGAGGGAAAAAAATATATATATATATATATATATATATATACAAAAAGGGGGGTAGCCATCCGGGGCCCTGGGGACCCCTGGGCCCTTTAATAAAAAGAAAAAAAGGAACCTCTGGGCCCTTTAATAAAAATAAATATAAATAAACATTTATTAAAAAATACATAAAAAAAGGGAGGTTGCCATCCGGGGCCCTGGGGACCTCTGGGCCCCTGGGGACCTCTGGGCCTTTTAATAAAAAAAATATATATAAGCAAAAATAAAAAAATAAACATTTATAAAAATAAAATAAAAAAAGGGGGGGTTGCCACATGGGGCCCTGGGGACATCTGAGCCCTTTAATAATAAAAAAAATATATATAAAAAAAAATGTATTTTTTTTATAAAAATAATTAAAAAAGAGGGGGTTGCCACATGGGGCCCTGGGGACCTCTGAGCCCTTTAATAAAAAAAATATATAAAAAAAAATGTCAAGTCAAGCCCAATGGTGATGCGCACTGGGATACCCCCACGGACGGCGCATGCGCCGTTAAAAAAAAACGTTGTTTACGTCGGGTCACAACGTATTTACATAAAACACGCCCCCATCACATCCATTTGATTTCCGCGCCCTTACGCCACCAAAGATACACTATGCCGCCGTAACTTACGGCGCGAATTCTTTGAGGATTAAAAAAAAAAGTTACGGCGACGTAGTGTATCTTAGATACGCTACGCCCGGCGGAGAGAAGCGCCGATCTACGTGGATCTGCCCCTATTTGTGTATCCCAGAGAGCAGCCGGCTTCACTGCCTATTTCCCTTACTTAGGATGGCGGCACCGGGAGCTGCTAGGATCAAGGGATCGGCCTTGGGGGGGGGCTGATATCGCGGGCGAGTAGGATAGGTAAGTGTCCTTATTAAAAGTCAGCAGCTACAGTGTTTGTAGCTGCTGACTTTTTTTTTAAAAAAATCGCGGGTGGAACCCCCATTTAAAAACTGTTTATAAGCAAATTTTAACTCTCCTGTGCTGTTCATGTTACATACCAAAAACCCAGCGTGTCGCCTCCATTCTATGACAGCCTTCTGATCACAGGAGCCACAGAGGTCGCTCAAGTATTATGCTCCATTCCACCCACAGTTTTACCATTAGAAGAATAATCTTTTTGGATAGAGGAAAAATTCTCACCAAATATTTTCTTCACCACAAAGCTTCATGTTACAGAATGATGGAAAACAGCACATCTGACCTTATCCTGGGGTCACTGATAAACATAATGAATTATACGGAGAATAACAAGCAAGTTGTTTTAGAGACTGTTTTACAGAGAACACTGAACCACTGACATCAGTGCATACCCAGAGGAAATTATAATCTAATGTTCTTAAAGGGTCAGTCCACCCAAAAGTGATATTTTGTGGCATGGTAGACTCAGTCAGCCTCTGGTTTCATACATACACTCCCTGGCCACTTGCTAGTACCGAGTTGGACCCACTTTTGCCTTCAGAACTTTCCTAATTCTTCATGGCATAGCTTCAGCAAGGTGTTGGAAACATTCCTCCGAGATTTCGGTCCAAATTGTCATGATAGCATCACGCAGTTGCTGCAGATTTGTCGGTGCACATCCATGATGCAAATCTCCCATTCCACCACATTTTGGGATTGAGATCTGGTGACTGTGGAGGCCATTGGAGTACAGTGAACTCATTGTCATGTTCAAGAAACCAGTGGTGAGATGACTTGAGATTTGTGACATGATGCATTAGAACGCAACATTCCTACTTAGGCCGTACCAGACTTGACTGAATGAATGAATAACTTGAATAGCGCTACAAACGCAAACTAAATCGCCTCAAGGTGCTTTTGCAGCCAGTGATTACCTGTGTCTTCAGAAGAGATGGGTCTGATGGCGCATACACACGGTCGTTTTTCGGCATGAAAAAAAACCCGACGTTTTTAAAAACGTAATTTAAAATGATTGTGTGTGGGCTTCACATCGTTTTTCAGCTTCTGAAAAACGACCCAAAAAAAAATTCGAACATGCTGCATTTTTTCACGTCGTTTTTTAAAATGTCGTTTTTCGTGTTGTTAAAAATGATCGTGTGTGGGCAAAAACGAAGTTTTAAACCCGCGCATGCCTAGAAGCAAGTTAGGAGACGGGAGCACTACTAAAACTACCATTCATAATGGAGTAAGCACATTCATCACGCTGTAACAGACAAAAAAGCGCAAATCGTCTTTTACTAACAAGGAATCAGCTAAAAGCAGCCCAAAGGCAAATAGAACTTCCCCTTTAGAGTGCCGTCGTACGTGGTGTACGTCACCGCGCTTTGTTCGTCATTTTTCAAAAAGATGGTGTGTGGGCAAAAGTTGGAGTTGGAAAGTTGGAAAAACATAGTTTTTTGGAGATGCTGAAAACAGTTTTTTTTTCATGCCGAAAAACGACCGTGTGTACGCGGCATTAAGCTTCTTCCTGAAGGCCAGATGGTTTTCTTCCAAGCGGATGTCTGCGGGTAGAGCGTTTCATAGCCGGGGTCCTTGGACTGCGAATCTTCGTTCACCTTTTGATTCTCACCCTAGTACGCCCTGGGGCTCTGGTCCACAGGTTTGTGCATAGCAGACAGGCACCCAAGCATCGGTTACCTAGCCAGTCACATCCTGGCTCACCTTGGTTGCCATGCATTCTTTTGAGTTTTCGAAATTTCCACTCAACAGCGCTCAGCGCTTCAGAACGCAAAATGGCTTCTTCACTGCGCCTGTCATTTCTTTTGCTATCTTTCTCGTTCCTTCTTACCTATTCTTGTGAATGCAACTCTTCTTTTCCGTTCTTAGCTTTACCCTGGCCAATATTTGGAACACTCATTTTGGACTGGAGCGGCTTCAGCCTCGTCTCAGCACGGGGTGCCAGACCATGTCATTAAGAGGTTGAGCAGGAGGAAATTCACTTGCTTTGCCCGGTACATTCTGAACCCACAGGTAGAAATGTTGCAAGCCTTCATCAAGCTTTCTCAATAAATGTCAGTGGTCAAATAAACAATTACTTCCCTATCTGAGTATTTTTGCCCCCTTTTCTTGGCATACCGACCAGCCAACCAGGGCACACCTCAGGTCTATGTTGTGTTGTAAGTCTTGTGGCGTCTTTATGTGTTTCCATCTGTCTCGGTCGAAGGACTTCAACCATCAATAGGAAGACCAGTATGGTGGCCTGAATTTATGGGAGGAGTCTGTTTTTTTTTTAAGCACCACTCACCTGTAGTCATTGTCGGTTCCAGTGCGTGATACCCTGCCACCCGTTCCCCTTTTCAGGGCACCTCCTTGCGTATTCCTCTTCTACAATCATATATTACCGTATTTATCGGCGTATACCGCGCACTATTTTGCCCTGAAAATCAGGGCAAAATCGTGGGTGCGCGATATACGCTGATACCCGCTTTCCCGCCACGAGTTTGAATACTGCGCCTGCATATAGCGAGCGCAGTACACTCGTGAATCTTTGGGCAGTCTCGGCGCCTCTCGTACTGACGTCCTGAGCGTACAGGACGTCAGTGCGAGAGGCGCCCGAGCCTGCCCGAAGATTCACGAGTGTACTGCGCTCGCTATATGCGGGCGCAGTATTCAAAGTCGTGGCGGGAAACGAGCGGGAGGACGCCGCAGAAGGACGCCGGACCCGCCGAAGATGGACACCGGACCCGCCGAAGATGGACACCGGACCCGCCGAAGATGGACGCCCGACCCGCCGAAGATGGACGCCCGACCCGCCGAAGATGGACGCCCGACCCGCCGAAGACGGACGCCGGACCCGCCGAAGAGGACACCCGAAGCCGCAGAAGGACGCCGGACCCGACGAGGCCGTAGATGGACGCCGCGCAAGACACCAAAACTGTAAGTACAAAAAAACAAAAAATCTTTTTTTCCCACAGGATTGGGGGCCACTTTGGGGGTGCGCGGTATACGCCAGAGCGCGTTATACCGCGATAAATACGGTACTTATCTTGGGTATGCCCCCTTTCTTTGCATACAGACCAGCCAACCAACCAGGGCACACCTCAGGTCTATGTTGTGTTGTAAGTCTTGTGGCGTCTTGTTTGCGGTTCCATATCTGTCTCGGTCGAAGGACTTCGACCATAAATAAATAAATATATATAAAAAAATATATATATATTTATATCAAACACAACACACCAGCCTGAACTGTTGATACAAGGCAGGATGGATCCATGCTTTCTTGTTGTTTATGCCAAATTCTGACCCTACTATCTGAATGTCGCAGCTGAAATCAAGACCAGGCAACGGTTTTCCAATTATCTATTGTCCAATTTTGGTGAGCCTGTGTGAATTGTAGCCTCAGTTTCCTGTTCTTAACTGACAAGAGTGGTCTTCTGCTGCTGTAGCCCAGTCTGCTAATTCTGCTCTGACCTCTGGCAACAAGGCATTTTCGTCCACACATCTGCCACTTACTGAATATATCTTCTTTTTCGGATCATTCTCTGTAAACCCGAGAGATGGTTGTGTGTGAAAATCCCAGTACATCAGCAGTTTTTGAAATACTTAGACCATTTGGCATCAACAACCATGCCACGTTCAAAGTCACGTAAATCTCCTTTCTTCCCCATTCTGAGGCTTGCTTTGAACATCAGCAAGTTGCCTTCACCACATCTAGATGCCTAAATGCATTGGGTTGCTGCCATGTGATTGGCCGATTAGCAATTTGTGTTACCAAGTGTAACGGTCACCACCGTTTACGACCTTCCATCCCTGTCACGACAGCTTATCTGACACACAGACAAACCAGCAGGCCTCCCATTTCCCAGAATAACGAGACTTGCTCCGTGTTCTCTGGTTTCAAATGAAGACAATTTTAATGGTTTCTTCTCAGTCTTATATACAGTACAACCATGTGACAGTATTCAAAGGGACAATGAGATCTCCACCCCCCTAATTACACACTAAGGCTAATTACTTAAACATTCTAGACAGGTCGGCACCGGCCTATAATTATCATGTCTAATCACTGCACATTCCTTAATTAACAGCATAACAAACAAACCACCTTCACACACTGAGTTTCCTAGGCAGACGTTTTGTCTCCGCATACAGCTTGATACCTATTCACACCTCTGAGCATCAATAGGCTGTAGACAGTGGCCCGGATTCAGGTACGACTTGCGCATTATTTGCGGAGGTACAGGGCAACGATTTTGCCCTACGCCCCCGCAAATAATTTGCGCTGCCCTCGATTCACGGAGCAGTAGCTCCGTAAATTGCGAGGGCGCGCCGGCAAAATTGCCCGGCATAAGCGCGCGCAATGTAAATGTTCCCGCCGGGGGCGGGAATCATTTAAATTAGGCGCGCTCCCGCGCCGAGCGTACAGCGCATGCTCCGTCGGGAAACTTTCCCGACGTGCATTGCGGCAAATGATGTCGCAAGGACGTCATTTGCTTCAAAGTGAACGTGAATGGCGTCCAGCGCCATTCACAATTCACTTACACAAACAACGTAAAATTCGAACCTTGCGACGCGGGAACGCCGGGTATCCTATAGCATTGGCTGCGCCTGCTATTAGGATGTGTAACCTTACGCGAAACCCGACGTACGCAAACTACGTAATTTGCGTACGCAGGGCTCGCGCAACGTTGTGAATCGGTGTTAGTATGCAATTTGCATACTATACACAGATCACAATGGGAGCGCCCAATAGCGGTCATCGCTAGAATGCAGCCTAAAATCTGCGTGGCATAAGAGCCTTATGCCACGCAGATTTTAGGCTGCAGTCGGCGTAACGAGTTCTCTGAATCAGGAGAACTCGTTACGCCGGCGCAAGTCAGCAATTGCGCTGCGTAACTATGGTTACGCAGGCGCAATTGCTACCTGAATCTGGGCCAGTGTTATCACACAATTAAAGGCCTTTCAAAAGCCAGCCTTATTTAACATATTAACAGTCTTCACAGAGAGATGAGTCACTATTGACTGGTTGGGGTCACAATTAACCAACATCTTGCAGTGTCTCAAAATCCTGCAATACGAACTATCAGTGATGTCCCATCTCATGTAATACATGAATTATGATTCACTTGCCACCCCATGCCCAGAGGGCACAGAGTGGACTCAGACCCAAGAGTTATCAGTGACGCTGACACAGGAGTATCCTCCATCCTCACAAAGTCTCTGGGTGTCACGGGTCATTCCGTTACACCAAGCAATTGAACAGGTGTACCGAATAAAGTGGCCGATGAGTGTATGAGACCTCCCGGCCATGATTCCCCACTCTGATAATGTCCACCTTGGAGTTGTGGGTGTTCCTCACAGCTTTTGTGCATTCCAGATCCTCCTGTTGCTTTCTCCATAATAAAAAATCCAACAAATAATTCCTCATAAGGGCCACAGCACGTGTACAAATGCAACTTCATATTTAATCACTTACTGTCTGGCTGTTGTACATAAATGACCAGACGGCTCACTCCTGTGAGTGAGCTCATGCCCGTGCACATGCTGTTCCATCAGAGCGTTGTTTCTTGTCCATGACTCTCGCATGCATGCATACATCCCAACATTTTGATATGGGAAGGAGGGACACCTACTAGCAAACGTATGTAGGCATAGGACACGCCCCCTGCCACACCATCTTAAAGGAGAATTAACCCAAAAAAAGGTTAATTAAATCCATAAGGGCTTTTTTTTTTTAACAGTACTATTCCTTTATATTGGCTTTTAAAATTTACAAATGCAGCAATTTAGAAATTGGATAAAAGGTTGAGCACTGGAAAACACTTTTTGAAAGATTAAAAGTGCATTTTATATACAACTATATGGATCAAACCAAAATGAGGGACAAATGAGGGGGAAAGAGGGACAGAGGGACATTGCTCCAAATCAGGGACAGTTGGGAGTGACATCATCGCGTCTCGGCCATTCTAGCTGCCAGAGCCCGTGAAACCGGAAAAGAAGACCAGGTGAAGATGTAAGCCCTATCAGAGGTGACAACACACTGCTGGAGGGCTTTGTTCTAAAGTAAGTATTTCATAATGTGCTAGTATGCGATGCACACTAGCACATTATGCCATTGCCTTACAGGGGATTTTTGTTTGTTTTTAAATGCCATGGTTTGTTACCACTTTAACTACACATAGGAACATTTCCAATTTTTCCACTGTGTGATCTTATCGGCATGTTCCAAGTTCCTCTTCACAATTTCTAAAGCTTATGTAAGCCCACGGCCAAAAATATTTTTATTCATTTTTTATAGTTTCTGTAATTCTCTTAAAAGAAGCCGAGCATGCTTGTAAATGGCTGGCAGCTTTAATAAGGTGAATTTTCCTTATGATTCTGTGCATAAGAACATAGTGGAAGACAACGCTGCCTTTCAGTAGAATGTACTCAAGCAAGTGCTAGATGACAGAGTGCCGCTAGCGCTTCTGGGGAACTGGCGACACTGTTCTTTCTATTCATCACCCTCCCAGGTGGTGGAGCCTGACTAGGGGGAGCAACACAAATGAATGGAGACGGCAGTGTTAGCACACATAGGTGCCATAGTGCATGCACTTTTCAATTATATTTTTATTTTTGTAAAAGAGATTGTTTGATGAAAATAATCTTATCAATTCTTTTAATTAAAGAAACCTTGCTTCTCTGTATAGTTTGTAATTACATATGTACAAAAGGTCATCTATTTTTGTTGGTTACCGTATATACTCGAGTATAAGCCGAGTTTTTCAGCACTGGCCCAGATTCAAGAAGCAATTGCGTCTGCGTAACCATAGTTACGCAGCGCAATTGCTTACCGACTTACCGGCGTAACGACTTCTCCTGATTCAGAGAGCTTGTTACGCCGACTGCAGCCTAAGATATGCGTGGCATAAGGCTCTTATGCCCTCATATCTTAGGCTGCATTCTTACGCAGGCCGCTAGGTGGCGTAAGAATGCATACTAACGCCAATTCACAACGTTACGCGAGCCCTGCGTACGCAGTTTACGTTGTTTGCATACGGCAGTTTTTGCGTAAGGCTGCCCATGCTATTAGCTGGGGCAGCCAATGCTACGTATACCCGTCGTTCCCGCGTCGCAAAATTTGAAATTTACGTAGTTTGCGTAAGTGAATCGTGAATGGCGCTGGACGCCATTCACGTTCACTTTGAAGCAAATGACGTCCTTGCGACGTCATTTACCCCAATGCACGTCGGGAAAGTTTCCCGACGGAGCATGCGCTCTACGCTCGGCGCGGGAACGCGCCTAATTTAAATGATTCCCACCCCCTACGGGATCATTTACATTAGGCGCCCTTACGCAGGGCATTTTTGAAGAGCGCCCACGCAAATTACGTGGCTACTGCTTCATGAATGAAGCGTAGCGCAAATAATTTGCGTAGGCGCAGGGTAAAAAGGGTACACTGCGCCTCCGTAAGGAGCGCGCAGCTGTACCTGAATCTACCCCACTGTTTTTGTGCTGAAAATGCCCACCTCGACTTATACTCTAGTCACCTTTTTGTGCCTGATCTCCCGGACTTTGGGGACACGGTACTGGCACACATGTAGCCCCACTCTTCCTCTACAAGTGTGCAAAGTTTGTTGTCCAGAGGACCTACGGCCGGGGAGCACCGATTTTTCAAAGCCGGGCACCCCTTCCATAGACTCCCATGTTAAACGGTCAATTCTCCAGTGACTTTGGGGAATCGGTACAGGCTGGTCGTAGGTCCCCTGAACCCGGAACTTAGCACACATGTAGCCCCATTTCTTCTCTACAAGTGTGCACAGTTTGTTGTCTGGAGGACCTATGGCTGGGAAGCACCGATTTTTTAAAGCTGGGCACCCCTTCCATAGACTCCCATGTTAAACGTCAGTCTAGTCATGGACACAGTGAAGCATGGGCACAGTGAGGCATGGACACAGTGAGTCATGGGCACAATGAGGCATGGGCACAATGTGGCATGGGCACAATGAGGCATGGGCACAGTGAGGTATGGGCACAGTGAGGCATGGGCACAGTGAGGCATGCACATGGACACAGAGAGGCATGCAGATGGACATCCTAGGCTTGTACTCAAGTCAATACGTTTTCACTGTTTTTTGTGGTAAAATTAGGTGCCTCGGCTTATATTTGGGTCGGCTTATACTCGAGCATATATGGTATATACAGAGGATTCTTGCTTCCCAGTGATATACAACGAAAATAGAGCCAAATAGACTGGAAAAGTCAAATAAACTGTGCACTCTGCAAGTGCAGTTACACTAATTTTCCCCAGAGCTTAGTGAATGTGGTGAAGCTTCACTTTCTAAAGAATACCCAATCAGGTGCAAGGAAAACTGAAAAAAAAAAAAACAGCATTTTTGTTTGACGTGATTGGATGATGGACATCAGCAGCGCTTTACCACATTTAGTTAGCTCTGGGGGAAATAAGTGCAGCTGCACCTGCAGAGTGCACAGTCTGTTTGCCTTTAGTAAATCCACCCCTATGAGTCGGCTGACTTAATGAAAACATTGCCCTTTCTGGGTGCCTGATATCCTATCTCAACCTTAATGCCTCATACACATGACTGTTTTTTCCCGACGAGAAAACTGCCATTTTTTGGATGGGAAAACCCTGTGTATGCTCCATAGCAGTTTTCCCGACGAGGAAAACTGGCCGAAAAAAAATCGAACTTGGTCTATTTTTTCCCGTCGTGTTTCCTGTCAGACTTTTCCTCATCGTGAAAACCGCTCGTGTGTATGCTTTTCCGAGGGGGAAATAACGCGCATTCTCAGAATCAAGTTTGAGACTGGAGCGCTCGTTCTGGTAAAACTAGCGTTCGTAATGGAGATAGCACATTCGTCACGCCGTAACGGACTGAAAAGCACAAAGACTGAAAAGCGTGAATCGTCTCTCTCACCAAACTTTTACTAACACAAGGATCAGCAAAAGCAGCCCAAAAGTTGGCTCCATTTCAATGGAACTTCCCCTTTATAGTCCCATCGTACCTGTTGTACGTCACCGCGCTTTGGTCAAGCGTTTTTTTGACTGAACGTGAGTATGCAAGGCAGGCTAGAGAGGAATATATGGAAAAACTTCGGGTTTTGGCATATCAGGAAAACCGGTCATGTGTACAGGGCATAAGGCTCGGTTCACACCTAATACCAATGCGGCTCCCAGCAGGGGTCCTGTGCTTCCTGGTTCATCGTTTCAGGTCCGATTTCAGCCCCAATGTTTGGCTTGAATTGGCCTCCTGTGCAAATTCGCACCAGAGCTGCATTGGAAATATGTGAACCGGCTCCATAGAAGGCCGGTCACAATCTTTTGCTATTGCAAATTGGATATGGGGATCCCACATCCAATTCACAATAGTGTGAACCCATCCTAAATCCCAACTCCTGTCCTCATGCTCTCCACTAACATGATACGTTAGGTCCTCTTCCTTTTCAGTCTTATCCTTGTGGTGGGAAGTCCTGGATAATGCAAAGAGTGGTGTCCAATGATAATCTGAAAACATGGCTAGCAAGGAGATGGCTGCATTGATAGCTGGCGCTTGTCTCTGATACCAAGCACTTGCCGAAGACAAGCGCTAGCAAGAGCAATCCAGTGGGAGGGTGTTGTTGAGCCTCCCATCCCTTTGCATTCTTCTTGCCAGCACTTGTCTCAGGAAAGTGCTTTGAGCTAAAGACAAGTCCCGGGTATCAATGCAGAGTCTCCTTTCTAGCTGCATTGTCGGATGGCCATGGAGTAGCGGGGGATCCTGCCGGACCATGTAGCTATTTGAGTGAGAATGGTCTAGAAATGGACCATTAGTGGTCTGATCAGCAGAGGCGCACGTTAACATGGGTTTTAGGATGGGTCAGAGACATCTAGTTTAATAAACATTAAATTGCTTTATTTCACCAGAAAACAAATTCCATGACTTTAAATTGCCATTTATTCAGTTCAGGATGATATACAACTCGACTCAGACAAGATGGCAATGCCTGCGGAAATACAAAACGTTTGTATATCACCCTGAACTGAAGAAGTGGAAATTTAAAGCCACGAAACCCATTTTCTGTTGAAATAAATGTGCATTAAATCTGATGACTCTAACCTATGTTAATGGGCACCTCTGCCAATCGAACCAACGGCTGGCTTTTTCTAGACCTTTCCTTCTCAACAAGTTCAACACCCACCTGAAAACTCTGTAGAACAGGGGTGTCAAACTCAATTTCATTTGCAGGAGAGGTGCAAGGGCCACATGAAATGGCCCGGGGGGGCGTATTCGGCCTGCGGGTTTTGTGTTTGACACCTGTGCTGTAGAGGATCCAGGATTGGGACCCCTGTGGCATCAACAGCAACCTCTTATATCTTGCATTGGGGCAGGCTTTTCTCCACCTGTGCCTATGGAAGGTCGCACATCCTTATGTCCCACATGATGGCCACACCCTCAACAGAAGTAAACTATTTCTCTTTCTTTTTCTTCTATCTTCAACCCTGCTGAGCTTATTGCCATATTTGAGTAAACAACACTATAAGAGCCCTCCCGCCTCCTTCTTTTCTTTTCCTGTGCACACCCCAAGGTGCCCTAGGGGCCAATATCCAGTCCTTTGGGACCAAACCCATCAGTGTCTGTGGACCACAACTTCATAGATTACAACCATAGAACTTGCCTTTCCTCAGCACTTGGGAAGATGGGCCAAATTACTACATGTACTTTGCCCCTCGGGGGACAGAAAACTGTGATGAAAAATTAAACTTGTTCTTTAAAGCGGGAGTTCACCCTAAAAAAATGTTTTAACCTTAGATTGATGCTCATTTTGTCAAGGGGAATCGGCTAGTTTTTTTAAAATCGAAGCTGTACTTACCGTTTTAGAGAGCGATCTTCTCCGCCGCTTCTGGGTATGGTCTTCGGGACTGGGCGTCCCTTCTTGATTGACAGTCTTCCGACAGGCTTCCGACGGTCGCATCTATCGCGTCATGAGTAGCCGAAAGAAGCCGAATGTCGGTGCGGCTCTATACGGCGCCTGCGCACCGATGTTCGGCTACTTTCGGAAAATCGTGAGAAGATCGCTCTCTAAAACGGTAAGTACAGCTTCGATTTTAAAAAAAATAGCCGATTCCCCTAGACAAAATGAGCATCAATCTAAGGTTAAAAATGCTCATTTCCGGGTGAACCTCCACTTTAAGCAATTAAGTAAAGTCATTGGTATAAGTTTAAGGAAGTACAGGAACGACCTGTGCCTCCCTAATGCCCCGTACACACAAGCCTTTTTCCAGACGGAATTCCTCTCAAGCCTGCCTCACACAAAAGTTCACACAAAAGTTCTCTGAACTTTCAAGCATTAAGAATGCGGTGACGTACAACACTACAACGAGGCGAGAAAAAGAAGTTCAATGCTTCCGAGCATGCGTCGAATTGTTTCCAAGCATGCGTGTTTTTCCATACAGACGAACAGTTTTCCCCGCTAAGATTTTTTTCCTGATGGGAAAAAAGAGATCCTGCTCTCTTTTTTTTCCCGTCAGTTTTCCTGTAGGAAAAAGTCAGATGGAGTATACACACGGTCAGGATTCCCGGCCAAAAGCTTTCATCTGAGTTTTTCTATCCGGAAAACCGTTCGTGTGTACAGGGCATCAGCTCCAGTGCCACCTGCTTTGACCTGTTTCCTATGCCATTGGATGCATTAATTGGATGCACCAGTCAATGAGTCTTTTTAGAAGGATATTAGCCATGGCAGACCCAATATTTCTGTCCATACAGGGTCCATTCAAGAGTGGACACCAACACAATCATGACTATTCATGGTCCAATGTATCCCAAATACAATTGTATTGATGTGTATGGGGCCATGAACGACTGCTTGTTTTGTTCACAGTTATTTTTAACGTGTTCAATGTGAAGTTCCTTGTACTAGCAGTGAAACAAGACCCGCAGTGTAATACATAGACAACATAAACTCTCAGACTTAAGTAGCGTTAGAGCAACTAATGCAAAAGTATGTGTCCTCTACAGCCCTGTAATACAATACACTCTGCAAACACGAGCACATCTCCTCCACACTCATTAAAAACGTGATGGTATGAGAACCATGTTTAATGAGCCATTTTCTCTTTCCATCAAACTAATTCTGAGTCATGTACGGAGTTACGAGGATCTCTGTTCTTAAAGCCGAACTCCAGGCAGCTAAATGCAGGGATGAAATCCATTGGGTTTGTATTTTTGTCCATCCAGTTTAGAAATGTACGCAGCACTGTACGCAGCACTGTATGATCTAGATTACAGTACTGTATGTAAAAAATACACACCCCCCTTGTCCCTAGTGGTCTGCCCAGTGTCCTACATGTTCTTTTATATAATAAAAACTGTTCTTTCTGCCTGCAAACTGTAGATTGTCAATAGCAACCAAAAATATCCCTTTATGTCAAAAGTGATTTTAGAGCAGCTAGAAAACAGCGATAATAAATTATAATCACTTGCAGAATTGTGCGATAGCGATTTGCGGGGAAATTTGTCATAAAAAAATAAAAGTAATGACAGCGACAATTCTGCAACTGAGCAAATTTCAGTGATTTTGATTTGATTACATTATTGAATAATTTTTATTATAATTACATTATAATTTGTTATAATTATTTATAGTTATTTATTATATCATAATTTATGATTTTGTGTTTCAAACTTTTTCATACCCGGGATGTCTACTAGACTCTTGTTTGGTCAGATTTAAGTGAGTTATTCCTAAGAATTGCAGGCCTACAGTATAAAACGCCAAATTTCCTTGCAAATAATTGTACCGCTTTTGGTACAAAATTCCAGACAGAATCATACCGCCAGAGAGGTTAAAGTGGAGGTTCACCCGGAAATGTTAATTTTTAACATTAGATTGAGGCTCATTTTGTCTAGGGGAATCGGGTAGTTTTTTAAAAAACAAAGCAGTACTTACCGTTTTAGAGAGCGATCCTCTTCGCTGCTTCCGGGTATGGGCTGCGGGACTGGGCGTTCCTATTTGATTGACAGTCTTCCGACAGGCTTCCGACGGTCGCATCTATTGCATCACGATTTTCCGAATGTAGCCGAACGTCGGTGCGCAGGCGCCGTATAGAGCCGCACCGACGTTCGGCTTCTTTCGGCTACTCGTGACGCGATGTATGCGACCGTCGGAAGCCTGTCAATCAAATAGGAACGCTCGCTCCCGAAGACCATACCCGGAAGCGGTGGAGAAGATCGCTCTCTAAAACGGTAAGTACTGCTTCGTTTTTAAAAAAACACCCTATTCCCCTTGACAAAATGAGCCTCAATCTAATGTTAAAAAAAAAAATTCAGGTGAACTCCCGCTTTAACAAAGCAAAAAAAGACAAATAAAATACATTAAAAATTCCCCTTTATACCCTTCACCTTGATGCAGCAATTGTAAAATGCAATATGCGCTGCCCTCCGCCAACTTCTAATAGCCCACTGCTAGTAAAAAAGCGAAAGTCGCTGCTAATATTGCTTAGGAGACAACTTAGGAAAGGGTTGGTGTGGTTAGAACAAGCATCCCAACTGGAAATCTGAGTTTGGGTGCCAACCCAGAATGATGCCCTGTGTAGCCACACCATAGACAATGCCATCTGACACCATCCTTTGGCTTTGTAGATGTGGCAGCCACTGCATGAAGCTGGGAATGTTGATATGCCCCCAACAAGATGCCAGCATGGGACTCAACCTGCCAAAATCCATGAAAAAACAAATCTCAGTTCTGGATGAAGTTGGCCCTTACATAAACCTTGTAGTGTATCTGATTAAAGGATCTGTACAGCTGGACGAGGTGTGAGAATATTCACAGAAATCCGCGTACAGATCCAGCTCTCTGTATTCCCGGGTTCAACTCATCTGGGTTGGGCAAAAACCAAACACGTCAGATCATGTGTCTATAGCAGATTTTATTACAGCTCTAGAAGAAGGGCCCCGCAGGCTGGAATATCCCAGGAGCCTCTCACACCCAGCAATGAAAGGGCAGACCTTATTAACCCTTGCGTCTCTGCATAGACTAACATATCCAGGAGCCTCCTATACTGAACTCCAAAAAATGATTAACCCTCTAATGTTTCCACAGGCCAGTAGTGATAAAACAGGCATTATCAACCCTCTCATCCCTATATAGACTAAAATATCCAGGAGCCTTGTATTCTGAACAACACTAACCCATACCTCCCAACAGTCCCTGATTTCGAGGGACTGTCCCTGATTTGGAGCAATGTCCCTCTGTCCCTCATCCCTTCTCATTTGTCCCTCATTTTGGTCTGATCCATATAGATGTATATAAAATGCACTTTTTATCTATCAAAAAGTGTTTCCCAGCGCTAAACCTTTCATCCAGTTTCTAAATTGCTGCATTTGTACATTTAACCACTTAAGGACCGCCTCATGCACATATATGTCGGCAGAATGGCACGGCTGGGCACATGTACGTACAGGTACGTCCTGTACTAGTACCCAGCCGTGGGTCGCGGGCGCGCGGCACGCTCCCGCGACCCGGTCCGAAGCTTCGGGCTGGAGTGCGGCGATCCGTCCCCGGAGCTGAAGAACGGGGAGAGCCGTGTGTAAACACGGCTTCCCCGTTCTTTACTGTGGCGGCTGCATCACGATCGATGACGTCACACCTACAGCCACACATTTTTGGGACCATTGTCATTTTCACAGCAAAAAATGCATTTAAATTGCATTGTTTATTGTGAAAATGACAGTTGCAGTTTGGGAGTTAACCACAGGGGGCACTGAAGGAGTTTCGTTTCACCTAGTGTGTGTTTACAACTGTAGGGGGGGTGTGGCTGTAGGTGTGACATCATCGATCGTCATGCAGCCGCCACAGTAAAGAACGGGGAAGCCGTGTTTACACACGGCTCTCCCCGTTCTTCAGCTACGGGGACCGATCGCCGCACTCCAGCCCGGAGCTGGACATTATGGCGGACACTTCGGACAATTTTGTCAAAATAGTCCGAAGTGTCCGCCATAATGTCGCAGTAGTAAGTAGTAAAAAAAAAAAAATTATAAAAATGCAATAAAACTATCTCCTATTTTGTAAACGCTATACATTTTGCGCAAACCAACCGATAAACGCTTATTGCGATTTTTTTTACCAAAAATAGGTAGAAGAATACGTATCGACCTAAACTGAGGAAAAAAATTGTTTTTATATATTTTTGGGGGATATTTATTATAGCAAAAAGTAAAAAATATTGCATTTTTTTCAAAATTGTCGCTCTATTTTTGTTTATAGCGCAAAAAATAAAAACCGCAGAGGTGATCAAATACCATCAAAAGAAAGCTCTATTTGGGGGGAAAAAAGGACGCCAATTTTGTTTGGGAGCCACATCGCACGACCGCGCAATTGTCTGCCGAATTGTAAAAACCCCTTGGGTCATTTAGCAGCATATTGGTCCGGTCCTTAAGTGGTTAAAAAGCCAATATAAAGGAAAAGTAGTGGTAAAAAAAGCACTTGTAAGTTTAACCAATCTTGTTTTTTTGTACAATTCTCCTTTAAGTGGGCGTGGCAGGGGGTGTGTCCTATGCCTGCATACGTTTGCTGATAGGTGTCCCTCATTCCCATCTCAAAAAGTTGGGATGTATGATTAACCCTCTCATCTCTGCATGTATTGGATTAATTAGGAGCGCCCTACGCTCCAATATTGACCCTTGAATGTCTTAGTAGGCCAGACGTGGTGGAGCAGAGATGGTCTCCTCGAGCTGGCACTGCCAGCAGAGCTTAATAACCCTTTATCATAACCACAGCTCAACACGGAGAGCTCATTAACTAGCCAATATCACCTGGATTGTAAGCTTTTATGGGAAGGGATTTCCTTTGGTGTCATGTGTCTTGTCTGGAGTTTATAA
Source organism: Rana temporaria (assembly GCF_905171775.1). Lineage (NCBI taxonomy): Eukaryota > Metazoa > Chordata > Amphibia > Anura > Ranidae > Rana > Rana temporaria. The sequence goes on from NC_053497.1 coordinate 40,387,299, forward strand.
ATCGCCCTCTTTTACTACTGTACAGTGCAATATAATATAATGGCGCTTTATTAACAAATATTAATATTAACTACTTGCCTACTGGGCACTTTCACCCCCTTTCTTCCCAGGCCAATTTTCAGCTTTCAGCGCTGTCACACTTTAAATGACAATAGCGCGGTCATGCAACACTGTATCCATATGACATTTTTATCATTTTTTTCACACAGATAGAGCTTTCTTTTCATGGTATTTAATCACCACTGTGTTTTTTTATTGTTTGCTAAATAAAAGAAAAACGGCAGAAAATTTTGAAAATAAATCAAAACTTTTTCATAGTTTGTTATAAAATTTTGCTAACAGGTAATGTTTCTCCTTCACTAATTTGGGCTGATAGTCTGCACTGATGGGCACTGATGAGGCAGCACTGATGAGCACTGGTAGGTGGCAATGATGGGCACTGTTAGGTGGCACTGATGGGCACTGGTAGGCAGCCCTGATAGGTGACACTGGTGAGGAGGCACTGTTGAGGCTGTACTTATATGTGGCACTGATGAGGAGGCACTGATGAGGCTGTACTGATAGGTGGCATGGATGGGCACTGATAGGTGACACTGATGAGGAGTCACTGATGAGCACTGGTAGGTTGAAATGATGGGCACTGGTAGGCAGCCCTGATAGGTGACACTGATGAAGAGGCACTGGTGAGGCTGTACTGATAGGTAGCACTGATGGGCACTGGTAGGCAGCACTGATAGGTGATACTGATGAGGAGGCACTGATGAGGCTGTACTGATATGTGGCACGGATGGGCACTGATAGGTGACACTGATGAGGAGACACCGATGAGTACTGGTAGGCAGTATTGATTGGTGACTCTGAGGAGGAGGCGCTGATGGGCAGCACCCTTCAGCACTGATTGAAAGCACTGATGAGCACTGACTGGCAGCACTGATGAACACTGATGATTGGAGCTTTGTGACATGGGGCATTATATTGCTGGAAGGAGCCATCAGAAGATGAGTACACTGTAGTCATAAAGGGATGGACAACAATACTCAGGTGGACCGTGGGGTTTAAACGATACTCAATTGGTACTAAGGGGCCCAAAGTGTGCCAAGAAAATATCCCCCACATCATTACACACCACCACCAGCTTGAACCGTTGATACAAGGCAGGAAGGACCCATGCTTTCATGTTGTTTACTCCAAATTCTGACCCTCCATCTGAATGGCGCAGCTGAAATGGAGAAAATCGAGCCCACCAGTCACACAGTCCCCCCATCACAGACACAAAGCCCACCAGTCACGCAGTCCTCCCATCACAGACACAGAGCCCACCAGTCACTCAGTCCCCCCATCACAGACACAAAGCCCACCAGTCACACAGTGCCCCCATCACAGACACAGAGCCCACCAGTCACACAGTCCCTCTATCACAGATACAGAGCCCACCAGTCACACAGTCCCCCTATAACAGAGCCCACCAGTCACACAGTCCCCCATCACAGACACAGAGCCCACAGGTCACACAGTCCTCCCATCACAAACACAGAGCCCACCAGTCACACAGTCCCCCCATCACAGAGCCCACAGGTCACACAGTCCTCCCATCACAGACACAGAGCCCACCAGTCACACAGTCCCCCTATCACAGAGCCCACAGGCCACACAGTCCTCCAATCACAGACACAGAGCCCACCAGTCACACAGTCCCCCCATCACAGACACAAAGTCCACCAGTCACACAGTCCTCCCATCACAGACACAGAGCCCACCAGTCACACAGTCCCCCATCACAGACACAGAGCCCACCAGTCAAACAGTCCCCCCATCACAGACGCAGAGCCCACCAGTCACACAGTCCCCCATCACAGAGCCCACCAGTCACACAGTCCCCCCATCACAGAGCCCACCAGTCACTCAGTCCCCCCATCACAGACACATAGCCCACCAGTCACACAGTCCCCCCATCACAGACACAGAGCCCACCAGTCACACAGTCCCCCATCACAGAGCCCACCAGTCACACAGTCCCCCCATCACAGAGCCCACCAGTCACTCAGTCCCCCCATCACAGACACATAGCCCACCAGTCACACAGTCCCCCCATCACAGACACAGAGCCCACCAGTCACACAGTCCCCCTATCACAGAGCCCACAGGCCACACAGTCCTCCAATCACAGACACAGAGCCCACCAGTCACACAGTCCCCCCATCACAGACACAAAGTCCACCAGTCACACAGTCCTCCCATCACAGACACAGAGCCCACCAGTCACACAGTCCCCCATCACAGACACAGAGCCCACCAGTCAAACAGTCCCCCCATCACAGACGCAGAGCCCACCAGTCACACAGTCCCCCATCACAGAGCCCACCAGTCACACAGTCCCCCCATCACAGAGCCCACCAGTCACTCAGTCCCCCCATCACAGACACATAGCCCACCAGTCACACAGTCCCCCCATCACAGACACAGAGCCCACCAGTCACACAGTCCTCCCATCACAGACACAGAGCCCTCCCCATCACAGACACAAAGTCCACCAGTCACACAGTCCTCCCATCACAGACACAGAGCCCACCAGTCACTCAGTCCCCCCATCACAGACACAGAGCCCACCAGTCACACAGTCCCCCCATTACAGAGCCCACCAGTCACACAGTCCCCCCATCACAGACACAGAGCCTACAAGTCACATAGTCCCCCCATCACAGAGCCCACCAGTCACACAGCCCACTAATCTTCTATTGTCCAATTTTGGTGAGCCTGTGCGAATTGTAGCCTCAATTTCCTGTTCTTAGGTGACAGGAGTGGCAATCGGGGTGGTCTTCTGCTGCTGTATCCCATCTACTTCAAGGTTGGATGTATTGTGTGTTCAGAGATGATATTCTGCATACCTTGGTTATAACGAGTTGTTATTTGAGTTACTGTTGCCTTTCTATCATCTCGATCATCTGCCCATTCTCCTCTAACCTAAACAAGGCATTTTCCCCCACCCAACTGCCGCTCACTGGATATTTTCTCCTTTTAAAACCATTCTCTGTAAACCTGAGAGATGGTTGTGCGTGAAAATCCCAGTAGATCAGTTTTTAAAATACTCAGATCACACCAACAACCATGCCATGTTCAAAGTCACTTAAATCCCTTTTCTTCCCCATGCTGATGCTCGGTTTGAACTTCAGCATGCAGTCTTCACCACGTCTAGATGCCTAAATGCATTGAGTTTCTGCCATGTGACTGGCTGATTAGCAATTTGTGTTATCAAGCAATTGTACCTGATAAAGTGGCCGATGAGTGTAGATGTCAGGAGATCCAACCCTTCACCGTAGTTGTTCTACGTGACTCACCAAGTAGGAAAGCAATGATAAAGGATGACAGCCACGGAGTTTGTATTTAAAAAAAAACAATCACTCATAATGGATCCTCATATCTCTATCCTGACAAGTTCTCTTTGATAACGCCATGGGTCAGAAATGATGGATCGGCGTAATTACATTCTAACGTAACCACAAGTCAACATGAAATGTGCGGAGAGGATTAAAAGATAAGTAAGCCCTGAGGACCCTTTCCACACAGGCATTATCTGTCTGTCAGTTGTTCACACTGAACCACAATGCATGCCTATGGGAGGGCAATGTGAAGGGATGATCATGCGTTTACATCCATGTCTGTTCAGGAATGTTTTTTTTTAAACTGAACAAGGCTGCGTCCTTTTCTATTTAGATGGATTTGAATGGATTTAAATGGATGCCGTCCCTTTTACGTTCGTTCCGTTTATGTTAATTGGTTGGCAAGAAACATTTTTTCTTTATAATTTTGTCATCTCTAAATGGTTTCTGCAATAACTAAAAAAAAAAAAAATGCAACAAAGGATGTAAGTTTACACCAAATGCAGTCCAGTGCGTTTTTTTTTTCTGCATCAAAACGCATGGAAAGTACCGTATTTATCAGCGTATAGCGCGCTCCCGCGTATAGCGCGCACCCCTAAAGTTGCCCCGAATTCCTGTGGAAAAAAGGTTTTTTGTACTTACAGTTTTGGTGTCTTGCGCGGCATAATCAGCGGCCTCGGCGGGTCCGGCGTCCTTCTGCGGCTTCGGGTGTCCTCTTCGTCGGGTCCGGCGTCCTTCTGCGGCGTCCTCCCCGCTCGTTTCCCGCGCCGAGTTTGAATACTGCGCCGACATATACAGAGAGCAGTACACTCGTGTATCGTCGGGCATGCTCGGCAACTCTCGCACTGACGTCCTGTATGTCCAGGACGTCAGCGCGAGAGGACCCGAGACTGCCCGACAATACACGAGTGTACTGCGCTCGGTATATGTCGGCGCAGTATTCAAACTCGGCGCGGGAAAGCGGGTATCGGCGTATACCGCGCACCCACGATTTTGCCCTGATTTTCAGGGCAAAAAAGTGCGCGGTATACGCCGATAAATACGTTTCGAATGGCATAGTTCACACCAGTGCTTGCAGTTCCAGGGCTTTCCAGTTCCAGATTTTTTTTTAGAACATACTGCATTTTTCCTGTACTGGACTAGTACTTTTTTTTTTGCCAGTGCGGAAGGCAGTGAAAAGCATCAAAAACGCACCGGAATGCACTGGAACACATCAAAAATGCACCGGACCCCAGTACAGTGAAGAAGAAAAAAACAGGAAAAAAGAAGAAAAAAGCATCAGGAATGCATACAGAAACGCATCAAAAACACGCTAAAAACACGTTAAAAACGTGCATGCAGAAACTCATTGGATCTGAAGTGCGTTTTTTGTGTTGTGAACCAGCCTTAAAGGGATGTAAACTGAACACAGATGTGCAAACTCATGTAACGTAAATCCATATTCATTATTTTTTTTTTTTCTAAAAAAAATGTGAGTGAAACGTGATGTGAAAGGACCGGGTGCATTCACACCTGCGCGTTGCACTTGCAGCGACATTAACTGTTAAAGGCACCCCAAGTGTTTTGTCACCCGTTTTGTCACTCCACAATGCGCATTGGAAAGAAAACACGTGGCATTCCACGTGCCCAATGCAGGTCGCACGAAAAAAAAACGCCATCCTAGATGTGAGTGGGGCCTAAAGGCTGGTCCACACCACAGAAACGCAGTCCCGATGCGTTTCTGCATGTGCATTTTGTTGTATGCGTTATTGATGCATTCCAGTGTGTTTTTTAAGCTTTTTCAATGCGTTTTTTTTCTGCAATGCATCCTGGTGCGTTTCTACATGTTCTACTTTTGTTGCCTGTCCTGTAATGCACAGCAATAGTGCAAAATTTGCCATTGAGATCCATGTAACCTACTGAACCGAACTGCATACAATGTGAACCGGCTCTGATGCCGTGTACACACCATAGGCATGTGCAAAAGGGAAACATTTGTTTTGTTTCGTTTTAATTCGTTATTTAATTAATTTCGTTAAGTTAGATTCGTTACATGTGTTAAATTTGTTTTTGGAATTTGTTTGTTTTCGAATTCGAAAATATTTCGACCGGATTCGATAAAATTTCAATCGGATTCGAAAAAAAATTCTATTCTAATCGAATTCGAAAACAATTCGATTCGAAAACAAATTCGAATGAAAATTGAAAGCAAATTTGAATCAAAATCTAAAAAATATAAATCGATTTCTAAAAAAGAATACAATAAAATAGAATATAAAATAATAAAACAATAGAATGAAAATCAAAGAATAGTAAAGAACAGAATGGAATTTAATAGAATGTAATCAAATACAATAGAATATGACATGGCTTCTTCTATCTATCTTCTATCTACCTATCTTCCATTTTCTGAAATTCGATATTCATATAGAATGAACTCAAATTCGAAATAGAAAAATATTATAATAGAGCAGAAAAAAATATATTTATATATATATATATATATATATATATATATATATATATACAGCCCGCAAAATTTCCACTCGCCTGCTAGCATTTGGCGAGTGGATTTAAGCTGGGGGCGAGTGATAACAGTTCTGCATGACCAACAGTCCAACCTGTGCCTACACTTATGCCTAGTACACACGATAGGATTTATCCGCGGATACGGTCCTCCGGACCGTTTCCGCGGATAAATCCTCTGAGGATTTTGATCCGATGGAGTGTACACACCATCGGATCGAAATCCGCGCCGAATTCCCATCGCGATGACGTGTCGCGCCGTCGCCGCGATGATGACACACATGTGAAATGCTCCAAAGACAGACAGAGAATTCTCTCGGGAAAGCAAACATACAAACCTTAAATTAATATCAAAGGCTGAATTAAAAAAACATACCTGCTCTGTGTAATGGTTTTGCACAGAGCAGACCCGATCCTCCACTTCTTTGGTTCCCTGCTAGTGCTCCTGGCTCCTCTCTCCTGCCAAGTGGCCCCAGAGCAAGCGGCTTACTATGGGGCACCCGAGCAGGCTCAATCCTGAGCCACTGCTCTGTGTGTCCATTCAGACACAGAGCTTCAGCTCAGATCTGCCCCCTCTCTCTCCCCATTGGCTCACTGGCTTTGATTGACAGCAGCCGAAGCCAATGGCTCCTGCTGTTGTCTCAGCCAAAGAGGAGGGAGAGTCCCCTGAGAGCCGAGGCTCTTGTGCACATACTATTGAGAGGGGCAGCACCTCTCACTCGACTCCTCTTTTATGCTGCTTGCGGCAGTTAAAAGAAACCTGCCAACACCCTTTTTAATAGCATGTTGGCAAGTCTCGTTCTACTACATATGCATGAAGGTAAAAAAAAAAAACATTGAGCCTTTAACCACTTGCCGACCAGCTGCTGTCATTATACTGCGGCAGGTCGGCTCGTTCCCACAATTTGCTGTAGCTGTACGTCGGCCCTTTAAACAGCTATAGCAGGCGTGTGTGTTCACTGCACAGCGGGGGAGCTGATCCACGTAGCCGGCCACCTGCGATCGCTCCACAGATAACCAGAACAGGGATCTGTCAATGTAAACAAACAGATCCCTGTTCTGTCAGGGGAGTAGAGAGAGATTGTCTGTTCCTAGTGATCAGGAACAGTCAGTCCCCTACCCCCACTGTTAGCAACACCTCCAAGGTAACACATTTAACCCCTTGATTGGCCCCTAATGTTAACCCCTTCCCTGCCAGTGTCATTTACACAGTAATCAGTGCATTTTATAGCTCTGATCGCTGTATAAATGTCAATGGTCCCAAAAAAGTGTCTGATCTGTCTGCCGCAATGTCGCAGAATCGCTGATCGCCGCCACTAGTAAAAATAAATAAATAATAATAATAAAAATGCCAAACATCTGTCCCCTATTTTGTAAACACTATAACCTTTGCGCAAACCAATCAATATACACTTATTGCGATTTATTTTTTACCAAAAATATGTAGAAAAATACATATTGGCCTAAACTAATGAAGACATTTTTTTTATTTTTTTGTGATATTTATTATAGCAAAAGGTAAAAAAAATATATACTTTTTTCTAAATTGACGGCCTTTTTTTGTTTATAGCACAAAAAATAAAAAACGCAGGGGTGATCAAATACCACCAAAAGAAAGCTCTATTTGTGGGAAAAAAATATGTCAATTTTGTTTGGGTACAACATTGCACAACCGCACAACTGTCAGTTAAAGCGACGCAGTGCCGTATCGCAAAAAATGGCCTGGTCATTAAAAGCGGAGTTCCACCCAAAAGTGGAACTTCCGCTTAATCCACCCCTCGCCCCCTTACATGCCACATTTGGCATGTCATTTTTTTGGGGGGGGAGTGGGGGCACCAGGAGGAGTGGGACTTCCTGTCCCACTTCCTCCTTCCGCCGAGGGGCTGCTAAGGCGAATAGTCTAATCGCCTTTCTGCAGCCCCTCCCTGTAGGCGATCGCCTGGGACACGTGACAGGTCCCAAGCGATCGCCTGTCCAATTGGATGGCGCAGTGCCGCTCGTGCAGTGACGCTCGCGCATGCGCAGTGGGTGCCCGGCCGTGAAGCCAAAAGCTGTCACGGCCGGGGTGCCCACACTTGGAATGAAGACGCCGGCCGGAGAGGGGGGGGGGGGGGAGAGGAGCGGAGCCACGGCCGGCGCGTCGCTGGAACGTGGAGCAGGTGAGTGTATGTTTAATAAAAGCCAGCAGCTACACTCTTTGTAGCTGCTGACTTTTAATAAACATAAAAAATTACTGGAACACCCCTTTAAGGGGGCAATTCTTCCGGTCTGTAAGTGGTTAATAGCACATTGACAAGTCTCGTCCTACTACAAACGCAGGAAGGTAAAAAAAAAAAACATTAAGCATTTTAAGATAACAATACACAGATTTTTTTCATTCAGCCCACAGGCTCCTTATCTATGGAGGAGCCTCGTTACCACAGTGGAAAGGACTACAGGACACCTCCCAGGCTTTTATTCTTCGTAATATATCAGAGAGGTGATCTGTAGTCTACTGAAGTGACATTGTTGGATATGGTGCAGCACAGACTGTTTACAGCAAGTTTGGAGCTCACTCAGTCTCTGGCAGGATCACCGTGTTTTTTGTTATTATTGAACAGATATAACAAAATGCAAAATGTACACGCGACCGTTTTTCGGGTTTGTAAAAAATGACGTGTTTTTTTACGTCATTAAAAACGATCGTGTGTGGGCTCCAGAGCATTTTTCACGATGTAAAAATTGGCCATTTTAAATTTTGAACATGCTCTAATTTTTAACGTTGTCGTTTTTAACGTCATAGAAAATGGAGACGGGAGCGCTCGTTATGGTAAAACTACCGTTCGTAATGGAGATAGCACATTCATCACGCTGTAACAAACTGAAAAGCGTGAATCGTCTTTTACTAACACTAAATCAGCAAAAGCAGCCCAAAGAGTGGCATCATCCGAATGGAACTTCACCTTTATAGTGCCGTCGTACGTGTTGTACGTCACTGCGCTTTGCTAGAGCATTTTTTTTTTCATGATCGTGTGTACGCAAGGCCGTTTTAATGATCGGGTTGAAAAAAACTTGTTTTTTTCTAGACCATTAAAAACATCATTTTTTACAACCCGAAAAACGGTTGTGTGTTAGGCATGTGCATTTCGTTTCGTTACGAATCGAAATTCGGACAAATTTTTCATTATTTGGACATTCGGATGCATACGAATTCCCGAATTGTAATATTAACGAATTTACCGAATCCGAACGAACGTTTTCGAATCGAAAACCCACGGACAAAATTTGATCGAACATCGAAAACAACTTCTATTCGAATCGAATTCGAAAACAAATTCTATTCGAATCGAATTCGAAAACAATTCGATTCGAAAACAAATTCGAATGAAAATTGAAAGCAAATTTGAATCAAAATCTAAAAAATATAAATCGATTTCTAAAAAAGAATACAATAAAATAGAATATAAAATAATAAAACAATAGAATGAAAATCAAAGAATAGTAAAGAACAGAATGGAATTTAATAGAATGTAATCAAATACAATAGAATATGACCTGGCTTCTTCTATCTATCTTCCATCTATCTTCCATTTTCTGAAATTCGAAATTCATATAGAATGAACTCAAATTCGAATAGAAAAATATTAGAGGAGTAGAATAATAAAATATATATATATATATATATATATATATATATATATATATATATATATATACAGGGCTCAAAATTTCAAGCCCTGAGCTTCTAGCCAGGCCTCAAGTGTTACTCGCCACCAGTTGCCTCACCTAAACCATACACTGCCCCGCCCCTAATTCCACCCCTAAAAACGCCCTTGTAGATTATCTCTTGGAATGACACTGTTAAATGTTTTATGCCGAATCAAGTTACACAATTAAATATTACCAACAACAACTTTAACAAAATGGGACAGGGCACTGAGGCAGACCAGAGGGACAGGGCACTGGGGCAAACCAGAGGGACATGGCACTGGGGCAAACCAGAGGGACATGGCACTGGGGCAATCCAGAGGGACATGGCACTGGGGCAAACCAGAGGGATATGGCACTGGGGCAAACCAGAGGGATATGGCACTTGGGCAAACCAGAGGGATATGGCACTGGGGCAAACCAGAGGGATATGGCACTGGGGCAAACCAGAGGGATATGGCACTGGGGCAAACCAGAGGGATATGGCACTGGGGCAAACCAGAGGGACATGGACTTTTTTACTTCTGCAAATATTGCTCTCCCTCTTCTTATGTACAAGACTCCCTCCTCCTCCTCTGGCTTCTCTCTAGAACCAGGTCTTTCCCCCCATTCTCTTGCTGTCTCCTCTGCAACCCCCATCCATCCTCCTCTCTCTCTGTCCCTCTTCTATTCTACCCACTCTCATAATCAGGAGCCCCTGTGTGCGGCTCCACACTTGCATGTCCCCACTTCCCCCTTTCATTGTCGGGCAGTGAGGAGAGGAGCTGCAGCACAGCGGGAGGGAGTACAATCCAGCACTGAGATTCACACACCTGCATAGCCATTGACACCACAACACAGCGCACACTGACACCGCACAGCATACTGCCGCTCTCTTGTCAGGGCAACTCTTGGTGAGCGCTGTGCTGCACTGCCTACCTGGGACACCCAGAGTGGTGATAATCGCAGTCCTCCAGCTCACTTGTTCCTTCCTGCTCTCTGCTCTCCAGCTACATTGGTCAGGGTGGGAAGCCAGGCTCAGAGAGGTCATACTATCAGGTCCCATGGCTTAACGAGAATTCTAAGGAGAGCACCTGTGTACTGCTCTGCATGTGTGCGGCTCACCAGACTACTTTTCCTGGGCACGCACCTTTCCTCTTCGGCCGCCAATCACAGCGTGGCTCTAAGGCCCCGTACACACGAGAGGATCGATCGATCCGCTGAAATTGATCAGCGGATAGATCAATAGTATGTGCACAAGAGCCTCGGCTCTCAGGGGACTCTCCCTCCTCTTTGGCTGAGACAACAGCAGGAGCCATTGGCTCCGGCTGCTGTCAATCAAAGCCAGTGAGCCAATGGGGAGAGAGAGGGGGCGGATCTGAGCTGAAGCTCTGTGTCTGAATGGACACACAGAGCAGTGGCTCAGGATTGAGCATGCTCGGGTGCCCCATAGTAAGCCGCTTGCTCTGGGGCCACTTGGCAGGAGAGAGGAGCCAGGAGCACTAGCAGGGAACCCAAGAAGTGGAGGATCGGGGCTGCTCTGTGCAAAACCATTACACAGAGCAGGTATGTTTTTTTAATTCAGCCTTTGATATTAATTTAAGGTTTGTATGTTTGCTTTACCGAGAGAATTCTCTGTCTGTCTTTGGAGCATTTCACATGTGTGTCAGGGTAAGAGAAAATACTATTGAGAGCAGCAGCACCTCTCGCCCGACTCCTCTTTGATGCTGCTTGCGGCAGTTAAAAGAAACCTGCCAACACCCTTTTTAATAGCACGTTGGCAAGTCTCATGTTCTACTACAAATCACCTTCATTAAAGAATGTCTGAAGGCAAAACTTTTCTTTTTTCGTTTCGGATAAAATCGTAGAGAATTAGAACTTAAACTTTAAAGAATCTTGCCATTTGTGGCTCTTCACCAAAAGAAAATCTTCTCTTAGGCCTAGTTACACTTGCTGTTCGGGGGTGGTAAAACATAGTGGCGGCTGGTGCTCAATTTTCTTGGGGCCCCCCTCCAGTCAGTCATCCTGCCCCCCCAACAAGCCAGCCAACCAACCACCCCTGGTGCTCGCTCGATCGATTGCCACTGCGCTCTATCGTCGCATTGCTCGCTGGTTGCTTGCGAGGCCCTGCACTTTCCCCATCCCCCCTGCGTCTCCTTGCAAATCGCGGCAGTCATTTTTTTCTTAAGACTCACAGCCAATCAGGTCTCAGGACTCCAAGAGAAACAGGAAGACAAACGGTGAACAGTACTGTGCTAATGTCACACAAGTGGGTGGGCTCAGGGCGCAGTGCTCTCCAGAGATGTTCAATTGGGTTCAAGTCTGGGCTCTGGCTGGGTCACTCAGGGACATTCACAGAGTTGTCATGTAGCCACTCCTTTGTTATCTTGGCAGCATAATCCCCACAGCATGATGCCGCCACCACCATGCTTCACTGTAGGGGTGGTATTGGCCAGGTGATGAGCAGTGCCTGGTTTCCTCCAGACATGACGCTTACCAATCACGCCAAAGAGTTCAATCTTTGTTTCATTGGACCAGAGAATTATGTTTCTCATGGCCTGAGAGTCCTTCAGGTGCCTATTGGCAAGCTCCAGGCAGGTTGTCATGTGCCTTTTACTGAGGAGTGGCTTCCGTCTGGTCACTCTACCATACAGGCCTGATTGGTGGAGTGCTGCAGAGATAGTTGTTCTTCTGGAAGGTTCTCCTCTCTCCACAGAGAAATGCTGGAGCTCTGTCAGAGTGACCATCAGGCTCTTGGTCACCCCCCTGACTAAGGCCCTTCCCCTCTGATCGCTTCTGGTGGTTCCAAACTTGTCCTATTTATGGATAATGGAGGCCACTGTGCTCATTGGTACATTCAATGCTGCAGATATTTTTCTGTACCCTTCCTAGATCTGTGCCTTGATACAATCTTGTCTTGGAGGTCTACCGACAATTCCTTGGGACTTCATGGCTTGGTTTGTGCTCTGACCTGCACTGTTAACTGTGGCACCTTATATTAACAGGTGTGTGCCTTTCCAAATCATTCCCAATCAACTGAATTTACCACAAGTGGACTCCAATCAAGTTGTAGAAACATCTCAAGGATGATCAGTGGAAACAGGATGCACCTGAGCTCAATTTTTATTGTCATGGCAAAGGCTGTGAATACTTTTTTTTTTTTTCACAATCAAAAGTTTTATTGAAGCTTATTACAAAAACAGGTAATGGCTGTGAATACTTATGTACATGGGATTAAAAATATATATATATTTTTAATAAATTTGCAAAGATTTAAAAAAAAACTTATTTCGCACTGCCATAATGAAAGAAGGAAAATAATGAATTTAAAGCGGGAGTTCACCCAATTCGTTTTTTTTCTATTTTCCCCTTAGCTTCATGCTCGTTTTGTCTAGGGGAATCGGCTATTTGTTTTAAAATATGAGCTGTACTTACCGTTTACGAGATGCATCTTCTCCGTCGCTTCCGGGTATGGGTCTTCGGGAGCGGGCGTTCCTTCTTGATTGACAGTCTTCCGATAGGCTTCCGACGGTCGCATCCATCGCGTCACTCGTAGCCGAAAGAAGCCGAACGTCGGTGCGGCTCTATACTGCGCCTGCGCACCGACGTTCGGCTTCTTTCGGAAAATCGTGACGCGATGGATGCGACCGTCGGAAGCCTCTCGGAAGACTGTCAATCAAGAAGGAACGCCCATTCCCGCAGCCCATACCCGAAAGCGGCGGATAAGATGCATCTCGTAAACGGGTAAGTACGGGTCATATTTTAAAACAAATAGCCGATTCCCCTAGACAAAACGAGCATTAATCTAAGGGGAAAATGTGTTCTCTATGGGTGAACCTCCGCTTTAATGCATTTTGGAGTAAGGCGTAACATAACAAAATGTGGAAAAAGTAAAGAGCTGTGAATACTTTCTAAGTGCACTGTATGTGTGTGTGTGTGTATATATATATATATATATATATATATAATTATTACAGTAAAACCTTGGATTGCGAGTAAAATTCGTTCCAGAAACATGCTTGTAATCCAAAGCACTTGTATATCAAAGCAAATTTTCCCATAAGAAATAATGGAAACTCAAATGATTCGTTCCGCAACCATTTATTTATAAATCCTTCAGATAATAGCCCATATAAAAAGATTATAACAATGTGATAAGTTGTGTAACCATAAAATGTCCATCCACAAATGGAAGCCTCCACAAGGGGATTAGAACCAAAATCCAGCGGGAGCTACAGAGTATAAAAGAGAAGAGAGGCGCCTCTAAGTGTAGCAATATGGTTACATTTAATGAAGGAACAACATTTAGCAACTCACATGGTTGATGATTAAAAGAGGCACATCTAAGTATGCAGGCACCTGGGGAAAATCGATCCACATAGACCGTCATCCTCACTGTTGGCTCTCTTTTTGGGGGGAACCCCATGCCTTTTTTTTTTATTTGGTGCAGGGTTCCCCTTAATATCCATACCAGACCTGAAGGGCCTGTTAATGGAATTTGGGGGGACCCCCACTCATTTATTTTTTATTTTTCAATGACTTTTCTCTGTATTGCCGGGACGCGACAATTCATTATAGCCACGAGTAGTTTTAAATTACCTTTTTTCCTTTAGAAATGTCATTTTGTGCAGAGACTGTTATAAACACAGGAAACAAGCGCTACTTTACAGGCATAGTATAGACACCCCCCAGGAACGAAATTTAAAGGAATATTTCACTTTTATTGTTTCACTTTCAGCATTTTTAAATTCACTGCTCCCGAAAAAAACTAACGTTTTTAAAAAAAAAAATTGCATTGATACATGTCCCCTGGGGCAGGACCCAGGTCCCCAAACACCTTTTATGACAATAACCTGCATATTAACCTTTAAAATTAGCACTTTAGATTTCTCCCATAGACTTTTAAATGGTGTTCCGTGGCTTTTCGAATTTGCCGCGAAAACCCAAAATTGTTAGCTGTTCGACGAACGGGCGAATGGGCAATGTTCCAGTCGAACTCATGTTTGACCCGAACATAAAGCTCATCCCTACAACTGAATATGAAAGAGAAAAAAGGCGCCTCTAAGTGTAGCAATATAGTTACATTTAAAGAAGTTACAACATTTAGAAAAATATTTCTACACTTAGAGGCGCCTCTCTTCTCTTTTATACTCTGTAGCTCCTGCTGGATTTTTCTTCTAATCCCCTTGTGGAGGTTTCCATTTGTGGACGGATATTTTATAGTTACACAACCAATCACATTGCTATAATCTTTTTATATGAACTATAAACTAAAGGACCTATGAATAAATGGTTGTGGAACGAATCATTTGAGGTTCCATTATTTCTTATGAGGTAATTTGCTTTGATATACAAGTGCTTTGGATTACAAGCATGTTTCCGGAACGAATTATGCTTGCAATCCAAGGTTTTACTGTATATTAATTATGGGACATGTATTTTTGCACTAGCACTTTATGATATCATGGTCCATATTTGTTATATGATTATTTCCTAGGTGGATTTCTACCATTTTAGGATTGCTGTATTTTGCACATTTATGTTTTTGCATATATTATGTTTGATCTATGAAGGCACTTTTTTGTATTTCTGATCTGGAGTAGAGTGCTGCACTGTGTGTTTTTAGGTATATTTTATGCCTGCAAATATCTGTGTGTATGAGTCCTTAAAGTAGAACACCAGTCAAAATCTTTCATATCAGTCTTGGGTAGAGTAGGAACGGGTTTTCATTGCTGCCTGTGTCCCCGTCAGGCAGATTTATCCTTACTTCCTGTCTGTGTCCTGCTGCTGGATAGATAGATTTCCCCCAATGAGGAGAAACACAACAATGAAAAAACCCAACAGAGGTCCTAACCCCCCCTACCTCCTTCTTGTCTGACATCTCCCATAGCATACACCTTGTAAAGACCGACTATTAACTCTTCAGTGTCCACACAGGCTGGATTATCCCGCTCTGCACATGAACACAGCTGATTCTGTAGGCACTATAGGGCACACGGTCCCTTCCGCTGTTGTACTGCCAGAAAGCTGGAAGTAATGCTGACATCAACAGAATACAGATTTCCACATTTTCTTGCGGTCGGCGCTACTGCCAATGTTCCGTGAATACCACACTGTGTAAAATAACTTACCCCGTGCTGCTTAAAGGGCCAGTACACCTAGAAAAGGCTTCTTTCACTAATTTGGACATACTATTACTATATCATCATAGCTTATGTTCAATCATTCGCACAGGTATGTCCAATCATGGGCTATGTACTGTTGTTTTACCATGTGTAGAACAATTTAGGTATTTGCTTTAATTGGTTTCAGTTTTTGCTATTTATTTCTTTGACGTTTTTAATTAATATTATTATTAGTAGTAGTAGTAGTATTATTATTTTAATGTAGTGGGTAATTGAGTCAATTAAAGCAGTAATAGCCATGTATTTCATTGATGTTTTTATTTATTATTATTATTATTATTATTATTATTATTATTATTTTAATTAAAGCAGTAATAGCCATTTATTTCTTTGATGTTTTTAATTATTATTACTATTATTATTATGATTAATAACATCAAAGAAATACATGGCTAATACTGATTTAATTGAAATAATAATAATAATAATAATAAATAAATAAATAATTAAAAACATCAAAGAAATAAATGGTTATTACTGCTTTAATTGAAATAATAATAATAAATAATAATAATAATAATAATAATATTATTAATAATAATAATAATAATAATAATAATAATAATAATAATAATAATAATAAAAACTAGAAAATGCATTTCCTGAGGAAAGTTTGTTTGGTGTCTGTAAGTGAAAGTATGAAGGAGCTGAAACTTTTGGCAGATCGTGTGATTTGAAGCGGTAAAAAGGATGTTCTCATTGACTTCAATGTTAAAAAAAAGTGTCTAAAAGCTTAATATTTTAAAAAGTATATATAGTACAAAATAACTTGAAGAAGTCCCATCGTTAGCTGAACGAGATGAACATTTTAATAGTTGAATGGTCTCAATAGCTGAAAGTATGCAGAAGTTACGCTGAGCCAAAAAACGTACAGAATAAAGGATAAAATTAAAATTAAGAATAATAAATTTACGGATATCAATACTGGTAATGCTTATTACTGTAAAGCATTCCCACTAATTAATAATGATTAAAAGCATCAAATACATAAATGGCTATTACTGCTTTAATATTATTATGTGTTAATATGTGTTATTATTAATTTGTGTTAGTAAAACTGTAATATCTTTGCAACTACTCGGGGGTTGATTTATAAAAAAAATAAATGTATAGCCATTCACCCAACAGATTTGTATTCTTTGAGCTAAAATGAATGTTTTTTAGGCTATATTCCCTTCTGAACAAATGTTGTCCTATTCCACCTGGCAGCACTAGAGTTGGCGGTTCGAATCCCAAACCATGGCACTATCTGCCTGGTTGTGCCTGCGTGGGTTTCCTCCGGGTACTCCGGTTTCCTCCTAAGCTCCAAAGACATGCTGGTAGGTTAATTGACTCCTGTCTGAATGGCCCCTAGTAAGTGTAGGTATGAATGTGACATAGGGACCTTAGATTGGAAGCTCCTTAAGGGGCAGGGACTGATGTGATTGTACAATGTATGTAAAGGGCTGCATAAATTGTTGCCGCTATATAATAACCAGTAGTAACCAAATTATGGGCAGTAGTAAAATACCACATTATGACCACTAGATGGGGCTGAGGAGCATGGAAAATACATACACCTTTGTAACAAGAGATACTACCCTGTTTCCCCAAAAATAAGACCTACCCTGAAAATGAGACCTAGCGTTTTTTACAGGAGGGCTGCAATATAAGCCCTACCCCGAAAATAAGCCCTAGTTAAAAATACTAAATCCTAAAATCCACTCTATTACAGTAGTATATAATGTACAATATGTGTGTTTCTGTAATATAAATGTGGGGAAGAGAGCTCCGGTGTCACAGAAGTGCAGAGCGGCGCTATAACAAAGGTATTTGGCACAATTATATTACAGAAACACACATTATACATTATATAATACTGTAATAGAGTGGATTATAGGATTTTACAAGCATTTTAACTCGGTTCACACTGGGGATTCCTGTCAGGCAGGGAGGGAGAGGAGGAGAGAAGATAGCACATTACATGGTAAGACCTACCCCGAAAATAAGCCCTACTGTGTCTTTTGTTGGCATAATTAATATAAGACCCAGGCTTATTTTCGGGGAAACACGGTATTAGGTGGATTCAGATAGGTTTACGCCGGTGTATCAATAGATACGCCGTCGTAACTCTGAATCTATGCCGTCGCAAATTTAAGCGTATTCTGGAAACCAGATACGCTTAAATTAGGCTAAGATACGAGCGGCGTAAGTCTTCTACGCCGTCGTATCTAAGGGTGCATATTTACGCTGGCCGCTAGGTGGCACTTCCATTGAGTTTGGCGTAGAATATGCAAATGACTAGATACGTCGATTCACGAACGTACGTGCGCCCGTCGCAATTAGTTAGGCCGTTTACGTTAGAGATACGCCGGCGTAAAGATAAAGCTGCTCCCTACGTGGCGCATCCCATGCAAGGTATGGACGTCGGAACAGGCCTATCTTTTTACGTTGTTTGCGTAAGTCGTACGCGAATCGGGCTTGACGTAATTTACGTTCACGTCGAAATGGCGTACTTTGGAGCAATGCACACTGGGATATGTCCACGGACGGTGCATACGCCTTTCGTTAAAAACGTCAATTACGTCGGGTCACCAGTCATTTACATAAAACACGCCCCCCTGTTCCACATTTGAAGTAGGCGCGCTTAGGCCGGCCCATTTACGCTACGCCGCCGTAACTTAGGAGGCAAGTCCTTTGTGAATACAGCACTTGCCTCTCTAACTTACGGCGGCGTAGCGTATATACCATACGCTACGCCTGCCTAATGTTGCGCCCGCCTACGTGAATCTGGCTATATGTAACCGTTCTACAGATCACCAGATTTAGGCCCCCTTCACACGAGCTGACCGATCATTTCCACCTGTCCATTTTTCAGGCGGAACCGATCAGACCACCCAATTTTTCTCTATGGAGAGGCAGGGGGGGGATCCATTTCCCATCCGTCTAATGGATCGGATGACAGTTGGATAGAAACGGACAGGAGGTCCATTTCTATCTGACCGCCCCATAGAGAACAGTGGGCTGTGTCCGCTCTGCATAAGTGGAGCAGACACTGACCTGTCATCTGCCTGCTCAGTGGGGATCAGCGAACAGCTTTTTTTCACTGTACCTCCTGCCCGGCATATAGACAAATGACAGCTGAGCGGGAGCTTTGTAAACCTGGATGTCGTCCAGGTGGGCCCCTTCTGTGCACTCTAGAGGTCGCTCTGCAGCTCAGTCTGTCACCCGCTGTGTTCACCGGACACAGTGGATGACAGATCGTTGTAGCGGGCCGGCCCCGGTGCCATGTTATCGCTGTGACCAATCATAGTCATGACATTTGAAATGTACACAATGAATGCCTTTCATTCATAGCTATTTATTGTGTATTATTGTGATCTCTGTGATTGGACAGGGCCAATCAAAGTGCACCTAAACCATGCAATACCTGTGGCCAATCAAAGCTATCACAATTGTACATAATGACACATGGATGCATGCCATTCATAAAAACTAGTGCTTATACAGTGATCATTGCTGTTATAAGTAATCATAGTGTAAGAAAAAATCATAATCACCTCCCCAGAGTAATACAGTGTCACTAAGGTAACACTGCACACTGCACTGCTTTGGTCACAGTATGTAAAAAAACAAAAAACATTGTAAAATCATTTTTTTTTTTTATAAATGTGAAAAAAATAATCAAATAGTTTTTTTTTTTTGTACATACTGCCACCAGTCAATATCCCTGATTACCACCCCTCCAGTCATTTGATAATGCTATACTGCTCTGGTGACAGTATGTAAAAAAAATATATATATTTTATTTTTTTCCAAAAACGTACAACTTTAAAAAAAAACTTGCCACGCCTCTGACTAAATACCTTGGAATGCCTACTTTGCAAAAAGGGATTATTTGGGTTTTTTTTGTGCTGTCTTGGCATTTTAGGGACTCAATAAATTAGATAGGGTGTCAGTACATCAGGACTGATCAATTTTCATATATATATATATATATATATATATATATATATATATATATATATATATATATATATATATATATAGTTTTATATAGGTAGATTCAGTAAGAGTTAGGCCGGCTTATCAGTAGATAAGTCGACCTAACTCAGAATCTACGCCGACTTATGTTTAAGCGTATGCTCAAACAGAGATACGCTTAAACATATCTAAGATACGACGGCTTGCGCCGTCCTATCTTAGATTGCAATATTTTGGATGGCCGCTAGGTGGCGCTTCCATTGCGGTCGGCGTAGAATATGTAAATGAGGAGATACGCCGATTCACGAACGTTCGCCCGGCCGACGCAGTACTTTTACGCCGTTTACGTAAGAGATAGGCCGTGTAAAGTTAGAGCTAGGCTCTATTGGAATAGTAATGTCAAGTATGGCCGCCGTTCCCGCGTCGAAATTCGAATTTTTTACGTCGTTTGCGTAAGTCGTCCGTGAATCGGGATTTACGTCGTTTACGTCCACGTCAAAATCAATAGGCCCGTGCGGCGTACTTAGCCGCAATGCACACTGGGAAATGTAGGCGCCCGGCGCATGCGCAGTAAAGAAAAACGTAAAAAACGTGAGGTCAAGCGCCATTAACATAAAACACGCCCCCCTCAAACACATTTGAATTAGGCGCCCTTACGCCCGCCGATTCAGGCTACGCCGACGTAACTTAGCAGGCCAGTACATTGTGAATCATGTACTTGCCTCGCTAACTTACGGCGGCGTCGCTTAAATTCCTTAAGTTACGCCGCCGCAAAGTTACGTGAACGTACCTGAATCTACCTAATAGTTTGTAGGTGCTATAACTTTCCTACAAACTAATTAATATACACGGATTTCAGTTATTCTTACCAAAGAAATGTACCAGAATACTGTACACTTGGGCATACATTTATGAAGAAAAGATTATTTATTTGCAAAATTTTATAACAGAAACAAAGAAAATGTGTATTTAAAAAAAAAAACTGTTTGTTTTAATAGCAAAAAAAATAAAAACTCAATGGAGATCAAATACCACCAGAAGAAAGCTCTATCTGTCTCAAAATAATTGAGGTTCATTTGGATACAGTGTTGCATGAGTAATTGTAATTCAAAGTGCAACAGTGCTGAAAATTGGCCTGGGCAGGAAGGGGGTGAAAGTGTCCGGCATTGAAGTGGTTAACAATTACTTATTTATTACCTCTGCAGTCACTATCATTTCCTATGCCACGTACACACAAATCCGACCGTGTATAGGCCCCATCGGACATTTTCTGTCGGAATTTCTGACAGGAAAAATTTGAGAGCTGGTTCTCAAATTTCCCATCGGGAAAAGTTTTTCTCGGAAATTCCGATCGTCTGCATTCAATTCCGATGCACAAAAATCCTACGCATGCTCGGAATCATTGAACTTCATTTTTCTCGGCTCGTCGTAGTGTTGTACATCACGCGTTCTTGACATTTGGAATTTCCGACCACATTTGTGTGACCGTGTGACAAGTTTGAGCCAACATTCCGTCGGAAAAAAATCCACGGTTTTCTTGTCGGAAATTCCAATCGTGTGTACGCGGCATAAGAATTGTAAAAAATATGCAGATGACACTTCCTTGTGATATAGAAACCTGAGGGCACTCTGTATGGTGCACAGAATTCTCCAGAAATTTCATTTCCTACCTACTGATGGCTCATGGCTTTTCTCAGTAATTTGCATTGATTTATTTATCACATTTCTGGCATCACAAACGAACATCAGTAGTGTAATTTTTGTAACATTGTAGCATACAAGGGCCAGATTCACAGAAAAAGTACGCCGGAGTATCTGCTGATACTCTGGCGTACTTTCAAATTTGCCGCGTCGTATCTTTATTTGTAATTCACAAACAAAGATACGACGGCATTTGGCTAAGATCCGACAGGCATACAGCTTCGTACGCCTTCGGATCTTAGGATGCAATACTTCGGCGCCCGCTGGGTGGAGTTCGCGTTGTTTTCCGCGTCGGGTATGCTAATTAGCTGTTTACGGCGATCCACGAAGGTACACGCGTTCGTCGCATTCTCTTACGTCATCGCTAGTCGGCTTTTGCCGTCGTAAAGTTGCGATTGCTATTTAGGTGGTGTAAAATTAGACAGCCCATGTTAAAGTATGGCCGTCGTTCCCGCGTCAAATTTCAATTTTTTTTTTTGCGTAAGTCGTCCTGGAATACGAAAGTACGTAACGCACGTCGCCGTTCAAAACATTACGTCGGGTGACGTCATTTCGCGCCAAGCATGGCGGGAAATTTCAAAACGGAGCATGCGCAGTACGTTCGGCGCGGGAACGCGCCTAATTTAAATGGTACACGCCCCATTTGAATTAGGCGGGCTTGCACCGGACGGCTTTACGCTACGCCGCCACAAGTTTACAGGTAAGTGCTTTGTGAATCAAGCACTTACGCTGAAAACTTGCGGTGGAGTAACGTAAACGGGATACGTTACACCGCCGTAATTCTACATGAATCTGGCCCCAAGTGCCTAGTAATAATTCTGCATTGCAGTCATGCATGAGTCACAGCCATACCTCTCGACTTTTGAACTTCAGAATGAGGGACACTTGAGGAAGGAAGTAACCTTGCATAGCGCACTGCAGCAAATGTGGGTGTGGTCAAACTTCTGACAGTGGGAGGAGCTTAATGGGCATCATTAAACACAACTTGGGCTTCCTTGTACCTATAAAATATGCTTTTATTATTGTTCCACAAGCAAGAGTCTCATGGATACATACAAACCCCAGCACATTCATTTAAAAAAAGCATTAAAGCATGCAGTGTTTGGAGTGCATTACGTACAGGGTGCAAGGTTCTGGGATGAGCCGTGTACAGAGTGCAGGGTTTTGGGATGAGCCGTGTACAGAGTGCAGGGTTCTGGGATGAGCTGTGTACAGAGTCCAGGGTTCTGGGATGAGCTATGTATAGAGTGCAGGGTTCTGGGGTGAGCTGCATGCAGAGTGCAGGGTTCTGGGGTGAGCTGCAGGCAGAGTGCATGGTACTGGGGTGAGCTGCATGCAGAGTGCAGGGTTCTGGGATGAGCTATGTACAGAGTGCCGGGTTCTGAGATGAGCTATGTACAGAGTGCAGGGTTCTGGGATGAGCTATGTACAGAGTGCAGGGTTCTGGGATGAGCTGCATGCAGAGTGCAGGGTTCTGGGTTGAGCTGCATGCAGAGTGCAGGGTTCTGGGTTGAGCTGCATGCAGATTGCAGGGTTCTGGGGTGAGCTATGTACAGAGTGCAGGGTTCTGGGGTGAGCTGCATGCAGAGTGCAGGGTTCTGGGATGAGCTATGTACAGAGTGCAGGGTTCTGGGATGAGCTATGTACAGAGTGCAGGGTTCTAGGATGAGCTATGTACATAGTGCAGGGTTCTGGGGTGAGCTGCATGCAGAGTGCAGGGTTCTGGGTTGAGCTGCATGCAGAGTTCTGGGGTGAGCTATGTACAGAGTGCAGGGTTCTGGGGTGAGCTATGTACAGAGTGCAGGGTTCTGAGATTAGCTGCATGCAGAGTGCAGGGTTCTGGGGTGAGCTGCATGCAGAGTGCAGGGTTCTGGGGTGAGCTGCATGCAGAGTGCAGGGTTCTGGGATGAGCTATGTACAGAGTGCAGGGTTCTGGGATGAGCTATAGATAGGGTGCATGGTTCTGGGATGAGCTATATACAGGGTGCAGGGTTCTGGGATGAGCTATATATATATACATAGGGTGCAAGGTTCTGAGATGAGCTGACATGGCCAGTAGAGCAGTGGACATAATCAGTAGGGCAGTGGACGGAATCAGTCATTTTACATTTTTATTATTTAATTTTTTACCATTACATTTTATTTTACAATTTCATTTTTAGAGTTTTTTTTTTTTAGTTTTTGATGGGAGTTTTACAGAATTTAGATAGTGCCAACAGTTTGCACAGCGCTTTACAACATGAGGGCAAACAGTACAATTATAATACAGTTTAATACAGTAGAAATCAGAGGGCCCCGCTCATTACAGCCTACAATCTAAGATGAATGTTATTTATTATTTAATTTTAATTATGTTATTTTTTATATAATTTTAATAATGATATATTATTTTATATTATATTATTTTAATGTTAATAATGTTATATTATTTTGTAATTGAATGTTATTCCCTTTCCTTTTCAATCTGCAGCGCTGTCATTTTCTGTAAAATGCAAACAATGTGGCAACCTGGAGGCCTTCTGTACACAGATGAGGTACAGAACGCCCCCCAGAAATGCAATTTCCTGCTTGTTTGATTGGCTCACTGATTTTCCCAGAAGTCTACACTAAGATACAAGTCAGATTTTAGGCATCTCCTGCAACAAAAGTCATTTTTGGTGAGATTCCCCCAAAGGGTTCATCTTATTCGAAGAGATGCAGACCCTGCCACTTTCTTCATTAGAGCCCATCCTGCAAGTGCAGCAGCTGATTGATAATTATAAAGTCACTCCCATTCACATTCACTTTTCACATTGACACAGACAAACATCTATTCCTTCAGTATAACAAAAGGTAGGAATCTGCAACAAACTTTGTTAAAATCCTTTAACAATTAATACATTGATCACCCAGAGGGGAGGGGTTTTTTTTTCTCATCAAAAGAGCAGTTACTCTTTGAATAGTTTCCCAGTAGTGGTAAAAAATAATAATCTCTGGCTGCAATAAATCCATTATCCTTTCACAATCATTCATTTTGGCCACTAGATGTCCTCAGTGTAATGATTCAACCTGGAAGACTGAGGACATACTGTGAGTGCAGGGAATGCTGAGATCAGTGCTTATAATGTTTTCCCCTACAGGGAACAAGAGGTGGAGATGTAGAGCTATCTTTCAGCTGAATGCAGACAGCAGACAGAGGACGTCAGCAGTGTAATGATGCTCTTTCATTGTCCACTGAGCAGGAAGGTGACCCAGGGAGTGGCAGAGCTGCAGTAAAAATAGTACTGTTGTCCTCCTGGCAGAAAAGTGGCACTCAGAGGTCCTATTTTTTTCAGTTTAATATAGTCATGACAATAAAAGCTGCAGTTGGTAACAGTGGTAGGGGGTTGTGAATTACATAGGTGGTTATACTGAAATGTTTGGTAGATTTACAGTTCATATACAGTATGGGCCAGATCCACAGAGAGAGTACGCCGGCGTATCTACTGATACGCCGGCGTACTTTTGAATTTCCTGCGTCGTATCGTTGTTTTGAATCCTCAAAACAAGATACGACAGCATCTGGGTTAGATCCGACAGGCGTACGTCTTCGTACGCCTTCGGATCTAAGATGCAATTCTTCGGCGTCCGCTGGGTGGCGTTCCCTTCGTTTTCCGCGTTGAGTATGCAAATTAGCTATTTCCGACGATCCACGAACGTACGAGCGGCTGGCGCATTCCTTTACGTCATCTCTAGTCGGCTTTTTTCGGCGTATAGTTAAAGCTGCTATTTCGTGGCGTACTCAATGTTAAGTATGGCCGTCGTTCCCGCGTATAATTGTAATTTTTTTTTTTTTTGCGTAAGTCGTTTGTGAATCGGGATGGACGGAATTTACGTCCAGGTCAAAACCAATGACGTCCTTGCGACGTCATTTAGCGCAATGCATGGCGGGAAATTTAGGAACGGCGCATGCGCAGTTCGTTCGGCGCGGGGACGCGCTTCATTTAAATAAAACACGCCCCCCTACTCGCCGATTTGAATTAGGCGCCGTTACGCCGCGAGAGATACACTACGCCGCCGTAACTTAAGGCGCAAATTCTTTCTGGATTCGAAGCATCAAAAAGTAAGTTACAGCGGCGTAGCGTATCTCCCATACGCTGCGCCCATGCAATTCTACGTGGATCTGCCCCTATATGTTTTTTAAGTGTGCGCTGTTTTAGATCTTTATCTGACCTGTTTTATCCCAGTGGTCACCAGGTGTCTAACAATGAACCATTAATACCAAACTTCTCAGAATCATTAGGAATAGTTTAGCTTGGGGTGGTCGTTACCTGGAACACCTGGCCATACCTACCTGTGCAGACAGGACCGTCGAGCTGTCAGTGCAACCGGTAAGAAATAAACAAAGTTTGCGGCAATGCTGTAAAAGTTTATGTAGTCCTGTATATTATAAAATCACATGCTTGGTTCTATTGAAGCAACCAAAGATGGCTTTCACTTCTGTGTCCTCATAGGTCAGTTATATAAATCTGTCCTCTAGATGGGTTTCATTCTCACAGTCCCATATGCCTAAGGCCAGCCATTGACGGAGCAATTTTTTTCTGCAGGAAAGTAAATAATTTCATTCCCCCAGTCAGTGTTGATGAGGGAATCCCTTCTGTGGAGCTATTGTTTTCTTATGGCGGAAAATGTGAATCTAAAACCGCACATGTGAATCAAAAACCGCACCAAAAACAGAACCACGGGTGCGTTTTTCATTCATTTCAATGGGGAAGTGCGTTTTTGGTGCAGTTTTTACCGCACCAAACATGCAACAAAAATGCAGCATGCAGGACTTTTAAAAACGCAACTGACCGGTGTTACATAGTTACATAGTTAGTCAGGTTGAAAAAAGACACAAGTCCATCCAGTTCAACCACAAAAAATAAAAGAACAAAATAAAAAACACAGTAAAATCCTATACACCCAACTCCATACCCACAGTTGATCCAGAGGAAGGCAAAAAACCCCAGCAGAGCATGATACAATTTGCTACAGCAGGGGAAAAAATTCCTTCCTGATCCCCCGAGAGGCAATCGGATTTACCCTGGATCAACTTTACCTACAAATCTTAGTACTCAGTTATATTCTGTACATTTAGGAAAGAATCCAGGCCCTTCTTAAAGCAATCTACTGAGCTGGCCAGAACCACCTCTGGAGGGAGTCTGTTCCACATTTTCACAGCTCTTACTGTGAAAAAACCTTTCCGTATTTGGAGATGAAATCTCTTTTCCTCTAGACGTAAAGAGTGCCCCCTTGTCCTCAGTGTTGACCGTAAAGTGAATAACTCAACACCAAGTTCACTGTATGGACCTCTTATATAAGCGTTCCATAGGATTTAATGGTCATGCATTTTTCTTCTGCTTTTGGTAAGGCAAAACATGACATATCAGAGGTAGTCTCATGTAAACAGATGCAAGTCCATTTTCATCTGGCTGCCCATAGATCCAATATGGACCCAGAAGGGCTCCGGTTTACAAAGGCGGAAAAAACACTGGTATGACACAAATGTCACAAAAATTATATCCATCCCGTTCTGTTCTGATTCAGTGATCTGTTTAGGGACCCCCTGCTGATTGGACCACATGGTGCCCTGTGAAAGAGCCTCCGGGTAAATGCACATGACCGTAATCAAATTACTGATCATCCAGGCAGGATATGGCTGGCAGAAAGATCCTGCGTAAAAACATAAATGGTCCATAAAGCGCTTGTGTTTACACATGTACTGTATAGACCTGCAAACATCCATATAGCATTTAGATGCATACATTTCTACTCTCAGTCCATTCCATTGAATGAATGTACATACATGTGTACACTTGTACAAACGCTTACATGCGGTATGCATACTACAGTAAAAGGCCTGGAACTGTATGCCTAGCATAAGAGGCGGGCCTACGTGACTAAGTTTGCAGTCTAGGCTGTTGGGCAGGTTACATTATTTGATTTTAATAGAAGGAGGCTTACATTATTGGATGAGAGTATGGTGGGGTACTATTGGTCTGATAAGAAGAGGTGTTGCCTGAAGGGTCAGTTGGAGGCTAGATAGCAGTGGAGAAATGTCACCTGCCCTCCTTCTCTTCTCTCTTTCCTTTCTCTTCTCTCCTTTCCTTCTCTCCTTCCCTTCCCTTCTCCTTCCCCTCCCTTCCCTCTTTTCCTTCCCTTTCTTCCTTTATACCTTCCTTCCCTTATTCATTCCTTCCTTCCCTTTCCCCTTCTCCTTCCTCTCCCTTCTCTCCTTCCATTCCTTTTATCCTTTTTTCTCTTCTTTCTTCCCCTTTCCCCTTCACTTATCTCCTCTCCTTCACTTCCCTTCCTTTCTCTTCTTCCCTTCCCTTCTCTCCTTCCCTTCTCTTTCCTCCCTCCCTCTTTTCCCCCCTCTTTCTCCTTCCCTTCCTCTTTCTTTCCCTCCCACTTACCTTTCCTGCCTCATTATTTTCCTCTCTCTTTCTCTCCCTCTTTCTTTTCCTCCCTTTCCTACTTCTCTTCCCTTTCCCCTCTTCTTTTTCTTTTTTTCTCCCCTTTCTCTTCCTATTCCCCTTCCCTCCATCCTCTCATTGTTATGGTTTGGTTGGTTGATTTACCCTCCTCTTTTTTCTTTTCCTGGACGGTGTTTATTGAGTGTTGGGGTGTATGTTTCTTGTGCAATCTCTACGCGATTGGGCTCCGGTTGAGCAATAGCAGCGGGAAGGGGTCTTGGAGTATTGAAGGTGGGCATGGTCAAAAAAGTCTTTGGAGAATGATGGACTGGGCCCATCTCTGGTATGGTTGTACCTTCCCTACTAAGGGACCTCAGTAATGGGACATCAGTCTTCGGGATGTATCGGGTGGTAATTTGGTAACTAATTGTCCCCAGGATGGTGTAATTGTGGATGGGGACCGTGATATGGAACTTGGTGGTTGATACAGCTGATTCCGTAGACCACACGTGCCTTCAAAATCCTAAAACCTGAGAGGAGGTCAGTTATGTACATCATCGTTGTAAAAGTTTGTTTTCGTGGAATGTAATTTAAAGCCACATTTGTTAATTGCGGTTTTTAATAAAAGGCTGCTATGGCCATTTAAATCCATAATAAGGTGGTCCTGTCTTTATTCACATATGGCGGGTAATGCGATGGAAAGTCTGGTAAGGTCACGGCAGCCGGAAAATCAGCAATACATCAGTCATGTAAATTACGGACCTCAGATGCAGATTTTTCTATATTTAATTTTACAAATCTCAACACATAGTAAGTTTACTGATCTATACACACTGTGTGCATGGTTCCAAAGAAAACAATAAAATGGCATTTAAACTTGTAAAAAAAAAATAAAAAAAACTTTAGTGCTGATAAAAAGCTGCTGTCTTTGAGGCCTTGTACAGACGAGCGAACATGTCCGATGAAAACGGTCCGCGGACCGTTTTCATCGGACATGTCCACCTGGAGATTTCGTTCTGATGGTTGTACACACCATCAAACCGAAATCCCCGCGGACAGACAGCGCGGTGACGTTGACGCCGCCACGTCCGCAAACCCGGAAGTTCAATGCTTCCACGCATGCGTCGAATCACTTCGACGCCATGCACGGCTTCTCAGGCCAGCGGACATGTCCGATGAGTCGTACTGACCATCGGACATGTCCGACGGACAGGCTTCCAGCGGACAAGTTTCTTAGCATGCTAAGAAACTTTTGTCCGCTGGAAACCTGTCCGCTAGGCCGGGAAACTGTCTGCTAGGCCCTACACACGACCGAACATGTCCACGGAAACTGGTCCGACGGACCAGTTTCAGCGGACATGTTCGGTCGTGTGTACGAGGCCTCACATTCATGTGCACAAAGCCTCATGTACAAAGGCCAAACAAAGCATACAAAAAAATTTGTTTTCCCAGAGCTGGGGAGCTGCAGGTGGGTCCTAGAGCCAGCCATAGAAGTGGATGGCTGTACACCCCTGTACTTGTGTAAGGCCCTTGCTTCTGTATATCAGCGTTTTCCCACGCACGCACGTATAGTGTAATTTCCCAGGCAGACACTTCTGCATTCATTAGAACACAGCTGAGCTAAGCAAATGTTCTTACTTCTGGTAAGCCCAATACTGCCTAAGGCTTCATTCACACGTTAGTTTTGTGGATCGGGGACAGAATAACAGCGGTTCTACCTGCGATTCCAGAATCGTGGTGTAGCACCCTGGTGTTTAGGCAGGGTTACTAGTAAATTTAGTTTGCCAGGCAGTAGTTGCCCTGGTTAAATGTTAGTAGATCCACTGATTCCTCTCTAGTTCTGGACTTGCTGCACCTTCTCTCTTCAAACAAAGGATTCCCCCCGGGACTTTAAATGAAGTTGGTACCGATACCGCCAGTACGAATAACAATAGTTATTACAGTATATATAAGTGAAGTGAACTCCTGCGCTGTCTAGGGTGAGGGGACAAGTGAAAAGTGGGGATACTGCTGCAAATACAAAAGAGGTCTACCTCGATAGACAAAAAGTGATAATTGTAATAAGTGAAATATTTGCGCTGTAAAGTGTTATACAAATTAATGTGTGTGTGCATATAACCACATACATATACAAGTACAAAAAATGGGTGGGGAAAATCCAAAAAAGGGGAGTGACACTAATATACCAGTAAACAATATTGTTGAATAGTCCTTAATCGAGGGCACAGTGCTGAAGAGGTCCAGATACAACAAAATCCAACCATGTAGGGGTGCAGTTTATCAATACTTAATCCAATCAAATAACGTAGTGAAGTGAAAAATGTTGAAAAACACAACAATAAAAATAAAATATAAAAATAGAAATAAAAATAAATATAAAAATAAAAATAAAAATAAGGGTCAAAGTATTTCAGAAGGAGGCCTTGTATCCAAAAAGGGGTGAAAGATAGAGAGTGAGCCGTAACCAAGATCTCATATATGCACCTCTAGTGATCCCAGCAGCTCACCTCTAATCTGGCAAGCTAGATTGAATCAGCCTGATCCTGATGGGTGTGGTCCGTTGTTGGATATCACATACGGGTCTCCATAAAGTGTATTACATGAAAGAGTAAAAAGGGTAGAAACCAAATGGTGTGATAACGTCACAGAGAGGGGTAGCAATGTCTTCTGATTTAAACCAGTGGAGATGCACTCACATGTGGGTGAAAAAACTGGGGCTCTTATCCACGAACGCCGAGCTCGTCAGTCCCTCCTTCCTCTCCCTTACTGATTCTCCAAGGTTAGGAGTCCCGTGTCCCCAATGGTTCACGAATCGGCTCTTGTTATGTATGAGGATCTCGGCAGTGTATGTGGGGTAAGAGAGAAGGACAAGCCTGATCGTGTGATATCATCAACAATAAACAAAAAACCCCCCAGGAATGCCCAGGTAGTAATGCACTCACATGAACAATATAACATACAAGACCTTCCTCCACGAGTGCGGACTCGCAATAAGTCTGTGCCTCCAACACTACCCCTCTATCTGTGGCTCAGTCCGGACACTTAGATGTGGCAGTCATACATGGGGGGAAGTGGAATAGACAACCACAGCGTAGCCCAGTCAGACGTGAAAAGTTTATTTTAAAAGCACTTAAAAACTCACATTTAAAATCGAAATTGCTGCATCAATCCGACGAGTGGCGGACTCGTATGTCCAGTGGTCGGATGCTGGAGTGTGTCAAGCCCTCCAATCCCAATAGGTTTTTTTCACCCACATGTGAGTGCATCTCCACTGGTTTAAATCAGAAGACATTGCTACCCCTCTCTGTGACGTTATCACACCATTTGGTTTCTACCCTTTTTACTCTTTCATGTAATACACTTTATGGAGACCCGTATGTGATATCCAACAACGGACCACACCCATCAGGATCAGGCTGATTCAATCTAGCTTGCCAGATTAGAGGTGAGCTGCTGGGATCACTAGAGGTGCATATATGAGATCTTGGTTACGGCTCACTCTCTATCTTTCACCCCTTTTTGGATACAAGGCCTCCTTCTTCTGAAATACTTTGACCCTTATTTTTATTTTTATTTTTATATTTATTTTTATTTCTATTTTTATATTTTATTTTTATTGTTGTGTTTTTCAACATTTTTCACTTCACTACGTTATTTGATTGGATTAAGTATTGATGAACTGCACCCCTACATGGTTGGATTTTGTTGTACCTGGACCTCTTTAGCACTGTGCCCTCGATTAAGGACTATTCAACAATATTGTTTACTGGTATATTAGTGTCACTCCCCTTTTTTGGATTTTCCCCACCCATTTTTTGTACTTGTATATGTATGTGGTTATATGCACACACACATTAATTTGTATAACACTTTACAGCGCAAATATTTTACTTATTACAATTATTACAGTATATAACTTATTCAAGTAAAATTTTTACATGCATAGATAACACCAACAGTTGCCAATAAAAAGATACATAAACCAAAAAAAAAAGGATAGCAAAGGGGTACTAGCAAGTGTCAAGATGAGAAAGAGAGGAAAAAGGGGTGAGAAGTTGGTTGTGTGGAGGAATGTGTGATATCAAAAAACAAAACCAAAAGACAAAACAAAAATATATAAATATAAAAATAAATGAGTTCTCAAGAAATGAGCTGTGTGTAAGGAATGCAGGTGTGCCTAAATATAGTAAGGTGGATATAGTAGGTACCTGAGTATGGTGAATATCCCAAGTAGGGCTGCAACTAACGATTATTTTCATAATCGATTAGTTGGCCGATTTATTGTTTCGATTAATCGACTAATCGGATAATCTTAAAAAAAAGTGTGGTGTACAATTTAGTTTATGTAAATAAAAAAAAAAGGCAATTTATTCTTAAATATCCATACACAGTGGTAAATATAAATAAACTACAGTAATTGTAATGCCTTCTATTACCTCCACTTTCTCTGGGTTCGGATGCTGATCTTCCCTGCACAGTCTTTAAAGTGATTTTTTTTTTTTTTTATACTTACCTGCTCTGTGTAATGGTTTTGCACAGAGCAGCCCAGGCCCTCCACTTCTGGGGTCCCTCACCAATGCTTCTGGCTCCTCCTGCCTTCAGAGTGCCTCAATAGCAAGCTGCAAAGTATAGTATAGAGCGCCCGCTATAGCAAGGTAAACAAAACTTCTGCCTTTAGAACCACTCACTTCCTGCCCAGGACTACATGTCCCATGAGGCATTGCTCCTCACACTTTCACAAATTCTCAGGCACTTAGTGACATGTATGGATGGTGTACTGAGCTGTATGTGTACTGCACTGTATTTCCTGTTATGTAAACAAATAATGCATTCTATATGCAGGCCAACTAATCAACTGGCCGATTAATCGATTATGAAAATAGTTGACAACTATTTTCATAATCGATTAGTTGTCGATTAATCGATTAGTTGTTTCGGCCCTAATCCCAAGTATAAAAGTAATGAGACACAGCAGGCAATTTCCACAGCTGTGTGTGTCCTCAGTGAAGAGTGAAATGAAATCCAAGCCATGCCTGACCTCCAATTTAACCCCAGAAGGCTCTGCCCCCAACACCATGTGTGGATGGCTGACATGTTAGCGCAGGAGGCGTTCACAGTCATAGGGAGGCATGCATGTGCGAATGCACCTCCATGCCATCAGATGGTAAAGTGTGTCCAGCTGCGCTGACGTCTGGGAATCGCAGATGCCACGCTTCTGGCGCCTGAACATGGCGCCGATGTGTAGGTGTCCCCATCCGCCCAAAAGCAGATGGGGACAGCAGGAGACACGGAAAAGCCTCCCTTTATACACATCGCAGCTCCCAATGCGAGACAGGAAAACGCTGGCACCAACCAAGGGAATCGCACAGGGAGCCAGGGTATACAGCAATACTGGAATAAAAAAATTGTGTTGAAGGATAAGTAGCTAGTATAGTAACAAAGTGTAATGATAGTTTAATACATGTAAATACTGGCGGGGGTGACAACAGACCAGGTTTGGGCTGATGGGTGTCTTCCACCCGGATTCAATATACAGAAAGAGGAAGGGTCTGGTGTCCCCAGTAACACACTTCCATCCCTATAACATAGAGTCAAACAAAGGATTGGCCCTGGGACTTTAAATGAAGTGGGTACCGTTACCGCCAGTAAGAATAACAATAGTTATTACAGTATATCATTTATTCAAGTAAAATTGTTTACATGCATAGATAACACCAACAGTTGCCAATAAAAAGATACATAAACAAAAAATATTGGTACATAAATGTAGTATCGGTCAGAGTACACGGGCATCATACTACCCGACTAGTTTTGCAAGATCCAGCTCGCTCTTCAGGGGTGTGTAACACTGTACCTAGGATGAAAAAATATACATATATGTTTGGCAATATGGCACAGTATTGGTTGTAAAGGCACAGGTTAGGAGGGGTTGTGGGTCCCCATACTCACCACTGAGCTTGACCATGGCTACAGGTGTGCGGCCCCAAGACGACGGCAACAGGTGCCTCACCCGGGAGCTGAGGGGGCGGAGTCAAAAAGGGACCCCACCAGGGGCAAAACAGAGAGCAGGCATGGCATAGGTGCAGTGAACAATTTTACTTAAATAAATGATATACTGTAATAACTATTGTTATTCTTACTGGCGGTACCCACTTCATTTAAAGTCTGGGGGCGAATCCTTTGTTTGACTATATGTTATAGGGGGCATTATGCTGGTGACATTAGATAGACAAGGGCTTAGCAAGGTCAGGTTACGAATGGATGGGGTATCTCAGCCAATGGGCAGGGGTTCCTTTAAGCCCCGTGGCCTGCTGGGAGAGCCTATTTATTTGGATGGAGTCAGGTGATGAGGACTCTGTGCCACCTGGACGGCTGTCTGGGTGGACGTGTGTAGTGCTGCTTCAGGCTGCTAGGCCGGCATCCTGAGGCCTATCCCGGGGCTATCTGGCTGCTAGGCTGTCTGAGGGCCTATCCAGAAGCAGGAGAAGCAGCACAAGGTTGGGACTGCAGGAATGGAGTCCAACCAAGAGTAAAGGTTCAGTCGGACAGGGAACCAGTTGTGGTTGGAGGTAGAGGGGAAGCTGTCGCCACTAAGAGGCCATCCACCTTGTTACCGGAGACCACTGTGAATAAGCTGGAGCCAGTACCAGAGCAATCTTCTCACCAGCCAGGGACGGTGAAGAAGTGGGGAAACTTCAGCAAGTGCCAAGCCAGGGACCCAGCAGGACAGCAAAGGTGAAGCTTGAGGAGCATCAGTGAGTTCCAAGCCAGGGACCTAGTGTGTCAGCGGGGGTGGCGCTTGAAGAGTATCTGTGAGTGCCAAGCCAGGAAACCAGCAGGGAAGTGGGGGTGACGCTTGAGGAAGATACTGAGTTATGGAAGCAGAAGAGCCCAGGGGTATCCAGTGGCGATTGGGCTTGAGGGTTTAGTGAGAGGCTGGGAGCTTGGTGAGTGAAGACCTACAGTGAGAGACTATAGAGTGTGAAGAAAATTATTTGTGTTACCAATAGTTAAGTACAATACCGTGAGTGACTGTTACAAGATTTGTTGCCATAGGAGACAGCGGTCCTACCTATACAGAAGTGGTGTCCGGCTGGAGGCCTTCCACTGTATAGCTGTCTACCTATAGAAGTCCTGGAGTTTTCCAATTAACATTGCATCTACTTAAGGGTGTCCTGGCCCTAACCCTCTCTCCCACAGTTCTGTTAAGAGACAATAAATCTCTTTTACATTCAAAAAGTGTCTAGCGCCCATCATTTTAACTTGCATCACACCCACCATGTCTTGTAACCATTTTATAAAGAAGGATATAAGCTATCCCTGACTCGGGAGGTACGAATTAGGCCCTTGGAGGTACGCAGAATGTGTTTGTGATGCCATTATTCACATTATGTGCAGTGAAGTGTTTCTGATGGAACAACGCAAGTCACTGCAACAGGATGGATATCTATGTGCCTCGTTCATACCACAATGTTGTGCATATGTACAAAAATTCTGGATGGCTGCACTCTGCTAAATTCCAATTTATTGAAAGCAATCACATGTTCAGGCAAATAGGAGCAGGGGGTGCATGTTTCATGCTGATTTAGTGGTTACTCATGAGCAAGCGCTAAATCGGCGCGAAACGCGTTGACTTTCCTTGCACCCCTTACTCCTATTTGCCTTTATTTGCCTGTACAAGTGATTGCTTTCAATAAATTGGAATTTTGCAGCCATCCAAAATTTGTGCATCCTAGTCTTGGGCATTGCACTTCCATTTACGAGGATAGTGTAGGAGACCAAGTAGCAGATCCACCCGTCTGCATTTTAGAGCAACGTAATGCACTCAGATGAATGTAAACGCAACTTAAAAACTTAAAGTAAAGATAGAAAAAAAAAAATAGCGATTCGTATTTTTCACTTCCAGAGACCTGTCAGTTCAAAGTGACATGAAAACACATGCCAGTGCGCATATTAATGCAAAATGTAACGTAACCAGGGCTGGTGCCAGGATTTTTCACACCCTAGGCAAAGCCTAATTTTGCCACTCCCCCCTTGGCTACACCTCTAACTCCACCCCCTTTGCCCTGCCCATGTATACCCCACCTTTTTAATGAAGCACTCATCAAATGCAGCCACACCAGCGCCCATAAATGCAGCCTACGAGTGCCCATCAATGCAGCCTACCAGTGCCCATCAATGCAGCCTACGAGTGCCCATCAATGCAGCCTACCAGTGCCCATCAAATGCAGCCTCACCAGTGCCCATCAATGTAGCCTACCAGTGCCCATCAATGTAGCCTACCAGTGCCCATCAATGTAGCCTACCAGTGCCCATCAATGCAGCCTCACCAGTGCCCATCAATGTAGCCTACCAGTGCCCATCAATGCAGCCTCACCAGTACCCATCAATGAATGAGTTTGCTTCCATTCATTTGGGAGTCGGGACACAGACACAGTCCTCAACCGCCGATGTGCCTCTGATACTATGTGCCAATGGAGCGGCAGCTGTCTGCTGATGCGGAAACTTACCTGCTTGTTGCAGAGAGAAGAGAGTAGGAACACCAGTGGCCAGGCGCCCTAGGCAGCTGCCTAGTTTACCTAGTGGCAGCACTGGCACTGAACGTAACACAATGCGCATGAAAATGCATGGTAAATGCTCATCAACACACATGCATTTTTTCATGCGTTATGGTGAGTTTTTATGTGCATTTTGGTGCAAGAACCCTTAGGGCATGTCAAACTTAAAAAGGTGGTTGAACCATGGTTTTACCACCCCCTGATCTCCCCCTTAACCAAACACAGTGGCTGGAGGGGGTTGTACACATGCCTTGGCCATGATGCCTTGCTTCACAGCAAAAACAATAACTCGTCATGGACTCTGAACATGACCTAATCAAGTAAATGGAGCTACGCCGCAATAGCCCTGCAAACGCATGCAATGTACAGTGTATGGCAGGCTGTACGCAGCACCTGGGGCTCCCTGGCACAGGAAAATGCATGCAATTTATGGGCAGCATACAGTATTTTCAGCCTCTTTCTGCATAAGCCTTTAACATGAATTGCATTAGCACAATGCTGACTTTAGCCAAATAGACAGAGCGCTGTCACACGTCCTCCTTCTGAGCCCTTCCTTATGGAAAGTAAACATGTTCTCAGTAATTAGTTCTTTCTATAATCCCAGCTGTGGGTGTCTGTTGAGAAATCAGCCACTAATCCACTGGCATGGACCTACTGAGCTAATCTTCCTCCTCCCTGGGACTGGATCTTTCTAGGGCTTGTCCCGGTGACATCAGCGCAGGTCATCCTAGAAAAGTCCCTTTAGTCACATAGAAGTGTCACCTCATTTCTAAGTTTAGCATGCAATTTCCACTATAAATGCTTTGTGTGCTGACCACAGGGAGAAACTCGGAAAGTTCCCGGCTCTACTACGTATTGTACAGTACATAGAAAGAAGCCAGAGGAAAACCCATATTAACGGGACATCTCCAACTTAGTGGATCAACCTTTTGTCCAATTTGCACATAAGTCGTAAAGGGTTAATTTACATCAGCAATTGTAGAAAGAAATGTTTGGACAGCCGCACTCTGGAAAAACCTTCTCGGTTGCCTTTTATTGGTAAAAGTATTCAAACACCACACATCACAGCAAAGACAGGGGCATACAGCTGACGTTTCGCACTATCAATCAGTGCTTACTCATAGCTCAATTAACATCAGCGTTGCCCTCTGAAAAGTGTTTCACAGTACATTGTTTTTCAGATGGCGCTTGACATGTTGTAAGAAGGCGATATATCCTCTCTTCATCATATCGGCCTGGTCGTTGGTGAGAGGCAATCGCCCAGCCTTTACCCATCCTTTGTCATGGTTTCACTGGGACATTTTGCACAGACATCTCTACCCTAGGAATACTTTATTGAACCTATTTTGAACACTGTTCTTAGACATCTTTAGCCTTCTTCACTTCAAAAAACCTATTGCTTCCCACTACACCTTATCGGATTACAGTTAATGAGCTCCTACGTACCGGTAAAGACCATCAGATCTGCAACGGGGACATTACTGCTATTACTGATACAAGGGCCATGATACTTTTACTTTTAAGCCTGATTTCTCATTAGGGTAACAATTATAGGCCAGCCAGGTTCCATCTTCTACAGTGTGTCAGTATAATCTGTTAGCTGAATTTATCCTTTCAGGGGCTAGCATTATTTATTTCCGTCCGGAAACAGGAAACTGAATCTCCTGTACCACGTGGTACCCGGCCGGACTGACACGAGGAAGGAAGAGGAGCTCGGCCACACTACAGGGAAGGGGAAGAGGTGACGAGAGAGACAGCAGTGCTGCAGCCGCCTGAGGCTCTCTATAGAGCACTCAGGTGGCTGCAGCATTTATAGGAAGCGCGGCAAGGGCCCTGCTTGGGGCCCCAGGCCAGCTCGGGGCTCCAAGCAATTGCTTGGTTTGCTTGCCTTGTCGGGACAGGCCTGCACAGGACCACCTGAGCCACCAAGGGATTTGGCCTGAAGTTTCACTTTAACAGACCAAAAAAAAATAGATGGATAAATAGATAAAAAAAATAGATAGAGTGAAATTGTATTTTTGAGTTATGTCAGCTCTGTATAGGAGACAGGTCCCCTTGACATAGATCAGCGTGTGTCTTCTGGCATGAGGAGAAGACAGGAATCTTGTCTGTTCCAACAATCAGGTGTATTAGGCAGTGAAAGTAATTAACGGTTAGACGTGGTGAGTAATTAACATGTGATGCACTTGTAGAACATTAGGGAGAGTTACAATTATGAGTGGTAAATATTTACTGTAAGTTATCGCAATGTGCCGTGGCTTGTTCGGTCGGCAAGTTTTAGCAAGCTGAACCCGAGCGGCTCCTTCCCGAGTGATGCACGAGGTATGCGGAGAACATCTGGTTTACTGGTAACTATGTCAAGACAGCAATGTGTACACCTTGTAGCACCTCATTACATGTCGCTGCACAGCCAGAAAACAACAAACCCATTCCGAGACAATGTGCAGATATTCCCACAGGACAGACTTCAGGATCGTCCGCATTAAAGCTCAACTTCGGGGAAATGAAAAATACTCCCGTGCGAGGGACTGCCCCTGTACTGCAAGGGTTACATGCCTGGGGGGGACAAGAAAAGCACTTTTAGGCTTCAATAACACATGTGGTTGGTGGGCAGAAAAGAACACGCAGTTGAGCCACGTTTTTAACACTCCCCACCCCTAGGGTGACCACATTTCCAAACTACCATTCAGGGACACCCCCCCCTTCCTAAAAAAATATAACTTTTTCTAAAAAAAAAATTATGACCCCCTCCCATGGTTCTCACCGGTTCATCCTGGGACCTGTAGTTCTTCACTAGTTGGGGGGGGGGGGGTCTCATCTTCAGCTCTGAGGGGTTCATGGTGGGACCTGTAGTCCTTCACTTTTGGGGGTCACATTCCCCCCAAAAGTGAAGGACTACAAGTCCCAGCATGAACTCCTAATATCTAAAGATGTGACCCCCCCAATTAGAAGGACTACAACACCCAGCATGAAACCCCTGAGATCTAAGGGTGTGATCCCATAGATTTCACAGGTTTATGCTGGGACCTGTAGTTCTTCATTATTTGGGGGGCAGGGGGTCTCACATCTTCAGCTCTGGGGAGGGGGGGGGTTCATGCTGGGACCTGTAGTCCTTAACTTTGGGGAGGTCACACCCCCCTAAAGTAAAGGACTACAAATCCCAGCATGAACCGATGATATCTAAAGATGTGACCCCCCCACCCCCCAATTTTGAAACTCCCAGCATGAACCCATGAGATCTAAGGGTGTGACCCCATAGATTTCACAGATCTATGCTGGGACCTGTAGTTCCTTACTAGTTTGGGGGGGTGTCACATCTTAAGCTCTGAGGGGTTTATGCTGGGACCTGTGTCAGTTTTATTCAGGGACACTGTATTGTCCCAGAGTGAAGGTGCCCGGGACAGACCTGCAGAATGCGGGACTGTCCCGGGCAATCCGGGACACATGGTCATCCTACCCACCCCCCTGTTAACTCTGTTGACTTTTACTTATAGGTGTAGCACTACCCCCGAAGGAGCTGCTGGATTGTTTTGGGTGGCATGTTACCTCTATTTCCTCGCCGTCCAGGGTAATAGATGATAGCTGAGAAAAAGTTCAATGTCCACACCTTGGACTTCTTTTTCTTTGCTTTATTTGCTGAACTTGGTAAAAGTAAATAAAAGAAGTAGTTGAAGAGGTGGAAGGGTAACAGGTAATAGGTTCAGGTGTATAACTTCTGTTCGGAATCACTCCTGCTTCCAGCAAGGTAGCTTTCGTCGCCACTCTAGCCAGAGCGGGTATTGCGCACCTGGATAGGCCTCTCTCACTAGCCTAGCAGCCAAGATGACGCACGGAAAATTTGGTAAAGTCTCTGCCACAGACCTTCCCAAAGATGGAGATATATTCGGTCCAAAATCCTCTTAACACAGGATTCAGCACCCGGATCTCTCCCAATTAGCTTCTTATAAAACTTAGAACTGACAGGCGACCATTACTCAGCCCCTCAGTAATGGTGCGTCCTTCAGGCTAGGTTTTGCCGCGATTTCGGCCGCGATTTAAGAGACATCTGTGCAGGGTTCAATGTAAATCGCGGCCCGAAATCGCAAAAAGTAGTACAGGAACTACTTTTTGAAATCGGTGCAGCGCCGCAAATGCGGCGTCGCACCGATTAGGACAGTGCCATTGCCGACAATTGCCGGCAAATGCCGCCGATTTGAGATGCGATTTGACATGTGAAATCGCATCTCAAATCGTACCAAATCGTACCCAGTGTGAACCTGGGCTTAATGAAGTTCAAGGCCTCTCCTGAGATACCAGACTCTTGCTCGGTGCTCTCCAAGACAGGTTCTTCATCGAGTGGCTTCCTCCCTCAGGACAGAGCGCACAGGACCACTCTGCAAGCGTAGACCAAGTCTCACTACCAGGCCTACTTAGTAGATCACAACCCCGGACCAACATGGTCCCGGAGCCAGGAACA
Source organism: Rana temporaria (assembly GCF_905171775.1). NCBI lineage: Eukaryota > Metazoa > Chordata > Amphibia > Anura > Ranidae > Rana > Rana temporaria. Next base: position 40,428,126 of record NC_053497.1, read on the forward strand.
CATGAACACGCACCCCCCGGCCAGGAGGACGACAGACCAGGATCGACGACCCCAGGCCAATGGCGTCTGTCCCTTAAGTACTCCTCCCAGCATGCACAGCGGGACAATCAACTCCCACTGATTGGCTGCTGAACGGGAACACCCAAAACACCTTGACCTGACTGCTGCCACCCTTGGCCTGGGGTGGTAACGGCACCCCAGACAACAATAGTGGTCACTCACAGTACAGCCATGGCTGGAACAGAGACCCAAATTTGGAAAGATTTATACGGTCTGAGTCAACTAACTCTCAGACTATCCTCTAAATTTAAAGCAGCGCCAGCTAAAAAGTAGCAGGCTGCTACATAAGGCTTACCTATAGGTACAGTAAATATCTCCTAAACGTGCACCGTTTAGGAGATATTTACTGTACATGCAGCCAGTGATGACACCGGGGGATGCGCTCTGAAGGAACAGCCATCCGGCCCATTCCTTCAGAGCCCTGTGCCGTAAGCAGCGTCTGCCATGCACATGCGTGAGAGTGACGTCATCACGGCTCCAGACAATCACGCAGCCAAAGTTCGCAAACCCGGAATGAAGACTTCTGAAGATGGAAGCCCTCTCAGCAATGACAGCGCAGCACCGGAGGGCTTCGTTTTCAGGTAAAGTTCACATAATGTGCTAGTATGTGATGCATACTAGCACATTATAGCTTTACCTTGCATGTTGCAAAAAAAACACACACACAAAGCAGTTTACTACCGCTTTAAGCTACAAAGGTAGGAAACAGGGGTGTACACATGGCATGGCTGTGATGCTTTAATTCATTTTCTGTGGGTGGTATCACCACCACATGCAACCCATTCAAGAAAATGGGCCGTGTGACAAAAATGTTAGTCGTATTATAATTTATTTAAAAATAAATCATTCTATGTGTGTGCAGTGCTCTGTTCGGGCGCTGGACCAATGGGAGTCTATTATGCCTGTAATTTTTTGACAAGCATGTGATTTGAGCCTGAGGCTCTGATTGGCTTGTTTTAAGTTGTCCTCGGAGCGCAGAGGACTGCGCCCCAAACCCTCCCACTTTTGATTTTAGCGAATCAATCTTTACCATTGTGTCACTTCCGGTTTTCAGCTTCTCGCCCCCGTCCACCCAGAAAGAAGACTGGGTTAACACGGAAGCCACAGAGGGGAAGCCACGTAGGGTATCCGTAACCGTGGTGAGTGCGAACCTGGAGGGGAAACTCCAGCAAAAAAAATGTTTATAGGTAAATATACTTTTCCCATAGACAGAAATAAAGTTTTAACCCTTGCAATGCAGGGGGCAGTCCCACTGTAAGGGAGCATGTTTTTCCATCTGGAATTTAACTATAATAATTAGGGAAGCTAAGCTTGTTCACCAGCACAGCGTGTAATGCAGAGCATGCAATGCATGTGAACAATGCGTTGTTATAACACACTGCAAGGGATAAAACCCATGAAGCCGCACATCAATGCACACCCACTGGTATTGGAATTGAATGGCAGTGTCAGCCTGGGCTCCCACCAGTCAACGCCCTGAACGTGTTTTACTCTGCCCCTCCAAGCTTAATCATGGGCATTGCATTAACTGCTTTTCTTATTTTCTATTTTTTTTTTACTTTTGTGTTATTAATTCTTTGTGCTGCACCGTGTTGTTACATGTCGGGATAAAATGATGCCTCATTTGATCATAGAGCACACCAACATGGTGTGAACATGTTTCAAGGGACAAACCCTCTTCTTCTTTGCTCTGAAGAAGAGGGCTTGTCCCTTGAAACTCGTCAGCAGGCAAGTCTGATTGATGTCAAGGTCATGTGAGTTTCATCTCTAATCAAGGACCACCTTGCCACCTGGTTTCAGTACATTCGTTTTTTTAGCCTATGGCTATTGTGACTATGCATTTGGTTGATTTAAATTTTCTAATAAAATGTTGCTAATGCACTAGGCCTCTGCACCCTTTTGTTTTGTTTCAAGATTCCCCGTTCTGAAGAGGGCGGCATTGGTGCAGATTACCAGTCCTGGATGGGGAGCCAATACTAGAATTCTCAGTAATTCCTTAGGGCTACGGTGTCAAGTGTGTTTACTTTGGTATATACAAAGGGGCAGATCCACAAAGAGAGTACACCGGCGTATCTAGTGATACGCCGGCGTACTTTCAAATTTCCCGCGTCGTATCTTTGTTTTGAATCGGCATCTGGGTTAGATCCGACAGGCGTACGTCTTCGTACACCTTCGGATCTAAGATGCAATTCTTCTGCGTCCGCTGGGTGGCGTTCCCGTCGTAATCTGCGTTGAGTATGCAAGTTAGCTATTTCCGACGATCCACGAACGTACGAGCGGCCGTCGCATTCTTTTACGTCGTCTCTAGTCGGCTTTTTCCGGCGTATAGTTAAAGCTGCTATATGGTGTCGTACTCAATGTTAAGTATGGCCGTCGTTCCTGCGTATAATTTTGAAAATTTTATTTTGTTTGCGTAAGCCGTTCGTGAATGGGGCTGGACGTAATTTACGTCCACGTCAAAACAATGACGTCCTTGCGGCGTCATTTAGCGCAATGCACGGCGGGAAATTTAGGGACGGCGCATGCGCATTTCGTTTTGGCGCGGGGACGCGCTTCATTTAAATGAAACACGCCCCCTACTCGCCGCATTTGAATTGCGCGCCATTACGCCGCAAGAGATACACTACGCCGCCGTAGCTTATGGCGCAAATTCTTTGTGGATTCAAAGCTGGGAAAAGTAAGTTACAGCGGCGTAGCGTATCTCACATACGCTGCGCCCATGCAATTGTTTGTGGATCTGCTTTTTGCCTGTGTCGGGAAGAGTCCGTTTTATAAGCTGAATATGTCAGTGCGATCACCTAAAGGGGAGCTGAACCAGTTTAAATACAACAACATTTTTTACTACCTCAGCATCCTCCTCATGGAAATAAAATGTGTAAACCCTGACCTCCGATAAGATCATCTGCTCTGCCGGTTAACCTCAGTAGCATCTTCAACTTCTGCTAGCCTGCAGGTTGCGTAATACTGTGCATGCAAACATTTAAAGCTAAACTTTATCAAAAGCACAGCCCTGCTGCGAGGGTCACATGCTTGCTTAGGTCTAGAGCAGGGTTTCTCAGCCAGGTTGCTAGAGGTTCCCTGAGCGATGAGCACTATCTGCCGCTCAGATAAATTCTCACTGACACCATTGATCTTGTTAGCTACAATATCTCACATAAGTGAGTACACCCCTCACGTTTTTGCAAATATTTTATTCTATCTTTTCATGTGACAAAACAGAAGACATTTGACTTTGCTACAATGTAAAGTAGTGAGTGTACAGCTTGTATAACAGTGTAAATTTGCTGTCCCCTCAAAATAACTCAACACACAGCCATTAATGTCTAAACCGCTGGCAACAAAAGTGAGTACACCCCTAAGTGAAAATGTCCAAATTGGGCCCAAATAGCTATTTTCCCTCCCCGATATCATGTGACTTGTTAGTGTTACAAGGTCTCAGGTGTGAATGGGGAGCGGGTGTGTTAAATTTTGTGTTATCGCTCTCACTCTCTCATGCTGGTCACTGGAAGTTCAACACGGCACCTCATGGCAAAGAACTCTCTGAGGATCTGAAAAGAAGAATTGTTGGTCTAGGGCTAGGCTATAAGAAGATTGCCAAGACCCTGAAACTGAGGCCTCGTACACACAACCGTTTTCCTCTGCAAAATCCATCAAGAAAACTGCTGGCAGAGCATTTTTGTCGAGAAAATCGGTCGTGTGTATGTTTTTCGACAAGAAAACTGTTGTGGATCTCAACGAGAAAAAAAGAGAACATGCTCTCTTTTTCCTCGTCGGGAGTCTCAATTTTCTCGTTGTGTCTCTCGTCGGGCTGGTTTATGACGAAAAACACGTTTGTGTGCATGCTTAGAAACCTGCGCATGCTCAGAATGAAGTATGAGACGGGAGCGCACCTTCGGTAAAAGTAGCGTTCGTAATGGAGATAGCACATTCGTCACGCTGTAACAGACTGAAAAGCGCGAATCGCCTCTCACCAAACTTTTACTTAACACGCAGTAACATGAGATTATCAAAAGCAGCCCCAAGGGTGGCGCCAGTGGAATCGAACTTCCCCTTTATAGTGCCGTCGTACATGTTGTACGTCACCGCGTTTGAGAACGACGAGATTTTGTCTAGAAGTGTGTATGCAAGGAAAGCTTCACAAGATTCTGGTCAAGCCTGACAAGAACCTCGTTGAGGAAAACGTTTCTTTTACGACGAGATTCTCGGTCATGTGTACGAGGCCTGAGTTGCAGCACGGTGGCCAAGACCATACAGCAGTTTAACAGGACAGGTTCTACTCAGAACAGGCCCGCCATGGTTGACCAAAGAAGTTGAGTGTACATGCTCAGCGTCATATCCAGAGGTTGTGTTTGGAAAGTAGACGTATGAGTGCTGCCAGCATTGCTGCAGAAATTTAAGGGGTTAAGGGGGGGGGGGGGGGGCAGCCTTTCAGTGCTCAGACCATACACCGCACACAGCATCAAATTGGTCTGCATGGCTGTCTTCCCAGAAGGACCCCTCTTCTAAAGATGATTGATGAACAAGAAAGCCCGCAAACAGTTTGCTGAAGACAAGCAGACTAAGGACATGGATTACTAGAACCATGTCCTGTGGTCTGATGAGACCAAGATAAACTTATTTGGTTTAGATGGTTTCAAGTGTGTGTGGCGGCAACCAGGTGAGGAGTACAAAGACAAGTGTGTCTTGTCTACATTCAAGCATGGTGGTGGGAGTGTCATGGTCTGGGGCTGCATGAGTGCTGCCGGCACTGGGGAGCTACAGTTTCTTTGAGGGAATCGTGAATGTCAACTGGGCCGCAGGGCAGTATTCCAACATTATAATAACCCCAAACACACCTCCAAGACAACCACTGCCTTGCTAAAGAAGCTGAGGGTAAAGGTGATGGACCGGCTATGCATGTCTCCAGACCTAAACCCTATTGAGCATCTGTGGGACATCCTCAAATGGAAGGTGGAGGAACGCAAGGTCTCCAACATCCACCAGCTCTGTGATGTCATCATGGGGAGTGGAAGAGGACTTCAGTGACAACCTGTGAAGCTCTGGTGAACTCCATGCCCAAGAGGCAGTGCTGGAAAATAATGGCGGCCACACAAAATATTGACACTTTGGGCCCAATTTGGACATTTTCATTTAGGGATATACTCACTTTTGTTGCCAGCAGTTTAGACATTAATGGCTGTGTGTTGAGTTATTTTGAGGGGGCAGCAAATTTACACTGTTATACAAGCTGTACACTTACTACTTTACATTGTAGCAAAGTGTAATTTCTTCAGTGTTGTCACATGAAAAGATAGAATAAAATATTTTCAAAAATGTGAGGGGTATACTGACTTTTGTTAGATACGGTATATACATATATATTGCATGTAGTGCCTTTGCTCAGGGGCTTAGCAGTCTTGTTCAAACTTTTACTTTTGGTAAAAAAAGAAATAAATAACATTACGGCTCCCCTTGGGATGTTCATGGGGGGGTTGATGGGTAGTTATGTAAAGTAGAGGACACATAAAGTAGAAACGTCATTCAATACTTATTACTCAGCAGGGTCGGTTATTCACATCTGTAATAGATTTCGTTTTTAGAATGAAAAGTAAAACTTTGAAACAAGCTGAAAGCCTTTGAAGTACCTAGAGTTTGTGAGTCACGGAACTCAGACCATGTGTGAACGTGTATACTGTTGGTTTTACTGTGTAATGCCATGGGAAGATTGGCGCTGCATGTGGCCGGTCTGATTAAAAGGCCCGAGAATAAGTCACAAACAAAATCAGTGCAAGTGAATAAAGCAGAGTTTATGAAATGTTTGATTACACGCCGACCACATGAGTGACTGTCCTCTGCCTGTCACTGATCCCCCTCTCTGAGTAACCTGAGGATGGAAAGGGGGGACCCCCAGTCTGACCAGCGGTCAGTATAAATATGATTAACTGCGCCAGCGACATAATAACAGGTTGCAGCTCAGACAGACGGAAATGTTTGTCCTTCTGTAGAGGAGAAAGCCAGACGCTTCCTTTCCCTGCCAGACAGGACTCAACCATTCCTGTACGGAGTTATTGTACGGCATGGTGATGCGAGGGATCTGCGCACTGATGATGCTGGATATCTATGATCTGTAATCGTACTGCTCTGTCTATTGAAGTTCAGTATCTATTTTGTGATAATGACCACAAACAGCTCTGTACAAAAAGGATACAAATTCTTAGCCAGATTCACGTAGAGATACGACGGCGTATCAGTAGATACGCAGTCGTAACTCTGAATCTGCGCCGTTGTATATTTAAGTGTATTCTCAAATTGAGATATGCTTAAATGTAGCTAAGATACGACCGCCGGCGCCGTCGTATCTTAGCTGTCTGTTTACGCTGGCCGCTAGGGGCGTGTACACTGATTTACACCTAGAATGCGTAAATCAGCGAGATACGCCTATTCACGAACGTACGCTTGCCCGTCGCAGTAAAGATACACCATTTACGTAAGGCGTTTTCAGGCGTAAAGGTAATCCACCAAAAAGATGGCGCAGCCAATGTTAAATATGGACGTCGGAACCGCGTCAAATTTAATTTTTTTTACTTTGTTTGCGTAAGTCGTCCATGAATGGGGCTGGCCGTAATTTACGTACACGTCGAAAGCATTGAGTCTTTGCGGCGTAAGTTGGAGCATGCGCACTGGGTTACGTCCATGGACGGCGCATGCGCAGTTCGTTAAAAACATCATTTACGTGGGGGTCATGCTTTATTTACATAAAACACGCCCACCTCTTCAAAATTTGAATTAGGCGCGCTTACGCCGGCACATTTACGCTACCCTGCCATAACTCAGGACGTAAGTGCTTTGCGAATACAGCACTTGCCTCTCTAACTTATGGCGGTGTAGCGTATATGAGATACGCTACGCCTGCCTAATATTAGGCACGTCTACGTGAATCCAGCTATCTATCTATATAGCTGGATTCACCAGTTACGGCGGCATAGCGTAAATGTGCCAGCGTAAGCACGCCTAATTCAAATTGTGAAGAGGTGGGCGTGTTTTATGTAAATAAAGCACGACCCCACGTAAATGACGCCGTCCGTGGACGTAACCCAGTGTGCATGGTCCAACTTACGTCGCAAAGACTCATTACTTTCGACGTGTACGTAAATTACGGCCAGCCCCATTCACGGACGACTTACGCAAACGACTTAAAATTTTTTAAATTCGACGCGGTTCCAACGTCCATACTTAACATTGGCTGCGCCATCTTTTTGGTGGATTATCTTTACGCCTGAAAACGCCTTACGTAAACGGCGTATCTTTACTGCGACGGGCAAGCGTACGTTCGTGAATAGGCGTATCTCGCTGATTAACGCATTCTAGGCGTAAATCAGTGTACACGTCCCTAGCGGCCAGCGTAAACAGACAGCTAAGATACGACGGTGCCGGCGGTCGTATCTTAGCTACATTTAAGCGTATCTCAATTTGAGAATACACTTAAATATACGACGGCGCAGATTCAGAGTTACGACGGCGTATCTACTGATACGCCGTCGTATCTCTACGTGAATCTGGCTAAAAGTCTTAGGACCCTTGCACCTTCCTTGGGGTCTTCTAGTTGCAATGCATCACTCCCGACATTTTAGTGCACCCAGGAAGGAAAGTTGCAGCATCCAGCCATGCTGCCTGCAGCCTTACAGAGTCTATGGCAGGCTGTGGCTGATTGCTATACCAAGTGGTACCTGTGTTTAGGGCACTCTGTATTCAGGGAAGAATGTCAGGAACACAGGTCTGCATTCCAGACATTGGTCCCTGATTACATAGGGTCATGGTACCACTTGGTACAGCATTCAGGCTCATACAGCTGCTGCCTGCCATTTACTTTGGCAGGAAGCAGGGCTGGACAGGACCAGCGATCCCCCCCAAGCACACTAAAACGCTGGGATGCACTGAGGCTAGATGACCCTTTCTGAAAAGGGCTTTTATAATGATCATAATGCTTGGTATAATAATACAGAGATGGCCAGAGACTGTGGGTATGATACAAGAGATAGTCAGAGACTGCAGACATTGTACAAGAGATGGACAGAGACTGCAGATATGATACAAGAGATGGACAGAGACTGCAGACATGATACAAAAGATGGTCAGAGACTGTGGGTATGATACAAGAGATGACCAGAGACTGCCGACATGGTACAAGAGATGGTCAGAGACTGCAGACACAGTACAAGAGATGGACAGAGACTGCAGACATGGTACAAGAGATGGACAGAGGCTGAGGTTATGATAAAGAGATGGTCAAGGACTGCAGACATGGTACAAAAGATGATCAGGGACTGCAGACATGATACATGAGATGGTCAGAGACTGCAGACATGATACAAGAGATGGCCAAGGACTGTGGTCATGATACAAGAGATAGTCAGGGATTGCGGACATGGTACAACAGATGGCCAGAGACTGCAGACATGATACAAGAGATGGTCAGTGATGGCAGACATGGTACAAGAGATGTCCAGAGGCTGAGGTTATGATACAAGAGATAGTCAAGGACTGCAGACATGGCACAAAAGATGATCAGGGACTGCAGACATGATACATGAGATGGTCAGGGAGTGCAGACATGGTACAAGAGATGGCCACAGATGTCAGTCTTGGTACAAGAGATGGCCAGAGACTGCAGACATACTACAAGAGATGGCCAGAGACTGTGATGATGATACAAGAGATGGCCAGGGACTGCAGAAATGGTACAAGAGATGGTCAGGGACTGCAGACATGGTACAAGAGATGGTCAGGGACTGCAGACATGATACAAGAAATGGTCAGGGACTGAAAACATACTACAAGAGATGGCCAGAAACTGTGATCATGATACAAGAGATGGTCAGGGACTGCAGAAATGGTACAAGAGATGGTCAGAGACTGCAGAAATGGTACAAGAGATGGTCAGGGACTGCAGACATGGTACAAGAGATGGCCAGGGACTGCAGACATAGTCGGAAACTATGATAAGTGATAAGTTGTTAGAGACTGGGGACATGCTCCAAGGGAGTCATAGACTGGACACAAATTAAAAGAGACTGCTAGAGATCACTGCTATAACGGGGCAATAGGGAAGCACAGAGTAGTGACTGCACAAAAAGTTCCAAAAATCTGCAGGTTGGGCACCATGAATCTTTACACTGATATTGATCACACAGCTCTGTATAATATTGAGTATCTATACACTGGTAATGATCATACACTGCTCAAGGTGCCGAGTAGGGATGACCCGAACACCCCCTGGTTCAGTTCGCACCAGAACATGCGAAAAGGCAAAAAGTTTGAGCGAACATTTGGACCCTGTTAACCACTTAAGACCTGGACCTTTATGCAGGTAAAGGACCTGGCCAGTTTTTGCGATTCGGCACTGCGACGCTTTAACTGACAATTGCGCGGTCGTGCGATGTGGCTCCCAAACAAAATTGGCGTCCTTTTTTTCCCACAAATAGAGCTTTCTTTTGGTGGTATTTGATCACCTCTGCGGTTTTTATTTTTTGCGCTATAAACAAAAATAGAGCGACAATTTTGAAAAAAAATCTATATTTTTTACTTTTTGCTATAATAAATATCCCCAACAAAAAGATATAAAAAAAAACGTTTTTTTCCCCTCAGTTTAGGCCGATACGTATTCTTCTACCTATTTTTAGTAAAAAAAAAATCGCAATAGGCGTTTATCGATTGGTTTGCGCAAAATTTATAGCGTTTACAAAATAGATAGTTCTATTGCATTTTTATAAAAAAAAAAATTCATGACTGCGACATTATGGCGGACACCTAGGACAATTTTGACACATTTTTGGGACCATTGTCATTTTCACAGCAACAAATGCTATAAAAATGCATTGTTTACTGTGAAAATGACAATGGCAGTTTAGAAGTTAACCACTAGGGGGCACTGTAGGGGTTATGTGTGACCTCATATGTTTTTCTAACTGTAGGAGGGCGGGGCTAGACGTGTGACATCATTGATCGTGTTTCCCTATATTAGGGAACACACGATCAATGAAGCTGCCACTGTGAAGAACGGGGAAGCTGTGTTTACACAGCTCCGGGGACCGATCGTGGGACTCCGGCGGCGATCGGGTCCGCGGCCGCAGTCACAGAGCTTCACGGTACGTGCTTGTGCCCAGCCGTGCCATTCTGCCAACGTATATCTGCAGGAGGCCGTCCTTAAGTGGTTAAAGTCTATGGGACATGAACATGAAAAATCAAAAGTGCTCATTTTAAAGTCTTATATGGAAGTTATTGCCATAAAACATTTTTAAAACAACAATTTTTTCAGGAGCAGTGATGTTAATAATGCTTACAGTAACAATAATACTTACAATAAAAGTCAAATATTCCTTTAAATATCGTGCCCGGAGGTCCCCTTAGTCTGCCTGTAAAGTGGCACATCTGTGCAATATGTAGAACAGTGCTGCAGCAAAATTACAATTCTAAAGGAAAGAATTCAATTCAAACTTGCTTGCGGCTGTAATGTATTGCCGCCTCCCGGCAATATAAATGAAAAATCAAGGAAAAAATTGTCGCGCCCATCCCCCACCCCCTGTCCATACCAGCCTCTCAGATCTGGTATGGATATTAAAGGGGAACTCCATGCCAACATTTAAAAAAAATGGTGTGAGGATCCCCCCAGAATCCATACCAGACCCTTATCTGAGCATGCAGCCTAAAGGATAGGATAGGGGGAGTGAGCGAGCGCCCCCCCCCCCCCCCACACTTGAACCATACCAGGCCACATGTCCCGCAATGTCCATCGATCTTCTATCACACTGCCCAATGGACCCCAAAGAAATTGTAAAAATAAAAAAACTTGACCGCTATCTTTTCCCTTTGACAGCTGTTATATAGTCAAGGGCGGGGCCATCCGCTGATTTAACCAGATGACCCTGCCCCCTCTGACATCACGTGACATCAGAAGGAGGCAGGGTCACTTGGTTACATCACTGGGTGGCCCCGCCCTTGACGATATAACAGCTGTCACAGTTTTTTTCTATTTTTTGGCGTGATTGAAGATGGATGGACATCGCGGCACACTTTTTTTTTTAAATAAAGGAACTGTCAAAAACTGTCTATTATGGTTTTTACTTTTTGACACATTTTTGGTGAATGGGTAGGGGGTACAATGTTCAGGAGAGGGGGGGGGCGCTCGCTCGTCTCCCCCATTCCTAGCCTGCCAGGCTGCTTGCTTAGATAAGGTCCCTTTCAGACGGACGGCAGTTAAAAGCACTACAAATGTTTCGTGAAATTCAAGGCTCCAGGCACTGCGATTAGCTGCATTTGCACATTGTGATTACATGCGTTTACGTGCGTTTAACTGCGGCCGCATTTAGCTGCGGTATTCAAAAAAGACTGCGATTACCTGCGGTTATGTGCATATAGCTGCGCTACATCGCACCTGGACGCATTCAATTCTATTTTTTCTATTCGCACCAAACCGCATGTAACGTAATCGCGCGCAAACGCTGTGTGTGAATGGGGCCATAGGAAAACATTGTGTGCTTTTAGCTGCGGTAGAAAAATAGAAAATCCGCAGCTAAAAGCACCATTCTATCCGTCCGTCTGAAAGGGGCCTAAGGGTCTGGTATGGATTTGGGGGGGGGGGGGCCACGCAATCTGCTGGGAGAGCCATGATTGGCCAAAGGCACCCTGCCTTTATCCAATCATGGTTCTCCCAGGCCAGCAGATCGTGCTGTGATTGGCCAAAGCATGCAGGTCAGGTGCATGCTTTGGCCAATCAGCAGCCGTCAATGCTGCGCTCGACTTTGCCACGAACGCCCCATATGTTCAGTTTGTTTGCGGACAAACGAACACCCAGTGTTCGAGTCTAAGTTACGTTCGATTCGAACATCAGGACCATCCCTAGTGCTGAGTATCTATATACATTATGATCACACAGCTAAGTATAATAATTATGAGTATGTATGTTGAAGGTCATAATGTCCTGTATAATGAAGTGGAGTGTCTGCATGAATGAGCACATTACCTTGTCAAATGAAGCTGGGTAGCTAAAGTTATAAATCCAAAGTGCTCTGCATAATGATGTGTAATGATGCGCTGTCTTCAGTATTTTACCATCTGCAAAGGTCTGTGTAATAATGATGCATATCTATGGCCTTATCACAGCCTCAGCGCTCAGCTTAATGAAGAAGATTGCCTATGCAATAATGATCAGACTGCCTTCTATAATGAAGCTGAATAGTCAAGGTGATCCATCCACAGTGCTCTGTATAATGATGCTATCTGTACTATTTTACTAATCTCAATGTTCTGTGTAATAAGGAGGCACGTCTTATCGCCACACTGCTCTGTATAATGAGGTCTCGTTTCCAAACCTCCACAATAACCCCAGTCCTTTAAAAAAAAATCATGCCAGGTATCTGTACCATAGAGTGGGGCTTTTAAGCGTATTTGAAGAATTAATGGGGCAGATCCACAAAAGTATTACGCCGGCGTATCTCTTGATACGCCGCGTAATTTCAAATTTTGCGCGTCGTATCTTTGTTTTGTATCTTCAAAACAAGATACGATGGCATCTCGGATCGATCCGACAGGCGTACGTCTTAGTACGCCGTCGGATCTAAGATGCAATTTTTCGGCGGCCGCTAGGTGGCGTTTCCGTCGAATTCCGCGTCGAGTATGCAAATTAGCTAGTTACGGCGATCCACGAACGTATGTCCGGCCGGCGCATTTTTTTACGTCGTTTGCGTTCGGCTTTTTCCGGCGTATAGTTAAAGCTGCTATATGGTGGCGTACTCAATGTTAAGTATGGCCGTCGTTCCCGCCTCGCATTTTGAATTTTTTACGTTGTTTGCGTAAGTCGTTTGCGAATAGGGATTTGCGTAGAATGACGTCACCGTCGTGAGCATTGGCTTGTTTTGGGTTAATCTTGAGCATGCACACTGGGATACCCCCATGGATGGCGCATGCGCAGTTAAAAAAAAAACGTTGTTTACATCGGGTCACAACGTATTTACATAAAACACTCCCCCATCACAGAGATTTGCCAATGATACACTACGCCGCCGTAACTTACGGCGCAAATTCTTAGAGGATTCGAAAAAAAAAATAAGTTACGGCGGCGTAGTGTATCTTAGATACGCTGCGCCCGGCGTATTATTGCGTGAGGGTACGTGGATCTGCCCCAATATATAGCACAATGTATCGGGTAACAATATATAGTTTGATTTTCAATGTCATGTGTAAAGGGGTTTTCCTAAAAAAAAAAAAAAAAAGCATTGCAATTTTCCTACTGAAAGTGTATGTACATTAAGTGTGTGCGAATCAGGCACAAAAATAAGAATAAAACGAATGTTATTAGGCTATTTTATGCACTGGTTGCATGTTTTTAATTGATTTAACAGAGAAAATACTGGATTTGGCCACTAGGTGGCTCTTAGTATCATTGAAATTCTACTTAGCGCCACCCAGTGGTCAAATGCAATATTTTCTATTATAACAACAACAAACATTTGACTAGCACAGGCAATAGGCAATACGGAATCACACCATGTTCCTTGTTACGCCTTAAATATAGGTGTAACATTAAAAAAAAACTTCATAAAGGTGGAATCAGCCTTTATTCCTGTTTATGTATTGAAAATAAATATTACTTTTAGACAAAGCTATTATATTTAGGTGAATTTATTTTTATTTTTTTATTTAGCATCTCGTAATTATCTGAACAGCAGGACTGGAAAAGGGAGGGGGGGGGCAGCACCATGTAAATGTTCCCCCTAAATGAATAATTAATACTACACTGATGCTGCAGGAACAAAGCTGTCACACTAGGAACTACACTATATTACCAAAAGTATTGGGACGCCTGCCTTTACACACATGGGGCCGGATTCGGAAAGATGAGCGCATCTTTCTTCCGGCGTAACGTATCTCTGATACGTTACGCCGCTGTAACTTTGGGCGCAAGTTCTGTATTCAGAAAGAACTTGCGCCCTTAGTTACATTGGCGTAACGTATGTGTGGCGGCGTAAGCCCGCCTAATTCAAATGGGGATGTTGGGGGCGTGTTTTATTAAAATTTCGCTTGACCCCGCGTTTTTGACGTTTTTTTTGAACGGCGCATGCGCCGTCCGTAAAATATCCCAGTGTGCATTGCTCCAAAGTACGCCGCAAGGACGTATTGGATTCGACGTGAACGTAAATGACGTACAGCCCTATTCGCGAACGACTTACGCAAACGACCTAAAATTTCAAAAATCGGTGTGGGAACGACGGCCATACTTAACATTAGCTACGCCTCATATAGCAGGGGAAACTATACGCCGAAAAAAGCCTAACGTAAACGACGTAAAAAATGCGCCGGCGGGACGTACGTTTCTATAGCGGCGTAAATACCTAATTTGCATATTCCTCGCGTAACTATACGGAAGCGCCACCTAGTGGCCAGCGTGAATATGCAGCCTAAGATACGACGGTGTAAGACACTTACACCAGTCAGGTCTTAGGGATATCTATGCGTAACTGATTCTCTGAATCAGGCGCATAGATACGACCGGCCGAACTCAGAGATACGACGGCGTATCTCGTTTCTGAATCCGGCCCATGAACTTTAATGGCATCCCAGTTTTAATCCGTAGGATTCAATATTGAGTTTGCCCAACTCTTCTGGGAAGGCTGTTCACAAGGTTTAGGAGTGTGTCTATGGCAGTGTTTCTCAATTCCAGTCCTCAGGCCCCCCCAACAGGTCAGGTTTTCAGGATTTCCATTATTTTGCACAGGTGATTTGATCAGTTTCACTGCCTTAGTAATCACCACAGCCTTTTCATCTGAGGGAAATCCTGAAAACCTGACCTGTTGGGGGGGCCTGAGGACTGGAATTGAGAAACACTGGTCTATGGGAATGTTTGACTATTCTTCCAGAAGTGTATTTGTGAGGTCAGGCACTGATGTTGGAAGAGAAGGCTTGGCTCGCAGTCTCCGCTCTAATTCATTTTAAATGTGTTCTATAAGGTTGAGGTCAGGACTCTGTGCAGGCCAGTAAAGTTCCTCCACCCCAAACTCACTCATCCATGTCTTTATGGACCTTGCTTTGTGCACTGGTCCAAATCATTTGGTGGAGGGGGGATTATGGGGTGGGGGTTGTTTTTCAGGGGTTGGGTTTGGCCCCTTAGTTCCAGTGAAGGGAACTCTTAAGGTGTCAGAATACCAAGACATTTTGGAAAATTTCATGCTTCCAACTTTGTGGGAACAGTTTGGGGATGGTCCCTTCCTGTTCCAACATGACTGCTCACCAGTGCTTAACCACTTGCCTACTGTGCACATACACCCTGCCCAGACGAGATTTTAGCTTCCGGCACTGCGTCGCTTTAACTGACAATTGCGCGGTTGTGCCACGTGGCTCCCAAATTGACGTCCTTTTTCCCCCCACAAATAGAGCTTTCTTTTGATGGTATTTGATCGCCTCTGCGATTTTTATTTTTTGGGCTATAAACAAAAAAAGAGCGTCAATTTGGAAAAAAAAAAAAACACAATATTTTTTACTTGCTATAATAAATATCCCATTTAAAAAAAAAAAAATTTCCTCAGTTTAGGCCAATACGTATTCTTCTACATATTTTGGTAAAAAAAAAAAAAAAAAATCGCAATAACCTGGTTTGCGCAAAAGTTATATTGCCTACAAAATAGGGGACACAATGATTTTTTTTTTTTTTTTACTAGGAATGGCAGCGATCTGCGCTTTTTTCCGGGACTGCGACATTATAGTGGACACATCGGACACTTTTGACACATTTTTGGGACCATTCACATTTATACAGTGAACAGTGCTATAAATATGCATTGATTACTGTATAAATGTGACTGGCAGGGAAGGGGTTAACCACTAGGGGGCGGAGAAGGGGTTAAATGCATATCCTGGGTGTGTTCTAACTGTAGGGGGAGGGGGGTGACTGGGGGAGGTGACCGATCTGTGTTCCTATGTACAAAGGACACAAATCGGTCTCCTCTCCTCTGACAGGACATGGAGCTCTGTGTTTACACACAGAGCTCCACGTCCCTGCTCAGTTACTGGGCAATCGCGGGTGCCCTGCGGGCACCGCGGCCGCCGGGCACGCGCACTGTGTTCCCAGTGACGCGACGGGTGCGCGTGTGCCGCCGGCAGCGCGCGCGTGCCCTAGAGGCTTTAAATGACAGGACGTCATATGACGTCCTGTCGGAACAATAGAGCATGCCGCCCGCCGTCATTTGGGCGGGTGTTAAGTGGTTAAAGCAAGGTCCATAAAGACATGGATGAGTGAGTTTGGGGTGAAAGAACTTGACTGGCCTGCACAGAGTCCTGACCTCAACACGATAGAACACCTTTGGGATGAATTAGTGTGGAGATTGCGAGACAGGCCTTCTCGTCCACATCAGTGTCTGACCTCACAAATGTTCTTCTGGAAGAATGGTCAAACATTCTCATAGACACACTCCTAAACCTTGTGCAGAAGAGTTGACGCTGTTATAACTGCAAAGGGTGGGGCCAACTCAATATTGAACCCTACAGACTAAGACTGGGAGGCCCTTAAAGTTCATGTGCATTTAAAGGCAGGTGTCCCAATACTTTTGGTAATATAGTGTATTTCAGTGCTACAGAAGACCTTCCCCTCACCTCACCTCAATAATTAAGAGAGAGGTGTTCTGTAATCTACAGAGAGAGATGGCAACAATGCTAACTGATAGCAATAGGCAGATGAAGAGAAGCTCAGCTCACTAGATTTCTGGAAGGATTTAAAGTGGTTGTAAAAGCTGAAGGTGTGTGCTGCTCCCCCCACAGCCCCCTCACCTGAGCTCCCTCCTGAGCATGGGAGCTCCCGCTGGCCCAGGTGTCTCTTTCCTCATTGGCTGAGACACAGCAGTGGGAGCCATTGGCTCCCACTGCTGTCAAAGTTGTGAGCCGATGAGGAAAGAGGGGGCAGGGTCGAGCTGCGGCTGCATGTCTAAATAGAGACACAGAGCAGCGGCTTGGCTCAGGTGCCTCCCATAGCAAGCTGCTTGCTGTGAGGGTGCTGTCAATCACAACCAGTGAGCCAATGAGGAAAGGGCAGGCGGGAACAAAGGCATGGCTCCATGTGTCTTATGGATGCATAGAGTGGTGCTTGGAAGTGAGCAAACACCAGTGCTCATAGCAAGCGGCTTGCTATAGGGGGCACTGTTCAAGGTGGACGAGCCAGGAGTGCCGGTGGGAGACCCGAGAAGAAGAGATCGGGCTGCTCTGTGCAAAACCATTACACAGAACAGGGAAGTATGACATGTTTGTTATTTTAAAAACAAACAAACTCTTAACCACTTGCCGACCGATGCACACCGATATACGTCGGCAGAATGGCAGCGGTAGGCAAATGGACATACCTGTACGTCCCCTAAGGAGCCTCACTCTCTGTGACCGTGCCCGCAGGCCCCGCAAACTCGATGTCCGCCGGTGTCCCACGATCATGTCACGGAGCTGCAGACACTGATCTTCTGCTTCCTGTCATCGGGAGCAGTGATCAATCAATGTCGTGGCACTCGTAGCCCAGCCCCCACACAGTTAGAATCACTCCGTAAGACACACTTTAACCCTTCCTCGCCCCTATTGGTTAACCCCTTCCTTGCCAGTTCTATTTACACAGTAGTCAGTGCATTTTTATAGCACTGATCGCTGTATAAATGACAACAGTCCCAAAATAGCATCAAAAGTGACCGATGTGTCCGCCATAATGTCGCAATCATGATAAAAATCGCAGATTGACGCCATAACTAGTAAAAAAAAAAAATTATAATAAAAATACCATAAAACTATTCCCTATTTTGTAGACGCTATAACTTTTGCATAAACCAATCAATGTACGCTTATTGCAATTTTTTATATATATATATACCGTATTTATCGGGGTATTGCGCGCTCCGGCGTATATCGCGCACCCCTAAAGTGGACCCGCATTCCTGTGGAAAAAATATTTTTGTACTTACAGTTTTGGTGTCTTGCGCGGCGTTCATCGGCGGCCTCGTCGGGTCCGGCGTCCGTCTGCGGCTTCGGGTGTCCTCTTCGTCAGGTCCGGCGTCCTTCTGCGGCATCCTCCCCGCTCGTTTCCCGCGCCGAGTTTGAATACTGCGCCGGCATATACCGAGCGCAGTACACTCGTGTATAGTCGGGCAGGCTCGGCTACTCTCGCGCTCACGTCCTGTACGTCCAGGACGTGAGCGCGAGAGGAGCCGAGACTGCCCGACTATACACGAATGTACTGCACTCGGTATATGCCGGCGCAGTATTCAAACTCAGCGCGGGAAAGCGGGTATCGGCGTATATCGCGCACCCACGATTTTGCCCTGATTTTCAGGGCAAAAAAGTGCGCGGTATACGCCGATAAATACGGTATATATATATAAATATATTTTTTGGGGTATATTTATTAAAGCAAAAAAAATTTAATTTCTTTCAAAATTGTCGTTTTTTTGTTTATAGCGCAAAAAATAAAAACCGCAGAGGTGATCAAATATCACCAAAAGAAAGCTCTATTTGTGGGGAAAAAAGGATGTCAATTTTGTTTGGGTGCCACGTGGCACGACCGCGCAATTGTCAGTTAAAGTGACGCAGTACCGAATCGCAACAAATGGCCCGGTCATTGGGCAGCCAAATTCTCCGGGGCTGAAGTGGTTAATATCACTCAATGAGGACACTTGTTCCAGTGAGGTTAGAAAGATGTACTCTCACTTCCTGCTGTGTCTACAGTACAGGAAGTGAAGGGAAATCTCCTAAATGGGACACGGAACCTGATATCTCCCCTTAGTTTATCCACATAAAGTAATATAGAAACTTTTATTTTTAGATGAAATAGGAGAAGTTTCCAGAGCAGATACAATACAGCTAAAGTGCCTTTTCTATAGAAAATTTCAAAAACAGTGGCCCGGATTCACGTAGAAGAGCGCATCTTTGTGCGTGCGTGCGTAACGTATCCTATTTACGTTACGCCTCCGCAACTTTGACAGGCAAGTGTAGTATTCACAAACCAAAATTGCGGCAGCGTAGCGTAAATAGGCCGGCGTAAGCGAATATGTGGGCGTGTGTTATGTAAATTTATTGTGACCCCACGTAAATTACGCTTTTTACGAACGGCGCATGCGCCGTCCATGAAAGTATCCCAGTGCGCATGCTCCAAATTAACCCGCAAGAAGCCAATGCTTTCGATGTGAACGTAAATTACGCACAGCCCTATTCGCGAATGACTTTTGCAAACGACGTAATTGACGGAAAATTTGACGCTGGCCCGATGGCCATACTTAACATTGGCTGCGCCTCATATAGCAGGGGTAACTTTACGCCGGAAAAAGCCTAATGTAAACGGCGTATCTGTAATGCGACGGCCGGGCGTACGTTCGTGAATTGGCGTATCTAGCCGATTTACATATTTCTAGGCGTAAATCAGCGTACATGCCCCTAGCGGCCAGCGTAAATATGCAGTTAAGATACGACGGCGTAGGAGACTTACGCTGGTCGTATCTTACGTTTATAATTTTTATTGAAAATTTGCAAAACGCTGGGCGTATCTTATACCAATTCTGGCGTATCTGATTCTTTGAATCAGGCGCTAAGATGCGACGCCTCAGACTCAGAGATACGACGGCGTATCTGGAGATACGCCGTCGTATCTCCTACGTGAATCCGGGCCAGTGATTTTAGAGATCCAATTATGGTGCGATGGATGGAAATTGCTTTGTACGTTTTGTGCCTATAATGATTTCGGCGCAATTCTACACAAGACCTCACAGCCTTCCTTTCAGATCTATTTTTGCCCATAACTCCAATATTAAACCACCAGGCAATTAAATACTTGTGATTGGTCTATAGGCTCCTGTGGAGGGATTATGGAATAACAGCCCTAATTAGCGATCAAAGGCTACTAGGAGGAAATCTAAGGGTCTTGCGTAGCGCTGCGGGTTGCAGCCATTAATTGTATCCCACGCGGTAATTAGTGGAAAGGAACACAGCCGGACAGTCCATTAATGGGCGCCCTATAGCGTTACAGATTTATCCAGCTGACCAGAGATTCCCAGAAGTCACCAGTGGAGGAACCAGTCAGGCGGGAACATACCAGACAGTTATGGGAACACATTTTGTCACTTCCAAAAAGTGATAAACATTCAGTACGCCATTATTTCTGTGCCATACTCATCAAAATATAATGCCTCCTACGGGCACGTTCAATCCATGTCTGCTGAGCGTCGTTGATCTGCATAGATTTATTTTATTTATTTATTACAGGTACTTATAGAGAGCCATCAAGCAGAGTCCACCAATAGTATCGCTCTCTATGCATTGGATTGCAAAACCAAAGGCTCAATGACAGTCTTTAAACATTTTTTTATTATTTTAGCTACAGTGGGAAAGGTTTATCAGGCATCACTAAGTGGTGGACCCCGGTCCGGACCTGGACCGAACTGCTGTCCCATCTGGACCCACGGTTGTGCCATTTATGAGCCTTTCTTCCCCCTGGCCTCCGCCCAGGGGCGGATCAGGGGCGGGGCAACAGGGCAATTGCCCCTCCCGAGAAGTTAGTTGCGGGTGAGTGTGTGGGCGGCGTGGTGGGTGAGCCGGTGGGTGGCTCAGCGTACAAGTGACTGTGCGGGCGGCGCGGTGGGTGAACCACTGAGCTGCCCGTCCGCTCTGCGCTCGCACAGACACAATGGGCCGGATTCAGATACATTGCAGTATCTGCCGGCGCTACGTAACGTATGTCAGATATGGTACGCCGCCGTAACTTTGGGCGCAAGTTCCGTATGCAGAAAGAACTTGCGCCCTTAGTTACGCCGGCGTAACGTATGTGTGGCGGCGTAAGCCCACCTAATTCAAATGGGGATGATGTGGGCGTGTTTTATGTAAATTCACTATGACCCCACGTATTTGACGTATTTTACGAACGGCGCATGCGCCGTTCGTGAAAATATCCCAGTGCGCATGCTCGAAATTACGCCGCAAGTCGTCATTGCTTTAGACGTGAGCGTAACTTACGTACAGCCCTATTGGCGAACGACTTACGCAAACGACGTAAAATTTTCAAAACTCGACGCGGGAACGACGTCCATACTTAATATTAGCTACACCTCATATAGCAGGGGTAACTTTACGCCGAAAAAAGCCTAACGTAAACAACGTAAAAAAATGCGCTGCCCGGACGTACATTTCTGAAACGGCGTAAATGCCTAATTAGCATATTCATCGCGTAACTATACGGAAGCGCCACCTAGCGGCCAGCGTAAATATGCAGCCTAAGATACGACGGCGTAAGACACTTACGCCGGTCGGATCTTAGGGAAATCTATGCGTAACTGATTCTCTGATTCAGGCGCATAGATACGACGGCCCGCACTCAGAGATACGACGGCGTATCTGGAGATACGCCGTCGTACGGTGTTTGGTATAAATACGATAAAATAGGATCCACTCATAAGACCTCTGCAGCAATGAAGTCCTGCTTGCTCACTCCTCCAGGGTCCGTTTCTTTTATACACTATTTAGGAAAGTTCTGAAGTTGCACAACTAAAAACGTGAGAACCTTCAATCCTGTGCCGATGACTCTCCTTCGTTTTATGGGTTCTGTGAATTGCTGGTGCTTTGAAAACTCACTTTTAATTGGCAGTCAGCGTTTTATGACTTGCCTATGCAGCTAAACTTCTTTTTCATGTGGTATTTCTTTTTAGTCCCCCCCCCCCCATAGTGCTTCATGAATTGTCGGTATGAAGCACCTATGTGGATTCGGCCCCAGACTGTCCGATCAGGTCCACCTGTCAGTTTTTCAGGCGGACCTGATCGGATGCTCCATTCACCCCCATGGGGCAGCGGATGTCAGCGGTGACAAGTCTGCTGACATCCGCCGCTATCCTGTCCGCCAAATCCAGAAGGATGATGGTCCTATCTTCCATCTGTCTGGTGGATCAGATGAAAATGGGCAGGCGATCTGCGATTATTATCGGGACTGCGACATTATGGCAGACACATCGGATGCTTTTGCCACATTTTTGGGACCATTCACATTTATACAGCGATCCGTGCTATAAAAATGCACCGATTACTGTGTAAATGTCACTGGCAGGGGGTTAACACTAGGGGGGCGATCAAGGGGTTAACTGTGTTCCCTAGTGTGTGTTCTAACTGTGGGGGGAGGGGACTCACTATAGGAGATGACAGATCGTGGTTCCTAGCTATTAGGAACTCACGATCTGCCTCTCCTCTCCTGAAAGAACTGGGATGTGTGGTCAGGAGCATTGGCACCCCAGCAGTGCAACGGGCGCACGCTATCCCGTTTAAAGGGACCGGCATACAGCTATGATGGTTTGCAGGATCGTGCCGACCTGCCAGAGTATATTGATGGCAGCTGGTCAGGAAGTGGTTAAAGAGAAGTGACTTTGAAGAGGATGCAATGCTGGGTTACTTCTGTGAACACAAAGGAAATTCTCATAGAGTTTAGTAAACGAGCAGAAGCTCCTCTGACTTCCATCATCCAATCACGTGCAAGCAAAAATGCTGTTTTTTTCCCTTGCGTGTAATTGGGTACTCTTCTAGCTAGATTCACAGAGAGTTACAGCGGCATATCAGTAGATACGCCGCCGTAACTCAATCTCCGCAGTCATAAATTTAAGCTTATTCTGGAAACCAGATACGCTTAAATTCGGCTAAGATACGAGCAGCGCAAGTCTCCTACGCTGTCGTATCTTAGGGTTTATATTTAAGCTGGCCGCTAGGTGGCGCTTCCGTTGTTTGCAGCGTCGAATATGCAAATGAGCAAGATACGCCGATTCACGAACGTACGTGCGCCCGTCGCAATTAGTTACGCCGTTTACATTAGAGATACGCCGGCATAAAGATAAAGCTGCTCCCTAGGTGGTGCAGCCCATGTAAGGTATGGATGTCAGAACAGGCCTATCTTTTTACGTTGTTTGCGTAAGTCGTACGCGAATAGGGCTGGACGTAATTTACGTTCACGTCGAAACGGCGTACTTTGGAGCAATGCACACGTATTCGTAAAAAACGTCAATCACGTCAGGTCATGAATCATTTACATAAAACACGCCCCCCTGTTCCTCATTTGAATTAGGCGCGCTTACGCCGGCCCATTTACGCTACGCCGCCGTAACTTAGGAGGCAAGTGCTTTGTGAATACAGCACTTGCCTCTCTGACTTACGGCGGCATAGCGTATATGCGATACGCTACGCCAGCTCACGGTTAAGCCATTCTCTCTGAATCTAGCTATTGGACTCATTTACTAAGCTCTGGAGGAACTGCACTTGCAGGGTGAATCTGCACTTTGCAAAGTGCACAGTCTATTTGCCTTAAAGCGAAGTTACACCCAAAAGTGGAAGCTCCACTTATCTGCCCACTCCCCTCCAGTGGCACATTCGGCACCTTGCCGGGGTGAGATCACTCGGATTTTCGGCCGCCCTTCTTCTTCCACCGCCACCAGGCCATTCAGAAAGCGCAGCACGCTATGCACATGTGCAGTAGGGAACCGGCTGTGAAGTCGAAAGGCTTCACTACTGGTTTCCCTTACCACTTATGGCAGCGGCAACACCTGAGAGCCAACGAAAACATTGGCTGGGGTGCCGACACCTCTGGATTCCAGGACAGATAAGTGTCCCAATATTAAAAGTCAGCAGCTACAGTATGTTAGGGGTTGTAAAGGTACAATTTTTTTCCCTAAATAGCTTCCTTTACCTTAGTGCAGTCCTCCTTCACTTATCTCATCCTTCCATTTTGCTTTTAAATGTCCTTATTTCTTCTGAGAAATCCTCACTTCCTGTTCTTCTGTCTGTAACTCCACACAGTAATGCAAGGCTTTCTCCCTGGTGTGGAGTGACGTGCTCACCCCCTCACTTGGACTACAGGAGAGTCGAGACGCCCACTAAAACACAGCTCCTTTCTCTATTTGCAACGTAGAGAGCGTCCTGACTCTCCTGTATTCCAAGGGAGGAAGCGAGCACGACACTCCACACCAGGGAGAAAGCCTTGCATTACTGTGTGGAGTTACAGACAGAAGAACAGGAAGTGAGGATTTCTCAGAAGAAATAAGGACATTTAACTAGTTGCCAACCAGCCGCTGTCATTCTACGGCGGCAGGTCGGCTCTCCTGGGCGAGAGCCCGTAGCTCTACGTCGGCTCTTTTAGTGGCCACTAGGGGCACGTGCTCGTCCGTGACTCCCGTGCGGGTGCCCAGCGGGCGCGATCGCCGCCGGGCACCCGCGATTGCTCGTTACAGAGCGGGGAACGGGAGCTGTGTGTGTAAACACACAGCTCCCGGTCCTGTCAGGGGGGGGGGGGGGGGGGGGGGGGGGGGGGGGAACGCTGATCCTCTGTTCATACAATGTATGAACAGAAGATCAGTGTTTCCCCTAGTGAGGCCACCCCCCCCCCACAGTTAGAACACACCCAGGGAACATACTTAACCCCTTCCCCGCCCCCTAGTGTTAACCCCTTCACTGCCAGTGGCATTTTTATAGTAATCCAATGCATTTTTATAGCACTGATCGCTATAAAAATGCCAATGGTCCCAAAAATGTGTCAAAAGTGTCCGAAGTGTCCGCCATAATGTCGCAGTACCGAAAAAAAAAAATCGCTGATCGCCGCCATTACTAGTAAAAAAAATATATTAATAAAAATGACATAAAAATACCCCCTATTTTGTAAACGCTATAACTTTTGCGCAAACCAATCAATAAACGCTTATTGCGACTTTTTTTACGAAAAATATGTAGAAGAATACGTATCGGCCTAAACTGAGGAAAAAAAATGTTTTTTTTTATATATTTTTGGGGGATATTTATTACAGCAAAAGGTAAAAAATATTAATTTTTTTCAAAATTGTCGCTCTACTTTTGTTTATAGCGCAAAAAATAAAAACCGCAGAGGTGATCAAATAACACCAAAAGAAAGCTCTATTTGTGGGGAAAAAAGGACGCCAATTTTGTTTGGGAGCCACGTCACACGACCGCGCAATTGTCAGTTAAAGCGACGCAGTCCCGAATCGCAAAAAGTGCTCTGGTCTTTGGGCAGCAATATGGTCACGGGGGTTAAGTGGTTAAAAGCAAAATGGAAAGGCCGAGGTAAGTGAAGGAGGACTGCACTAAGGTAAAGGAAGCTATTTAGGGGAAAAAATTGTACCTTTACAACCCCTTTAAGTAAATCAACCCCACAGTTGCCCAGAGGCAGTTGCTCCTTTCTCCTTTTCTCCACCTGCTAGCACTGCCCTGTATTCTACAATGCTAGGCTTGCTTCTGTAGCCATTAGTAAAATGGTCCTTGAATATCTAGTGCCATCTCCTGGACAGGACAGGTAATACATCAAAGGAAAGTGATCTTTTCCTATGTACACAGGTTTCTGCTATTTTACCTCCACAGGCGTATAAAAAGAAGTCTCTGTTTGGACAAGAGGAAAAATGCCAGAACAGAGCCTCATCCATACTGTATCCAGCTTTAAGGTTTATGTATACACATACATGGTTTCCATTTATATAAAAACTTTCTGAAGCAGACATCTAAAAAAAGGTGAACAGGAAGGGTTCTCCACCTAATCCAGAAGACGGTACAAACGGCCCTTTCATATAGGGAAATGGAAAACGGATATGTCTGCTTGTAATAATATAAAATATAAATAAATAAAGATGGAAAGACGGACTGGCCCCCGAGAAGCGGCTGTGCACTGGATAATGGATAGAAGAAGACAGGAATGCTTCCAATTCATAGTGAGTCACAGACAGCGGCTGCTGGCCGAGTATAACAACTTGACTGTTAGCTCCACTGCCAAGAATTAATCAGGTTCCCATGATACTAATAACACAATATTCAAATGGTAGGCGGACAGTGGGAAAGAATACACATGCTGGTTGCACAATGTTACAGTGACATTTTATCAGACATAATTGATTTTTAACACAGAACCCCTGTAGATGGGTTCTATGGACCTCTTACCTGTCACCTCTGTGAGCTTGGAGGGTGGGCAGTGGCGGCTGGGGCTCAATTTTTTTTTGGAGGGGCACAAACACACTGAACATTTCTGAAATAAAAACCAACAATTGCAGCCTCACTGTGCCATCAATTTACACCACTGTGCCCATAAAGTGCAGCCACTGTGCCCATAAAGTGCAGCCTCTGTGCCTCATCAAGTGAAGCCACTGTGCCTCATCAAGTGAAGCCACTGTGCCTCATCAAGTGAAGCCTCTGTGCCTCATCAAGTGCAGCCTCTGTGCCCATCAAGTGCAGCCACTGTGCCTCATCAAGTGCAGCCTATGTGCCTCATCAAGTGCAGCCACTGTGCCTCATCAAGTGCAGCCTCTGTGCCTCATCAAGCGCAGCCACTGTGCCTCATCAAGTGCAGCCACTGTGCCTCATCAAGTGCAGCCACTGTGCCTCATCAAGTGAAGCCACTGTGCCTCATCAAGTGAAGCCACTATGCCTCATCAAGTGAAGCCACTGTGCCCCATCAAGTGAAGCCACTGTGCCTCATCAAGTGAAGCCACTGTGCCTCATCAAGTGCAGCCTCTGTGCCTCATCAAGTGCAGCCTCTGTGCCTCATCAAGTGCAGCCTCTGTGCCTCATCAAGTGCAGCCTCTGTGCCTCATCAAGTGCAGCCTCTGTGCCTCATCAAGTGCAGCCACTGCACCCCATCAAGTGCAGCCACTGCGCCCCATCAAATGCAGCCACTGCGCCCCATCAAATGCAGCCACTGTGCCCATCATATGTAACCTCTGTGCCCATCATATGTAACCTCTGTGCCCATCATATGCAGCCTTTGTGACCCTGTCCCACTTAATGTCTGACCGGCACACACTAACCCCATCCTGGTGGAGGGTGACGGCGGCGAGCTCCTGTGTCCTCCATGGTTCTCTGTCCTCCTGTGTGTCTTCTTCCGTTCGGCATCCAATCAGGGCACCTGTGCCTTCAGCCAATCAGGTGATGGGTATTAGATCCTCCTGATTGGCTGAGAGGCAGTTCAGTGTTAGCAAAAGCAAGTATTAATTTGCTTTGCTAACACACCTGGGTGGACTGCAAGCACAATGCTAAAAAAAAAAAAAAAACGCCGCTGGAATTCAGGCGTCCGGTGTCCGAAAAGGGGACAGACGCCAGAATTGGGGGTGGCTACAGTGGCCATGGATAGATGGGGGCAGCGTCTGTGCGCCCTTAATGGAAGCACCTCCACTGAGGGTGGGCATGAGCCAAACTCTAAAAAATCCACCCCATCCCTTGTGCAGTGGGGCTACCCCTGCACTGCAGCGGTTAAAAGGGTTGTAAAAGTTAGTTTTTTATTTTCTAAATAGGTTCCCTTAAGCTAGTGCATTTTTTTCCTCCAATTTCCGTTCCAAATGTTTTTTTTCTTGGTTTTCTTTTGAATTTATCACTTCCTGTTCCTCCTCAGTAAGCTGTTCTAGCTGACTAACCCCCAGCCAGAACGGCTTGGATGATGGGGGCAAGCTTACTGAGGAGGAACAGGAAGTGAGAAATTCAGACAAAGAAAAAAAAAAATTTAAAAAGGAAAATCGAAGGAAAAGGTAAGTGACCCAACAATGCACTAGCTTAAAGGAACCTATTTAGAAAATAAAAAACAAACATTTACAACCCATTTAACTGCTTCTGATAGGGGTCT
This sequence comes from Rana temporaria, assembly GCF_905171775.1. Lineage (NCBI taxonomy): Eukaryota > Metazoa > Chordata > Amphibia > Anura > Ranidae > Rana > Rana temporaria. The sequence continues at coordinate 40,455,805 of NC_053497.1, forward strand.
CCAAACTAGGGCCCTCCAGTTGTTCAGGAACTACAATTCCCATCATGCCTAGTCATGTCTGTGATTGTCAGAGTTTTGCAATGCCTCATGGGATGTGTAGTGCTCCAAAACAGGAGGCCCGTAGTTTGGGATGTAAAAAGCAATTTTACTTACCCGATCCTCCAGACAGCATTGGCCTGTTCCTCAGCATCCTCCTGTTCAATGCCGGGCTATGGCATCTACGCCAGTCTTGATGACATCAGAGGACCTTAGACTGCTGCAGCATATGTGGAAAGGAGCCTCTGAGATCAGATTAGCAGTGCAAAGGAGGAGAGAAAAGCGCTTTACCAAGTCCCCTAGACCCAAACAAGCACTTTACCTTTGCAATGCAGGTGCAGCCCCACTACAAGGTTTCCTGTAGTTCAGCTTTAAATAAACGGCAACAGCAATTAGTGACGATTCTCTTTCATGGCGGCTCCAAAAGCACAAGGGTCTAGTTCAGAGAGGAGAAAAAAAAAAAGACAGATGCCAAAATGTCTTACCCTGCATTTAGAAATTGAAAGCAGGAATTGGATTGGATGAGCTAAAGTGGACTCCCTAAAGTGGAGTCCCGCTGATTGGAACCCTCCCCCCTCCGGTGTCACATTTGACACCTTTCAGGGGGGAGGAGGGTGCAGATACCTGTCTAAAGACAGGTATTTGCACCCACTTCCGGCCCGGCATTCACGGGCAAAAGACGGGCATTGCGTCACATCCCGTCGCCCCCCCCGTTGTGTGCTGGGAACACTCGGCTCCCAGCACACAGCGGGCGCGACTCGCGCATGCGCCGTAGGGAACCGGGCAGTGAAGCCGCAGCGCTTTACTTCCTGGTTCCCTCAGCGTGGATGGAGGGGGGAGCAGCAGGGTGACGAGCGATCGCTCGTCCTCTGCTGTGGATGCCGCTGGACTCCAGGACAGGTAAGTGTCCTAATATTAAAAGTCAGCAGCTGCAGTATTTGTAGCTGCTGGCTTTTAATATTTTTTTTTGGCGGAACATCCGCTTTAAAGCGGACTAATGCCCCGTACACACGATCCGAATATCGTACGACAGATCGTACGCCTTTTTTCGAAAGTAGAAATTAAATAGGTTACTAAAGTCACGAAAATTCTCGTACGACAGAAAAAAATAAAATCGGAAGTGATGTCATGTGTTGTAATGTATTTGTATTGTATTTTCGGACGACAACTATACTGACCAGGGCTGTGGAGTCGGTAGATAAATGTTCTGACTCCGACTCCTCCGTTTTTTGGACTTCCGACTCAGACTCCTCTGTATTAATATGTGAATGTATTTTATACATTCCTTGAAGGAAAGAAAGGCAACATACATGTCATTACCACAGGAGTTTTTATAGCCTTAGCTGAATGACAGCAGTTTTTCCAATGGTTTACAGCTTCAGTCTTGAACTATTGGCCCTCCATTCCCTTCACTTATACAAGTGTCTCTAGTCCTGCAAAAAACATATTTACTTAATCCCTTATCAGTGAGAGGCTAGGTTACACATGGGCGCTGCGTTCCCTGTAACAGCAGAACACAACACTATGGAAAGTATAAGTATTGCCGCTCCTAATTGTGCGGTGCGTGCCATATAGTGAAGCACATGAAAAGCATGCTTCTTCACGGTCACTTAACGTGTTCGTTTTGCGGTTACGTGAGGCACTGCTTGCATTGGTCTTTATTCTTACAGTAGAGAAGTCATTAATTATAACTTTTTGTGAATTGGGACATTTAAACTTGCTTTTTTAATTCCAATCTAAATTTAGTAGGAGTCGGAGCATTGTTTGCCGACTTCGACTCCAGGTACCCAAAATCTCTTCCGACTCCTCGACTCCGACTCCACAGCCCTGATACTGACTAAACAAAAATTGTACGATCTGGTATTGTACGAGAAATTTTTTGGTGCTTGTCAGATAAAATAATATCAGATGAACCGTCATGATCGGCTCTCGAAAAGCTCTGTACTAACGATCCGATTATCGTACGATTCTTCCTCGGACGACATTTTTCGTATGATATTCGGATCGTGTGTACAGGCCATAAGACTCGGATCCTGGAATTAATAAAAGAGTGTCACAGGCAGTCTTTAGAATTGTATCGAACCTCTTCACATAAATGTCGGTGGCTGTGTAACATTCACTCAGTGCATGTTTAGCCCCCCCCCCCCCCCAGCCACACAGAGTCCTAGTAACCAGTGATGCTATGTAGACAACAGTGTCTGATGCCGCGTACACACGATCATTTTTCGGGTTGTAAAAAAACAACGTTTTTCAGGCTCTAGAAAAAACAAAGGCCCAGATTCAAGAAGCAATTGCGCCCGTGTAACCATAGGTTACACGGCGCAATTGCTTACTTGCTCCGGTGTAACGAGTGCTCCTGATTCAGGAACCTCGTTACACCGACTGCAGCCTAAAATCTGCGCGGCATAAGGCTCTTATGCCACGCAGATTTTAGGCTGCATTCTTGCGTGGGCCGCTCCCATTGTGATCAGCGTGTAGTATGCAAATTGCATACTACCACTGATTCACAAACTTGCGCGGGCCCTGCGCAAGCCAGGTACGGAGTTTCCGTACGGCAACTTTAGCGCAAGGCTGCCCCTTCTAATAGTAGGGGCAGCCAATGCTAAAGTATAGCCGCCGCTCCCGCGACGTGAAATTTGAATTTCACGTCGTTTGCGTAAGTGATTCGTGAATGGCACTGGACGCTATTCACGTTCACTTTGAAGCAAATGATGTCCTTGCGACGTCATTTGCCGCAATGCACGTCGGGAAAGTTTCCCGACGGAGCATGCGCTGTGCGCTCGGCGCGGGAGCGCACCTAATTTAAATGATTCCCGCCCCCGGCGGGATCATTTACATTGCGCGTGCTTACGCCGGGAAATTTTGCCGGCGCGCCCTCGCAATTTACGGAGCTACTGCTTCGTGAATCGAGGGCAGCGCAAAATATTTGCGGGGGCGCAGGGCAAAATTGTTGCTCTGCTCCCCCGCAAATATCGCGCAAATGTACCTGAATCTGGGCCAAAGTTTTTTTTCAACCTGATCATTAAAACGGCCTTGCCTATACGCGATCGTGAAAAAAAAATTCTCTAGCAAAGCGCGGTTAGCGTACAATACGTACGATGGCACTATAAAGGGGAAGTTCCATGCGGATGACGCAACCCTTTGGGCTGCTTTAGCCGATTTTGTGTTAGTAAAAGACGATTCGCGCTTTCTGTCTGTTACAGCGTGATGAATGTGCTTACTCAATTACGAACAGTAGTTTTACCAGAACGAGCGCTCCCGTCTCATAACTTGCTTCTGAGCATGCGCGGATTTTTCACGTCATTAAAGCCCACACACGACCATTTTTTACAACCCGAAAAACGACAACGTTAAAAACGTCGTGAAAAAATAGAGCATGTCCGAATTTTTTTTTGCCCTTTTTTCAGAACCCGAAAAATGCTCTGAAGCCCACACACGATCGTTTTTAATGACATAAAAAAAAAAACGTCATTTTTTACAACCCGAAAAATGATCGTGTGTACGCAGCATTAGACACCAGGTGGTTTGGGGGGGTTTAGACAGAGGTGTGTATACACTGTGGCCCTGCTCTGAGCGCTCTGTTCCGTTTCCATATGCCAACATAAAGTGAGCCGTCCTAATTCAGGCTTCACTTTACAAGGAATACCCAATCACGTGCAAGAAAAAAAAATGCATTTTTGCTTGCACATGATTGGATGATGGAAGACAGCAGAGTTTCTGCTCATTTACTAAGCTCTGAAGCAACAGCAGTCTATTTCACTTTAGTAGATCACTCCCTATGTCTTTGTACAGTGACCGGTACAAGTGTTTTATAATCAGATTGCAAAATATGAACATATTTACCGTATTTATCGGCGTATAACGCGCACCCCAATTTCGGAGGGAAGTTTCAGGGAAAAAAACTTTTTTAAATTTTGTGGTCAGTGTGCCTAAATGCAGCCTATGTGCCCCATCTCACGTAAACATGCTTTGGGGATAGGGCAGGCCGTTCATTCTGAATGGACTACCAACAGTCTATTATTGTTCCTGCACTTTGTCCCCAGTATTCAGTGACATGCATGCAGCCTATGTGCCTATTTGCAGCCTCACCTTCTCTCATGGAGTGAGGGAATCACGAGCCGTCATCTCCTGTTCATTCGGCGGCAGTCACACAAAGTCCCGCCTCCGCCATCGGCATTGCACCAGCTCCTGTGATTGATAGAACACTTGTCCAATGCCGGTGGCGGAAGCGGGACTGTGCGCGTGACGTTAGAGCCAAGTAAACAGTACAGACGGCTCGTGGATTCCGGCGGCACTCGGCAGCGCTCGTCCCCATCCTTCCCCTCCGAGCCAAAGGTACACTATCGGCGTATAGCGTGCACCCGTGATTTTCCCCCTATTTTCAGGGGGGAAAAGGAGCGGTATACGCCGATAAATACGGTAGATAGTAAAATCTCAAAACACAAATTCTTTTTTCAAAAACCATTTTACTGTACAAAAATATTTAAAATAATTTTTTGAATTAAAAACACATTAATATAAAAACACAACAGATTAAAAAATACAAAAATCATAGTTGTCACTATGGCCATCGGTTGATAACACAGGTACCAAACGTATGCAGTACCTTGTAGACAAAAAGTGCCGGATTAGAAGCTTTCCCTCTACATATTGAGGTATTGTGTTCGGAAGAAAATAGATTAGGCGTTCTTCTGGAGAATCTTTGGTGTGATAAGATCCATGAAAACAAATCTCTAACATTCCACACCGTAGCGCTCAAAGTTCCGGTGTATGACCGTTAGTTCCAGGTGAACCTGCCCCATGCTTGTAGTCTGTAGGCGGTAGCGGTCGGCACCTCCATAGATGAGGCTTGGAGATTTCAGCTGAGGTCCCCCACCCACAAACATCTGGGAGATCTGCTCCTGCCAAGTGCCCGAAGGTCGCCATGTGGGGGTTAGCAGGGAGTGAGTGCCAGGGGTGGAAGGGATATGAAGGAAGCCATAGCCGTAAAGCTCATTCCTTCCAAAACTGTCTTGGTGCCAAACCTGGAGATGGAGCTTAGGCCAACCTGAGGAGAGAGAATTATCAGGGTTACACATTATCACACAAAACTTGTTACTTACACTGCAGGGGGACACCGGCAGAAGGCTTCTATGAAACACAGACTATGGCCCAGATTCACAGAGAGCAAGGCGCACATTATGCACACACCGTACGCCACGCCAACGTAGCGCGGAGAGGCAAGCATTGCATTCAGCGTGCACCTTCAAAACCTACGCAACTGCGCCAGCGTGGCGTAGGTTTCGAAGGCGCACGCCGGCGTAGGTGGAAGTGGGCGTGACCCCATGCAAATAATGGGCCGAGCGCCAGACAGGTACGTATCACGAACTGCGCATGTGCCGTGACGTAGACGTATACACAGGACCCCCCTGCGCCTGCTCACAACCACGCCGGCACAACTGCCTAAGCTATGTCGGATCACCGCGTACGCCGTGAACATAACGTACGCCCAGCCAGACACACGTCCAACGCACAATACGCCGGCTTGTGTTCCCTGGTGCAGACCTGTGCATGTCTGTTGCCGGGTTGCACCTCATTTATTGGGAATAACTTTACGCCAACGTACAACTTACGCGCATCTCGCGTAGCATGCGCCAGGCACACGCATGTTCGTTAATCGGCGTATTTCCCTCATTTGCATATTTGAATGGCTAATCAATGGGAGCAGCACCATGCGCCCAGCCCATATGTGCGCCCACCCTACGCCGGCGTGTGCAAGCTACATCGGCGGGGTGTAGCCTGTTTTTAGGCGCATGTTGGTTCGTGGGTCTGCCGCACACATACCCTGTCGCATATTGGCACTTGCGTCGGCGTAACGTGTTATACGTCGGCGTAAGTGCTTTGTGAATCTGAGCCTATGTGTGTGCCACTCCCACCCCAGAGACATGGGGTCCCACATACACCCCAGAGACATGGGGTCCCACATACACCCCAGAGTTACAGTGTGAAGGATGCTACAAGGATCAGATACTATCCTTGTGTTCCTTCAACTGCATGGAGACATAGGGGGTTATTTACAAAAGGTAAATGCACTTTGCACTGCAAGTGCACTTGGAAGTGCAGTCACTGTAGAGCTGAGGGGGACATGCAAGGAAAATGAAAAAACAGCATTTTAGCTTCCACATGATGAAATCAGCAGAGCTTCCCCTCGTTTTAGATCTTTCACTCAGGTCTACAGTGACTGCACCTCCAAGTGCACTTGTAGTGCAAAGTGGATTTGCCTTTCGTAAATAACCCCCATAAGGTGCTATAAGACACAGAGTCGTCTCCAACAATGCAGGGTAACACAGGGAGAAGGGAACTATAAGAAGAGGAGCAATCTCCCCCCCCCCCCCCGCTCCCCTAACCTCAACGCTTAAAGCAGAGTTCCACGACATTTAATATATATATATATATATATATATATATATATATATATATATATATATATATATATATATATATATATATATATATATATATATATATATATATATATATATATATATATATATATATTTTTTTTTTTTTTTTTAAACATTTCATAAGTTTACAATTTTGCCATTTAAAAAGGAAGTAAACCCTGATGGGTTTTAATTCCTCTTTATTTCCCTGCAAAGGTAAAGCATAATGGGCTATTATGCATCGCATAGTAGCCCATTATGTGTCACTTACCCGAAACCAAAGCCTGCGATGTCCCCGATTTCATCACCTCCGCGAAGCGTCCATCTTCCACCCTCTTCCTTACGGGTATCGCGGCTCCGGTGCTGTGATTGGCTGGAGCTGTGTTGACGTCATGCGAGTGGGAGCCGGCACGTTCTCCTTTAGAAATGGCACGATTGCCATTTCTAATGTGCGCCTGCACCATAGACATCGGCTCCCGTCTCTTTTGCAAATATCTCCTAAACTGTGGAGGTTTAGGACAGGGCTTGACAAGTTTGCTTGGAATCTAGGAGCCAGCTAAAAAAGTTAGGAGCCAGGAACGCGCCCTGTCCCGCCGAGCTTGCGCGCAAAAGCGAACACATAGGTGTGTAGCGCTCGCATATAAAAGCGGTGTTCAAATCACACATGTGAGGAATCGCTGCGATTGATAGAGCGAGAGCAATAACTCTAGCCCTAGATCTCCTCTGTAACTCAAATCATGCAAGGTGTAGAAGTTTTTAAACATCGCCTATGGAGATTTTAAAGGGTAAAATTTTGTCGCCATTCCACGAGCGGACGCAATTTTAAAGCGTGCCATGTTGGGTATCAATTTACTCGGCGTAACATTATCTTTCACAATATAAAAAAAAAATTGGGCTAACTTTACTGGTGTCTTATATTTCATTAAAAAAAGAGTATTTTTTTCCCCAAAAAGTACGCTTGTAAGACCGCTGCGCAAATACGGTGTGACAGAATGTATTGCAACGACTGACAATTTATTCTCGAGGGTGTTAGAATAAAAAATATATATATTGTTTTAGGGGTTCTAATTAGAGGTAAAGAGATGGCAGTGAAAACAGACAGGGATGCTGCGGCCTCAATTACTGGCCGGCGTGGCCCGGCGCTTTGAGGTAGGGGCGAACAGAGACACAGTATACCCCAGCTGTGTGAAAAGGTAAGTAAAAAAATATATTTTCTCCAAATGTTTATTTTTTTAGACTATTTCCTGCACAGTATTGAATTATTATTTTTTCTATGGGTGGAACTACACTTTAAGGGTTCATGTACACAGGAAGTTTTTACAGCTGCTGTTAGAGACGTTTGACTTTTTTTTTTTTAACTGCCTCTAAAAGTCCCTCCATGTTAGCCTATGTGTCCATGCACACATAAACTGTCAGAGGCATAAGCGTTTAGGGGCAGTTTAAAAAATAAAAAAATAAAAAAATGACAGCCTGTGCTGTGCTTCCAGGAGCAGTAAAAACAAGCTGTTAGAATTAAAAACGCCAAAAAACACAACTATATGCGTGAAGTCACGTTTAGCTGCATTTGACATTTTTAGGTGATTTTAATGAAAAAATGCCATTGCCAAAAAACGGGGCAATATCGCTAAAGTAAAAACGCTGCTTAAGGGGAGAAGGGAGCTGACACATGGAGCCTACCCCTTTACACCCCATAGTGACACAGAGAGCTGAGATATAGAGCCTGCCCTTTACACCCCATGGTGAAACAGGGAGAGGGGAGCCGACACATGGAGCCTGCCCCTTACACCCCATGGTGCCACAGGGAGAAAAAAGAGCCGACACATGGAGCCTGCCCCTTACATCCGATGGTGACACAGGGAGCTGAGACAGAGCTTGCCCCTCACACACCATGGTGACACAGGGAGAGGGGATCTGAGACATGGAGCCTGCCCCTTACATCCCATGGTGACACAGGGAGCCGAGACATGTAGCCTGCCCCTTACACCCCATAGTGACACAGGGAGCCGAGACATGGAGCCTGCCCCTTACAGCCCATGGGGACAGAGGGAGAAGGGAGCCGAGACATGGAGCCTGCCCCTTACATCCCATTGGGACACAGGGAGAAAAGAGCTGAGACATGGAGCCTGCCCCTTACACCCCATGGTGACACAGGGAGAAGGGAGCTGAGACATGGAGCCTGCCCCTTACACCCCATGGTGACACAGGGAGAAGGGAGCTGAGACATGGAGCCTGCCCCTTACACCCCATGGTGACACAGGGAGAAGGGAGCTGAGACATGGAGCCTGCCCCTTACATCCCATGGGGACACAGGGAGAAAAGAGCTGAGACATGGAGCCTGCCCCTTACACCCCATGGTGACACAGGGAGCCGATACATGGAGCCTGCCCCTTACAGCCCATAGGGACACATGAAAAGGGATCCAAGACCTGGAGTCTGTCCCTCCCAGTGTAGCTCTTACCTTGTAAGCCTTTGGTAGCAAAATGTATGTCAATTGGGTGTGACCAAAATGCCATTTCTTCATTCTGAGGATTATCCACCTGAGTTTGACCTTCCACCACCCCAGACAGCAGTTTCCAGGCTCCACCTGAATTCAAATAAATAAAAAGGTATATAAGGCTTACAGACATGCATCGCTTACAACTCTCTCCAGATGAAGTTTGAGGACTTCCAAAAATGCCCTTCATAGTGGTGTATAAAAAATGCCCTTCATAGTGGTGTATAAAAAATGCCCTTCATAGTGGTGTATAAAAAATGCCCTTCATAGTGGTGTATAAAAAATGCCCTTCATAGTGGTGTATAAAAAATGCCCTTCATAGTGGTGTATAAAAAATGCACGCCAAATACTACAGGCAGATCTTTTAGTACATTTCCAAAAAACAAAACGGCTTGTTTAGGAGCAGTGATGAGCTCAGGTACGTTCAGACACGAGTCCGAACCCATCTGACCTATCCCGCCAAGAAGCTGTCAAAGGCGGCAGCCAATCACAGGCAACGAAGGCACTTTTAACACTTTTTTGGAAACCAGTGACACCAATACAGTGATCAGTGCTAAATAATATGTACTCTTACTGTAGCAAAGTGTCATTTCTTCAGTGTTGTCACATGAAAAGATAGAATAAAATATTTACAAATATGTGAGGGGTGTACTCACTTTTGTAAGATACTGTATGTCAGGGTTTGACAAATTTGCTTGGAATCTAGGAGCCAGCTAAAAAAGTTAGGAGCCAGAAAATGCACCCCGTCCCGACGAGCTTGCGCGCAGAAGCAAACACATATACGTGAGCAGCGCCCGCATATGCAAACGGTGTTCAAACCACACATGTGAGGTATCGCCGCGATTGGTAGAGCGAGAGCAATAATTCTAGCCCTAGACCTCCTCTGTAACTCAAAACATGCAACCTGTATGTCGCCTATGAAGATTTTAAAGGGTAAAAGTTTGTCGGCATTCCACGTGCGGACGCAATTTTGAAGCGTGACATGTTGGGTATAAAAATGGGGATAACTTTACTGTTGTCTTATTTTTTAATTAAAAAAAGTGTAATTTTTTCCCAAAAAAGTGCGCTTGTAAGACCGCTGCGCAAATACGGCGTGACAGAAAGTATTGCAACGATCGCCATTTTATTCTCTAGGGTGTTAGGATAAAAAATATATATAATGTTTGGGGGTTCTAATTAGAGGGAAGAAGATGGCAGTGAAAATAGTGAAAAATAACATTAGAATTGCTGTTTAACTTGTAATGCTTAACTTGTAATACCAACGGCCACCCCCAGATGGCGCCAGCTTACACATCTGGTGGTAATAACTTGTCATTACCAACGGCTCACCACCAGATGGCGCCAGCTCACAAAGCCCCCTTCCAAGCCAAGTCGCCAGGACCCTATTTCTAGTCGCCATGGCGACCTGGCGCCCGGGATTTGTCGAGCCCTGCTGTATGTATACTATATTTGTTATGTACTGCAGAAGATCCATAAACCGCACATCATGAAGCAGATCCATATGCATGAAATGAATGACAGCCTCGGCCTGTACTCCAGCCAGGCCACGACCCCGACGCGTTTCACTTCACCCTTGTGCTGCTGTCTCCTGGTTTAACTAAAATGTTTCCGCCCCTTATCCCTTCCATCATAATCTTCAGATGCCGCAGAGAGCTGTAAAGGCACTTATCAAGATGGCCAACTGTGCCCCCCCCCTTTCCACCCACCTCTGCCATTCACAGAAAGATAGTTCAACTAAACCAGGAGACCGCACTACAAGGAACTCATCCCAATAATACTAAGTAATGTCAATTTTGCTGATTTTTTTTCTATGTAATGTAGGCTTTTATTATATAACAGGAAATCAGAAGTATACCTGTGTGTACACCCCATTTGCAAAACAGACTGTGCTGCGGGAAACCACTCGCCCCGACGATCTGTCCGATAATGTGTACTTCTGCCATCGCTGTGAAAAGAAGAGAGGGAGCATATCATCAGCGCCAACGTCACATTCACACCGACATGCGTTTATAGAACATTTGTAAACACGTACATAACTTTTACTGATCTTCTTTCAGGTTCAGTTTAGCTACATTTAGGCCTCATGCACACTAAGGGCCAGATTCACGTAGAATCGCGGCGGCGTAATGTATCGTAGATACGTTACACCGCCGCAAGTTTTCATCGCAAGTGCCTGATTCACAAAGCACTTGCGATGAAAACTACGCCGGCGGCCTCCGGCGCAAGGCGGGCCAATTCAAATGGGCGTGTGCCATTTAAATTAGGCGCGCTCCCGCGCCGGACCTACTGCGCATGCTCCGTTTCGCAATTCCCGTCGTGCTTTGCGCGTCGTGATTTTTTCGAACGGCGACGCGCGTAGCGTACTTCCGTATTCCCGGACGTGTTACGCAAACGACGTTAAATTTTAAATTTCGACGCGGGAACGACGGCCATACTTTAGACAGCAATACGATTGCTGACTAAAGTTAGGGCACCCAAAACGACGACTAAATTTGCGACGGGAAACTAGACTAGCGGCAACATAGCGAACGCGAAAATCCGTCGTGGATCGCCGTAACTCCTAATTTGCATACCCGACGCTGGTTTACGACGCGAACTCCCCCCAGCGGCGGCCGCGGTACTGCATCCTAAGATCCGACAGTGTAAAACAATTACACCTGTCGGATCTTCTGGCTATCTATGCGTAACTGATTCTATGAATCAGTCGCATAGATAGAAACAGAGATACGACGGCGTATCAGGAGATACGCCGTCGTATCCCCTTTGTGAATCTGGCCCTCAACGCTTTCCTCCTGGCAGGCGAAAGCAGTAGAGAGGTGTACCGAATGGAAATTTTGGTGCCGGAACGAAAAACGAAAATTCAGGATGCACTTGGCCAAAACTGAAAATTCCAGTTTAAAATAAATAAAAACAAATTATTAACCACTTCAGCTCCAGAACAATTTACCCCCTTCCTTACCAGAGCACTTTTTGCGATTTGGCACTGCGTCGCTTTAACTGACAATTGCGCGGTCGTGCGACGTGGCTCCCAAACAAAATTGATGTCTTTTTTTCCCCACAAATAGAGCTTTCTTTTGGTGGTATTTAATCACCTCTGTGATTTATATTTTTTTGCGCTATAAACAAAAATAGAGCGACAATTTTGCAAAAAAAAAAATCAATATTTTTTACTTTTTGCTATAATAAATATCCCCAAAAAAATCAAAATTTTTCCCCAGTTTAGGCCGATATGTATTCTTCTACATATTTTTGGTAAAAGACAAAAAAAAAAAAAAAAAATCGCGATAAGCATATATTGATTGGTTTGCAACGGACATATCGGACACTTTTGACACAATTTTGGGACCATTCACATTTATACAGTGATTAGTGCTATAAAACTGCACTGACTACTGTGTAAATGTCACTGTCAGGGAACGGGTTAACACTAGGGGGCGCTGAAGGGGTTAAGTATGTTCCCTAGTGAGAGATTCTAACTGTAGGGGCAGGGGGACTCACAAGGGGAGGAGACCGATGAGTGTTCCTCTGTACTGGGAACACACATCAGCCTCCTCACCGCTGACAGGACATGGATCTGTGTGTTTACACACACAGATCCACAGTCCTGCCATGATTGCGGGCAATCGCGGGTGCCCGGTGGACATCGCGGCCACCGGGCACGCGCACCGAGCAATGCCCCCCTCAGTACAGTAGGTCAGAAGTGAAACACAACAAAAACTGTAGGCAAAAAAGGTTATATTGTACCTAGAATTAACATGAACATCTCAGTCTGACAAAAATAAATATTACATAAAATATTACATAAATTACAATACTTTAGAGGTATAAACATTACAGACCTGTACCAGCAACACTCAATGCTGGCTAATATTACAGCCTCTGCATCTAAGAAGACAAATACCTATCAAACCCAGAACAATATTTAAAGCGGTTGTAAACCCGCATGAAATTTTTTTTAATTTTTTTCTCCGGCAAGGCAAAAGTCATAATGAGCTAATATGCACCGCATATAAGCTCATTATGAAATACTTACCTCGGAACAAGGTGTGTAGCACGTACCTGGTCCACGCCGAGCGAGATTTCATCTTGCCTCGGCGTGTCTTCCAGGTATTGCCGCTCCTGCGTGCGCGCAGGAGATTTAAAACTCGGCAAGGTCCGGCGGCTGCCGGTCCTTTCGCCGTAGATCCCCCCTGCGCATGCGGCGCATTGCGAGGGGGAACATCTCCTAAACCGTGCAGGTTTAGGAGATATTCTTTATACCTACAGGTAAGCCTTATAATAAGCTTACCTGTAGGTAAAAGTAAAAAAAGTGGGTTTACAACCACTTTAAGCAATCATCAACTGAAATTCTAGCTAGCTAGCACATCTAATATTACCACTCCTCAGTCAGGTCTGCCAATCAAGCATGCAGTCAGAGTCTTCCCGGCAAGGTCTCCCAAATCCAGTCTTCCTCCAGTATTGACACCCCCCCCCCCTGCCCCCCGTAGTACAGACACCAGAGTGTCCCACGAGCACGGGCCCCTCCTCCTCTGTGGGTGTAAACAGAGGAAGGACCCCGCGCTGGGTGTACCAAGATGGCCGCGGCTCCGGAGCTAGGCCAAAGCCGCGCTCTTTCCTAATGCTGTGACCGCGGCAGGAATCCGCGGATTGCCGCCGCGGTCACAGCATCAGGAAAGGCTGCGGCTGCGGCTTCGGCCTAACTCCGGATCCGTGGCACCGCTAGCGGGAATTGTAAAATATCAGCCTGATTTGGATAAAAATCGGCCGATGCCGATTTATCCAAAACGGCCAAATATCGGCCTGCCGATATATCGGTCGACCTCTAATAGAGATTTCCAGTCATCTTTATGACCGTCGGAGGCCCGCCCACGGATGGAAAGCTTCAGATCGGTCTTATTTTTTTGATCTGATGCTTTCCAGCCTGGAGGAGAGATGTGGGGGCTTATAGACCTCTCATCTCTCCATAAAGAGGACCTGTCATGCACCTCCTCTGTAACTCTAAACTGGTAACCTGTAAATGTTAAAGTGTCACCTATGGAAATTTTTAATAAGGATGAGCGCCGGCGTGTTCGCACAGCCCACGTGCAGAGCCCGCCAGAAAGTTAGCACTGCGCTGCGCTAATCACAGGCAGTGAGACATTGTCCCGATTCGCGGCTGCAGAGATCGGGAATTTCTCACTGTCCGTGATAAACGCAGTGTAGAGCGTTATTTTTTATTTTTGAATTCATGAATCTGAAATATACAATGAAAAATTGTTGCGCGAATACGATGCAACATAAAAAGTTACAACGCCTGCCATTTTATTCCCTTGGGTGTCTGCTAAAAAAAAAAAAAACATATAGGCCTGGATCCACAAAGATCTGCCTATCTTTAAGGCAGGCGTAGCGTATCTCAGATACACTACGCCGCCATAACTTACAGCGTATTTTCCGTATCCACAAAGAATTTGCGCCGTAAGTTACGGCGGCATAGTGTAATTGTGTCGGCGTAAGGGTGCGGAATTCAAATGAATAAGATGGGGGCATGTTTTATGCAAATTCAACTTGACCCCACGTAAATGACGTTTTTTTTGAACGGCGCATGCGCCGTCCGTGGGGGTATCCCAGTACGCATGCTCAAAATCACGTCGCAAATAGTCAATGCTTTCGACGTGAACGTAATTTGCGCAAAGCCCTATTCGCGAACGTTTTACGCAAACGACGGAAAATTTGGCGCTGGCCCGACGTCCATACTTAACATTGCGTACGCCTCATAGAGCAGGGGTAACGTTACGCCGAAAAAAGCCTCACGTAAACTACGTTAAAAAATGTGCCGGGCGGACGTACGTTTGTGGATCGATGTATCTAGCTAATTTGCATACTCTACGCAGAAATCAACGGAAGCGCCACCTAGCGGCCAGCGTAAATATGCACCTAAGATCCAACAGCGTACTAAGACGTACGTCAGTCGGATCGAGCCCACATTCAGTCGTATCTTGTTTTGTGGATACAAAACAAAGATATGACTGGGCATCTTAGAACTTACGCGGCGTATCAATAGATACGCCAGCGTAAGTGCTTTGTGGATCCGGGCCATAATGTTTGAGCGTTCTGAGTAATATTCTAGCAAAAAAAAAAGATTTTTACACGTAGCAGAGGAGCGTCAGAATAGGCGCGGTATGGAAGTGATTAAGGCTTTAGAAGCACTTTAGCGCAGCACTAAAGGAATCAACATGGCGGAACACACAACTGCCTCTACAAATGGATAAAAAGACAAAAAAAAAGTAGGATGCAGTTGTGTCCGGAGCTGTCCATACATCTGCAGATTTTACGCATGTAAACGCAGAACGCGTACTTGGACTGATGTACGAATATCAGATATTCCCGGCAGAAAAAACACAAAGGGAGCGTTCGGCGTAGAACTTGCGGGGATTCACACGGACGCATACATGCGTGTAAACATTGATGGAAGGTGGTGTACGCGCGGAAACGCAGATTTCTTTTTACTGATGTCTGCGCAGATTGGCGTGTCTGTGTGCGCAGGCCCATTAAATACAATGGGATGCATTTAGATCAGTAAAAAAAAAATGCTGATTGCCCCATAACGTTTTTAGTCTTCCTGTGTGCAAGAGGCCTAAAACCATTAGAACAATTGTATTCGTCTAACCGCAGCAGATCGGTGTGCTGTGAATTGGCCATACATGAAAAGCTCTATAACTACCAGTCATCCCCATCCCCTCCGGTACACATACCCCTCAATCACACACCGATCCGGTACATAAGTACACCGGCCGTTACTTCGGGAGCTTCGCTAAGATTTCAGCCGTTGCTTGGCAACCCGAGAAGGCGCCCTTCCCTACCAGAGCCAGAGCGGAAATACGCCATGGATGGGCAGCGACAGCCGAGGAAGTGAGGTCAGATAAGGTGTTTCTGATATGAAGCGTGCGCTGCCATGTTAAGTGAGGGCATGTGGACCATGAATCTCATTGTCGTGTGAGGGCAGCTATCTGAAACGAATAAAAACAAATAAGAAACCTGCATCCAGATAACTTATGTGGTGTGAGCATTAGGAATTATGGCTCCCATCTGTCCAATTTTGTTCTGCCCTTTTATAGTTGCCAACATTGCAAAATATTTATAGGGACACTTTTTTGTCTGTAGGAGTCTTGCTATAATTAGGGTGCAGGGCATTTGTTTGAAGGCGGGACGCAGCGAGGAAAGAAAAGTGTTCTGTGTCCCTCCTTCTATCAGGTGCCCTCAGGAGAGTCTCTTCTTACATCAGGCGTCCCCAGCAGAGTCCCTCCCTACATCAGTTGCCCCCAGCAGAGTCACTCCTTATATCTGGTGTCCCCAGCAGAGTCCCTCCTTACATCAGGTGCCCCCAGCGGAGTCCCTCCTTACATCAGGCGTCCCCAGCAAAGTCCCTCCCTACATCAGGTGCCCCCAGCGGAGTCCCTCCTTACATCAGGTATCCCCAGCAGAGTCCCTCCTTACATCAGGTGTCCCCATCCGAGTCCCTTCTCACATCAGACATTCCCAGCGGAGGTCCTCCTTACATCAGGCGTCCCCTGCATCAGGTGTGCCTTGCGGAGGTCCTCCTTACATCAGGTGCCCCCAGCAGAGTCTCTCCTTATATCTGGTGTCCCCAACAGAGTCCCTCCTTACATCAGGCGTCCCCAGCGGAGTCCCTCCATACGACTGGTGCCCCCAGCGGAGTCCCTCCTTACATCAGGCGTCCCCATTGGAGGTCCTCCTTAAATCAGGTGCCCCCAGCATAGTCTCTCCTTATAGCAGGTGTCCCCAGCGGAGTCCCTCCTTACATCAGGTGTCCCCAGCAGAGTCCCTCCTTACATCAGGCGTCCCCAGCAGAGTCCCTCCTTACATCAGGCGTCCCCAGCAGAGTCCCTCTTTACATCAGGTGCCTCTAGCAGAGTCCCTCCTTATATCAGGTGTCCCCAGCGGAGTCCCTCCTTACATCAGGTGTCCCCAGCAGAGCCCCTCCTTACATCAGGTGTCCCCAGCAGAGTCCCTTCTTACATCAGGCGCCCCCAGCAGAGTCCCTCCTTACATCAGGTGCCCCTAGCAGAGTCCCTCCTTACAGCAGGTGCCCCCAGCGGAGTCCCTTCTTACATCAGGCGTCCCCAGCGGAGTCTCTCTTTACATCAGGTGTCCCCAGCTGAGTCCCTCCTTACATTAGGTGTCCCCAGCGGAGTCCCTCCTTACATTAGGTGTCCCCAGCGGAGTCCCTCCTCACATCAGGTTTCCCCAGCGGAGTCCCTCCTTACATCAGGCGTCCCCAGCGGAGTCCCTCCTTACATCAGATGCCCCAGCGGAGTCCCTCCTTACATCAGGTGTCCATCTTTCTCTCTTTCACCCCCTTTTTCTCTTATCCCGTCTTTCTCTCTCACCCCTCTCTTTCTCTCATTTCCCTCTTTCTCCCGGTCTTACTTTATTTCTCTCTCTCACCCCCTCTCTCTCTCTCTCACCACCCTCTTTCTTTCTCTCGCTCTCTGTCACCACCCTCTTTCTTTCTCTCTCTCACCACCCTCTTCCTTTCTCTCTCTCTCTCACCACCCTCTTCCTTTCTCTCTCTCTCTCACCACCCTCTTTCTTTCTCTCTCTCACCCCCTTGTTCTCTCTCTCTTACCCTCTTTCTCTCTCTCACACCACCCTCTTTCTCTCTCTCTCTCTTTTTCTCTCTCTCTCTCTCTCTCTCTCTCTCTCTCTCTCTCTCTCTCTCTCTCTCTCTCTCCACCCTCTTTATTTCTCTCTCTTTCACCCCCTCTTTCTCTCTCTCTCCACCCTCCTTCTCACTCTCTCTCTCACCCCCTAATTTCTCTCTCTCTCACCCCCTAATTTCTCTCTCTCTCACCCCTCTTTTTTTCTCTCTCTCTCTCTCTCACCCCCTCCTTTTCTCTCTCTCACCCCCCTCTTTCTCACCCCTCTTTCTCTCTCTCCCCCCACTTTCTCTCTCTGCCCTTCCGTGTTTGCCCACACTGGGATGTGAACAGTTATTCTGTGCATCCCCATGCAGGACATCCCATTCATATCAAGTAGGATGCAGCAGCTGCACGGACACAGTTGCTGCTCCCAATGTGACAGCTGTGTGGGTGCATGGCCCCCGAATGCACACTGTCTGCATTCAAGGCTGTGATCCTGCACACGCGCGGCTATCTAATTGTGAGCAGTGGCTGTGTTCCTGCAGAACTTATATGGGAGAGTGAGGAAAAGATGATCCACACTTCGGTCTTTGCTCTTTAAAAAATCGTTGTTTTTATTGACAAGCCACAGTGAACAAACGTAAATAAGAACAGTTGACGCGTTTCAACCTACAAGGCCTTGTAGGCTGAAACGCGTCAACTGCTCTGATTTGCATTTGTTCACTGTAGCTTGTCAAGAAAAATAGGGCTGTTACTGATTAAAATATTCGCGTTCGATTAATCGATTTAAAAAAAAAAGATGAATCGACTAATTTTGAATAATTATATTGCACATCTCCCCCACTGTAATATCCACAGACATCTCCCCACTGTAATATCCACAGACATCTCCCCCACTGTAATATCCACAGACATCTCCCCCACTGTAATATCCACAGACATCTCCCCCACTGTATTATCCACAGACACCTCCCCCACTGTAATATCCACAGACATCGCCCCCACTGTAATATCCACAATCACCCCCACTGTAATATCCACAGACATCGCCCCCACTGTAATATCCACAATCACCCCCACTGTAATATCCACAGACATCTCCCCCACTGTAATATCCACAATCACCCCCATGGTAATATCCACAGACATCTCCCCACTGTAATATCCACAGACATCTCCCCACTGCAATATCCACAGACATCTCCCCCACTGTAATATCCACAGACATCTCCCCCACTGTAATATCCACAGACACCTCCCCCACTGTAATATCCACAGACATCTCCCCACTGTAATATCCACAGACATCTCCCCCACTGTAATATCCACAGACATCCCCCCACTGTAATATCCACAGACATCTCCCCCACTGTAATATCCACAGACATCTCCCCCACTGTAATATCGACAATCACCCCCACTGTAATATCCACAGACATCTCCCCCACTGTAATATCCACAGACATCTCCCCCACTGTAATATCCACAGACATCTCCCCCACTGTAATATCCACAGACATCTCCCCACTGTCCACATCTCCCCACTGTATAGGAAGATTAGTGCTTGCTTAGACTTACCAGAGAAGCCGGCCAAACACGAGCAGTTGAGGCCGGGTGATGACGTCAGCATGCCGCTCTAGGCTCACCTAGGCCGCCGCCGGGTGGACCAAGATGGCCGTCGCTTTGGGAGCTAGGCTAAAGCCACGGCCTTTCCTATGGCCGAGGCAGCAGCGGAGCTACGCAGATCACGTGGTGTGCCGATCCACATATGGTGACCCGCTCGGATCACGGATCATTTACGATCCGTTGCACCACTAGTACTGATCAAAAGTATTTTGATCGATCAAAATAATTAACGATTAATCGAGGAATTAATCTTTCATTTCCACAGCCCTAAATAAAAACACACATTTTTTAAAGAGCAACTACAGGAGTGCGGATCATCGTTTCCTCATTACACTACTCAGTCAGCAACTGTGGATCGAGCACCCGGGAGCTCTGCTATCTGTTATTATTATTTAGGTACTTATATAGCACTGTCAATTTACGCAGCGCTTTACATATACATTCACATCGGTCCCTACCCTCAAGGAGCTTACAATCTAAGGTCCCTAACTCACATTCATATACTAGGGCCAATTTTAGACAGAAGCCAATTAACCTATCAGCATGGCTTTGGAGTGTGGGAGGAAATCGGAGTACCGGAGGAAACCCACGCAGGAACATGCAAACTCCGGGCAGATAGTGTCTTGGTCGGGATTCAAACCAGCGACCCTTTTTACTGCTAGGTGAGAGTGCTACCCACTACACCACTGTGCAACCCGTCTATGTGGTGTATGGGTAGTAGCAGGGCTCGAGTCCTGCGGGAACTATTTTTGCAGCAGGGACGCCGTTCCCGTTGCAGGACTCGAGCAGAAGAGTTGTGTCAGGCAGTGTCAGGTGGCGGCGCAGTGTGATTTCTGGAAACATGAAAGAGCAGAGTGTCCCCCCCCCCCCTGCGCGGCTCTCTGCTCTTTCATGTTTCCAGAAATCACCTGGCCCCCCTCCAGCAGGGCGCTCTTCTATGTGTACTGTCCAGCAATCCCTCCCCCCTCTCCGCTCTCCGACTTCTCCCAAGTCCCGCCCCCCTTGTGTGGTCCATCCAATCCAATCTCCCAAGTCCCAAGCAGCTTCAGTGCTTCACACTCCCGAGTCCCGTCCCTCCTGTGTGCCCGTCTGTGAAGAAGGGGAGGTGGGCGGAAAGATTAAAAACAAGCATCCACACTGAGCCAGCCCCTGGGAACCATTCCAAGTAAGAGAGCATGTTCACCGACCAGATCCTGCTCCCTCTCTCTGACCCCCCCTCTCCCTCTCTTCCCTGAGCTCTCTCTCTCCCCCTGAGCTCTCTCTGACACCCCCTTTCTCTCTGACCCCCCCTCTCTCTCTCTGACCCCCCTCTCTCTCCCTGACATATAAGGGGGTCCAGTGATGCAGGGTGCTGTGTAATGTAAAGGGGTCCAGTGATGCAGGGTGCTGTGTAATGTAAGGGGGTCCAGTGATGCAGGGTGCTGTGTAATGTAAAGGGGTTCAGAGGTGCAGTGTAATGTAAAGGGGTGCAGGTCGCAGTGTAATGTAAAAGGGGTCCAGTGATGCAGGGTGCTGTGTAATGTAAGGGGGTCCAGTGATGCAGGGTGCTATGTAATATAAAGGGGTCCAATGATGCAGGGTGCTGTGTAATGTAAAGGGGTCCAGTGATGCAGGGTGCTGTGTAATGTAAAGAGGTCCAGTGATGCAGGGTGCTGTGTAGTGTAAAGGGGTCCAGTGATGCAGGGTGTTGTGTAATGTAAGGGGGTCCAGTGATGCAGGGTGCTGTGTAATGTAAAGGGGTCCAGTGATGCAGGGTGCTGTGTAATGTAAAGAGGTCCAGTGATGCAGGGTGCTATGTAATATAAAGGGGTCCAATGATGCAGGGTGCTGTGTAATGTAAAGGGGTCCAGTGATGCAGGGTGTTGTGTAATGTAAGGGGGTCCAGTGATGCAGGGTGCTGTGTAATGTAAAGGGGTCCAGTGATGCAGGGTGCTGTGTAATGTAAAGGGGTCCAGTGATGCAGGGTGCTGTGTAATGTAAGGGGGTCCAGTGATGCAGGGTGCTATGTAATATAAAGGGGTCCAATGATGCAGGGTGCTGTGTAATGTAAAGGGGTCCAGTGATGCAGGGTGTTGTGTAATGTAAGGGGGTCCAGTGATGCAGGGTGCTGTGTAATGTAAAGGGGTCCAGTGATGCAGGGTGCTGTGTAATGTAAAGAGGTCCAGTGATGCAGGGTGCTATGTAATATAAAGGGGACCAATGATGCAGGGTGCTGTGTAATGTAAAAGGGTCCAGTGATGCAGGGTGTTGTGTAATGTAAGGGGGTCCAGTGATGCAGGGTGCTGTGTAATGTAAAGGGGTCCAGTGATGCAGGGTGCTGTGTAATGTAAAGGGGTCCAGTGATGCAGGGTGCTGTGTAATGTAAGGGGGTCCAGTGATGCAGGGTGCTATGTAATATAAAGGGGTCCAATGATGCAGGGTGCTGTGTAATGTAAAGGGGTCCAGTGATGCAGGGTGTTGTGTAATGTAAGGGGGTCCAGTGATGCAGGGTGCTGTGTAATGTAAAGGGGTCCAGTGATGCAGGGTGCTGTGTAATGTAAAGGGGTCCAGTGATGCAGGGTGCTGTGTAATGTAAAGGGGTCCAGTGATGCAGGGTGCTGTGTAATGTAAAGGGGTCCAGTGATGCAGGGTGCTGTGTAATATAAAGGGGTGTGAAATACAGTATATATGCATATGAGTGTATAATTTTTTTTTTCTTTTTGGTGGGGAGTGGATCTTGGGTGGGAGTTCCCACACTTTTCCCCCCAGGACTTGACCCCTGGGTAGTAGCACTGACTTTTCTGTTTATATTATATGGGAGAAGCCTCTGATTGAAGCAGCCATTCCCCATCTGTGCTGCATAATAGTTCCAGATTAACGAACATGCCATGATTGATTGTTCCAGGGCTAGTTTACAGTGCAAAATTCAGGAATGGATTCTCCCAGAAGAGCCGGTATTTTTTCTGTAACGACAGGTTCTCTTTAATCCCATGTGCTGTAAAATAGCGTAAGGAACAATCAAATTAGAGGGGAAAAAGCACACATGCTGATTTATGGTAATTGGTTTGGATCATTCTCTGTTCTCAGTCCCAAAGAAAGAAGAAACGAGTCATTGGTAAGACTTACCTAATCACCTGATTCATATTTTACCCAAATAATATCGTAAATTTACAGCAAATCGGCAGGAATCCGCTGCAGGACATCCTCTTCATGCTCGCCGCGCATGCTGAGAAATATATTTCTAATTAATTGTAATCACTCAACTGTTTAAATGGGCTCGCTATACGGCCCGCAGTAACACTGCCCGGTGTCTTATCTCACCGCCATGCCCAAATCCTATTATTTCTGCGGAGCTGAGCTCACTGCTAGAGTGAAAATCCTTCATTTAGAGGGAATTTTGAGGAATTGCAGAACTCATTTGAAGCCTTTATTATTTTTTGCAAAAAAAACATACCAGCCCCGACAACTCGAGGGGACATAAAAAATTGACATTTACATATACTTAAAGGGGGATTTCGATTTTAATTAAAAAACTGTAAAATATTCTTCATTCCCTGTTCTATTGCTGCAGGAAACTGAGAGCCAAAGAAGAAGTGAGAATATTAAAGCGGACCATTAACCCTTTCCAGGGCTTTTTTTCAGGGGGAACTTGGGGGAACTCAGTTCCACCACCTCTGGCTCAGACCCTTTGGTGTCTGCTCACCACAATCACTTGTAAACACAGAAGTCTGGTTTATGTGTTTACAAGTGACAGCTCTGCACTCTGTGTGTAACCCCCCTGAACTCTGCACTCTGTATGTAATGCAATCCTGGTATTTAATGCCCCTTTAAGACCCTTCAACTGTTTGTGAAATGTGAACGGGGTCGTGGTTGAGTTCCTGCACCTATTTTATGAGAAAAAAAGCTCTGACCCTTTCCTTAAAGTGGTTGTAAACCCTCACATATACCCAGGGAAGTGACTGGTCTCAGATGATACACAGATGAAACAAATCATCCTACTGTACTCTTCTCTACACTGCATCCATGTAAAGTCCATAATTTACAAAATGTAGTGCCCTGCTCCTGTTGAACAGGCGCTGCTTTAAATTTAGTGGGGGTCGGAGCTGTTATTTGGCTCAGACCAGAGTAATTAAGGGCAATTTAGCCTCTGTTCCAGCCATGGCTGTGCTGAGAGTATCCACCATTGCTCGCCTGGGGGTGTCATTACCACCCCAGGCCAAGGGTGGCAGCAGCAAGGTCAAGGTGTATTGAGTGTTCCTTTCAGCAACAGATCAGTGGGAGTGGTCACCTCACTGTGCATGCTGGGGAGGGGTGCTTAAAGGGGTTGTAAAGGAATTTTTTTTTTTCATAATAAGCATCCTTTACCTGCAGACATTCCTCTTTTTACTTCCTCATTGTTCGTTTTTGCTCAGAAGTTGCTCTATTTCTTCTCTGTTCTGTTCACTTTCCGCTTGTCTGATTGTTACTGACCACCGTGAAGGGAGACTTTACTGCGGTGGTCAGTGACGTGCTCACCCCCTCCTGGGAACTACATCTGTGCGGCAGGACGCTCTCTACATGTTAGAGACTTCAAGGAGGTGTGAATTACTGGGCGTGCCGCAGTTCATACTGGGAAATGTAGTTCTTACATGAATGAGCGATGCAAACCAGGAAGTGAATGAGAGAACAGAAACTAGAACGCCGGAGGTGATATAGATGAAGGAATTTTATAGGTATTTACTCGTTTTTTAACAGAATCATTACACTATTCTGTCTGTCTACCTTGCAGACATTAATTTTAGCCAAAAAAAATATTTTCTTTACAACTCCTTTAAGGGATAGACGCCATTGGTGCGGGGTCTGTCATCCGCCATGCCTCTTGGCCCGCTTGGCCTGAGGTGCGCGTCCTGAATCCTCGGTTCGAGGACCACGTTGGCCCGGGGCTGCGGCTTCGTTTGTGGGCCCAGTTGTCTGGCTGGGGCCTGCGCTGAAAGGGTGATCCTGTGCTGTCCGTCCTGTGGGAGGAAGCCACTTGATGAAGGCAGCCAGGGGAGGACCTATCCTGGAGAGGGCCATGCAAGAGACTGGTACCTTAGGGGAAGGACTGGAAACTTCATCGAAGGATGCACCGCACACCGAAAGGCTTGATAGTGTCGCCTGTCGGATCTATAGCCAAGCTAAAGAGATCTGGGTACTGAATCCTGTGGCAGGGGATTCCGGACCAAAAGTGTCTCATCTACATAGGAAGGTCTGTGGCAGAGACTGTACTTTGATTTGTGCGACATCCCGGCTGCTAGGCCAGTGAGAGGGAGAGCAATACCCACTCTGGCTAGAGTGGCAATGAACCTACTTATGCACCTACTGAACCTACCTACCCTTCCACCCCTCATCCTTCTTTTCTTCTAAAGTTCTCCCAAATAAATCTTCACCCTGGACAGCGAGAACATAGAGGTAATGTGCCACCCAAAAATATAACCTGCAGCTCCTACGGGGGTAGTGCTACCAAAGCATTTTTGAACTACAGACAACAGTGGGCGGGGATCTGAGGTCACACTTCACAGCATATATCAGGGAGCTTAGTGTAATTTTAAACCTGAGTGGAGGGAAAGTATATATCCCCCAACATAGTTTCATAGGGGAACCACTTTCTTTTGGTGGTATTTGATCACCTCTGCGGTTTTAATTTTTTGCGCAATAAACAAAAGAAGAGTAACAATTTTGAAAAAAAACACAATGGCCCAGATTCACAAAAGAGATACGACGGCGCATCTCCAGATACGCCGTCGTATCTCTGCCTAGCGCCATCGTATCTATGCGACTGATTCATAGAATCAGTTACGCATAGATATTCAGTAGATCCGACAGGCGTAAGTCAAATCTGCGCTGGGTTTCCTAGGCGTAAGCCGGCGTATGTGGAAGTGGGCGTGAGTTATGCAAATGAGGCGTGACCCCATGCAAATGATGGGCTGAGTCTTAGACAGATACGTTTAATAAACGGCGCATGCGCCGTCCCGTGGACGAATCCCAGTGCGCATGCTCAGAATCACGTCGGAACTACACCCTAAGATACGCCGGATCACTGCCTACGGCATGAACGTAACCTACGCCTAGTCATATTCACGTCCTACGTAAACTGCGTAAAATACGTCGGCTTGTGTTCCCTGGTGCAGCCATTTGCATGGATGCTGCTGAGTTACACCTCCTTTATGGGGCATAACTTTGAGCCGGACGTAGGACTTTACGCGCACTGCGTCGGACGGACGTACGTTTGTGAATCGGCGTATCTCCCTCATTTGCGAATAGAAAATCAATGGGAGCGCCAAATGCATCCAGCGTAAATATGCGCCCACGATACGCCGGCGTAGGCAAGTTACGTCGGTCGGATGAAGCCTATTTTCAGGCGTATCTCAGTTTGTGGGCACGGCGCATAGATACGACGGTGCATATTTGCACTTATGCGGCGTATCTCGAGATACGTCGGCGTAAGTGCTTTGTGAATCCGGGCCTTAGTGTCTCTTAAACAGAACAGTGGGAGAGAGGGTTAGGGCCAGGACACCCTTAGGTAGATGCAATGTTAATTGGCAGACTCTGAGACTTCTATAGGTAGACAGCTATGCAGGTGAAGGCCTCCAGCTGGACACCACTTCTGTATAGGTAGGACGCTGTCTCCTATGGCAACAGTCTTGTAGAAGTTACTAACTGTAATTGTATCAAAACTATTTACAACTCGTACAGTTCTCCGCTTACTCCACAATCACTCACTGTGGGTCTTCACTCAATGAGCTCCCAGTCTCTCTCACTAGACTTCAGATCCAATAGACACTGGATGCCCTGAGCTCTTCCACTGTTAGCACTCAGTATTTTACTCAAGCGTCACCCCCACTTCACCGCTGGGTCCCTGGTTTGGCACTCACAGATACTCTTCAAGCTTCACCCTTGCCTTGCTGGCACGTTGGGTCCCTGGTTTGGCACTCCACAAGCATCACCTCTGCTGTCCTGCAGATTCCCTGACTTGGCACTTGCTGAAGTTTTACTCACAGTAGTCTCCAGTAATAAGGTGGATGGTCCCTTAGGGCCAGATCCACGTAGCGCATCGTAATTTTAGGCAGGCGTAGCGTATCGTAGTAACGCTACGCCGCCGCAACTTTGAGAGGCAAGTTCTGTATTCACAAAGCAATTGCCTCTAAAGTTACGTCTGTGTAGCGTAAATCTGCCGGCGTAAGGGCGCGGAATTCATATGATAAAGATGTGGGCGTGTTTTATGTTAATTTTACTTGACCCCACATAAATTACGTATGTTTTGAACGGCGCATGTGCCGTCCATGGGGGTATCCCAGTGCGCATGCTCCAAATTTACCCGCAGCAAGCCAATGCTTTCGACGTGAACGTAATTCTACGCAAAGCCCTATTCGCGAACGTTTTACGCAAACGACAGAAAATTCGACGCTGGCCCGACGTCCATACTTAACATTGCGTACACCTCATATAGCAGGGGTAACTATACGCCGAAAAAAGCCTTACGGAAACGACGTAAAAAAATGCGCCAGGCGGACGTACGTTTTTGTGGATTGGCGTATCTAGCTAATTTGCATACTCGACGCGGAAATCGACCGAAGCGCCACCTAGCGGCCAGCGTAAATATGCACCTTAGATCCGACGGCGTACTAAGACGTACGCCAGTTGGATCTAGCCCAGCTTCAGGCGTATCTTGTTTTGTGGATACAAAACAAAGATACGCCGGAGCAAACTAGAAGTTACGCGGCATATCAAAAGATACGCCAGCGTAACTGCTTCGTGGATCTGGCCCATAGTGTCCATTTATAGAACCTGACATATTTAAGTGAAGACAGCACAGGTGTCAAACACAAGGCCCGCAAGCCGAATCCGGCCCTCTAGGCCATTTCATGTGGCCCTCACACCTCTCCTGCAGCTCCAGCCCTCCTCTGGTTCTCCTCCAGACCCTTACTTTCTGCTTTCAAGCAATGCCTCCAGCTTCTTACCAGCAGCAGCATAAGGAAAGGGGGTGCACTGTGTGATGTAAGGGAGAGTGGGGGGGCTCAACTTCTGATGGTGGGGGGGCTCCTGACATCTAATGTAAGGGGAGGGGATGCGCTGGACATCTAATCTTACAGATACAACCGGCCCTTTTGAGAACAATCATAATGCTGATGTGGCCCACAATGAAATTGACACTCCTGGTCTAGAGTCTCCCTATTGGGGAGGATACAACATGAAAAATAAAATAATATAAAAAGCATAAGAGACCTTTTTCCAATGAAACAAAAAAGTATGTCGTGCAGTACTTTTTGCAGAGCAGCGTGATACTTTGCTTCGCAACCCACTGTATCCCACCATGTTGCGGCCAATAGCCAATTGGTATTTTTCAATAAAGTTCTAACAAATAAAAACACAAACTGTGCACTGTGCCAAGATCAGCACATTGGCACATAACTACATCCGAATGTTCAGCTCAGCCGCTATGCGTGAAGGAGCCCTAAAGTGCTACATAGTGTGTTTGAACTCAATGAATTTAGGAAGTAGAAAGGTAAAAGAAAATTTTCCAGAATATAATTCTGTTTTCCACTTCCCGTGCAGCTGTCAAATGATGATGATTAATATGTAAAACGGTGGAAACAAGTGGTTTCTTACTCCTGAGGATCCAGCTGCAGAGTTTGCGCTATATTAAAGGATAAAAATAAATGAGATGATCAGTCTGATAAAATATAGAAGTAGCTACACAAAAAACAGTTGGTTTTATGATATGTACACATCGCCACCTAGTGGCTTTATCATGATATGAATTTGTATTATTATTAATTTATAAATTTAAAGCAGTAGTAAACTCTTCTTAACCACTTCCATACCGGGCACTTATGCCGCGTACACACGGTCGTTTTATGTGATGAAAAAAAATGACGTTTTTAAAAACGTCACTTTAACCACTTAAAGACCACAGGTGTTTTTCAGATTTGGTGTTTGCAAGACTAAAACATTTTTTTCTGCTAGAAAATTACTTAAAACCCCCAAACATTATATATTTTTTTTTTTCTAACACCCTAGAGAATAAAATGGCGGTCATTGCAATACTTTTTGTCACACCGTATTTGCGCAGCAGTCTTACAAGCGCACTTTTTTTGGAAAAAATTCACTTTTTTGAATTAAAAAATAAGACAACAATAAATTTGGCCCAATTTTTTTATATATTGTGAAAGATAATGTTACGCCGAGTAAAATGATACCCAACATGTCACGCTTTAAAATTGCGCCCGCTCGTGGCATGGCGTCAAACTTTTACCCTTAAAAATCTAGATAGGCGACGTTTAAAAAATTCTATAAGTTGCATTTTTTGAGCTACAGAGTAGCTCTAGGGCTATAATTATTGCTCTCGCTCTAACGATCGCGGCGATACCTCACTTGTATGATTTGAACACCGTTTTCATATGCGGGCGCTACTTGCGTATGCGTTCGCTTCTGCGCGCGAGCTCGTCAGGACGGGGCGCTTTAAAAAATTTTTTTATTTTTATTATTTTTTACACTAAAATATAAAAAAAAAAAAAAATGATCACTTTTATTCCTATTACAAGGAATGTAAACATCCCTTGTAATAGAAAAAAGCATGACAGGTCCTCTTAAATATGAGATCTGGGGTCAAAAAGACCTCAGATCTCATATTTAGGCTTAAATGCAAAAAAAAAAAAAAAAAAGGAAAATTTGTCATTTAAAAAAATGACAGAAAAAAAATTGTCTCTTTAAGAGGCTGGGCGGGACTGACGTTTTGACGTCACTTCCGCCCAGCAGAGCTATGAGGACGGGTGGGGGCCATCTTGCCCTCACTCAAGTCCTCACACACAAGGCGGCAGCATCGGATCTCCTCCGCCGCTACCGACGGCTCCGGTAAGCGGCGGAGGGCGCGGAAAAGCGGCGGGAGGGGGGGGGCCCCTCTCCCGCCACCGATAACGGCGATCTCGCGGCGAATCCGCCGCGGAGACCGCCGTTATCGTTTACCGGACTGCCCACTGAAAACATGGATATCTCAGTTGTGGCAGCAGCTGCTGCCGTTACTGAGATATCCATGTTTAAAAAGAGGACGTATATATACAGTGGGTGGTCCTTAAGTGGTTAATTGACCGTGTGTGGGGGAAAACGTCGTTTTATGTCTTCTAAAAAACGACCAAAAAAAATTGAAGCATGCTTCAATTTTATGTGTCGTTTTTCAAAACGTCAACTTTTACTTCACAGAAATTGACCGTGTGTAGCAAAAACGTCGTTTAAAACGACGTTTTTTAATCCGCGCATGCCCAGAAGCTACTTATGAAGCGAGCTTCAATGGAAAAACGTGGTGGAACGTAACCTCACTTTGCTAGAACATTGTGAGAAAAACGATGGTGTGTAGGCAACTTCGTCTTTGAAAATTGAAGTTTCAAAAACGTCGTTTTTTACTTCACAGAAAATGTCATTTTTTTTCATCACATAAAGTGATGGTGTGTATGCGGCATTACGCACCTTCCTGCCCAAGCCAATTTTCAGCTTTCAGCACTGTCGCACTTTGAATGACAATTGCGCGGTCGTGCTACACTGTACCCAAACAATTTTTTTTATCATTTTGTTCCCACAAATAGAGCTTTCTTTTGGTGGTATTTGATCATCTCTGCGGTTTTTATTTTTTGCGCTATAAACAAAAGAAGAGCAACAATTAAAAAAAACCACAATATTTTTTACTTTTTTATTTAATAAATATCACAATTTTTTTTAAAAAAAAAAAATTTTTCCTCAGTTTAGGCCGAGACGTATTCTTCTACATATTTTTGGTAAAAAAAAATCGCAATAATCATATATTGATTGGTTTGCGCAAAAGTTATAGCGTCTACAAAATAGGTGATAGATTTATGGCGAACACATCGGACACTTTTGACACGTTTTTGGGACCATTCACATTTATACAGCGATTAATGCTATAAATATGCACTAATTACTGTGTAAATGTGACTGGCAGGGAAGGAGTTAACCACTAGGGGGCGTTGAAGGGGTTAATATGTTCCCTAAGATGTGTTACAACTGTAGGGGGGAGGGGACTCTCAAGGGGAGGAGATCGATGTGTGTTCCTCTGTACTGGGAACACACATTGGTCTCCTCACCGCTGACAGGAGGTGGATCTGTGTGTTTACACACACAGATCCACACTCCTGCCGTGATCACCGACAATCGCGGGCACCCGGCGGCATTCGCGGCCGCTGGGCACCCGTGCCGGGTCACGAGCGTCGCGGCGGGCGCACCGCCCTAGATCGCCGGGAACGCATGACGTCATATGACGTCCACCCGGATGGAGGAGGGGTTCCTGCCGCCGTCATTTCACAATGACGCGGTAAGGATCTGGTTAAAGAGGAACAGCAGTCTGCGCACATAATTTGTAATAAAAACATCTTTGCCATTCTGAAGCTTCCCTCCAACCACTTTGCATATTATTTTATATATATGTAGCGGGTATTGCCCTTTTGGTGGGATACAGAGACTACTATTTCTGATCATGAAGGATCTCAGCTCCCTCTGGTGGCCGAGTTGGGTTACAGCCACCTGTTGTTTACATCTTGTTCTGGTACCGCAGTGAATGTTGGGGAATTGAGTTCAGTAGGAGGAGGAACTCCATTTGCCTTGGCCTGTATGGAAATGCATTAGAGAGCAGCTGTGCAGCCCCAAGATGCTTTGCCTTCCGCACCACCCACAGAAGGAGGTAATTTAAGAAGGAGGGCGTGTTTGGCGCACTCTCTTGGGACCGCATCTTCAACCCAGGAGGACACTGCCAAGAGTGAGACCTACATACGCCCGGGCGGAGCGGCTTTGAGACAGAGCTTCTACTGGAGCCATCGGACGAGATCCCAGTAATCCTGCGACCTCTCTGCACAATGTGTTTTTTTCTTTTTCTTCCCGACAACCATGGCCGTTGGTTGTCGGGGCCTGCGGGCGGGGGGCTTATCGGAATTTGGGAGCCCCCTTTAATAAGGGGGCCCCCAGATACCGGCCCCCCACCCTAGGTGAATGAATATGGGGTACATCATACCCCTACCCATTCACCTGGAGGTAAAGTGTCATAGGGCTAGGGATAAGCACACAACACAGGGTTTTAAAATAATACATTAGTCAGCTCCGGGGGTCTTCTCCACTCTCCGGGGGGTCTTCTTCCATATTCTGAGATGGAAATTTGAATTATCAGCCCAAAGGGTGGCGCCATTAGAATAGAACTTCCCCTTTATAGTGCCGTCGTATGTGTTGTACGTCACCGCGCTTTGCTCGAGCATTTTTTATCACGATCGTGTGTATGCAAGGTAGGCTTTAGAGGAATCACTTCGAGAAAAACGTTGTTTTTTTTCCATGACATGAAAAACGGTCGTGTGTACGCGGAGTCAAAGCAGGAGAACAGAGAACCCAATCTACCCATTCTATCTGTTGGTTGAAACTGAATCAATGTAACAATGCAATAAAAAAACATACCTGGAGTTCAGCTTTAACCATTCCTGACAACACATCCTTAGGATTTCCCTCCTGCTATCATTGTGTACTCACATCACGTCCACATTTCCCAGAGAAATAAAATTATTATCTTTGAGCAGAATTTTTTTTAAATGAGTCACTTCTTCCAAAACCTTAATTAAATGTGTCTCAACAAACTGCCATTCTGGCACGAATACAGAAAATGAAGTGGTTATTATTAGAGCCAGACCGCTGTCTCCTACACAGATAAACGCTGGCTATATGCACGCTCTGCGACGTTAAATGACCTCTCTCTGATTAACTCCTCGTCTCCTGGTAAGCTGAAGCCAGCTATTGACGGCTTAAATTTTAGCTGCTGAATTGCTGCTCAATGTGAATGGTGGCACTGGTGGAACCTGTGTGTAAAAACAAAAAAATATTCAATAAAACGTGATTAAACCCAAAAAATAATAATTGACTAAACAGTGGCTGCATCCAACTAGACCAGGGGTGTCCAAACTTTTTTCAAAGAGGGCCAGATTTGATGAAGTGAACATGCGCGAGGGCCGACTATTTTGCCTGATATTCTTTGAACCATTAAAATTCGGTCTAAGTGTGTTTGTCCGAGCACTAATACACTGCCCAACAAGAATTCTCTTGCCGTTGTGGCTGTGTGTGGTGAAGAGATGAGCTTGGGCGTGTCATTTGGATATACTGTATTTATTTATTTTGTGGCCTCAACGAATCCTAGAGCGCTGCTCAGGACTAAGGATGAGCATGGGCGTGTTATTTGGATATACTGTATTTATCAGCGTATAACACGCACAGGCTTACCATTTCCATGAATGCAGCCTCACCATTGCCATGAATGCAGCCTCACCATTGCCATGAATGCAGCCTCACCATTGCCATGAATGCAGCCTCACCATTGCAACCAATGCAGCCTCACATGTGCCCTAAATGCAGCCTTACATGTGCCTGAATGCAGCCTTACATGTGCCATGAATGCAACCTTACATGTGCCATGAATGCAGCCTTAACACTGGAATCAATGCAGCCTCACATGTGCCATAAATGCAGCCTCAAAATGTAAATTAAGCCAGATTGGGGGACTTCACCTTTATCAACTTTATTTTTTTTTGTTTTGTTTTGCTTCTATTTGTTATGTACATAAATTTGTTTAGTTAATTTGTTTATTTGTTTTTTATTTGTTTTCAGAATTCAAAAAGCTATGTCACACACCGGAGACTGTTAGGCCCCTTTCACATGTACGGATCCCATGTGTATCCGCTTGCTCAGCGGGAATCGCTCCGTTCATCCATGCAGAGCCGGCAGATGACAGGGCGGTTCCCGCGCAATGTGCAGGGACCGCCCTGTCAGATCTCCGCTCTCCCCTATGGGGGGGATCAGATGAACACGGACCGTCTGTCCGTGTTCACCCGATCCGCTCTGCAGACCCAAGGAAAAATAGGATTTTCCTCTGTCTGCAGAATCGGAGGATTGCGGACACTGATGAGATCGGGTGTCAACGGATGTTCAAGAAAAAGCGGACATATGGTCCGCTGGTGTGAAAGGGGCATTACTCTCAGCTGGAATGGACTTGCGACGCCTTCCAGGGAAACGTAAATGGTCTCCGGTGTGTGGCAGAGATTTTTGAGTCTCTCCAGTTGGTCTCTACCACCCTTGAAAGGGTTTTTACCTACCAGAACCGAGTCATCTCCAGATGCCTTGTGGACTCCTACCAATGTCCTAGCCATCCATATGGTTGGGATACTAACATTGGATCTACCTTCAGTCGAGGACTATCGGGTCTATTGGTTTTTCCTTTGGTTGACACCATCTGGACACCAAGGCCCAGATTCACAAAGGACTTACGATGGCATAACTCCGCGTACGCCGTCGTAAGTCCGAATGTGCGCCGTCGTATCTATGCGCCTGATTCTTAGAATCAGTTATGCATGACTTTTGCCTAGATACGAGCGGCGTAAGTCTCCTACGCCGTCGTATCTTGGACTGCATATTTACACTGGCCGCTAGGGGCGCTTCCGTAGATTTATGCGTCGAATATGCAAATGAGCTAGATACGCCGATTCAGAAACGTACGCCCGACGCATTGATTTACGTAGTTTGCGTAAGGCTTTATCCGGCGTTAAGTTACCCCTGCTATATGAGGCGTGCTATAAGTATGGACGTCGGGACAGCGACGAATTTTGCGTTGTTTACGTCGTTTGCGTAAGTCGTACGCGAATAGGGCTGTGCGTAAGTTACGTTCACGTCTAAAGCATTGACTATTTGCGGCGTAATTTGGAGCATGCGCACTGGGATACTTTCACGGACGGTGCATGCGCCGTTCGTTAAGAGCGTCAATTACGCAGGGTCACGATTAATTAGCATACAACATGCCCCCTACCAGCCTATTTTGAATTACGCGCGCTTACGCCGGCCCATTTACGCTACGCCGCTGTAACTTAGGACGCAAGTGCTTTGTGAATACTGCACTTGCCTCTCTAAGTTGCGGCGGCGTAGCGTAAACAAGATACGCTACACCGACACAAAGTTACGCCGCCCTACGTGAATCTGGGCCCAAGTGAGGTGTATCCTACACTTTGGCTTTCCACCTACAGTTTTGTCCACCAGCCGGTTGGGATATCCCATGCTTGATCGATCCGTTGTCGGGTCCAACAGTTCTGGTAAGCGTATTCCATGCACACCATTTTGCTTGAAGAATTGTTGCTGGAATGGTCCATATAGTCTTATGACATCTCAACTGGGTTATGTATATTCACCCATGATGGACATTTTTATAATTTCATTTTTATGTGGATTGATCATTATTTCACGTGCGGATTGATTATAATTGTTTCAACACGACACCCTTTTGGGTGTAGTTTGTTTAGTGTTTTTTCACATTTCACTTCACTATATGCAGCGCTACATATTCATCTATATGCAGGCAAGGAGGATGTGCTTAGCTGAGAAAGCCCCTCCCCCTCCTTCCCTACTGAAGAATCCTGGGATGTATAACATCATTTGTCTAGGCATGGATACCAGGAAGTAACTAAAGACATTTAAAAAAAAGAGTTTAATACAAGCAAAAAATTATATGATTTCCTATTTATTTACTAATGCTAGCAGCATGAGGATTACAAATAGTCATAAAGTTTTGCTTTAAAGAGGGTGTTTTATTATTCTCCAGCGGACAATCCCTCAATACCAATTATTCTAACTATATTTATATTTCCATGTTTTACAATCTGACAACCAACATATTATTGGACAGAATAATGTTATGATTTATTATGCCGCATATACACGACCGTTTTTAATGGTCTAGAAAAAACTATTTTTCTTTCACCCGATTATTGTTAAGCCGGCCTTGCCTACACACGATCGTGGAAAAAAAAAATACTCTAGCAAAGGGCGGTGACGTACAACACGTACGACGGCACTATAAAGGGGAAGTTCCATTTGGATGGCACCACCCTTGGGGCTGCTTTTGACGATTTGCGCTTTTCAGTCTTCGTGCTTTTCAGTCTGTTACAGCGTGTTGAATGTGCTATCTCCATTACGAATGCTAGTTTTACCAGAACGAGTGCTCCCTTCTCATAACTTGCTTCTGAGCATGCGCGTTTTTTTCACGTCGTTAAAGCCCACTCACGACCATTTTTTACGACGTTAAAAACGACAACGTTAAAAACAAGGCGATAATTTAGAGCATGTTCAAAATTTTTAATGCCCATTTTTAACATTACGAAAAATGCTCTGGAGCC
Source organism: Rana temporaria (assembly GCF_905171775.1). Lineage (NCBI taxonomy): Eukaryota > Metazoa > Chordata > Amphibia > Anura > Ranidae > Rana > Rana temporaria. Next base: position 40,491,215 of record NC_053497.1, read on the forward strand.
CACACACGATCGTTTTTAATGCCATTTAAAAAATGTAATTTTTTACATCCCGAAAAACGGTCGAGTGTTAGAGACAAAAAATGATATAGATCAGATGCATATAACACTTAGAAGTTAAAATGTGTTTTATTAGCCTGCAGGATCTTGTAATATAGTTGGGCCCGGATTCACATAACTTGGCGCATAGTTATGCCGGCGTAGCATATCGAATATACGCTACGCCGACGTATCGCAGAGCGGCGAGCACAGTATTCACAAAGCACTTGCTCCCTAATCTACGCTGGGTTCCTTCTGCGAAACTCGTAAGTGGCAGTGGGCGTGAGCCATGCTAATGAGGCGTGACCCCATGTAAATGATGGGCCGAGCGTCATAAAGATACGAATAACATACGGCGCATGCACCGTCCTGTGGACGCAACCCAGTGCGCATGCGCAGAATCACGTCAAAACTACTCTCTAAGATACGATGGATCACTGCCTACGACGTGAACGTAACCTACGCCCAGCCCTATTCACGTACTACTAAGTAAACGACATAAAATACAACGGCTGTTCCCTGGTCCATACCTTTGCTTGAGTTGCACCTCATAGATGGGGAATAACTATACGCCGGACGTAAGCTTTGCACAAACCGCGTATATTATGCGCCGGGCGCAACTACGTTCGTGAATCGGCGTATCTCACTCATTTACATATTCGAATCGTAAATCAATGGGAGCGCCCCTTGCGGCCAGTGTAAATATGTGCCCACGATACGACGGCGTAGGAAACTTACGTCGGTCGGATGAAGCCTATTTTCAGGCGTATGTTGCTTTCTTACGCAGCATATCTCGAGATACGTAAGTGCTACGTGAATCCGGGCCTTGGTGTCTAACTGATTGTTATTTTCTTATACCGTAGTGCAGTGGTCTCCAAACTGCGAACCAGGGCCCGAATGAGGCCCTTTGCTTGCTTTTATCTGGCCCTTGGGGCATTATTCCCTTCACTGTCGGCAACAGTGGGGCATAGTTCCTGCCCTGACCCTAACAGTGGGGGCATTATTTACCTCACTGATACCAATGATGGGACACTATTTCACCCATTGGCACCAAAGATGGGACACTATTCCTCCCACTGACACCAATGATGGGACTATATTCTTCCACTGATACCAATGATAGGGCACTATTCCTCCCACTGATACCAATGATGGGGTGCTATTCCTCCCACTGACACCAACGATGGGCCACTATTCCTTCCACTGACACCAATGATGGGCCACTATTCTTCCCACTGACACCAATGATGGGCCACTATTCTTCCCACTGACACCAATGATGGGCCACTATTCCTCCCACTAATACCAATGATGAGGTATTGTTTACTTCCACTGACTCCAGGATATTTTCTACTCTCACTGGCCACAGTCCGGTAACTCAACTACAGCAAGAAGGATGGATTATGTATACATACCTCCCAACTTTTTGAGATGGTATAGAGAGACACCTATTAGAAAAAGTATGTAGGCGTAGGACACCCCCCCCCCCCCTGCCATGCCCCCTTAACCACTTAAGGACCAAGCCTGTTTTTCAGATTTGGCGTTTACAAGATTAAAAGGTTTTTTTTGCTAGATAATTACTTAAAACCCCCAAACATTATATATTTTTTTCTAACAACCTAGAGAATAAAATGGCGGTCATTGCAATACTTTTTGTCATACCGTATTTGCGCAGCAGTCTTACAAGGGCACTTTTCTTTGAAATTTTTTTTTTTTTTGTATTAAAAATAAGACAACAGTAAAGTTAGCCCAATTTTTTTATATATTGTGAAAGATAATGTTACGCCGAGTAAAATGATACCCAAAATGTCATGCTTCAAAATTGCGCCCGCTCGTGGAATGGCGTCAAACTTTTACCCTTAAAAATCTCCATAGTCGATGTTTAAAAAATTCTATAGGTTGCATCTTTTGAGCTACAGAGAAGGTCTAGGGCTAGAATTATTGCTCTCGCTTTAACAATTGCGGTGATACCTCACTTGTGTGGTTTGAACACCGTTTTCATATGCGGGCGCTACTCACGTATGCGTTTGCTTCTGCAAGCGAGCTCGTCGGGACGGGGCGCTTTAAAAAATAAAAATGTTGTTTTCTTATTTATTTTTATTTATTTAATTAATTTTTACACAAAAAAATAAAAAAATGGATCACTTTTATTCCTAAGGACATCCCTTGTAATACAAAAAAAAGCATGACATGTCCTCTTAAATATGAGATCTGGGGTCAAAAAGACCTCAGATCTCATATTTAGACTAAAATGCAAAAAAAAAAAAAAATTGTCATTTGAAAAAATGACAACAAGAAAATATTGCTTTAAGAAGCATGGGCGGAAGTAACGTTTTGACGTCGCTTCCGCCCTGCTATGAAATGGGGACGGGTGGGGGCCATCTTGCCCTCACTCGTATCCCAGCCGAGCAGGAGAGAGGACCCGATCGCCTCCGCCGCTGCCGACGGCTCCGGTAAGCAGCGGAGGGCGCAGGAGAGCGGCGGGAGGGGGGCCCTCTCCCACCGCCGATAACATTGATCTTGCGGCGAATCCGCCGCGGAGACCACGGTTATCGTTGAAAGGACCGCTCACTAAAAAAAATGACATATATATACAGTGAGCGGTCCTTAAAGTGGAAGTTCACCCATAAATACATTTCTAATAATACCTTGAGCTGACCGGTTATACTGCGAGGATGCTGTTTTTTTTTTTCCATACATACCTTGTTAGCGGTGTTTCATCCCTCGGATTCCGGGTACGATTCTGGGCGTTCCTAGTTGATTGACGTTCCTCCGACCGCCGCATACTGCGCGTCACGACTTTCCGAAAGAAGCCGAACGTCATTGCGTAGGCGCCGTATAGAGTCGGCTCTATACGGCGCCTGCGCAGCGACGTTCGGCTTCTTTCGGAAAGTCGTGACGTGCAATATGCGCCGGTCGGAGGAACGTCAATCAACTAGGAACGCCCAGCCCCGCTAGAATCATACCCGGAAGCCGAGGGATGAAACACTGCTAACAAGGTATGTATGAAAAAAAAAACAGCAACCTCGCAGAATAACCTGTCAGCTCAAGGTATTATTAGAAATTTATTTTTGGGTGAACTTCCACTTTAAAGCGGAGGTTCACCCTAATTTTCAACATTACTATATCCACATCCTTGAAACATTTACAAACACATATGCCTAACCTTTTTTTTTCTGCGGCTCTAATTACCTTGACTCAGCGGTCTGAATTAGGACCTCCGGGTTTTCCTTCCACGGGAGTAGGCGTGTACTTTGCTTTCCCTGGCGGCGCTATGTATGCTGGGAGGTCTCCGCAAGTGTCACGCTTCCTAGGAGACAAAGCGAAGCGCCGTTGTTACGGAACCATGAACCAGACGTACAACAAGAGATAAGTGAAAATAAGAAGGCTTTATTGAAAATCAAGCTGTAAAGCAAAAGTCCAAACGAATGGTAAAACCGAAGCAGAGTCTTGTGAAGCCAGAGGTCAGGAACCAGAAGGGTAGTCAGACGAAGCCAGGATCAGGAACCAGCAGGGAAGTCAGACGAAGCCAGGATCAGACACCAGCAGGGAAGTCAGACGAAGCCAGGATCAGGAACCAGCAGGGAAGTCAGACGAAGCCAGGATCGGAACCAGAAGCAGCAGCAGTCTTAGAAGCATGTGAACACAGGAGGACCAAGCAAGGAACTGAAGCCACAGACCTCCTATATATATGAGCCAGGCATCCAGCTCCTCCCAGTGGGAAGGAGGAGCCGCAGGGTGGGAGGCTACAAGAGACCCAGAAACCAAGATGGCCGCCAGCACATGTCAAACGAAGGAGACAGGAGAGAGGTAAGACCATGACAGTACCTCCCCCTCAAGGGCCACTCCTCCGCGGTGCAAAAAACGGTTTCTGAGGGAAGCGTGCGTGGAAGGCTCCGAGCAAGGCAGGAGCATGGACATCTGCGGAGGGAACCCAGGAACGCTCCTCTGGACCATAACCACGCCAGTGGACCAAAAACTGCACCCGACCGCGGACCAGGCGTGAGTCCAGGATATTGCTCACCTCATACTCCTCATGATTGCCCACTTGGACCGGACGAGGCCGAGGAACCGAGGAAGTGAAGCGATTGCACACCAGTGGCTTCAACAGGGAGACATGAAACACGTTGGAGATCCGCATGCCAGGAGGAAGCGCAAGGGCATAGGCTACCGGGTTTACCCTGCGAAGCACTCGGAAGGGACCAACAAAGCGAGGAGCCAGCTTGGGAGTGGGCACTCGAAGGTTGAGGTTGCGAGTGGACAACCATACACGGTCTCCGACCTGGTAGGAAGGAGCAGGCGCTCGTCTGCGATCAGCCTGGAGTTTCTGGCGCTGCGCAGAGACCTCAAGGGACTTCTGGATCTGTACCCAAGAGGCGCGTAGGACGGAAAGGTGATCCTCCACAGCCGGAATATCCTGGGGAGAGAATGCCTCCGGTAACACGGCAGGTTGGAACCCATAATTGGCCATGAAGGGAGACGTCCCAGAGGAAGAGTTCACCGCCGTGTTCCTGGCAAACTCAGCCCAAGGCAGGAGGTCAACCCAATTGTCCTGGTGATCGGAGACATAGCAACGAAGGAATTGCTCCAAGGCCTGATTGGATCGTTCTGCGGCCCCATTGGACTGAGGGTGGTAGGCCGAGGAGAAGGAGAGATGAATCCCCAACTGGGAGCAAAAGGCGCGCCAGAACCTGGACACAAACTGACTCCCCCGATCCGACACTATCTCCTTGGGCAAACCGTGCAACCGGAAGACCTCCCAGGCAAAAATCGTGGCCAACTCTTGTGCAGAGGGTAACTTCTTGAGAGGAACACAGTGGCACATTTTGGAAAACCGATCCACAATCATGAGAATGACCGTATGGCCTCGGGATGCAGGGAGGTCCACAATGAAATCCATCCCCAGGTGTGACCATGGGCGCTCCCCGGTGGCTATGGGTTGCAGCAGGCCCAACGGAAGGTGCCGAGGGGACTTACTTTGGGCACAAACGGAGCATGCCGCTACATATGCAGCGATGTCGGAACGTAGGGAAGGCCACCAGAACAGACGTGAAACAGCCCAGGACAGCTGATTCTTACCAGGATGCCCCGCGGTCTTGGAGTTATGGTAGGTTCGCAACAACCGAGTGCGCAACTCCTCAGGCACAAAACATCTGCCGTTGGGTCTCCCAGAGGGAGCACCAGATTGAGCCGCCAAAATCTGCTCACCAAGGGGAGAGGTCAGGCTGGTGCGAATGGCGGCCAGGATCTGATTCGGAGGTATGACCGAAGTCGGTATAGATTCCTCCCTGGACAGCTCGGAGTACTGCCGTGATAAGGCATCCGCCCTGATGTTCTTGGAACCGGGTAGGTAGGAGACCACGTAATTAAAACGTGACAAGAACAGAGCCCATCTGGCCTGACGTGGTGTCAATCTCTTGGCCTCAGAAAGGTAGGTCAGATTCTTGTGGTCCGTCAGGATGAGAACCGGAACCACCGAGCCCTCGAGCAAGTGCCTCCACTCTTTGAGAGCCTGCACTATGGCCAATAACTCCCTATCACCAATCTGATAGTTGCACTCCGCGGGTGACAGTTTCCGGGAGTAAAACCCACAAGGAAGCAGCGGACCCTCTGGAGTTCTACGCTGAGACAGAAGGGCGCCTACTCCCGTCTCAGACGCGTCCACCTCGAGGACAAAGGGCAACCCAGGGTTGGGATGAGACAGAATCGGAGCCGACACAAAGGCGGATTTTAGGGCCTCAAAAGCCTGGATGGCCTCGAGCGGCCAGACCTGGGAATTACTGCCCTTCCTGGTCAGATCCGTGAGAGGCTTGGCCAGCATGGAGAAGTCCCTGATGAACTTCCGATAATAATTGGCGAAGCCCAAAAAGCGCTGCAAGGAAAGAAGACCACTGGGCTGAGGCCACTGTAAGACAGCCGAAACCTTCTCAGGGTCCATGGAGAACCCCTCAGCGGAAATGATGTAACCTAAGAAGGGTACCTGGGATCGGTGAAATTCGCATTTCTCAAGCTTACCGAACAGCTTGTTCTCTCGTAACCGTTGCAACACTCGCTTGACATCCAGAATGTGGGCCTCCATGGATTCAGAGTATACCAAGATGTCATCCAAATAGACCACCACACACTGCTGCAACAGGTCACGGAAAACATCGTTGATGAATTCCTGAAAGACTGCGGGCGCATTGCACAACCCAAAGGGCATAACCAAGGATTCATAATGACCGGTCCTGGTGTTAAACGCGGTCTTCCACTCATCGCCCGCCTTGATCCTTACCAGGTTATATGCCGCCCTCAGGTCGAGTTTGGTAAAGACCGTGGCCCCCTTAAGGCGATCGAACAGCTCGGAAATCAAGGGTATCGGGTAAGCGTTCTTGATCGTGATGCGATTAAGGCCCCTGTAATCGATGCAAGGCCTCAACTCACCGCCCTTCTTTTTCACAAAGAAAAATCCAGCCCCTGCCGGGGACGAGGATTTGCGAATGTGACCACGGGACAGCGCCTCCATCACGTACTCCTCCATGGCCTCATTCTCCGCAACCGACAGTGGATAGACCCTGCCGCGAGGAGGAACGGCACCAGGTTGTAACTCTATGGCACAATCGTATGGGCGGTGCGGAGGTAGGGCAACTGCGCGCACCTTATCGAATACATCCCGGTACTCCTCGTATTCAGGAGGCAACAGAGAGTCAGAGGAAGTACACAGCAACTTGACAGGCCCATGGATGCAACTAGCCCCACACTGTGGTGACCATGAGAGGATCTCGGCCGATCTCCAGTCGAAAGTCGGATTATGCTTCTGGAGCCAGGGGTACCCCAAGACCACCGAGTAGTGTGGAGACGAAATAACCTGGAAGAAGACCGACTCTCTGTGAACGGCACCAATGGCTATCCCCACTGGAAGGGTCTCATGAGTCACGTGTGACGGCTGGAGGGGTCTGCCGTCTATCGCCTCTAGAGCCAGCGGGGAACCTCGAGCCTGCAGAGGAATGGAATTGGCGGCAGCGAACTCACTATCAATGAAAAAAACACCAGCACCAGAGTCCACCAACGCCTGGGTCGTCACCGAGCCCCCGACCCAGGAGAGGACAACAGTGATCAGTGGTTTATCAACACGGGAAACCGGGGACGAGGAGACTCCACCCAAGATCTGCCCCCGACAGGATCTCAGGTGCGAGCGTTTCCCGGACGGTTCGGACATGCCAACCGAAAATGCCCACCGAGACCACAGTACATGCATCGGCCCTCGCGTCTCCGGAGTACCCTCTCCCCCTCGGACAGGCGAGCAAACCCCAGCTGCATGGGTTCACCCCCAGACAAGTCAACCCCAGGAGGCGTGGGAGGAGAGGGAGGCACGGGTGGGACAGCAAACGTAGGCGCCAAACTGTTAGGAGGCCTCCGCAGGCTCTCCTTAAAGGAAGGTCTCTCCCTGAGTCTGGTGTCAATCAAAATCAGGAAAGAAATAAGAGCCTCGAGCTCCACTGGTAGGTCCTTAGCTGCAACCTCATCCTTCAAGGCATCCGAGAGACCATGAGAGAAAGCAGCGACCAGAGCCTCATTATTCCAGCCCACCTCTGCTGCCAGGGTACGAAACTCAATGGCGTATTCGGCTACGGATCGTGAACCCTGTCTGACGGACATAAGGAGCTTCGCAGCAGAGGCGGCGCGAGCCGGCACATCGAATACCTTCCGAAGAGAAGCAACAAAACCGGAAAACTCGGCAACCACCGGATTGTTGTTCTCCCATAAAGGGCTGGCCCAGGCCAAGGCCTTGTCCGAGAGCAGCGAGATCAAGAAGCCCACCTTTGATCTCTCAGTGGGAAAGGCATGTGGCAGCAACTCGAAATAAATGCCCACTTGGTTAAGGAAACCTCGGCACTGAGTTGGCTCTCCCCCAAATCGCTGTGGAAGGGGGGCAGAACCGGTCATACCCCGAAACACTGCAGGCGCAGCAACAGGTGTCGGGGTAGACTCTGGCACAACAACCGGAGCGGCAGTGGGAGCGGGCCCAGGAGCGACAACCGACCCATCGGCAACAGAAGCGAAATGAGCCGTGCGTTCAAGCAGGGTTTGCAACGCCACGGCGAACTGACCCAACAGGTAATCCTGCTGATCAAGTCTGGCAACCAGCGTAGGTAGCGAGGATGGCCCTGTACCGTCAAAATTCATGGCTTGGTCCTAATGTTACGGAACCATGAACCAGACGTACAACAAGAGATAAGTGAAAATAAGAAGGCTTTATTGAAAATCAAGCTGTAAAGCAAAAGTCCAAACGAATGGTAAAACCGAAGCAGAGTCTTGTGAAGCCAGAGGTCAGGAACCAGAAGGGTAGTCAGACGAAGCCAGGATCAGGAACCAGCAGGGAAGTCAGACGAAGCCAGGATCAGACACCAGCAGGGAAGTCAGACGAAGCCAGGATCAGGAACCAGCAGGGAAGTCAGACGAAGCCAGGATCGGAACCAGAAGCAGCAGCAGTCTTAGAAGCATGTGAACACAGGAGGACCAAGCAAGGAACTGAAGCCACAGACCTCCTATATATATGAGCCAGGCATCCAGCTCCTCCCAGTGGGAAGGAGGAGCCGCAGGGTGGGAGGCTACAAGAGACCCAGAAACCAAGATGGCCGCCAGCACATGTCAAACGAAGGAGACAGGAGAGAGGTAAGACCATGACAGCCGTCCAGCGAAATGTCTTGTGACACCGCTACCCGGAAGTCCGTGCTTGTGGGCTTCAGTATGCCCACAAGCAAAATGGCAAATCCCAGGATCAGTCAATATAAGTTTTTCTTTAAAACGAAAACGGACGGGGGATGATTGTAATCGCCGGACGAGTGAGTACTAAAATGTTATATGAAACCACATTGAATGGGCTTTAAAAAAAAAAAAAGATGGACCGCGAAACCCCCGCTTTAAGTGGTTAAAGGAGAACTATACAAAAAAAATATATTCATTAAACTCACATGTGCTTTTTTTACCACTATTATTGCCTTACACTCAGGGCCGATCCTACGCGGGGTGCAGTTCACCCAGGCGCCACAGAGGTGGGGGCGCTGAAGTGCCTGAGTGCTCCCCTCAATCTTTCTCCTCTCCTTGTTCGTGTAGAGAGGCGGCTCTCCCCGCCGTCGTGTTTTCCTATACTATGGCCGCCCCCCCTTCCTCCGCCTGTTAGAGGAGGGGAGTGAAGAAGCCGGAGATGGGAGTGGCAGTCTCTGTTTGTGGGGAAACACTAGCCGCTCAGTGACGTCGCTGAGAGGGCGGTCCATGCCTGACACATATTCTGCTCCTCTCTGTGTCAAAAAAAACTCCTGTCTGCGGCGATCTGTGCTCCACCCGGGCGGCGCGGCTGTACACTGTCCTCTCCTCTGCAGCTGCCGCCCAGGTGTTTTTATGTACCGTAATGGAGGGGGGGGGTTTCGTCCTGGGGGGGTCTGAAGTAATGTTAGGTGGCAGAACAATTAAGGGGAACATATTGCAAGCTGTATAATAAATCTCTCTCTCTCACCATTGCACAGTGCACCCCCCCTCCTCTCTCTGTCACCTTTGCTGCCCCTGCAATTTAATTGTAATCTGTATAATAATAATCTCTCTCACCATTGCATGGGTGGTGCCCCCCCCCTCCCTGTCACCTTTGCTAGCTGCCCCTGCAAATTGTAATCTGTATAATAATCTCTCTGTCTCATTGCACTGGTGGGCTGCATTTAGTGGGCTCTGCACAGGTAGGCATTGCACTGGTGGGCTGCATTTGGTGGGAATTGCATTGGTGGGCACTGCACAGGTGGGCTGTGTTTGGTGGGCATTGCACTGGTGGTCTGCATTTGGTGGGCACTGCACATGTGGGTTCAGTGCCGCCAAGCCAGTCTGAGGGGGGGGGGGGTTAGTGATGTAAGGGGGGGTGAATACAGTAATGTAAGGGGGCTCTAATATGAAGGATCCCCCCTTAAAAGTGGTCTCTGGTCACCAGAGCCGCCCCCCTCACATTCACAGAGTCTCTGGGGGTCCCCCTTGATGATTGCTACACTTTTAACTGGAATTTTCTCTTATATATCCCTAGCGCTATGTGCTTTCATATCTGTCTTATCTATATATAATACACTCTTCAAATGTACTTTAAAATGTATGATTTTCTCTTTTTATGAACAAGAAAATAATGACGTTATGCTGTTGGGCTGGTATAATAATATTATGGGGCTGGTATAAATCTTTTTTTCCAGAGCTGGTTTTTATTCCCAGTCCGGCCCTGTTTATGACTGGACCATTTACATCGTAACTCCATTAGAAGACTAATCGTTAGACATTGGCTAATTGGGACTTGCTACAGCTTTTCTTTTTATTTTTTTTTTTTTTTTTTTTTTTGTACTTTATATGTTTATTTGTTTTTTTCTTTTCTTTACATAAAACAGCATATGGAAAGGCACAGGGCAAATACTCTGCCAAAAACAAACATGAATACAATCCTCTTGACAAAAAAAATACATACATATTCGCTCTGGACCCTCCCATAAACTCCCTCACTAAATCTTCCCACTCTAACCCTTTTCTTAGTCATCACTCTCTCTCACAGAGAGACAAGTGATGCATCTGCCCTTTCCCAGCTCCCCCCCTCAAAAGACGAGAGAAAAAAAAAAAAAAAAGAGAAAAAAAAGAAAAAAAGATAAAAGAGGGGGAGAGAGAAGGGGAGCCCCATCCTCTCCCTCCCTTAAACCACAATTCATAACAGGAAAGTCGGTTTATCCTTCATATTATATTTTACATTATAATTCCCTGCGCATATCCGATTCTTCATTTATCAGGTTCAGTCATTAATCTTTTCCCCTCATCTGAATTTTTAAACAAATTCCAGCTCTTCCACGTTTCTTTGTATAGTTTATTTTTACCCTTAGCTGAGAGAACTAGGTCTTCCATAGCTTCTATATCTCTAACTCTATTTATCCACTCTAAAACTGTTGGTGACGTAGTATCCCTCCACCGTAAGGGTATACCTGCTTTAGCTGCATTCACCAAATGGCACAGTACTGAGTTCCGATAAGTCTGAACTGGAATCTCAGATAGGTGAAGTAGGAAAAAAGCGGGATCATTGGGTATTTTTAACTCAGAAATTTTTTGCAAGATTCTCATAATTGACAACCAATAAACTCTTATTTTTTTACAAAACCAAAATATATGAATCAATGTCCCGCTTTCTTCTCCACATCTCCAACATCTGTCAGAATTTTCATTGCAGAATTTTTTGAGTCGTACTGGAGTATGGTACCACTGCATCAAGATTTTATAGTTTAATTCTTGAATTCGTGTACAGATTGAAGAGTTTAGAGTCAAAAAGATAATCTGTTTACGTTGTAATGCAGAGAAGGTCCTATCTAGGTCCTTCTCCCATTTGTTAAGGCCTGGTATCTCCTGATCCTCCCTAAATTTATTTAATAGTCCATACATTTTAGAGATCCCTCGGGCTAGTGGTTCTAAATCATTACAGTACGACTCAAAGATTGTTAACTGACGATGAAAATTACTTCCCGGGCCTAATGATCTAAAAAAATTACTTAATTGCAACGCCTGCCAGATATTGACTTCAAAAGGGCCTCCTATTTGTATTAATGTTTTAATCGATGGCCAGTTTTCTGATATAATAAAATGTGAGGCCTGATATACTCCTTTCTCTATTAATAACCGGAAAGATCCTCTTTCATTACCCGGACTAAAACTTGGGTTCCCCAATATGGGAAACAAAGGTGATCGCACTGTAGAAAAGTTCCCGTTTTGGCATATACGTGCAGTAATTTTTAGTGTTGTGCCAATTATAGGGTGATTTTTAAGAGGAGCCGGTAATACTGTATAGCACCAAGGTGCTCTACCTAAAGGAACTGTGCTCAGCTGTTGTTCTATGTCAACCCACCTCTTAGATCTAACATGTTTACACCAGTCCACTAATCTAGATAGATGTACTGCATAATAATACTTAAATATATCTGGGACCCCCATTCCACCAAGATTCTTAGGCATAGTCAACAGATCTCTTTTAATCCTAGGACGTTTCCCGGCCCAGATAAAATTCATAAATAAACTACGTATCTGACGCAAAAAAGTCACTGGAATCTTAATTGGTAGCGCCTGAAGTAAATACAAAATTTTCGGAAGAACGGACATTTTGATTATACTAATGCGGCCAAACCAAGAATGGGAACCAAGTCGCCATTTGTCAAGTAGGGCTCGTAATAGATTATACATTGGTAAAAAATTCATTTTAAAAATGTCCTTTTCTTTTGATGGAATATTTGTGCCCAAGTATCTAAGCATTGGACTCCATTTAAAACAAAAATTCGCCCGAATGGAATCCCGGGAAAGAGGGGATAGTGACATGCTCATGGCCTCTGATTTAGTCTGATTTATTTTTAAATTAGAGAGAGTGCCATATTTCTCAATCTCACTCAGCAAAGTAGGGAGAGAAATATGAGGCTCGGTTACTGAAAAAAGCATATCATCCGCATAAGCAGAAACCTTGTGGATTCCTTCCCCAACCCTAATACCCCGTATATCCGGATTCAGGCGAATTCTGTTCAGCAATGGTTCCAAAGAGAGAACGAAGAGAAGGGGTGAGAGGGGGCAGCCCTGGCGAGTACCATTCGAGATGCTGAAGGGTTCAGAAAGGACCCCATTTGCCTTTACAACCGCTTGAGGGTTTGTATAAACACTTTTAATCCAGCTAATCATTCGTTCTCCCATTCCTATTTGTTTCAGCACCTCAAATAAGAACCGCCAGTCTACCCTATCAAACGCCTTCTCCGCGTCTGTATTTAAAAATACACAGCTACAGCTTTTCTTTTCATCAAGTTTAGGGTTGTTTTCTGTCAATTGTGCTTTAATTTAAATGTTTTTCAGACTTACTGGGGAGCTGGGAGGAAGTGATGTTGTGCGGCACCTCATTGGCTGGATACCTCCTCTTCACAGATTGGCTGAAGCTTGCAGGAGACAGCTTTGTGTCCATCTAACATCATCCAATACTGTCGCGGTCAGGGCCGGATTTGCTCTCCCTTCTGCCCCAAGGCCAGGTTCCGCAATGCACCCCCTCCCTGCCAACCGAACCAGCCCCCCCCAAAAAAACTGAGAATGGTAACTGGATGGCAGGGGCGGCACAGTTAGTTCAAATATTTTTTGTTTCTTTTTTTTTTTTACTTTTTTTATCACTTTTTTATTTATTTGTAGCTTGTCGTTTACTTTTTTATTTTCGTATACTTTTATTTTTTTATATTATTTTTCTTATTCTTTACTTTTTAATTACTTTTTAATTTTATTAATTTAATTATTATTTCTTTTTTCACTTAACTTTATTGCTATCACACAAGAGAAAACAATTCCCTGTGTAATAGCAATCAGAGGTGACAGGTTCTCTTTATTGACCATGTCACCTCCAAAACAGGAGTCCTAGCACTGTGCTAGAACTCCTGTCACAGCTGAGATGGGAAGAGCACAGCTCACCCCTCTCACTGTGTACATCGGGGGGAGGGACGGGAGACAGACTTGGCCGCTGGGGGGAGGACAGAGTCAGCAGAGAGGGGTATGTGGGGGGGGGGGGGAGAGGGGAGGACGAACGGCAGCACACATTTTACAAGTGTTTTCGCCGACATCGCAGCAATCACTTGTTAACAAGCGAGTGGAATTTCCCCACACTACAATTAGTCCTGCTAGAAAGCAACTTACCGCCCTTAACTGTATGTTCCAGCCATCGGGGGACTCCATGCCGCTGCCGTCCCTCTGTGCCCTGTCGCCCCGAGGCCTGGCCTCGGTGGCCTTGTGGGAAATCCAGTCCTGGTCGCGGTATGTGGAACATTGGCACAGTGTGTGGGGAACAGAGCAGCCATCACAAATGTTGGGGCCCCTTACATCAGAGTTTACCTCTTTTACTAGGGTCCACAAAGTTGCACTTCCCCTTACATCAGGGTCCCAAGAGTCCCCCCTCAAATAAGGGTCCTCAGAGTCCCCCCCCTTAAATCAGGGTTCCCAGAGTTCACCCTTACAACCGAAACCCCACTTTCATTAGGATCCCCAAAGTCTTCCCTTACATTAGAATCCCAAAGTCCCCCCCTTCCCAGAGTACCCCTGGCCAAGGCTGTTACCTAGGTAGTAGTGCGCCCTAGGCGGCTATCTAGTATGTCTAGTGGTAGCAACGGCCCTGCTCACCACAGAGCATTGGGTATAGGCTACCTGTGGGCGAAATAACTTTTAATGTTCTATATAATTGATAAATATTTAATGGTTGGACGTCTTGGCCAGTTCTATGTTTTTTTTGTTTTTCTGATCGAAACCTGGCTAAAACTACTGGTTCCAATTGCCAGAAAACTGCTGTCTGTGTGGGTAGCAAAAGAAATGATTGATGATTGCATATCAACAGCAACAAAACAGGCAGACTGGTAGTAGTGGGTCGATTTTTCCTTGGTATTAAGAATTGTGAACACCAGGGACTGAAAACCTCATAAAGGCTCAAATCCCACTTATTCCCTACGAGGCTTATATAGCAGTTTATCAGATATCGCAGTGGAAAAACTCATATGTCTGAGTTAGTTACACACCGTGGAGGGGAAATTAGTTTTTCTGCAAAGGACAAGAAGTAAAGTCCCTTTGTGTAATATGATTTTTGGACAGCTTGACGGCTGATTTGTGAAGAGTTTGAGTAATAATATTGTCCTCACAAGTGTTTCTTCTTATATAAGGTATTGCCTGCTTAAGGCAGTTTTTTTTTATTCTCCTGAATTAAACACAAGCAAGCTGATAAAATAGATGAATGGCTTGTATGATCCCTGCTTCCTAGTAACACAAAAAGCAACGCACCAAGCGCAGTATTCTACAGAGACCAATTAGGCATCACCTTTTACTTTCACACTGATGAGAGTCATTATCTGATTGGTCGCTACTGGGAATTGGACATCTTTATTAAGCACTGCTTTATTAAATTAAAAATCCACCTTTGAACTTCAAAAGATAAAATAAAAAAGTGTGTGTGTGTGTGTATTTGTATACAGTACATATATACATTATACTCTCAAAAGTATTGGGACACCTGCCTTCACACGCACATGAACTTTAATGGCATCCCAGTCTTGATCTGTAGGTTCAATATTGAGTTGGCCCACCCTTTGCAGCTATAACAGCTTCAACTCTTCTGGGAAGGCTGTCTATAATGCCGGTGCATTGCCACGAAATGAGATTTGCCATCAAATGAGATGGTCCGCCTCCATCACATCCTATTGGCTCACTCCTGTCACGTGACTTATTTAAACGTCAAGTATCGACGCAAACATCAGTCTCAGCTAGGCTATCATAGGGAGAGGATCTCCTCTCCCTATGATAGCTGAAGCTGCACGGAGCTGGTCTACGCTAATAGCGTAGACTCGCGCATGCGTATAGCACTTTTCACAGATTAGAAAATACTTTAGAACACCCTACGCTATTTGCGTAGTGCTGCGCCTGCGCACTACTACTTTACCTGCACCCGATGCTGTACTTTCTGTTCCCCGTTCCCTGAGCCTTAACGGGGGACGGGGAGTAGAGCTGCGGGCGCGGGGTGTAGTTAGCGCTGGCGGGAGGCACGCTGACAGCGCTATCGGGCATTGGGATCCCGATAGCGCTGTGGATCTATCGCGCTCGCGGGGAGGCATGACAGCGAGCTCCGTGCACCAGCTCCGTGCAGCTTCAGCTATCACAGGGAGAGGAGATCCTCTCCCTATGATAGCCTAGCTGAGACTGATGTTTGCGTCGATACTTGACGTTTAAATATGTCACGTGACAGGAGTGAGCCAATAGGATGTGATGGA
This sequence comes from Rana temporaria, assembly GCF_905171775.1. Lineage (NCBI taxonomy): Eukaryota > Metazoa > Chordata > Amphibia > Anura > Ranidae > Rana > Rana temporaria. The sequence continues at coordinate 40,507,048 of NC_053497.1, forward strand.
GGCGGACCATCTCATTTGATGGCAAATCTCATTTCGTGGCATTGCACCGGTCATTTTTTGTGATAAAAAAAAACGACGTTTTATATATATGTTTATTTTTTAATGGTCTACCAGCTGCTTAAAAAAAATCAGCTCTGGCTGCATCACTCACCTCCTCTGTATTGCTGTCCCCTGCAGTATTTCTTTTTCACCCACAGAGGATCTAGTAGCAAAAAGGAATTACTGCAAGGAACATCACCGACGACACGCTGTGGATGCAATGTGTCATTGACCCGTCCTCTAAGGGGTATCATTTACAGCAGAGGAAGGCAACCTCAGCCCTCCAACTGTGGTGAAACTACAAGTCCCATGAGACATTGCAAGACCCAGACAATCACAGGCATGACTCCTAAAGGCAGAGGCATGATGGGATTTGTAGTTTCACCACAGCTGGAGGGCCGCGGTTGTCTACCCCTGATTTACAGTGTAATGATTCATGACTCCTGCATCATCAAGGGTCACCTACAGCATAGGAAGATCCAAAGAGAAAGAGGAGATCACTCGTCCCATGACTGGCCTAAAAAGTCCCGGAAAAAGGGATAATATATATAAAAAAAACCACATGCTGCTGGGTCCTTAGGATTTGCAAAGGAAGGTCACTGGGGACGGGGAATTGTTAAAGTGAAGCTCCACCCAAAAGGGGAAGCTCCAATTGTCTGCCTCTGAGAATGTAATTGGTTTTGACAGGTACCTGCTCCCACTTTTGGGTTTCCTCCTTCCCCCACAGCCGGTTCATTGACAAAGCGCAGCACACTTCGCAAATGCGCAGCAAGGAGCTGCCTGCGAAGCCGGTTCCCTCAGTGGCGATGACGGCGGCAGCACCTGATAGCCAATTGAAAAATGGGCTTTGGTGAAGACACCGCTGGATCCCTGGAGAGGTAAGTGTCCTACAGTATTTGTAGCTGCTAACTTTTATTTTTTTCCAAAGGAGCCTGGAGCTCCCCTTTAAAGCGGTGGTTCACCCTGCTGAACAACATATCAGCATAAAATTCGGCATCGTAGCGCGAGCTACAGTATGCCGGTCTTACATTTTTTAACCCCGTACTTCACTGTTTAATCGTACATAGACGATTCCGTCTGCCGCGGGGAATGGGCGTTCCTAGCAAGAGGGAGGGTGATTGACGGCCGACTCTGGCACGTCACGCTCCCCGAAGACAGCCGGAGTAGGTCTCGGCTCTTCACGGCGCCTGCGCACAGGCTATGCGCAGGCGCCGTGAAGAGCCAAGCCTATTTCGGCTATTTCCGGAGAAGCGTGACGCGCCAGAGCCGGCCGTCAATCACTTTCCGTCTGGATTGGAACGCCCATTCCCCCGTGGGCAGACGGAATCGTCTAGGTCGGATTAAACAGTGAGTACGGGGATAAAAAATGTAAGACCGGCATACTGTAGCTCGCGCTACGATGCCGAATTTTATGATAGAACCCCCGCTTTAAGTGCAGGAACTCCTAGCTCAGAGCAACAACAGCCACTCAGAATTGGACCCATCGAATCCAGTGAACTGAAATCTGATGGTTGCTAGGGGTTAATGCACTTTGCACATCCTAGTTATCCTTTTGCACTGCATGATGGAATGAACCCATAAAAAATATTTGATCTTCTCAAGAACAGTGCCTTATGGATTTCAAATAACCTCAGTCATTGTCACTTCCAGCCAATCACAGTCTCCCTAGCGGCACTTAGCAGAAGTTTTTTTGAAGGAATGTGGAACAGCGGTACGCCTTGAGTGATACATTATTGAGGAAATAGATTTACTCTATAGGGAGCTCAGCGTGACACTATTTAATAGCATAATAAAATAGGAGAATATGAAAATGTATGATTAATAGCATCATTATTTCAGAAGTAATGAATGTGCAGGTTTCAAAAACAAATATGTGTGTCTTCTCCAGCTCCAAAACAAATCTGTAACACACAATGCATTTGTAATCAATAAATGAGATAAGTTTATCTCTTATTCTTTGATTATTTCTAAAGTTGACAGAAACAACTCATAGAGAGACAGCTGCATCTATAATGTCACTGATTTAAAGATGAGCATTAACCACTTAAGACCCTGACCTTTATGCAGGTTAAGGACCTGGCCCCTTTTTTCGATTCGGCGCTGCGTCGCTTTAACTGACAATTGGCGCTTTTTTTCCCCACAAATAGAGCTTTCTTGTGGTGGTATTTCATCACCTCTGCGGTTTTTATTTTTTGCGCTACAAACAAAAATGAAGGGACGATTTTGAAAAAAATGCTATATTTTTTACTTTTTGCTATAATAAATATCCCCAAAAATATATAAAAAAAACTTTTTTTCCCCTCAGTTTAGGCCGATACGTATTCTTCTACCTATTTTTGGTAAATAAAAAAATCGCAATAAGCGTTTATCGATTGGTTTCCGCAAAATTTATAGCGTTTACAAAATAGGGGATAGTTTTATTGCATTTTTATTAATAATTGTTTTTTTTTACTACTAATGGCGGCGATCAGTGATTTTTTTCGTGACTGCGACATTATGGCGGACACATCGGACAATTTTGATACATTTTTGGGACCGTTGTCATTTTCACAGCAAAAAGTGCTATAAAAATGCATTGTTTACTGGGAAAATGACAATTGCAGTTTAGGAGTTAACCACTAGGGGGCGCTGTAGGGGTTAAGTGTGACCTCAAATGTGTGTCTAACTGTAGGGGGGCGGGGCTGGACGTGTGATGTCATTGATCGCCTTTCCCTATATCAGGGAACACACGATCAATGACACTGCCACAACGAAGAACAGGGAAGGTGTGTTTACACACACCTCTCCCCGTTCTTCAGCTCCGGTGACCGATCGCGGGACACCGGCGGCGATCGGGTCCGCGGGTGTGGTCACAGAGCTTCGGACCAGGTCGCGAGCGCGCCGCCAGCGCCCCCACGGCTGGGCTTAAAAAGACAAGTACAGGTACGTGATTGTGCCCAGCCGTGCCATTCTGCCGATGTAGATCGGCGTGAAGGGGTCCTTAAGTGGTTAATATATATTCTCTGTATGTATGAATTTTGAATTATTTTAACTTTTATTCAAAAGTAAAGCCATAGCTCCCAACTGTCCCTGATTTCGAGGGACTGTCCCTGATTTGGAGCAATGTTCCTCTGTCCTTCTTTCATCCTCATTTGTCCCTCATTTTGGTCTGTATAGTTGTATAATAAAAGCATTTTTTATCTTTCAAAAAGTGTTTCCCAGTGCTAAACCTTTCATCCAAATTCTAAATTGCTGCATTTGTAAATTTCAAACACCAATATAAAGGAATAGTAGTAGTAGTAAGAAAATTACTCAGAACCCCCAAACATTATATATTCATTTTTAGCAGACATCCTAGGGAATAAAGTGGCGGTCACTGCAATTTTTTATCTTGCACGGTATTTGCACAATAATTGTTCAAACGCTTTTAAAAAAAAAAAAAAAAACAGTAAAGTTAGCCCAATTTTTGTAAAATGTGAAAGCTGATGTTATGCAGAGTAAATAGATACCTAACTTGTCACGCTTTAAAATTGCGCACACTCATGGAATGGGCGCCAAACTTCGGTACTGAAAAATCTCCATAGGCGACGATTTAATTTTTTTTTACAGGTTACCAGTTTAGAGTTACAGAGGAGGTCTAGGGCTAGAATTATTGCTCTCGCTCTAACGCACACGGCGATACCTCACATGTATGGTTTGAACGGCGTTTACATATGTGTGCAGGACTTATGTGAGTGTTCGCTTCTGAGTGCAAGCTCCTGGGGACAGGGGCGTTTTATTTTTATTTTTATATATATATATATATATATATATATATATATATATATATATATTTTTTTTTTACTTAATTTTTTTTTATTTTTACACTTTTTTTTTACATTTTTATCACTTTTATTTCTTAAACATCCCTTGTAATAGGAATAGTGTGTGACAGGTCCTCTTTATGGAGAGATGCGGGGTCAATAAGACACTGAGGCACTAATCATTTTTTTAGCTGTCTGTAAGGGTGACATTTTGACCACTACTGTAAGGATTGCATTCTACCTGCTGACTATCAATGTAAGGCACATGTTCCCCAATGACCCCTGATGAATTGGTTTACAGCCCCCCTCACCATCATTGCAGCTTTACTGTGCCAAACAATATAGCCTCACCAGTCAGTGTGTGCATTACGCACATCGGGCATCACCTGCCCCTGCGGAGCTCACTGAGAAAAGTTTGGGCGCGCTGTGATAAAAGTCCCGCCCTCCTCCTAGACCAGCTTGTGTGATAGACAGAACACTGCCTCTATCCCACAAGCTGGTCTAGGAGGAGGGCGGACCTTTATCACAGCGAGCCTGAACTTTTCACAGTGAGATCCGTGACACAGCAGTCTCCCGCTGTGTGTTACAACCGGCTCCGCCCCTGCACCCACTGCCTCCCCGAGGCCTGGCCTCTGTGGCCTTGTCGGGAATTCGGCCCTGTCTGTATGGTAACGTGACCAGATTTTTAAAATGAAATCCGGGGACATTTTTTTTTATACTAGTAAAGGTGGCAATCAGCGACTCTCTGCCCGTCGCCACCGCCGCTTGCCTCACAGCCTGTCAAGTCTTACTTTCCGGGCCCCGGCTACTACTGGGTGGGGAGCTGAGGAAGATCACTCCACCAGGGAAGGCAAGGATATAAGCAAGCAGGTGGCTGGCCGGGACTTGAGCCAAGGCAGAAGAACATGCGAGTGGAGATGAATGCGCATGCACCCGAAACGGAAGAAATATTCCCTCCGCTCCGACCAGCACATGATCATCAGAAAGGGGTACAGGTAATGGAAAAAAATACCCCCCCCCCCCAAGCTAGTCGGAGTGGCGAGCGGGGGGCGTAATTCCGAATTATAATTTTTTTAATTCTGCACTGACTGTCCCAGCCCCTGTTAAAATCCAATCCAGGGACAAAACTGGGGACAGACTTGGTCTGGGGACAGTCTCCTCAATCTGGGGACTGTCCCCTGAAACTGGGGATGTCTGGTCACCCTACTTTAAGTGTAGCGGGGTCACCCTGTCAGAGCCTAATGACAGGCCATTCCCGCCGGAACTTTGCTCACGCTTGTAAATATGTAAGATACCTTTAAGAAAGTTATGCATTGTGGGACTTCAAGTAGCAGGAGATATGGACTCCATTGGCTCTTTGGAGAAACAGACTACGCTTCTCACAATGCCTTGCATCATTTGAACATGTGACACCTCCGCACAGACTTATGGGGGAGGTTACTTAAGGAAAGGGAGTGGCTGCTCTCGCTCTCTCGGACCAGCATTCTTCTCCTCTGCGGAGCTGCCGAGGACAGCACAGCCGTGCTGCTAGGCCGGAAGCCTGGGCCTAAATTCACCGAGAGACCAGCCATTCGGAAGGAAGCAAGACTCCAGTATCCAGCCCGTGTTCCCGGAGATCGGAGAGGCAACCCAGCTGACAATTGAAACAGTGGAAAACCCTAGTCCGGGATCCTTGTGCTGTGGAGCAGTGATCTACCACCGCACCTTCTGAGGAGAACTCAGGCGGATCGGCCTGTCGGGTGAGAGAGCACATGCTCAGCTTCAAACTCTTCCTTTAGACAGTTAACCTAGTGCCACCCTACAGGCCGAAGGTACGTGTTTGGCCTCCATCTAATACTCAGAGGCCCCTTAACTTTATAGTCATTATACAGAAGTGACTGACGCTGACGAGCGATCAGTTCACCAACGTTGCTGTTCAGGATACTTTGTTTAACTACCTTCTTTCTTTTCATCGTTTATCGTTTGCGGATTACAAAACTAACGTGCACCAACCGGCCACAACGTGGTCTTTAGCTGCCCTGCAGGATTGCTCGCTAGAAGGAGCTTGCGAGCGTAGACTGCCTGTTTAGTTTAAATGAATGGTACCATCCCTAGCTTAGATCTTTTCAAAATCATATTGTGTTAATGTGTGACAGTTGCTCATTTGTGATTTAAACTTATGCTTGTCTTCTTCGAGTTCACATAAAGTAAACTCATTCTTTTGGTTTAATATACTACTGTGTGAAGTGTATTTTCTCGTCTGGAGGGACCATCTGTAAAGCAGGTAATATTACTGTTACATTGTCATTGAATATTATATACCTGCTATTGTGACCCCCTCTGAGCCAGTTAAATAGGGGTGAGCCAAGTAAAAGAGATAGTAGATCCCAAAACAATCAGCGGCTCCTGAGGGGGTAGCGCTACATAAGGAGTCAGCATACCAAGACATTTTGGACAATTTCATGCTCCCAACTTTGGGGGAACAGTTTGGGGATGGCTTCTTCCTGTTCCAACATGACTGTGTCCCAGTGCACAAAGCAAAAAGACATGGATGATCGAGTCTGGGGTGGAAGAAACTTGACTGGCCTGCACAGAGTCCTGTCAAGATGTATATAGATATAGAATGCCTCCAGTCCAGCCGGTGTATGGAAATATGGTACGGAGATCTTATTCTTGGAGTAATCAGAACATAAAACAAGCAGGAGGCTGACTGAGGACCACCAAGCTCCATCTCTAAGGCCCTATTCTCACCCGAGTGTTTTGTAGCTCAAAACTCGAAGTTGCTCGAGGAGAAAAAAATCAATTATTATTATCTTCACTCCAAAATGCCTGAAGCCAAATGCCTGTAGCTCAATTCTGGCAGATTGGTGCATTGCTGAAAGCAGTAACAGATAGCAACAAATGATGTAACAGATGATAGTTTTCTCTATTGGCCAATACAAAAAACAGCATAACAAACTTAACCGCTTAACGACCGCCGCATGTACACGTCGCTGCCTTTCCGCGGGTCGGGGGTCCAATCGGGACCCCCCCCCCGGTACATGCGGCGGTCGGTAAGCCTCAGGGAGCGATCCGGGATGAGGGCGCGGCTATTCACTTCTAGTCGCCCCCTCGTGATCGCTCCCCGGAGCTGAAGAACGGGGAGAGCCGTATGTAACCCGTGCTTCACTAGGGCGGCTGCATCGATCGTGTGATCCCTTTTATAGGGAGACACAATCGATGACGTCAGTCCTACAGCCACACCCCTCTACAGTAGTAAACACACACTAGGTGAACCCTAACTCCTACAGCGCCCCCTGTGGTTAACTCCCAAACTGCAACTGTCATTTTCACAATAAACAATGCAATTTAAATGCATTTTTTTGCTGTGAAAATGACAATGGTCCCAAAAATGTGTCAAAATTTTCCGAAGTGTCCACCATAATGTCGCAGTCACGAAAAAAATCGCTGATCGCCGCCATTAGTAGTAAAAAAATAAAATAATAAAAATGCAATAAAACTATCCCCTATTTTGTAAACGCTATACATTTTGCGCAAACCAATCGATAAACGCTTATTGCGATTTTTTTTACCAAAAATAGGTAGAAGAATACGTATCGGCCTAAACTGAGGAAAAAAAATGTTTATATGTTTTTGGGGGATATTTATTATAGTAAAAAGTAAAAAATATTGAATTTTTTTCAAAATTGTCGCTCTATTTTTGTTTATAGCGCAAAAAATAAAAACCGCAGAGGTGATCAAATACCACCAAAAGAAAGCTCTATTTGTGGGAAAAAAAGGACGTCAATTTTGTTTGGGAGCCACGTCGCACGACCGCGCAATTGTCAGTTAAAGCGACGCAGTGCCGAATCGCAAAACCTGGCCTGGGCTTTTAGCTGCCTAAAGGTCCGGGGCTTAAGTGGTTAAAAAAAAGTGCATAAAAGCGCGTGACAAAATGCTTAAAAAACACGCAAAAACGTGATCCTCAGGTGTGAATGCAGCCTAAATAACATCTATTTTGGGTGGGTCGACCCTTTAAAATCTATTCTATTTTCCCCCCAAAAAATCGACATTTTGGACCATTCTTCCAGCAGTGTAGGTTCCTCCTGAGCTATTTATACCTCTAGGTGACAGGATTATAAAGCCTCTGTCATTCCTCTTGATGGGGATGTGTTTGTTAAACCTAATCTATTTTCTCTCTCTGTATCCTCTGCTATCAGTATAATGAATAGGCAATTAACATGGAAAATAAACTGAATTACCTAAGTATTTAATTTCTACTGCCAGAGGGCTGTTACTTGGCAACGCTGGTGAGAGAGAATTCCCCAGTACACATGCTATTACTGACACTGCTCGCGCCATCCTCTACCCACTCATGCAGAGAAAGCCGCAGTACTACATCACCGATCGGCACAAAGTCCTGTGGCAGTGCGTCCAGATAATGGGGCAATTTGCTGGCGTTTTTGAGCAGGCGCAGCGGATCGAGCATATTTGTGAATTGTGATGTACTTCTTCATCACCAAAAAATAAATAAAAAAATCTTTTGTAGTAACTAATAATTGTAGTATGTTAGAACAGGTGTGATTACACCGGAGGCTGATTGCAATGCAGGAAATGAATTAACGAAATTAACCACTTGCTTACTGGGCACTTAATCCCCCTCCTGCCCAGATCAATTTTCAGCTTTCAGCACTGATGCACTTTGAATGCGCGGTCATACAACACTGTACCCAAATGACATTTTTATCATTTTTTTCCCCACAAATTTCTTTTAAGACAGATTAAAAAATAAATATTTTTTTTTTTATTTTTTTATATTTTGTTATAAAATGTTGAAAACAGGTAATTTTTTCTCCTTCATTGATATACGCTGATGAGGCTGCACTGATGGGCACTGATGGGCTGCACTGAAAGACATCGATGGGCTGCACTGATGGGCGCCGATAAGGCGGCACTGGTGGGCACCGATAAGGCAGCACTGGTGGGCACTGATAGATGGCACTGGTGGGCACTAATAGGCGGCACTGAGAGGTGGCACTGATGGGCATTGATAGGTGGGAGTGATGGGCACTGAGAAGTGCCACTAATAGGTGGCATTGATAGGTGGCAGTGATGGGCACTGATAGGTGGCAGTGATGGGCACTGATGGGTGACAATAATGGGCACTGGTAGGTTACACTGATAGGCAGAATTGCTAGGTGGCACTGATTGGCATCACTGGTGAGCATTGATAGGTGACACTTGTGGGCATTGATAGGTGGCACTGTGGGCATTGATAGGTGGCACTGTGGGCACTGGCAGGTAGCAATGGCAGGTGGCACTGGCAGGCGGTATTTATGGACACTGATGAGGCTGATGTGCCTCCTTCCTCTTCGGGACCGATGTCCCTTGTGCACAAGCCGGTGATCAGCTTTTCTCCTTGCGCTGTTAGCGTGAGGAGAAAAAAAAAAGATTACCGATCCTTTGTTTACATCACCTGATCAGCTGTCATTGGCTGACAGCTGATCACGTGGTAAGGGGCCAGGACCGGCCCCTTACACGGATCTGTGATCACCCAAGTCTCAGTGACTCGGTGATCACAGTGCGCGCCACGTGTGCCCTGCAGGGGGCCACGTGTTGTGCGTGAAAACGAGAGGACGTCTATTGACGGTCTCCCGGCAATTGGAGTCCGCGCTGTAGCCGTCATTCAGCTATAGCGCGGATGGGTAGTGGTTAAACAAGTTCTAAAGCTGAATGTAGGATCGCCCCATCACTGACTGGCTGAAGGAACAGAAGCTCCAAACGTCAGATGAAGAGGGATGGGGCTGCCAATTTTTAGGAACAAAAATATGAATTGAAATGTCACACCACAGCTGAAAAGTCCAGATATGACTTCATTTCAATAAGGGTCAGGGGGAACCATTGGCAATCGATGGTCCCCCTGATCCCCCAAGCACACTGCAGGTGATTGACAGCCTCAGAGTGGAGTGGAGGGGTGTGTGTGTGTCCATTCCCTCCACTCAGGTCTCAAATTACTCTCAGCTCCCTGCTCTGTGATGGGCAATGTGTGACATCAGATCCCCATCCCCTGTTTTCTGCAGCTCAGAAATGCTGTGCAAATTCTTGACTTTGAACAGATGTAGAGAAGAGAAGACTGCAGATCATAGGCGTGTGCAGGAGGTGAGCCAGGTGCCAACTCTGTGTGGTGCAGAGTCCCCCTACTGCCCAGGCTTCGCCCGTGTTTCCCATACAGTGCTGCTGGTTTACCTCCTCTTGGCTGCTGCAGGGGATTGTTTCAGGATGGAAAGCGGGGGAAAGGGCTAATCAATATGTCATTTACCAGACCCTTCCTTTTCTTTTTTCTTCTCAAACTCAAAGTTTAATTAAATCCACAAGGGTTTTTTTTTTTTTACCACTACTGTTCCTTTATATTGGCTTCTAAAATTGACAAATACAGCAATTTAGAAATTGGATGAAAGGTTTAGAACTGGGAAACACCTTTTGAAAAATAAAAAGTGCATTTTATATACAACTATATAGATCAGACCAAAATGAGGGACAAATGAGGAGGAAAGAGGGACAGAGGGACATTACTCCAAATCAGGGACAGTCCCTCGAAATCAGGGACAGTTGGGAGCTATGTATAATTCCCTATTAGATGCCACAAAGCCAGGGAAAGCCATGCTCTAGTAACAAAGTGTAACTAAAGCTGGGCACACATGGATTGAAATTTAGCCAGTTCAGAAGGGACCAGCCGAATTTTCTCACTAGGGATGCGTATAAGACTGACAGGCGTCTCAGCCAATCAGGTTGGCCATATCTGGCTACCGGTAACCTGATTGGCTGAGACGCCTGTCAGTCATCGAGGGCGGTAGAAGACATCGAGGGACGTGGATGGCTGACTCCAGTAAAGATAAGTGCCGGGCTGGGGGGGGGAAAGGGGCACTTTACAGGGCACAGTCAGTGACATCAATAGGCACAGTGGCGACAATAGGCACAGTGGGGACAATGGGCACAGTGGGGACAATTAAAGGGCACAGCGGTGACAATTAAAGGGCACAGCGGTGACAATTAAAGGGCACACTGGTGACAATTAAAGGGCACAGTGGTGACAATTAATGGCACAGTGGCTGCGTTTGATGGCATGGCACAGTGGTGACAATTGATGGCACAGTGGGTGCGTTTGATGGCATGGCACAGTGGTGCGAATTGATGGCACAGTGGCTGCGTTTGATGGCATGGCACAGTGGTGACAATTGATGGCACAGAGGCTGCGTTTGATGGCATGGCACAGTGGTGACAATTGATGGCACAGTGGCTGCGTTTGATGGCATGGCACAGTGGTGACAATTAATGGCATAGTGGCTGCGTTTGATGGCATGGCACAGTGGTGACCATTAATGGCACAGTGGCTGCGTTTGATGGCATGGCACAGTGGTGACAATTGATGGCACAGTGGCTGCATTTGATGGGCACAGTGAGGCTGCAATTTTTTTTCCGTTTGCACCCCCCCAAAAATGTTGAGCACCAGCCACCACTTATGTAATCAGTGTAGCTGTGTGTGATTATTTTGGCCTGTTCAGTGTTCCACTGGCTGCAGGGTTGACTTCTTCTTCTGTCTACAAATGTTCTGGAAGATAGAGGGCAGGGAGAGTCAAATCAGCAGTTTCATATTTATGCAGTGCTAGCCAATCCCTGGGGAGAGTGTGCCCAGATGACGGCTGGGACGGTGTATAAATATTCTGAGACTTGAAACAGTCTTGTCTTGTCCTGGACCTAGAGGATATCCTCTAGGGACCTAAAACTGGGGGTTTGCTGTTAGTATACAATGTCCCAGCTGGGATGGGGGTTGAAGGGATCACACAAGTGATGTGGATACAGGAATCGTTCAGCCAACGACAAAACTAACCGTGTGGAAGTCAGAGAGGGGCACAGAAGCCTTTCACCTCTCAGGCAGAATTTTGACTTTGAAAATTCTAAAATGAATACAAGTTCCCTTTTATTCTCACCAATAGAATTTCTAAACAGGTTTTAACGTTCTTTAAAAAAATCAACAAAATTGCTGATATTATTATAATAGCCCGGACTAATGAGCTGGCATTATAAGACCCCGCCGTGTAGCAGATCGGCGTGTGCATTAAATTGATTCTGTTAGCTCATGAGCAGCGATGAAAAAGGCCTATTGTAAATTGATCTATTGAGTGAAAAGCTGATGTTCAACGCTGAATAATGTAACAAATGTAAAAAACCTGTTACTGAGGTCTACAGAATTAATCCACCACACCAGCACAATATATCCTCTGTTACTGAATAAAGTGATTGCTTGCAGAGAGCTGCCTAATACAGTATGGGACGGTTGTCGCTCTCTCGTCCTCTATATACGGTATGGGGCGGTTGTCGCTCTCTCATCCTCTATATACGGTATGTGGCGGTTGTCGCTCTCTCGTCCTCTATATACGGTATGTGACGGTTGTCGCTCTCTCGTCCTCTATATACGGTATGGGACGGTTGTCGCTCTCTCGTCCTCTATATATGGTACAGGATGGTTGTCGCTCTCTCGTCCTCTATATACGGTATGGGATGGTTGTCGCTCTCTCGTCCTCTATATACGGTATGGGACGGTTGTCGCTCTCTCGTCCTCTATATATGGTACAGGATGGTTGTCGCTCTCTCGTCCTCTATATACGGTATGGGGTGGTTGTCACTCTCTCGTCCTGTATATACGGTATGGGACGGTTGTCGCTCTCTCGTCCTCTATATACGGTATGGGACGGTTGTCGCTCTCTCGTCCTCTATATACGGTATGGGACGGTTGTCACTCTCTCGTCCTCTATATACGGTATGGGACGGTTGTCGCTCTCTCGCCCTCTATATACAGTACAGGATGGTTGTCGCTCTCTCGCCCTGCATATACGGTATGGGACGGTTGTCGCTCTCTCGTCCTCTATATACGGTATGGGGCGGTTGTCGCTCTCTCGCCCTCTATATACGGTATGGGGCGGTTGTCACTGTCTCACCCTCTATATACGGTATGGGACGGTTGTCGCTCTCTCGCCCTGTATATACGGTATGGGACGGTTGTCGCTCTCTCGTCCTCTATATACGGTATGGGACGGTTGTCGCTCTCTCGCCCTCTATATACAGTACAGGATGGTTGTCGCTCTCTCGCCCTGCATATACGGTATGGGACGGTTGTCGCTCTCTCGTCCTCTATATACGGTATGGGACGGTTGTCGCTCTCTCGCCCTCTATATACAGTACAGGATGGTTGTCGCTCTCTCGCCCTGCATATACGGTATGGGACGGTTGTCGCTCTCTCGTCCTCTATATACGGTATGGGACGGTTGTTGCTCTCTCGCCCTCTATATACGGTATGGGACGGTTGTCGTTCTCTCGTCCTCTATATACGGTATGGGGCGGTTGTCGCTCTCTCGCCCTCTATATACGGTATGGGGCGGTTGTCACTGTCTCACCCTCTATATACGGTATGGGACGGTTGTCGCTCTCTCGCCCTGTATATACGGTATGGGACGGTTGTCGCTCTCTCACCCTCTATATACGGTATGGGACGGTTGTTGCTCTCTCGTCCTCTATATACGGTATGGCGCGGTTGTCGCTCTCTCGCCCCCTATATACGGTATGGGACGGTTGTCGCCCTCTATAAACGGTATGGGACGGTTGTCGCTCTCTCGCCCTCTATATACGGTATGGGGCGGTTGTCGCTCTCTCGCCCTGTATATATGGTATGGGGCGGTTTTCGCTCTCTCGCCCTCTATATACGGTATGGGGCGGTTGTCGCTCTCTCGCCCTCTATATCCGGTATGGGACGGTTGTCGCTCTCTCGTCCTCTATATACGGTATGGGACGGTTGTCGCCCTCTATATACGGTATGGGACGGTTGTCGCTCTCTCGTCCTTTATATACGGTATGGGGCGGTTGTCGCTCTCTCGTCCTCTATATACGGTATGGGACGGTTGTCGCTATCTCGCCCTGTATATACGGTATGGGACGGTTGTCGCTCTCTCACCCCCTATATACAGTATGGGACGGTTGTCGCCCTCTATAAACGGTATGGGACGGTTGTCGCCCTCTATAAACGGTATGGGACGGTTGTCGCTCTCTCGCCCTCTATATACGGTATGGGACGGTTGTCGCCACTCTATATACGGTATGGGGCGGTTGTCGCTCTCTCGCCCTCTATATACGGTATGGGATGGTTGTCGCTATCTCGCCCTGTATGTATGGGACGGTTGTCGCTCTCTCGCCCTCTATATACGATATGGGACGGTTGTCGCTCTCTCGCCCTCTATATCGGTATGGGACGGTTGTCGCTCTCTTGCCCTCTATATACGGTATGGGACGGTTGTCGCTCTCTCGTCCTCTATATACGGTATGGGGCGGTTGTCGCTCTCTATATACGGTATGGGGCGGTTGTCGCCCCCTATATACGGTATGGGACGGTTGTCGCTCTCTCGCCCTGTATATACGGTATGGGACGGTTGTCGCTCTCTCGCCCTGTATATACGGTATGGGACGGTTGTCGCTCTCTCGTCCTGTATATACAGTATGGGACGGTTGTCGCTCTCTCGCCCTGTATATACGGTATGGGACGGTTGTCGCTCTGTCGTCCTCTATATACGGTATGGGACGGTTGTCGCTCTCTCGCCCCCTATATACGGTATGGGACGGTTGTCGCTCTCTCGCCCTCTATATACGGTATGGGACGGTTGTCGCTCTCTCGCCCTCTATATACGGTATGGGAGACCACCACTGCCTTGCTAAAGAAGCTGAGGGTAAAGGTGATGGACTGGCCAAGCATGTCCCCAGACCTAAACCCTATTGATCATCTGTGAGGGAAAGGGGGAGGAGCGCAAGGTCTCCAACATCCACCAGCTCTGTGATGTCATCATGGGGGAGGGGAAGAGGACTCCGGTGACAACCTGTGAAGCTCTGGTGACCTCCATGCCCAAGAGCACAGGTCTTCAAACTACGGCCCTCCAGCTGTTCAGGAACTACAATTCCCATCATGCCCGGTCATGTCTGTGAATGTCAGTGTGTTACAATGCCTCATGGGATGTGTAGTTCTAGGATCCCTGCCCAAGAGGGTTCAAAATAATGGCGGCCACACAAAATATTAGCACTTTGGGCCCAATTTGGAGATTTTCCCTTAGGGGTGTCCTGACTTTTGTTGACAGCGGTTTCGACATGAATGGCTGTGTGTTAAGTTATTTGTTATACAAGCTGTATTCCTTCAGTGTCACTGAGGGGGTGTACTTACTTCTGTGTGATACTATTTTCTGGGGGGGTGGGGGGGGGGGGGGGGGGGGGTGGGGGTAGTCCTTCCTCCCGCACTCCTGTAATGACGGGGGAGGGTTGTTGTGCTCTGTAGTTCTCATGAAGGATTCATCACATTCTAGGCTCCTCCCTGAACTCCATAGACATCTAGTGGTGGGAAAAGAATGACGGCTCCTGTTTTATGGTTAGTATTGCACCAACTTCCAGGGAGTATTGCAGCAACTTCCAGGGAGGGGGAGGGGGATCGGGCTTCTAGACTCTCCTTTAATGGAATTGGATTTTTTGCCACGATGAGTCTTCCAAATAACAAATCACCTGGAGGGAGGGATGGAATTCTCATTGGTGTATACAAATCTCCTCCCCTCTCTCTCATTGGCCAGACACCACACATGACACCAGAGTGACTCCGCCCTCGATTCCCCAACCCTTTGACCTTAGGGTTATATCCACCTCCTTCAGGAGAGTTTAGGCAGAAAAAAAGCACTTTAAGGCCCCATACACACGACCAAACATGTATGCTGAAACTGGTCCGCGGGCCAGTTTCAGCATACATGTTCGGTCGTGTGTAGGCGCGAGCGGGCCGAATTCCAGCAAACATTTGCCCGCCAGGCCTTTTCCCATCGGGCAAATATTCCTGGACGTGTTTTAAAACCGTGCGCTGGAATCCTGCCCGCTCGGACATGTACGGTCGTCAGTACAGACCTACCGTACATGTCCGAGCGCCCGCCGTCCCTCGCATGCGTCGAATGACTTCGACGCATGCGTGGAAGCCTTTAAATGGCAGACCCGCCCACGTCGCCGCGTCATCGTCGCGGCGACGACGCGGACACGCCCCGCGTAGTGTTTACGTGCGGACTTCTGTACGATGGTTAGTACAACCATCGTACAGAAGCCCTCTGGCAGGCATGTATGGTGAAAACGGTCCGACGGAGCGGTTTCACCGTACATGTTTGCTCGTGAGTACGCGGGCCTTAGTGTTAACAACACTTTTAACCACTAGCCGACCGTGCACCGCCGTTCTACGTCGGCAGGTCGGCTCGGCTGGGCGAGAGCACGTAGTATAACGTCCTCTCTCTCAGCCGCCACTAGGGGAGCGCGCGCGCCGCCGGAGGCGCACGCGCGTGCCCCCCGCTCGCCCCCGACTCCCGTGCGTGTGCCCGGCGGGCGCGATTTCCCGGTACAGAGCGGGGAACGGGAGCTGTGTGTGTAAACACAAAGCTCTCGGTCCTGTCAGCGGGGGAAATGCTGATCTTCTGTTCATACAATGTATGAACAGAAGATCAGTGTTTCCCCTAGTGAGGCCACCCCCCCCCCCCCCCACAGTAAGAACACACAAGGGACATACTTAACCCCTTCCCCGCCCCCTAGTGTTAACCCCTTCACTGCCAGTGGCATTTTTATAGTAATCCAATGCATTTTTATAGCACTGATCGCTATAAAAATGCCAATGGTCCCAAAAATGTGTCAAAAGTGTCCTAAGTGTCCGCCATAATGTCGCAATACCGAAAAAAAAATCGCTGATCGCCGCCATTACTAGTAAAAAAAATATATTAATAAAAATGACATAAAAATACCCCCTATTTTGTAAATGCTATAACTTTTGCGCAAACCAATCAATAAACGCTTATTGCGATTTTTTTTTACGAAAAATATGTAGAAGAATACGTATCGGCCTAAACTGAGGAAAAAAAATGTTTTTTTATATATTTTTGGGGGAAATTTATTACAGCAAAAAGTAAAAAATATTCATTTTTTTCAAAATTGTCGCTCTATTTTTGTTTATAGCGCAAAAAAATAAAAAACGCAGAGGTGATCAAATACCACCAAAAGAAAGCTCTATTTGTGGGAAAAAAAGGACGCCAATTTTGTTTGGGAGCCACGTCGCACGACCGCGCAATTGTCTGTTAAAGCGACGCAGTCCCGAATCGCAAAAAGTACTCTTGTCTTTGGGCAGCAATATGGTCCGGGGGTTAAGTAGTTAAAATAACAAACATGTGATACTTACCTCCACTGTGCAGTTCACAGAGTGGCCCCGATCCTCCTCTTCTGGGGTCCCTCGGCGGCTGTCTCTGGTCCTCCCCGCAATTACTCACCACAGTCATGCGAGAGCTGGCAGGGTGGTCAGTAATTGCGGGCGCGCTCCCGTGATACAGCGAGCGGCCGTAGCCGCTCACTGTATCACTCAGCCCCGCACCTCGGCGCGCCACGTCACTGGATGTGATTGACAGCAGTGCCAGCCAATGTCTGCGCTGCTCTCAATCCATCCGCTCTAGCCCATCAGCGGCCAGGCTGAACGGCGAAGGGGATCTCGGGACCGCGCGGGACTTTCGAGGGGTCAGGTAAGTAAAACGGGGGCTCGGGGGGGGGGCGTCATCATCAGATTCGACGTGAGATTAGCATACAAAAAAAAACGAACGATCATTTGTCCGATAATCGGATCGTTTGTACCGGGCATTAGGGAGTGATTCTATCTGTTAGGGGGCGTGGCTACGAGTGACTTGTCACTGATCGCTGCTCCCGATGAGAGGGAACATTCGATCAGTGACCTGTCACTAGGAAGAACAGGGAGATGTGTTTACACGGAGCTCGCGGCAGTGTTTCGTGCACGACAACACAGCGACATGTTTAAAGGGACGTATCTGTACGCCCATTTGCATATCCGTGACATTCTGTCGACGTATAAGTTTGTGCGCTGGTCAGCAAGTGATTAGCTAAAAGGTGAACCCGAGGGATGAGGTCCACCACCCGAGGGATGAGGTCCACCACCCGACCCGAGGGATGAGGTTCACCACCCGACACGAGGGATGAGGTCCACCACCCGAGGGTTGAGGTTCACCACCCGACCCGAGGGATGAGGTCCACCACCCGAGGGATGAGGTCCACCACCTGAGGGATAAGGTTCACTACCTGAGGGATGAGGTCCACCACCCGAGGGATGAGGTCCACCACCTGAGGGATGAGGTTCACCACTCGACCCGAGGGATGAGGTCCACCACCCGAGGGATGAGATCCACCAACCGAGGGATGAGGTCCACCACCCGAGGGATGAGGTCCACCACCCGAGGGATGAGATCCACCACCCGAGGGATGAGGTCCACCACCCGAGGGATGAGGTCCACCACCCGAGGGATGAGGTCCACCACCTGAGGGATGAGGTTCACTACCTGAGGGATGAGGTCCACCACCCGAGGGATGAGGTCCACCACCTGAGGGATGAGGTTCACCACTCGACCCGAGGGATGAGGTCCACCACCCGAGGGATGAGATCCACCACCCGAGGGATGAGGTCCACCACCCGAGGGATGAGATCCACCACCCGAGGGATGAGATCCACCACCCGAGGGACGAGGTCCACCACCCGAGGGATGAGGTCCACCACCCGAGGGATGAGGTTCACCACTCGACCCGAGGGATGAGGTCCACCACCCGAGGGATGAGGTCCACCACCTGAGGGACGAGGTCCACCACCCGAGGGACGAGGTCCACCACCCGAGGGATGAGGTCCACCACCCGAGGGATGAGATCCACCACCCGAGGGACGAGGTCCACCACCCGAGGGATGAGGTCCACCACCCGAGGGATGAGGTTCACCACTCGACCCGAGGGATGAGATCCACCACCCGAGGGATGAGGTTCACCACCCGAGGGATGAGGTTCACCACTCGACCCGAGGGATGAGGTCCACCACCCGAGGGATGAGGTCCACCACCTGAGGGACGAGGTCCACCACCCGAGGGATGAGGTCCACCACCCGAGGGATGAGGTTTTCTGGATACACTAGAAGAGACGTTCCATCCCGCTGACCGAGGAACGATTTCCGGAACATACCGGTATGCCAGGCCACCCATTTCAGCATTGACAACCGCGTACCCAGGACACAGAGGCATTGAACAGTCCCAGAACCTCCCAGCAGGGGGTCCTGTGCATCCCCCGTTCACCGTTTCAGGTCCCATTTCAGCTCCAGATTTTGGCTGAATTCTTACCTGAAACGGACCAAAAAGACGCACAATGCAAATCCCAGTGGAGATCTGTGATCCGGATCCATAGAGAGCCAATCAGAACCTTCTGCTATTGCCAATAGGATGCGGAGAACTCGGCCTCAAGTACATTTTTTGTATTTTGTTTTAGAAGGAAACTCAACTTTATTCTCCTGTGTGTCTAACACCCCCCCCCCCCCCAGAAATACTACAGTGCCGGGAAAAAGTATTCATACCCCTTGAAATATTCCCCAATTTTTTCACGTTACAACCAAAAACATAAATGTATTTTATTGGATTTTATGTGATAGACCAACACATTTACAGAAGGAAAATCCACTTTGCACTGCAAGTGCACCTGAAAGTGTAGTCGCTGTAAATCTGAGGGTAGATCTGAAATGAGGGGAAGCTCTGCTGATTTTATCCTCCAATCATGTGCAAGCTAAAAGTCATATTCCCGCAACTTGTGTCAAAATATAAAATATTCCATGACTCAACATGCCTCTCAGCAAATAGCTTGGGGTGTCTACTTTCCAAAATGGGGTCATTTGTTTTTTTTTTTGTGCTATTTTGGCATTTTATGGCCTTTCGAAACTGTGAGGCCCCGTACACACGGCCGAGGAACTCGACGTGCAAAGCACGTCGAGTTCCTCGTCGAGTTTTGGGATGAAGCCGCCGAGGAGCTCGGCGGGCCGCCTTCTCCCATAGAACAACGAGAAAATAGAGAACATGTTCTCTATTTTCTCGTCGAGCTCCTCGGCGGCTCCATCAAGCCAAAACTGTACAGACGACAGAGTTTCTCGGGCAGAATCCGGGTTTTGGACCGAGTTTCTCGGTGAATTCTGCCGAGAAACTCTGTCGTGTGTACGGGCCTTATAGGTAGTGAGGAGTGAAATCAAAAATGTACACACTTAGAAAGCCTGAAGGCGGTGATTGGTTTTTGGGGCTCCGTACGCGGCTAGGCTCCCAAAAAGTCCCACACATGTGGTATCCCCGTACTCAGGGAGAAGCAGCAGAATGTATTTTGGGGTGTAATTTCACATATGGCCCATGGCATGTGTGAGCAATATAACATTTAGTGACAACTTTGCTCAAAAAAATAAATAAACAAAATATATATGTATTTTTCCCGCAACTTGGGTCAAAATATAAAATATTCCATGGACTCGAGATGCCTCTCAGCAAATAGCTTGGGTGTCTACTTTCCAAAATGGGGTCATTTGGGGGGTTTTGAATTGTCCTGGCATTTTATGCACAACATTTAGAAGCTTATGTCACACATCACCCACTCTTCTAACCACTTGAAGACAAAGCCCTCTCTGACACTGTTTACATAAAACCATTTTTTTTTTTTTTTGCAAGAAAGTAAGTTGAACCCCCAAACATTATATATATTTTTATAAAGCAAAGGCCCTACAGATTAAAATGGTGGGTGTTGCATTTTTTTTTCCACACAGTATTTGTGCAGAGCGTTTTTTCAAACGAATTTTTTTGGGAAAAAATACACTTTTTTTTTTTTTTTTAAAGCACTAAAACACACTATATTGCCCAAATTATTGATGAAATAAAATGATGATCTTAGGCCGAGTACATGGATACCAAACACGACATACTTTAAATTGTGCACAAACGCGCAGTGGCGACAAACTACATACATTTTTAAAAGCCTTTAAAGGCCTTTTACAGGTTACCACATTAGATTTACAGAGTAGGTCTACTGCTAAAATGACTGCCCTCGATCTGCCCTTTGCGGTGATACCTCACATGCATGATGCAATTGCTGTTTACATATGACTCCAGACCAACGCTTGCGTTAGCCTTTGCGCAAGAGCAGGGGGGGACAGGGATGCTTTTTTTTTATATATATATATTTATTTAGCTTTTTTTATTTTATTTGTAAACTGTTCCTTCAATTTTATTTATTTTTTTACCATTTTTATTGTTATCTCAGGAATGTAAATATCCCTTATGATAGCAATAGTTAGTGACAGGTACTCTTTTTAAAAAAAAATGGGGTCTATTAGCCCCTAGATCTTTCCCCTGCCCTCAAAGCATCTGACCACACCAAGATCGGTGTGATAAAATGCTTCCCCAATTTCCCAATGGCGCTGTTTATATCCGGGGGGGGGGGACATTCCCTCCCACTGAATGTAAAAGCAGTCTAGAGGCTAATTAGCCGCTAGGACTGCTTTTACATGAAAGCCGACCGCTGGCTGAAAAGAATGATTCCAAGATGATGCCTAAACCCGCTGGCATCATTCTGGTATAACCATTCAAAGTCCAGCAACATACCAGTACGTTTATGGTTCTTGTTGGAAATGTATTGTAATCTTTTTTTTTCTTGCAGCCTGTTGGCTGAACGAAAAAAAAGATTGATCGGTGGGTATGCCCACCATTAGAATACCTCCCCTTCATCCACCCACTTCTAATGATGGGCATACATTTAAATATGCCGAAGCATGAGGGCAACCTCCCGCAAAAAAGTTATGCCGCGTACACACGGTCAGACTTTTCTATGCCGCGAACACACGGTCAGACTTTTCCACGGGAAAGCCTCCGTAGGAATGTCAACCGTATGTACGCGGCATTAGGAGCAAAATCGCTCCTCCGCCCCTAATGCCCCCATGCATTGGCATATATGCTCTTTTTTAACTGTGTTGGTGAAATCACCTCCTACAAGCGTTGGAGTCGCGGCTTTATATATCGTGAGAGCAAACACTGTTGCTGTCACGCTAAATAAATCCGGCGCTGCAACTGAATGGCGTACCTGCTAAGCAAATGATGGTTAACATTAAAACAAAGTAACATTACAGTATAACAGTAAGATCATACCATACCTGCAAAGCAAAATACCAAAAAAAAAACATAGTACAAAATAAAACATTTAACGCAACCTGTGCCTAAAATATATATATGCCGAAGCATGGGGGGGCATCCTCCCGCAAAAAAGTAATGCCGCGTACACACGGTCAGACTTTTCCCATGGGAAAGCCTCCATAGGAATGTCGACCGTATATACGCGGCATTAGGAGCAAAATCGCTCCTCCGCCCCTAATGCCCCCATGCTTCGGCATATATGCTCTTTTTCTAACTGTGGTGGTGTAAATCACCTCCTACAGCACTGGAGTCATGGCTTTATATATCGTGGGAGCAAACGCTGTTGCTGTCAAGATAAATAAGTCCGCGCAACAGCTGAATGCGTACCTGAAAACAGTAAAATAAATTACATACCTGAAAAGCAAGCATGAAAAAAAACATAACAACAATAAAACTTTCAGAATAGGATACAGTAAAAAAGAGCAGAACAATAGAGAGAGAATAGAGAGGGAGAGAACAATAAAACAACTATTTTTTTTTTTAAATTTTTTTTTTTTGTGTTTTTATTTTTAACTTTTTTTTTTTTTTTAACACGTTTTTTTGTAACTGTAACTGTTTCAACTTTTCGGTTCCAGGTTTGGGTCTCTCAAAATGCGATGGCATCTTGGGAGACCCTGTGTAAGTGTGCCTAGCCTGTGAAATGTTTTACCCTAAGCTAATACTTCACTCGTGTGTGGAAGCGTTCAAAACAAAGACCAGGATCGGCAGGACATTGGGGACAAAAATACGGGTGTCACGCCTAAATCCGCGGCTTGGTACAGACACGCATTTTATTTGGGGGGCATCGTTGGTAGGGGTACTCTCGAGGGCATATGAAAAATGCCTTTCATGCAGTCAGCTTACAGCATTTGGTAGGGGATGGTGAGTGCAGAGCCGCCTGGATACAGGAGTTCTGTGATGATCTCCTCCTGGAATGAAGGAAGGATCCATTCCGTCCTGAAGCTTTGTATAAGACAAAAGCATTCAGTAAAGTCAATTGGAATAAATATAGAGACACTTTTTTGTACCAGCGTCTTGCCTTACGGGCGATATGATACGGCGCCATCAACTGTCGTTGAAGTCCACCCCTCCCATATTTTGGTTATATTCGTGGACACATAGGGGTTTCTCCACTACACCAGTCGCCGTACGAATTTGTACTGTTGTGTCTGCGTGAAGGGTGGTAAGAACGAAAACATTTCTATTGTCCCGCCACTTCACAGCGAGCAAATTATTACACCTGCAGCAGGCTCTCGCCCCCAGCCTAAGACGGGCATCTACAAGCCACTGAGGAAAGCCCCGGCGATTAGGTCGCACGGTGCCACATGCTCCATCTGATGATCAAACAAGTGACTAAAAAGTGGCACGCTGGTGTAATAATTGTCCACAATACAAGTGGTACCCCTTTCCAAAGAAGGGTGACACCAAGTCCCACACGATCTTGCCAGCGCTCCCCATGGAGTTAATAGTGCGTCCGCTGACACCGATGCTGGGGGTTAATAGTGCATCCGTAAATATGATGATCACATGACTCCTATGGTAGGCTCATAGTGATCTCGGATCAGGACATAGGAAGGGATCACATGACTCCTATGGTAGGTTCATAGTGATCTCTGATCAGGACATAGATAGGAAGGGATCACATGACTCATATGATAGGTTCATAGTGATCTCCGATCAGGACATAGATAGGAAGGGATCACATGACTCCTATGGTAGGTTCATAGTGATCTCCGATCAGGACATAGATAGGAAGGGATCACATGGCTCCTATGGTAGGTTCATAGTGATCTCCGATCAGGACATAGATAGGAAGGGATCACATGACTCCTATGGTAGGTTCATAGTGATCTGGGATCAGGACATAGGAAGGGATCACATGACTCCTATGGTAGGTTCATAGTGATCTCGGATCAGGACATAGGAAGGGATCACATGACCTCCTATGGTAGGTTCATAGTGATCTCCGATCAGGACATAGATAGGGAAGGGATCACATGACTCCTATGGTAGTTCATAGTGATCTCAGATCAGGACATAGATAGGAAGGGATCACATGACTCATATGATAGGTTCATAGTGATCTCTGATCAGGACATAGATAGAGGGATCACATGACTCCTATGGTAGGTTCATAGTGATCTCCGATCAGGACATAGATAGAAAGGGATCACATGACTCCTATGGTTACAGCATTTTTTCACACCTGAATAAATCTATTGTACAGTACTATAGAGAGAATTGTATATACAGATATAATGGGAAAGGGGGAGGGGTGACACTTACCAGGTGAGGCAGCCATCTTGGTGAGATTTAGTTGGCCGGGAATCAACCCGAGTCTTCTGCTTGAAAAGCAGCTGTGCTTACCACTGCACACCACCAACCTGAGTGTGGGAGGAAACCGGAGTACCCGGAGGAAACCCACGCAAGCACAGGGAGAATACGCAAACTCCATGCAGATAGGTGTCTGGTCAGGATTTGAACCATGACCCCAGTGCTGCAAGGCTAACCACTAAGCTTCTGTGTTGGCCATATGAGGCCTCTGTTTTCTGAGGCCCCGCCCCCGCTGAGGCGGGGTAAATCATGATCTCCACTCAAAGCTCTTAGGAGGAGAAGCAGGCCATCTTGGGCCACTGAATGGAGCCATTTAACCTACCAGCATGTCTTTGGCTGTAGGAGGAAACCCACAAAGCAACAGAGAGAACATGCAGAACTCCATGCAGACAGTGTCCTGGTCAGGCTATGAACCAAGGACCCCAGTGTGCTGAAAGGCAGAAGGCTAACCACTAAGCCCTCTGTGCTGCCCGACTTAAATCAGAACTCCACCTATAAGGGAAGTTGGTGTTTTCCTCGTGTCCTTTGTGTGAGTGGGAGAAATCCATGTCCTCTGCTCTGTATAGTGTCTCTAAGGATAAGCTCAGTCTTATGTAAGAGGACATGAACTCGCCATGAGTGTGAAATGTAGACAGACGGGGACAGGACAACTCACTAGAATGTGGAAGCCTGGCTCTTCATAGATGGTAGAGAGTTATTCCCAGTATGGTGGATGTCCTGATGGTCCATCATCATTGTCTATGATTGTCTGTGGAGCCGCTACCAGCTCCACCTACCGCGCCCAGGTCTGCTGGCCGGCCTCTGCTGGTTTTATGGGCGGTCTGAAGGGTGACCATTTGAATGGGGCACCAGCGCTAATTCTTTGACGCTCACCTAAAAGGTTTTTCCACGTTTGCAGCCGATATTGGGACGACACCTACTTTATATCTCTTATATGGTTCTCATCACAGAGTAAAACTCATAAAGATTATAACTTTTCTGCTCACCTTTAAAGGAAGAATCGCGTGGGAAAAACAACAAATATAAATGCCCCCCCCAAATCTGATACCAGAACCCCAACCAAGCTTGCAGGCCTGGCAAGGCTAGGAAAGGGGGGGTATGAGCGTGCACGCCCCTCCACTGAGCCATACTAGACCACATGCCCCCAGCATGGGAGGTGTCCTTGCAAAGGGGGGACCCCCTCCCCCATGACAAGGCACCTCCCCATGTCGAGGGCATGTGAACCTGGTATGGGTGCGGAGTAGAGGGCGTGCATGCTCACCCCCCTCCCCCCCTTTCCTGGCCTGCCAGGGTGCATGCTCAGTTAAGGGTCTGGATTTTGGGTGGCCTTGTTTATTTGTATTTATTCATGATTTTTTTTCCATGGGGTTCCTCCTTTATGGTGAGCAGCATATTTTATATTCTTCTTAAAGCTGTGCTATGTGAATGGGAACACGTAACAAATATAAAGAAGGTGTAAAAAATGTGGCTGAAAAATTGGACATTATCTTTTAGGTGAGCGCAGTAGATGAATCGTTGATGCAGAGAGCTGTCTTGGTACGGCTTATCTGGTTCCTAGGAAGACTCTTCAGTTGCTGAAGTGGCAACCGCCACCAGTGTAGGGTACTGTGTTGTTACAGTCATATCGGGCCCCTGGGGGGACTGATTAGAAGGCTCTCCAATTAATAACCTCTTTTGGTACATTCGTACTTTTAGGAACATCCATTCGTCTTATTTTTGCAGGTTTGGCCTCAGTTAGTGATTCAGAAGCTCCAAAAATGAAAATGGAGGGCTGATGGGAAGATCCTCTGGTTACTGGAGTGGCAGCCATACCTGGTCCCTGAGAGGGTTCCTCAGACTCTTTGTTGAGTCTTTTAGGAACAGCCAATCGTCTTATTTGTCCATTTACATTGATAGTTGGTGATTCAGAAGCTCCAAAAACAACAGTGGAGGGCTGATGGGAGGACCCTCCGCTTACTGGAGTGGCAGCCGTCACCAGTGTAGGGACCTGTGTTGGTACAGCCGTACCTGGTCCCTGGGAGGGTTCCTCAGACTTTATGATGAGTCTTTTTCTACGAACAGCCAATCCTCTTGTTCGACAAGCTACATTGATAGTTGGTGATTCAGAAACTCCAAAAACAATGGAGGGCTGATGGGAAGACCCTCTGGTTACCGGAGTGGCAGCCGCCACTAGTGTAGGGACCTGTGTTGGTACAGCCGTACCTGGTCCCCGGGAGAGTTCCTTATACTTTTTGTTGAACCTTCTTCTAAGACCATCCATTCGTCTTCTTTTTGCAGGTTTGGCCTCAGTTTGTGATTCAGAAGCTCCAAAAACGAAACTTGAGGGCTGATGGGAAGATCCTTCAGTTACTGGAGTGGCAGCCGCCACCAGTGTAGGGACCTGTGTTGGTACAGCCATATCCGTGCCTGGGAGAGTTCCTCAGACTTTTTGTTGAGTCTTTTTCTAGAACTCCAATCGTCTTATTTGTCCATTTACATTGATAGTTGTGATTCAGAAGCTCCAAAAACAATAATGGGAGGGCTCATGGGAAGACCTCCAGTTTGCTGGATTGGGCTGACACCACTAGTGTAGGGACCTGTGTTGGTACAGCCTTACCTGGTCCCCGGGAGGGTTTCGTAGACTTTTTGTTGAATCTCCTTCTAGGAACATCCATTTGTCTTATTTTTGCAGGTTTGGCCTCAGTTAGTGATTCAGAAGCTCCAAAAACGAAAATGGAGGGCTGATGGGAAGATCCTTCAGTTACTGGAGTGGCAGCCGCCACCAGTGTAGGGACCTGTGTTGGTACAGCTGTACCTGGTGCCTGGGAGGGTTCCTCAGAATTTTTGTTGAGTCTTTTTCTAGGAACAGCCAATCGTCTTATTTGTCCATTTACATTGATAGTTGGTGATTCAGAAGCTCCAAAAACAATAATGGAGGGCTCATGGGAAGACCCTCCAGTTTCTGGATTGGCTGACACCACTAGTGTAGGGACCTGTGTTGGTACAGCCTTACCTGGTCCCCGGGAGGGTTTCGTAGACTTTTTGTTGAATCTCCTTCTAGGAACATCCATTCGTCTTATTTTTGCAGGTTTGGCCTCAGTTAGTGATTCAGAAGCTCCAAAAACGAAAATGGAGGGCTGATGGGAAGATCCTTCAGTTACTGGAGTGGCAGCCGCCACCAGTGTAGGGACCTGTGTTGGTACAGCTGTACCTGGTGCCTGGGAGGGTTCCTCAGACTTTTTGTTGAGTCTTTTTCTAGGAACAGCCAATCGTCTTATTTGTCCATTTACATTGATAGTTGGTGATTCAGAAGCTCCAAAAACAATAATGGAGGGCTCATGGGAAGACCCTCCAGTTTCTGGATTGGCTGACACCACTAGTGTAGGGACCTGTGTTGGTACAGCCTTACCTGGTCCCCGGGAGGGTTTCGTAGACTTTTTGTTGAATCTCCTTCTAGGAACATCCATTCGTCTTATTTTTGCAGGTTTGGCCTCAGTTAGTGATTCAGAAGCTCCAAAAACAAAAATGGAGGGCTGATGGGAAGATCCTTCAGTTACTGGAGTGGCAGCCGCCACCAGTGTAGGGACCTGTGTTGGTACAGCTGTACTTGGTGCCTGGGAGGGTTCCTCAGACTTTTTGTTGAGTCTTTTTCTAGGAACAGCCAATCGTCTTATTTGTCCATTTACATTGATAGTTGGTGATTCAGAAGCTCCAAGAACAATAATGGAGGGCTCATGGGAAGACCCTCCAGTTTCTGGAGTGGCTTCCACCACTAGTGTAAGGACCTGTGTTGGTACAGCCGTATCTGGTCCCTGAGAAGGTTCCTCAGACTCTTTGTTGTGTCTTTTTCTAGGAACAGCCAATGGTCTTTGACCAACTACAGTTATAGTTGGTGATTCAGAAGTTCCAAAAACGTAAATGGAGGGCTGATGAAAGGACCCTCCAGTTTCTGGAGTGGCAGCCGCCACTAGTGTAGGGACCTGTGTTGGTACAGCCTTACCTGGTCCCCGGGAGGGTTTTGTAGACTTTTTGTTGAATCTTCTTCTAGGAACATCCATTCGTCTTATTTTTGCAGGTTTGGCCTCAGTTAGTGATTCAGAAGCTCCAAAAACGAAAATGGAGGGCTGATGGGAAGATCCTTCAGTTACTGGAGTGGCAGCCGCCACCAGTGTAAGGACCTGTGTTGGTACAGCCGTACCTGGTCCCTGGGAGTTTTCCTCAGACATTTTGTTGAGTCTTCTTCTAGGAACAGCCAATCGTCTTGTTTGACCAACTTCATTGATAGTTGGTGATTCAGAAGCGTTGAAAAGGGAGGGCTGATGGAAAGACCCTTCGGTTACTGGAGTGGCAGCTGCCACCAGTGTAGAGACCTGTGTTGGTACAGCCGTACCTGGTCCCTGGGAGGTTTCCTCAGACATTTTGTTGAGTCTTCTTCTAGGAACAGCCAATCGTCTTGTTTGACCAACTACATTGATAGTTGGTGATTCAGAAGCTCCAAAATCAACAATGGAGGGCTGATGGGAAGACCCTCCGGTTACTGGAGTGTCCGCCGCCACCAGTGTAGGGACCTGTGTTGGTAAATCCGTGCCTGGTCCTTGGGAGGGTTCCTCAGACATTTTGTTGAGTCTTCTTCTAGGAACAGCCAATCGTCTTGTTTGACCAACTTCATTGATAGTTGGTGATTCAGAAGCGTCGAAAAGGGAGGGCTGTTGGGAAGACCCTCCGGTTACTGGAGTGGCAGCCGCCACCAGTGTAGGGACCTGTGTTGGTACAGCCATACCTGGTCCCTGGGAGGGTTCCTCAGACTTTTTGTTGAGTCTTCTTCTAGGAACAGCCAATGGTCTTTGACTAACTTCATTGATAGTTGGTGATTCAGAGGCATTAAAAAGGGAGGGCTGATGGGAAGACCCTTCAGTTACTGGAGTGGCAGCCGCCACCAGTGTAGGGACCTGTGTTGGTACAGCCGTACCTGGTCCCTGGGAGGGTTCCTCAGACTTTTTGTTGAGTCTTCTTCTAGGAACAGCCAATGGTCTTTGACCAACAACATTTATAGTTGGTGATTCAGAAGCATCAAAAACGAAAAGGGAGGGCTGATGGGAAGACCCTCCGGTTACTGGAGTGGCAGCTTCCACCAGTGTAGAGACCTGTGTTGGTACAGCCGTACCTGGTCCCTGGGAGGGTTCCTCAGACTTTTTGTTGAGTCTTCTAGGAACAGCCAATGGTCTTTGACCAACTTCATTGATAGTTGGTGATTCAGAAGCGTCGAAAAGGGAGGGCTGATGGGAAGACCCTTTGGTTACTGGAGTGGCAGCCGCCACCAGTGTAGGGACCTGTGTTGGTACAGCCGTACCTGGTCCCTGGGAGGGTTCCTCAGACTTTTTGTTGAGTCTTCTTCTCGGAACAGCCAATGGTCTTTGACCAACAACATTTATAGTTGGTGATTCAGAAGCATCAAAAAGGGAGGGCTGATGGGAAGACCCTTCGGTTACTGGAGTGGCAGCCGCCACCAGTGTAGGGACCTGTGTTGGTACAGCCGTACCTGGTCCCTGGGAGGGTTCCTCAGACTTTTTGTTGAGTCTTCTTCTAGGAACAGCCAATGGTCTTTGACCAACTTCATTTGTAGTTGGTGATTCAGAAGAGTCGAAAAGGGAGGGCTGATGGGAAGACCCTTCGGTTACTGGAGTGGCAGCCGCCACCAGTGTAGGGACCTGTGTTGGTACAGCCGTACCTGGTCCCTGGGAGGGTTCCTCTGACTTTTTGTTGAGTCTTCTTCTGGGAACAGCCAATGGTCTTTGACCAACAACATTTATAGTTGGTGATTCAGAAGCATCAAAAATGAAAAGGGAGGGCTGATGGGAAGACCCTTCGGTTACTGGAGTGGCAGCTGCCACCAGTGTAGAGACCTGTGTTGGTACAGCCGTACCTGGTCCCTGGGAGGGTTCCTCAGACATTTTCTTGAGTCTTCTTCTAGGAACAGCCAATCGTCTTGTTTGACCAACTACATCGATAGTTGGTGATTCAGAAGCGTCAAAAACGAAAAGGGAGGGCTGATGGGAAGACCCTCCGGTTTCTGGAGTGGCTGCCGCCACCAGTGTAGGGACCTGTGTTGGTACAGCCGTACCTGGTCCCTGGGAGGGTTCCTCAGACTTTTTGTTGAGTCTTCTTCTGGGAACAGCCAATGGTTTTTGACCAACATCATTAATAGTTGGTGATTTAGAAGCATCAAAAATGAAAAGGGAGGGCTGATGGGAAGACCCTCCGGTTACTGGAGTGGCAGCCACCACTAGTGTAGGGACCTGTGTTGGTACAGCTGTACCTGGTCCCTGGCATGGTATCAGGAATCAAGTACTCACCGAGACCGAACTGCCGAGGGTGGTTCACCTTTACGACCAAGCGCGCCCGCCCACTGAGTTTTGGAACAGGTGGCGGAAGCACGAGGCGGTACCGGTGCCAGTGGAGAAGCGTTGACCGGTGACGGTTGTAGATGACAGGTGCTTCTGGGTGACTGCAGACGGAAACAGGAACAAACGATACTGAAGCCGGATAACCGGTACTGAAAGAGTCCAAGAAACAAACTGGAAAGTCCGGGGTGCAAGCCAAGGTTCGGGGAGCAGAGAAGACAGCAGATCCGGGTCACAAGCCAAGAGGTTCAAGGGCAGGAGAAACAACAACAGAGTCCAGGTCACAAGCCGAGGTCGGGGTCAGAAGAGTTCAATAGAGTGGTGAAGCAATCCGAGGTCAGGTTCCAGGTGAGAGGTGAGTCGAACGGAATTCCAACAGGAAATGGTTTCCAGAGACACAGGTTCAGGAAGTAGCTGACGATAAACCAGCAACCTGTCTACTGACAGGAGCTGGTTTAAATAGGGCGGTCACGCTGGTGATTGGCCCCGAGAGGTCACATGCGTATGCGCACACGCCTAAAGTGCCCAGTTAGCCGCCGGGAAGCCAATCTACTACGCTGGTGTGTTAAAGGAGGAAGTACAGCGCTTTGGCCCTGACAGTGCCCCCCCCCAAGGGGCGGACTCCGGACGCCTAAACTGGCCATCAACTCCGGATGCTCCTGGTGAAAAACACGAATTAGCTGAGGGGCATGCACATTTCTTGAAGGTTCCCATGAGTTGTCTTCTGGAGGGTAGCCCCTCCATTTGATCAGGTATTGGAGTTGTCTCCCCTTTTTTCTACAGCTCAAAATGGCCTCGACCTCAAACTCCTCTTCTCCATCAATCTCCACTGGTGGTGCAGGAAGAGCTGCCCTTCCCTGAAAAGGGTCGGGGATGGTAGGTTTTAGGAGGGAGGCATGAAAAACCGGGTGGATTCTATAAGAGTTGGGTAATGAAAGTTCAAAAGCTACTTCGTTGATCTTGCGTTT
This sequence comes from Rana temporaria, assembly GCF_905171775.1. NCBI lineage: Eukaryota > Metazoa > Chordata > Amphibia > Anura > Ranidae > Rana > Rana temporaria. The sequence goes on from NC_053497.1 coordinate 40,538,616, forward strand.
GATTCTAAACGGGCCAATGAATCTCGGACCTAGCTTCCGGGCAGGAACTGGTAACTTCAAATTAGCCGCGGAGAGCCAGACCTCTTCCCCAATTTCAAAAGAGGGACAGTCCTTCCTTCCCTTATCATAGAATTTCTTATAATCCTCTTGGGCTTGCTGCATTACATCCCTGAGTTTTCGAAAGTTAGACTGTAAGGTGGTTATACGTTCCTGGGCAGCTGGGACAGGTATCTCCGGGAGAGGGTCTGGCAGGAAGGCCGGGTGAAAACCGCAATTAGCCCAAAAGGGTGTTTGGTTGGTGGTAGTGTGAACAGAATTATTGTAGGCAAACTCCGCGGTGGGCAATAGAGATGACCAATCATCTTGGGAGGCAGAACAAAAACATCTGAGGTATTGTTCAAGAGTTTGGTTCGTCCTTTCCGTTTGCCCGTTGCTTTGCGGGTGGTAGGCCGATGACAAACATGTTTTGACTTCCAGGGATCTGAAAAGCTCTCTCCAAAATTTAGAGGTAAATTGGACCCCTCTGTCTGAGACAATGGTTTTGGGGACCCCGTGAAGCCTAACGATTTCTTTGAAGAAAATTTTCGCCGTTTCGGCAGCAGAAGGGGTTCCAACCATGGGTAGAAAATGTGCCATTTTAGACAGGCGATCCACGACTACCAGGATTGTCGTGAAGCCCTCCGATGGAGGTAAATCTACGATGAAATCTAGAGCAATATCAGCCCACGGACGTTCTGGAACTGGCAGAGGCTTAAGTAACCCCCAGGTCTTGGTTTTAGGACCCTTGTTGCGTTGACAGATTGCACATGAAGAAATGTAAGTTTTACAGTCTTGTTTCCATTTTGGCCACCAAAAATAACGGGAAAGTAGTTCAGAGGTCTTCCTTGCCCCAAAATGACCGGCTAACTTACGGTCGTGGAAGGTGCTCAGAACTGATTGCCTGATCTCGGTGGGAACGTAGATCCTGTCTTGAAGCCAAAATAAGCCATCGCGCTCCTTTAGTGACGATGATACTGGGTCCGAGATTTGTCTGGATGCAATTTTGATGGAATTTAACAGATCAGTTTCAGAAACCAAGAGAAAATTCCGGGAAGGCAGGATGGTACTTGGTTCCGCTGTGCAAGGAGTCTCTGGGAACATCCTGGAAAGTGCGTCCGCCTTTCCATTTTTCGAACCAGGCCTATAAGTAATATGAAAATTAAATCGTAAAAAAAAAAGAGCCCATCGAGCTTGTCTAGGTCTCAAACGTTTTGCGGAGCGCAAGTACTCGAGATTTTTATGGTCCGTAAAAATTATAATCGGGTGAATTGCTCCTTCTAACAAGTACCTCCACTCCTCGAGGGCAAATTTGATAGCGAGGAGTTCTCTGTCCCCTACATCATAATTCTTCTCTGGAGTTGTTAGTTTCCTGGAGGCAAAGGCCACGGGATGGAGTAGGGACTTTAACCCTTGCCTTTGTGAAAGAATGGCTCCTAGGGCTGTCTCAGAGGCATCCACTTCCAAAGTAAAGGGCAACTTTGGATCAGGGTGCCGTAAGACAGGTGCTGAAGAAAAAATCTTTTTTAGTTTCTCAAAAGCTTCCTGAGCCTCCTGCGACCAGTGAAAATGGCTGCCTTGGTGGGTAAGTTTGGTGATAGGAATCACGATGGCAGAAAACCCGACAATAAATCGCCGGTAGAAATTGGCGAAGCCAATAAACCGCTGCACTGCCTTCTTATCCACTGGTGTCGGCCAGTCTAAGATGGCTTTGATCTTCTGGGGATCCATGGCGACCCCGCCGGTGGAGATGACAAAACCTAGAAACTGTATCGTCGTTCTTTCAAATTCGCATTTTTCGGCTTTCAAAAATAATTTGTGTTTCCTGAGGATAGTAAGAACTTTCTTGACGTGGTGCCTATGAAGCTCAAGAGAAGGGGAAAAAATGAGGATGTCGTCCAGGTATACAACTAAAAAATCGTCCAAATACTCACGAAAGATATCATTGACCAGATGTTGAAAGGTGGCCGGGGCATTGCAGAGCCCGAATGGCATGACGAGATATTCAAAATGACCGAACCGTGACCTGAAGGCGGTCTTCCATTCATCCCCGACTCGGATTCTAACAAGATTGTAGGCACCCCTCAGATCCAATTTGGAAAACACCTGGGCATCTCGAAATCTCTGAAAAAGCTCTGGTATGAGAGGCAACGGGTACCTATTTTTGATGGTGATCCGGTTAAGTTCTCTGTAGTCGATACAGGGTCGTAACGAGCCGTCTTTCTTTTGAACGAAACAGATACCTGCCCCCGCTGGAGAAGAAGAAGGTCGGATAAAGTTCTTTTGTAAGTTTTCGTCGATGTATTCCTTAAGAGCCGCAAGCTCGGTTTCAGATAACGGGAAGATGCGGCCGAAAGGTATTTCAGAGCCAGGTAAGAGATCAATCGGGCAATCATAAGGCCGATGGGGAGGGAGAGAGTCAGCCTGCTGTTTATCAAAAACGTCTTTAAATTCATGGTAAACAGAGGGGACGTGAGGTGGAAGTTCAGGTGAGGTTACCACAGTTGAACAGGTGGCTACCGTGGGTGCGCAGCAGTTTTGGGCACAAAAGGAAGATGTAAAGTTGACCTCTTTCTTCAGCCAATCGATGCAAGGTTGATGTGTTTGCAACCAGGGGAGTCCTAAAATAATAGGAAAAAGCGGTGAAGGAATGAGATCTAGTCGTAGAAATTCCTGATGACCTGAATCGGTAATGGCTAGAAGAGGCACAGTTTCCTGTGAGACTAGTCCCGATTTAGGAAGAGAGCCATCGGCCAAATGTATTTGCAGGCGTTGATCCTTATTGCGAAGGGGTATGTGGAGTTTAAGGGCTAAATTGGAGTCCAGAAAATTACTGCATGCACCTGAATCAAGGATGGCCGGGAGGCGGATGGTCTTTTTCGTTAGCTGTAAAGAGACGAAGAGTACAAGATGAGTCTGAGAACTATTTGAGACATGAAGGTTGAAAACGGGTTGAATCGGGACCTTACTCGGTCTTATGGGGCAGGTGCGAAGAAAATGACCGGTGGCACCGCAATACAGACACAAGTTATTCTGGCGTCTACGCAGTCTTTCCTCACTGGTGAGAGGGGTTCGAACCAGTCCGAGTTGCATGGGTTCCGGGTCTGGAAGACTGCCGTGTTGAGGAGCCACAGGAGGGGATGCAGCTGGAACTACCCTGGGTGGAACCCAAGCAGGGCGTGAAGTCTGGAAGCGATCAGTGCGTCGTTTCTCGTAAACGTCGGTCCAGCTGGTGGCGACTGGATCAAGGCCTCTAACGAAGCGGGAGCCTCGGTTTCTTGCCAACTCATCCTTGAGAGTTTCTGAGAGTCCCTGGCGGAATTGGTATTTTAGTGCTGCGTCATTCCAGCCGGTGTCAGCTGACCATTTGCGGAGTTCCGCGGTATAATCCTCTACCGGACGGCCTCCCCTGGGTTAGATTATGGAGGACGGGTCTCTCAGCAGAAGCCATACGCTGCGGTCATCATATAACTGAGCCATATGATCAAAGAAAGAGTCCAGTGAATCTAGGGATCGGACTTCGTTTTTTTCCATTAGGCTGTGCGCCCAAGCCAGGGGTTCTTCGGACAAGAGGGAAATAACAAATCCAACTTCACGGCCCTCGTAGAAAAAAGTTCTAGGCTGAGGTCTAAGTATAAAGTACACGCGTTTTTGAACGCCCGGTATTTTCGGCGTTCGCCAGAAAAACGCTCCGGGAGAGGGACCCGAGGTTCCGGGTGGATCAATCCGACAGCTGAACTGGGAATGGACTGTGATGAGGAAGTCCCGACAGCAGATGCAGCAGGTGGGGGTGCTACCCCAGGAGACCCAGTGAACTGTTGTAGACGGCCATCGACTTGGACATATCCCTCCTGAAGTTTCTGCACCGCCTCGGTAAGCGCGGACACCTGCTGGCAAAGTGTCTCGAAAGGTGAACGCACCCTGTCGGTCTCGGACATTTTTTGTTTTCGGCTGGTTTATACTATCAGGAATCAAGTACTCACCGAGACCGAACTGCCGAGGGTGGTTCACCTTTACGACCAAGCGCGCCCGCCCACTGAGTTTTGGAACAGGTGGCGGAAGCACGAGGCGGTACCGGTGCCAGTGGAGAAGCGTTGACCGGTGACGGTTGTAGATGACAGGTGCTTCTGGGTGACTGCAGACGGAAACAGGAACAAACGATACTGAAGCCGGATAACCGGTACTGAAAGAGTCCAAGAAACAAACTGGAAAGTCCGGGGTGCAAGCCAAGGTTCGGGGAGCAGAGAAGACAGCAGATCCGGGTCACAAGCCAAGAGGTTCAAGGGCAGGAGAAACAACAACAGAGTCCAGGTCACAAGCCGAGGTCGGGGTCAGAAGAGTTCAATAGAGTGGTGAAGCAATCCGAGGTCAGGTTCCAGGTTTGAGGTGAGTCGAACGGAATTCCAACAGGAAATGGTTTCCAGAGACACAGGTTCAGGAAGTAGCTGACGATAAACCAGCAACCTGTCTACTGACAGGAGCTGGTTTAAATAGGGCGGTCACGCTGGTGATTGGCCCAGAGAGGTCACATGCGTATGCGCACACGCCTAAAGTGCCCAGTTAGCCGCCGGGAAGCCAATCTACTACGCTGGTGTGTTAAAGGAGGAAGTACAGCGCTTTGGCCCTGACACATGGTTTCTTAGACTTTTTGTTGAGTCTTCTTCTAGGAACAGCTAATTGTCTTCTTAGTCCAACCACATTGATAGTTGGTGATTCAGAAGCTGCAGAAAGAGACATAGAGGGTTAATGTGAAGACCCTCTGGTTACTGCAGTGGCCGCCGCCACCAGTGTAGGGACCTGTGTTGGTACAGCCGTACCTGGTCCCTGGCAGGACTGATTAGAAGATCCTCTGGATTCTGCAGTGGCCGCTGCCACCAGTGTGGGGACCTCTGTTGGTAAAGCTGTACCTGGTCCCTGGGAGGGCTGATGGGATGACCCTCCCATTGCTGGAGTGGCATCCGCCACCACTGTGTGGACCTGTATTGGTACATCCGTACCTTGGTTCCTTGGAGTCTCCGTGTGAACGTCACATTCTGGCAAAGTCTCCGTGTAAACGCCATATTCTTGTGGCATCTCTGTGTGAACGTCACATGCTGTTGATGCCTCCGTGTGAACTTCACATGCTGTTGATGTCTCCGTGTGAACGTCACATGCTGTTGATGTCTCCGTGTGAACATCACATGCTGGTGGAGTCTCCGTGTGAATGTCACATGCTGGTGGAATCTCCGTGTGAATGTCACATGCTGGTGGAGTCTCCGTGTGAACGATGCATGCTGTTGATGTCTCCGTGTGAACGTCACATGCTGGTGGAGTCTCCGTGTGAACGTCACATGCTGGTGGAGTCTCAATGTAGCTTTCATATTCTGTCTCGCTCACTGGGGCAGTCCTGCCTTGTGAGCTGTCTGTGCAGTAAATACTGCGTACATCTGCAATAAAAAGAAGAATCGGATTTAGCACCTTCACTTCACTTCATCTACATTTTATATATTTTTTATACAACATCAAATTATATAGAGAAAAGTTCCAAATCCCAATGTCAGGGGAAATAAATAAACCCGACATGACAGGGACACAGGGATGACTAATGTTGGCTTTCATATAAAAATGTTGGTTGCCTGGCCTTCATGCCGACCCAATAAAATGAATGGAGTCAGAAAGGGAACTGATTCCTCAATTCCGGGTGCGGGGGAGTAATCTGCAGGGCTTCTGTTTCTGATTATTAAACACTCGGCCTCTTTTATTGTAATCCCTCGAATTGTTGCGGTGGATTGATATAGAAGAGGCCGGGGACCGGCGGGAACTGATGTATTGCAGATTACTCCGCCGCACCCCAAAGTGAAGAAATAGTCCCCTGCACATTTTGGATCGATTTCCATGCGATTCTGTCATGTGACAATGGTGACAAGATCTTGCCATGTTTGGGGTGCCATTAAGAATAATGTAATCCGAATTCTTGCCCCCCCTTTTCCCATGATTTGGAATCACAGCACTTCTACCGGCCATTCCAAATCGGCCAGTGTGGGCGGAGTGTCAGGCAGAATTCCAGGCAAATGATGAAATAGATACTGTCTGTGGGAGCTGCTTTACAGCACAGCCCTGCAGGGACCTACTAGGGGCCCCATTTGTTCAGCAGGGGGGAGGGGCATAAAGGCTCTATTTAATGCCTTTGGGGTGCAGACGGAGTGATCTTCTGCACTGCAGTTCCCAATAATTATATTTAAGTTCTGGCCTCTTCTATATCAACCAATCAGGGACAGGCCTGGACTGTAATTGTTGGGGAGCGCAGCTCTGCAGATTACACCACCTGCACCCTAAAGACATTACCATTTTTTCTGGCAGTTGGTTGGCACTGAGGGGATCAGCCCAGCCTGTAATGAGGGGAATGCAAAGCTTGTTAAATAAAAAGTCAGTTAGGAGGGGGGAGGGGGGGCTCCCTGTATAAAGGGGAGGGGGGCTCTCTGTATAAAGGGGAGGGGGGCTCCCTGTATAAAGGGGAGGGGGGCTCCCTGTATAAAGGGGAGGGGCTCTCTGTATAAAGGGGAGGGGGGCTCTCTGTATAAAGGGGAGGGGGGCCTCTCTGTATAAAGGGGAGGGGCTCCCTGTATAAAGGGGAGGGTGCTCTCTGTATAAAGGGGAGGGGGGCTCTCTGTATAAAGGGGAGGGGGGCTCTCTATATAAAGGGGAGGGGGCTCTCTGTATAAAGGGGAGGGTGCTCTCTGTATAAAGGGGAGTGGGGCTCTCTGTATAAAGGGGAGGGGGGGCTCTTTGTATAAAGGGGAGGGAGCTCTCTGTATAAAGGGGAGGGGGAGGGGGCTCTCTGTATAAGGGAGAGGGGGGGGGGGGCTCTCTGTATAAAGGGGAGGGGGTCTCTTTGTATAAAGGGGAGGGAGCTCTCTGCATAAAGGGGAGGGGGCTCTCTGTATAAAGGGGAGGGGGCTCTCTGTATAAAGGGGAGTGGGGCTCTCTGTATAAAGGGGAGGGGGGCTCTTTGTATAAAGGGGAGGGAGCTCTCTGTATAAAGGGGAGGGGGAGGGGGCTCTCTGTATAAGGGAGAGGGGGGAGGGGGCTCTCTGTATAAAGGGGAGGGGGGCTCTTTGTATAAAGGGGAGGGAGCTCTCTGTATAAAGGGGAGGGGGAGGGGGCTCTCTGTATACAGCGCCAGAATTACTGTTTGCTTTTCTTGGTTTAAAAATCTGCAGATTTCTTCTTACAGGACAAAAAACCATCAATGTCCATGAAAATCCCTATACATGTGTACATATGGGGGGAGGGGGTGTTTTATGTTTTATGAGTCCTGGCCCCGGAGTTAGTACGTGGCTCCATCATACACTGCTATCTGCAGCTCTCCTTGTGTCTCCTCCCCCCTCCCTGTACATGTCTCCCCCCCCTCCTGTACATGTCTCCTCCCTCCTCCTCACCCCCCCTCCATGTTCCTCCCCCTCCATGTCTCCTCTCTCTCCATGTCTCCTCCCCCTCCCCCTCTGTCACCTCTCACTCTCCCTGATCTGTATCTCTCCTCCTCTGTCACATAATAATCTCTATCCCAGTGCCTGTGCTTTATAAACAACAATCAGACATTTATCCTTGTATTACAATGTATCCATCTTGGTCTCTGTTTAATCTCCAACTGTCATAATGCTGCCCATGTGATCCGTAATGACAGTTGGGTTGAGAGCACAACCAGTGTGAGGCCCCGTACACACGGCCGAGGAACTCGACGTGCCAAACGTGCCCGCCTTCTCCCATAGAACAACGAGAAAATAGAGAACATGTTCTCTATTTTCTCGACGAGTTCCTCGGCGGCTCCATCGAGCCAAAACGTGTACAGACGACAGAGTTTCTCGGCAGAATCCGGGTTTTGACCGAGTTTCTCTGTGAACTTCTGCCGAAGAAACTCTGTCGTGTGTACGAGGCCTGACGTTGGCTCTCCCAGCATGCCGGGAATAGAAATGATTTTTGTTCAATCGATGGATTTCCTTCCTCTTTATTCCGCTAGAAACCGTTTCTTTATAAATAACCCACAGACACTGGGGAGGAGCTTTGTATGTGACAGAGGGGAGGGTATAAAGATCACATAGAGGCTTACTCCTCCCTCCTGTACATGACTCCTCCCCCTCCTCCTCCCTGTACCATGACTCCTCCCCCTCCCTGTACATGTCTCCTCCCCCTCCTCCTCCCTGTACATGACTCCTCCCCCTCCTTGTACATGTCTCCTCCTCCCTGTACATGACCCCTCCCCCTCCCTGTGCATGTCTCCTCCCTGTACATGACCCCTCCCCCTCCCTGTACATGACTCCTCCCCCTCCTTGTACATGACCCCTCCCCCTCCCTGTACATGTCTCCTCCCCCTCCCTGTACATGTCTCCTCCCCCTCCTCTTCCATGTACAGTACATTTTGTATCTATCACTATCCATAGTACTTACCAATCTCGGTGTCGGTATCCGGTGATGTCTTTTGGCTTTACAGCCGAGACCGAAACATCCAACGACGGCTCTGATACAGCCGGTACAAACGCCCGGCTCCTCTTCATTTTGGAGGGCTTTTTGGGGGGTATCTGCAGGCTGGTCACTGATACCTCCTCCATCCACAGCCGCCCTTCCTTCGCTGGGCTTCTCTTTGGTGTTTTTCAGAGAAAAAATCTTTTACATTTAAATTGTCTCATTATTAAGAATAAAGAAACGCGCTTAAATGTACGAGAATTAGAAATCGCAATGAAATCGAATCGAATGAAATCGAATCAAATTGCAAGAAAAATCTCAGGAGAGATTAGAAACACGTCTTCACTGGTCAGTGATTACTCGGCTTCTGCTGCCTCCCCTCCGCACTGCCTTATATTGGCTCAGCCGATGACATCAATGGTAACCATGGCAACAGAAGCCCCTCTCTGCACCGCCATAGATGACATCACAGTGCAGAGTCATGTGACCTCCTTCTTTTTTTTTATCTCATGATGAAAATAACTGCCGATTTTTCTTAAAGGGGCATGTCCTTATTAGTGAACTTTGTGAATTCAGGCTGTAGGATCAGATACGGATCTAATAGAAGATGTTCTCATGGATGAGATTTAACCCTTTCAGTCCCAGATCTCTTCATTATTATTATTACACCCCAATTATTTCTACATTTGTAACCCTTTCACCGCCAAATCACAATGTTTTTATTTTCGTTTTTAACACTTTCAGCGCCAAACCAAATTTTTAACCCTCCTCGTTTTTTTAACCCTTTCACTGCCGGTGGAATGTTTTCCCTTTCATATATGAACCCTTTCTTTGCCAAACCAAGATTTATTTTAAACCTTTCATTTCTTTTAACCTTTTCATTGCCAAAACCAAATGTTTTTTTATAACCCTCCCCCTCCCCATTTTTAACCCTTTAACTGCCAAACCAGTAATTTTCATCTTTCATCTTTTTTAACCCTTTCAGCAGCAAACCATTTTTTTAACCCTTTCACTGCCAAATCATATCCCCCCCCACACACACACACTTTAACCCTTTAATTTCCAGGTGGAATGTTTTCCCTTTCATTTAACCCTTTCACTGCCAAACCAAGATTTATTTTAATCCTTTCATCTTTTTTTAACCCTTTCATTGACAAAACCAAATTATTATTATTTTTTATAACCCCTCCCCCATTTTTAACCCTTTCACTGCCAAACCAGTCATTTTTATTTTAATCCTTTCATCTTTTTTAACCCTTTCAGCGCCAAACCATTTTTTTTAACTCTTTTAACTACCAAATCATAATTGTTATTCCTTTCGTTTTTAACCTTTTCACTGACAATCCCCCCATTTCTCCCCGTATGTTACTTTATAAATAAAGGAAATCCTCTTTATTATCACATAATTTCCTGTTTGCAATGCCTCCTTGGAGATGAGTGTCATCAATGGGCGCAAATACGGTGTGACAGAAAGTATTTCAACGACCGCCATTTTATTCTCTAGGGTGTAAGAAACAAATGTAATAATGTTTGGGGTTCTAAGTAAATTTCGAGCAAGATAAAAAGATGAAGAGGCTGGGGGGGGGGGGGGTTAGAGGAGCCGCGTCCTTGTGTGTGAAACTTTGTGATTCAGGCTGTAGGATCAGAATACGGATCTAATAGGGGTAACGGCTCCGGGAAGAACATGTTATTGTCAATGAGATTTAACCCTTTCACCACCAAACTATATTCTTCATTTATTCCAAAATGGAAAGTGTGTAGCAAAGTATGGGGGCAGTTGTCGCTCTCTCGCCCTCTATATACGGTATGGGACGGTTGTCACTGTCTCACCCTCTATATACGGTATGGGACGGTTGTTGCTCTCTCGCCCTCTATATCGGTATGGGACGGTTGTCGCTCTCTCGCCCTGTATATACGGTATGGGACGGTTGTCGCTCTCTCGCCCTCTTTATATGGTATGGGACGGTTGTCGCTCTCTCACCCCCTATATACGATATGGGGCGGTTGTCGCTCTCTCGCCCTCTATATACGGTATGAGACGGTTGTCGCTCTCTCGCCCTGTATATACGGTATGGGGCGGTTGTCGCTCTCTCGCCTCTATATACGGTATGGGGCGGTTGTCACTGTCTCACCCCCTCTATATACGGTATGGGGACGATTGTCGCTCTCTCGCCTGTATATACGGTATGGGACGGTTGTCGCTCTCTCGCCCTCTATATACCGTATGTGGCGGTTGTCGCTCTCACGCCCCTATATACAGTATGGGCGGTTGTCGCTCTCTCGCCCTCTATATACGGTATGGGACGGTTGTCACTCTCTCGCCCTGTATATCCGGTATGGGACGGTTGTCGCTCTCTCGTCCTCTATATACGGTATGTGACGGCTGTCGCTCTCTCGTCCTCTATATACGGTATGGGGCGGTTGTCGCTCTCTCGCCCCTATATACAGTATGGGATGGTTGTCGCTCTATCGCCCTCTATATACGGTATGGGGCGGTTGTCGCTCTCTCGCCCTCTATATACGGTATGGGGCGGTTGTCACTGTCTCACCCTCTATATACGGTATGGGACGGTTGTCGCTCTCTCGCCCTCTATATACGGTATGGGACGGTTGTCGCTCTCTCGCCCTCTATATACGGTATGGGACGGTTGTCGCTCTCTCGCCCTCTATATACGGTATGGGACGGTTGTCGCTCTCTCGCCCCTATATACAGTATGGTGCGGTTGTCGCTCTCTCGCCCTCTATATACGGTATGGGACGGTTGTCACTCTCTCGCCCTGTATATACGGTACAGGATGGTTGTCGCTCTCTCGCCCTGCATATACGGTATGGGACGGTTGTTGCTCTCTCGTTCTCTATATACGGTATGGGACGGTTGTCGCTCTCTCGCCCTCTATATTACGGTATGGGACGGTGTAGCTTTCTCGCTCTCTATATACGGTATGGACGGTTGTCGCTCTCTCGTCCTCTATATACGGTATGGGACGGTTGTCGCTTTCTCGCTCTCTAATACGGTAATGGAGACGGTTGTCGCTCTCTCGCCCTGTATATACGGTATGGGACGGTTGTTGCTCTCTCGCCCTCTATATTATGGTATGGACGGTTGTCGCTCTCACACCCCCTATATACGGTATGGGGCGGTTGTCACTCTCTCGCCCCTCTATATACGGTATGGGGCGGTTATCGCTCTCTCGCCCCTCTATATACGGTATGGGGCGGTTTGTCACTGTTCTCACCCTCTATTATACGGTATGGGACGGTTGTCGCTCTCTCGCCCTTCTATATACGGTTGGGACGGTTGTCGCTCTCTCGCCCAGATATACGGTATGGGACGGTTGTCGCTCTCTCGCCCTCTTTATACGGTATGGGAGGTTGTCGCTCTCTCGCCCCTATATACAGTATGGGGCGGTTGTCGCTCTCTCGCCCTCTATATACGGTATGGGACGTTGTCACTCTCTCGCCCTGTATATACGGTACATGATGGTTGTCGCTCTCTCGCCCTGCATATACGGTATGGGATGGTTGTTGCTCTCTCGTTCTCTATATACGGTTTGGGACGGTGTCGCTCTCTCGTCCTCTATATACGGTATGGGACGGTTGTCGCTCTCCTGCCTCTATATACGGTATGGGGGCGGTTGTCGCTATCTCGCCCCTATATACAGTAGACATGTGCACAGAAAAAAAAAATTGTTTTTTTGTTCCGTTTCGTATCGTTCCGTAGGTTCGTTTCCGTTCGTTTTTCGTAAGACGCCCGTTTTCCTGTTCGTTCCCGCTCGTTTTTCGTACAACGCTATTTTTTCGTATTCCGATCGTTTTGTATTTTGGTTACCGTTTTATTTTCGTACATGCGGGATGGTTCGTTATTCTGTTTAATTCATGTTCGTTTTGTACTTCGTAAATATATTGCGGGATTCGCGGCACTTTCAACACGCGGCTCATCCATATTAACTATTGTTAAGCCCCATACACTTGGTCTGACTTTTTTAACAACAAACATAAAAACGATCGTTTTACCGAACGTTCGTTCGTTTTTAAACTCCATCAGAAAACCATTTTTGGGTTCAAAAGTCTGGCCAACTGATCTCCCTTCAGATGAAAATCCACAGAAAAGTTTATTTGGCTTTACTGTACTACTCAGCACAAAAGAGAAGCTGCTTCACTAACTACACTCACTGCCCATTCAAAAAAACGAAAATTACATCTATAACAAAAGGATTTGTATTCTGTATTTTGAAACCAAATTACGAACAGAAAAAGGAATTCAGAATACAGAATACAATCTTTTGTTAGATGTCATATGAACATAAAACAGAAAAAGGATTCAAACAAAATAAGAATGCAAATCTTTTGTTAGATGTCATATGAACATACGAACAGAAAAGGATTCAAACAAAATACAGAATGAAAATCTTTTGTTAGATGTCATATGAACATACAAACAGAAAAGGATTCAAACAAAATACAGAATGCAAGTCTTTTGTTATAGATGTCATTGTCGTTCTTTTGCTGTTTCCGTTTTGTCGTATTTTTGTCGGATCGGTCGTTCGTATTTGCGGTTGTTCGTTATGCGGCTCATTCGTAATCCCGTCGTTTTCGTATTTTGGTGCTTTCATTTTTTCGTATGTACACATTATTTCTGCGGGTACGAAAATGAAAATTTTCGTACGAAAATAACATTCGTACGAACGGGAATGCACATATCTACTAATAACACTTGGCTGAGCTTACCGCTATAAAATCCGTGATAAAGTGCTGTCAACGTGGTATCTTAAAGCAAACCTGTACCTTTCTAATGCAGGGCGCAGTAATACGTTTACTTGACGTCTCATCTCTTCAAGGCCCTTAATTATGTTTCCTGCACCTCCTTCTGCCCCGTTTGTATGCTGGAGCCCCAAGAAAAAACCCCATTAAAGCGGTGGTAACCCCAAAACCAAAAATGCACTATATGGGGAGGGAAAGCGTTAGACTAGCAGATTTAGATGGCATGACTAACAAATTATAGCCAGCTAGCGTGTTTTTTTTTTTACAGTTACAGTAAACACTTTGGTAAGCTGCAATATATTACATATTTGTTTTTGGATTTAAAACTGCTTTAAAGCGGAGTTCCACCCAAAAATGGAACTTCCACTTTTCGGAACTCTCCCCCCCTTCGGTGTCACATTTGGCACCTTTCAGGGGGGAGGGAGGTGCAGATACCTGTCTAAACAGGTATTTGCACCACTTCCGGAACAATTGTGCAGCAGCCCCGCCCCTACCTGCTCCCCCCTGCTGTCTTGTGGGAAACACTGTTCCCAGGAGAGAGCGGGGATCAGTGATGGCACGCCGCGCTACTCACGCATGCGCAGTATCTGACCGGGCAGTGAAGCCGCAACGATTTACTTCTCGATTCCCTCACAGAGATGGAGGCGGGGGCAGCCGAGGGACGAGTGATTGCTCGGCATCGGCTGCCGACATCGCGGGCGCGCTGGACAGGTAAGTGTCCACATTTTTAAAAGTCAGCAGCTGCAGTATTTGTAGCTGCTGCTTTTTAAAAAAAGGTTTTCGGCGGAACCTCCGCTTTAAGTTCAAATTTTATCCGAATTAGAATTTAGTGTACACAGGGGTAAGGACTTTCCCTTGCCCCTCAAATGACAGCACAGGGTCTGGTGATTGCAAGTTCAGGCACCCAGCATTGCATCTAGGAAGAAGACAGAGTAACATGTTCCCCCATACCGAAAAACACTGTTGTTTATGCAGCACCCCCTAGTATGCTATCCATTGTGAATGTGCGCAAATTTATGTTTTGTCTCATAGTTACCTTTTGACAATTCTGAAATTTCTGTCATATTTTTTTGCCTAGAAAATTACATAGAACCCCCAAACCTTATATATGTTTTTTTTAGCAAGGACCCTAAAGAATGCAATGGCGGTTGTTGAACGGTATTAGCAACAATCTTTTCAAACGCTTTTTTTTGGGGGGAATAAAAACAGTTTTGTGCTTTAAAAAAAAAACAGTAAAGTTAGCCCATGTTTTTGTATAATGTGAAAGATGACGTTACGCCGAGTAAATAGATACCCAACATGTCACGCTTCAAAATTGCACACGCTCGTGGAATGGCACTAAACTTCGCTACTTAAAAATCCCCATAGGCGACGCTTTAAATTTTTTTACTGGTTACATGTTTTGAGTTACAGAAGAGGTCTAGGGCCAAAATGATTGCTCTCGCTCTAATGTTCTCAGCGACAGCTCACATGCGTGGTTTGAACACCGTTTTGTGGGCGGGACTTACATATGCATTCGCTTCTGGTGGGGGAGCACACAGGGACAAGGGCACTTTTAAAATTGTTAATTTTACTTTATTTATTTTAGTTTGACATTTAAAAAAAAAGAAAATTAATCACTTTTATTCCTATTACAAGGGATGTATACATTCCTTGTAATAGGAATATGGCATGACAGACCCCACATCTCACCACTTGGCTGGCCATCCAACAAGCAGCATTAGAAAAGCTCTATTTTGTGGCGAAAAAAAACACAAATTGTTTGTCCTAGCGCCCAGAGGCGATTCAGTTTTGCATGCGCCGCGCTATATAAGTTTTTCATTAATTCATCTGTCCCAGTATGGTGGGTGGTGTCCATGATGTCCTAGCTTTAGTGTTTCAGTTTGCGTGGAGGAGAAGTAGTTCTGTTTTTGATCCGTTGAGTTTGAGGGAGCTCTCAGTCATCCACTCGTCGATCAATGCCAGGCATTTTTCTAATCCGTGACATCGGTCGTTTTTTCGAAAGTAAAGTTAAGTGTCTGCATAGGAGTGGTAGCACAAATCAATGATGTGAAGAGGAGGAGCACTATGATGTTAAGAGGAGACCACTATGATGTGAAGGGGAGAGCACTATGATGTGTAGAGGAGAGCGCTGCTATGATGTAAAGAGGAGAGCACTATGATGTGAAGGGGAGAGCACTATGATGTGAAGGGGAGAGCACTATGATGTGAAGAGGAGAGCACTATGATGTGAAGGGGAGAGCACTATGATGTGAAGGGGAGAGCACTATGATGTGAAGGGGAGAGCACTATGATGTGAAGAGGAGAATGCAATCATGAGCACTCTGCCCGTAAAGGGTAGTCTCAATGGGCTAGTTTACAGAATTATACCAAATGATGGTTATAAGAGTAGCTGACTGTTGACTTGCAGAGGCAAGAGGGGACAGGCCTTACTGAAGTCATCCTGGGTATATCTGCATGCTACAGCTTTACAATTCTTTTCACCTATAATTTCCCTAAAATATGTGGGCTTCCTGGCACTCCACTATAGAAATCTTTATTTATGGTTCTTGACTGGAAAGACTTCAACTCAACCAAGTAACAAGAGCAATATAACACTCAATGCTTATTTTTATCACAAAGGTGCACTTAAGGAAGGATATAATTGCCCGTATAGTATTAGTCTGAGTTGAGTTGGAACAAATTAAACCAATTGCCATGAATCACATGAACTGGAGAGTGAAATATATTTTACTTTTTTTTTCTTTATTTTGCTGAACGGGCTTGGATGCTGTATTGGCAAAATCAGCAGTAGCTTCATTTAAAGGAAACCTGTTACAAGAGAAATATGGCCCACTGCTTCTCAGAATGATGTTAGTTGCATGCCTATTATCATCATTCTCTGGCTTCACTGCTGTCTGAGTCAGTGACCTAGAACACCAAATCAATGAAGTCAGCTCAATTGATCTACTGCCCTACTAACTATCTCAAATCAGAAGATCCGCATACAGCCAATCAGCATTTCAGAGGAAGACCAACCTATGCTATGCAATGCTACATACACACACACACACAGTTTTTTTCCCGTTTAACCCAGCGTGCAAAACGGAAAAAAAAGCCGGATAGGTCACCGTACTAACTAAGCTAAATTAGTGCGCCTATCCCCCCCCGCTGAGCTATTGTGTTCTGACAGGGAGACAAACCCTCCCCCCGTCGGAACACACCGATTAGCCATTGGCTGCCAGTGCTGATCGGATGCTGGTTTTCCAGTATGCTTGTTCAACAGAAGTGTTGGACCGGCTTCTGTTGGACAGGCTGCTGTACACACTGGCTGAATGTTGGCCAGTTTCTGTTGAACCAGGTGGCACCGGCTAATATTAAGCACGTGTGTACCAGCCCTTACTCTCCTGACTAGATTTCTTTAAGAAATCCCATTTCTTCGACAATCAATGATGCCCTTCAATATTATATGAGTTTGTTATCATGTATTTTTTGTTAATAAACTTATTTGGTAAAAATATATGCCTTCATGTGTCAAGTTCCTCCACCCCCAAACTTGCTAATCCATGTGTTTATAGACATTGCTTTGTGCACTGGTGCGCAGTCATGTTGGAACAGGAAGGGGCCATCCCCAAACTGTTCCCTCAAAGTTGGAAGCATGAAATTGTCCAAAATGTTTTGGTATGTCAATGCCTTAAAGAGGTTGTAAAGGTAAAATAAAATTCCCCTAAATAGCTTCCTTTACCTTAGTGCAGTCCTCCATCACTTACCTCATCCTTCCATTTTACTTTTAAATGTCCTTATTTCTTCTGAGAAACCCTCACTTCCTGTTCTTCTCTCTGCAACTCCAGTCCACACAGTAATGCAAGGCTTTCTCCCTGGTGTGTAGTGTCGTGCTCGCCCCCTCCCTTGGAGGGGGCAAGCAGGAGAGTCAGGACGCTCTCCTTGGGACCGTTCTCATCAGATGACTGATCGTGTGTACGCGGCCTTAGAGTATAGACTGTGAGCCAGGACTTCTCATCCACATCAGTGCCTGACCTCACAAATGCGCTTCTGGAAGAATGGTCAAACATTCCCATAGACACACTCCTAATACTTGTGGTGGACAGCCTTCCCAGAAGAGTTGAAGCTGTTATAGCTGCAAAGGGAGGGCCAACTCAATTTTGAACCCTACGGACTAAGACTGGAATGCCAATAAAGGTCATGTGTGTGTAAAGGCAGACGCCCCAATACTTTTGACAATATAGTGTGTGTGTGTGTATATAGTAGTAGTGGAGGAGCATGGGGACCTGGAGGAAGTGGTCTACCTTGTTGAGGAGGATCCCATCATCCCTGGACCCTCCCAACCCTCCTCCCCCATCAGGGGAACCCCCTCACCCTCCTCCCACATCAGGGGAACCCCCTCACCCTCCTCCACCATCAGGGGAAGCTCCTCAAGGGCCTCCCCGTATACACGGCCCCAAGCCTCTCCTGCCCCCAGGAAGGCTACCCGCAAGACCAGGGGTGTTCCTGAAGCCATCCAGGAGAATCTTGCCAGGGATCAGGCCTGCCAGACCCGCCATATGGGTGCTGTTGCCCGGGACCTGCGGCGTGTCGCAGACAGCCTGGCCTCCTCGCCACAGATACCCGACAGTCTGCAGGATATTAGTGGGAACTGTGCGGCGATAGTGACCTGCGTTGGGGAGCTGCAGGCCACGACATCACGCCTCGTGACAGAGGTCAAGAGCCTGACAGTAGCTGTAAAGGCCAATACGGCTGCCATAGAGGCGGAGGGGAGGCAGAGGAGGCGCCACCAGCAGCACAATACCACCCACCAGCTGCGGATGCAGGCTGAAACAAACGCGGTCATCACCCGCATTGCCCTAACGTTGGAGGGCAGGCAGCCAGCACCTGCCAGGAGTGGCAGACCTGAGGATGAGCCTCCTCCTGATGCCCCACCACCCCCACCTGAGGCTCCCCCCAGGCAACTGAGGAGTCAGAGCCGTGGCACCAGGCGGAGCCCACGACAGGGCAATTGATTGCCTTTTTTTGGTTTATGTTTGTCAGGTGATGAGCGTTTTTTTTAATTTATGCTCAGTTAATGAGCGTTTTTTTTTATTTATGCTCAGGTGATGAGCGTTTTTCTGTAGTAGTGTATGCACACGGTGAGGAGTGCAGGCTACAGTGTGACTGGTGTGTGAATGTGGGGGTGACATACCTGCCAGCAAGGTGTGTCACCCTGGGTCGTCAGGAAAATGTTATCCCCACGACCGTGTAAATGTGGTATGAATTGACAGCGACACCATTGGGGCCTTGGCGCGGCGTTGCTGCTCCCAAGTCCTGCATGGTGGACTTGGGCTAATCCAATGTGAGGTGGATGTGGTGTGTGAACTAGGGACCACAGTGGTGTGCATGCGTGCATTCTCCTTGTGCCATGATGAATGTGTGTGTTTAACGTGCAAAGATGCATTCCACGAGGCATCTCCTGACTGCTCTTCCCTCAGCAGACGGGTAGCCTCGGGCAGGGGGGGACTGTCTGGTTCAGGGGTCAGGTCATCACATATGTCAATCTCCAGGCCCTTTCTCATAGCGTAGTTGTGCAGCATGCAACATGCACCAATGATCTGGCACACAAAGTTTGGGGAATACAACAGGGTCCCCCTGGAATTATCCAGGCATCGGAAACGGGACTTCAGGAGGCCAAATGTGCGTTCCACCACTGCACGGGTACGTATGTTTGCAGCATTGTATCTTCTCTCTCCTCTGGTTTCGGGATTCCGGTATGGAGTCATGAGATGGGGCCCAAGTGCATATGCAGAGTCACCTGGAAGGGAAAAGACAGGAGGATGTTAGTCGTGCATGTGCCCCTTGTGATGTCTGCATCATGGGGTCGGACAGTCATGACGGACTCCCATGTCACTCACCAACCAGCAAGCTGTCCCTGTACACGTTCTGTTCGAATTCTGTTGGGATGTTGCTTTGACGGTATATGTAGCTGTCGTGGCTGGCCCTGGGGTGTTTGGCACGGACGTGCCATATGAGGCATTGGGCATCGGCTATCATCTGTATGTTGATGGAATTCCACTGCTTACGATTGTGGTACATGTGCTCTGTGGCACGGGGGGGGGCCGTAGTGCCACATTTGTGCAATCACTGGCCCCCACGGTGCGTGGGAATCCTGCAATTCTGTAGAAATCCTGCATTGCCTTCTGCTGCAGATGCTCATGGGTGGGTTTGATGATGTGGTGGGACATGCGTATGAGGATTGCGGGGACAACCTGGTGCACGCATCTGCTCATGCTGGATTGTGACATTCCAGACACGACTCCACTTGTTCGTTGAAAATATCCACTTGCAAGGAATCGCAGTGTTGCCAGTACCTTTACCAGTGGCTGCACTGCATGTGAGCGTTGTGTCTGGCTGGTGATGTCATCCTGCAGGGCTGTGGCTAATTCCAGGATGGCAGCAGGGCTGAATCTGAAGATGCGATACACCTCTATTTCCCAATGCCAAAGACGTTCATGCGCGTTCAGTATATCCTCTCCCGTGCCCTCCTACGTGCCTGTGGACACAGTAGTAGTGCTAGGACCACTGCTGCCCCTGGCATGTTGGCATACAGATGTGTTGTCCTACAAGTGTGGTTGCTCAGCTCGTCCGTAACGGTGCTGCTGCAGCTGCTCTCCAGCTGACGTGCAAGTCTGGTGCAGAGTTACCCCTGCTTTATGAGGGGTAATTTTAGGCCGGACGTACAGCTTACGCGCACCATGCGTAGCCTGCGCCGGACGCGTATCTCCCTCATTTGCATATTTGAATAGGAAATCAATGGGTGTGCCAGATGCGTTCAGCGTAAATATGTGCCCACAATACGCTGGCATAGGAAAGTTACGTCGGTCGGCGTATCTAGTTCTGTGGGTATGGCGCACAGATACGACGGCGCACATTTAGACTTACGCAGCGTATCTTGAGATACGTCGCGTAAATCCTACGTGAATCTGGCCCACAGTGTATAATGTATATTCTGTATGTACGCTGTACGTATAAATATATAAAATGTATGTAAGTGGACAGCACAAGCTAGAACAGAATCCCATTCTATGCACCTAACATGGTTAATCCCTGTAGATCACCAAGATGAACAAAAACAAATAGAGGCGGTGCGGCACATAGAGCTTAGGTTTGTTGCTCATTATTATATACATAGTCCAGCAATGTACTCGCTCAGCATGCACTATATAAATCTTTATGGAATTACGCCTACATGCTTGCAAAGGCATGGATCAAAATTCCTCAGCGCTGGGAAATGCCATATGGGAGATATGCCGGTATTGTTTATTGCAGGGAAAAAACATGCTGTGACAATCAATTAAGCAATATATTTATATAAAATTATTTTTAAAGAATACAAACATTGAATTGAAATAATATATGAAGTGAATCAAAACCCTAAACATTGTATTGCCTTGTTTAGGGGTCTTCATAGGGTGAACTGATCATTATTATCAGAAGGAAGTATAGGTTATTTTGTTGCCACAGAAAAAAACAAAATGTGGCTCATTGCATATATCAAGACAGTGAGCGGAGCAAAGATGTACTTTACCCCCAGGCAAGATGAATAAATATATGAATTATAATATAAATGCATGCTTGAAATGTACAAAAAGAAACCGAAAAAAGATAAGGAAATGCATTAAAGCGGATGTGCGCTCAAAAAAAAATATTAAAAGCCAGCAGCTACAAATACTGCAGCTGCTGACTTTTAATATTAGGACACTTACCTGTCCTGGAGTCCAGCGGTGTCCTGCTGCTCCCCCCTCCATCCACGGTGAGGGAACCAGGAAGTGAAGCGCTCTGGCTTCACTACCCGGTTCCCTATGGCGCATGCGCGAGTCGCGCTGCGCCCGCCGATTGGCTCCCGCTGTGTGCTGAGAGCCGAGTGTTCCCAGCATACAACGGGGGACGGACGGGATGCCAGGATAAAACCTGTCTATTGCCCGTGTCGTGTGGCCGGAAGTGGGTGCAAATACCTGTCTGTAGACAGGTATCTGCACCCCTCTCTCCCCTGAAAGTTGTCAAATGTGACACCGGAGGGGGGGAGGGTGCCGATCAGCGCGACTTCACTTTAGGGTGGAGATCCGCTTTAATTAACAGTTCCACTTGATGATATTTTCAGTTTTCCCAAAAGGTAATGTATATATTACAAATGCAAAAGCTTCAATATAAAGCTGAATAATACAGTGCAATGTGTAATCATATTTTGTGGACCCAAGCAATTATTAATAATTAACTTGTCAACAATTAGTTGTAATCCGAATAAAGAAGTAACCCTAATGCCGCGTACACACGATCGGAAATTCCGACAAGAAATCGTCTCAAACTTGTCTTGCATACACACGGTCACACAAAATTCCGACCGCCAAGAACGCGGTGACATACAACACTACAACGAGCCGAGAAAAATGAAGTTCAATGCTTCCGAGCATGCGTCGACTTTTTTTTGCACGTCGGAATTGCATACAGACAATCGGAAATTCCCGTCAAGAACTTTTCTTGTCGGAAAAATTAAGAACCAGCTTTCAAATTTTTGCAACAGAAAGAGTCCGACGGGGCCTACACATGGTCGGAATTTCCGACCAAAAGCTCACATCGAACTTTTCTTGTCGGAAATTCCCGACGTGTGTACGCGGCATTAGCCCAGGAATTTAGTATTGTAAATCACTGTGTATTATACATCGTTGCCATTTTCTAAAAATAATAACTTACTTTAATATTTGTCATCCTTTATTGCATCTCTTTGCTGCCACTTCTTGTCTACATGAATGCACCCCAGTAACAGCTGCAGGGCATGTCGCAGGATATGTTTTTTTATGATGACAGCTGTGGACCATACCTGTGACAGGTAGTGGAAGTGGCCGTGACAGGGGGTGACAATTTAGGAGAACAATTGCCAGACAGGGACATCATCACCCTAATACAGGAATGAACAATGAACTTCAGTGTAGGATCTCCAGGTATTATTTTAATGTTTAAATAATTTAACGAAAGCTGAAGATTAAAAAGCATTAAAAATTACTTTTGAAGTTACATGAGCATGTTTTAGTGGCTGAGTTAAAATATACTTAATAATTAAAGCTGCTTACTGATTGGTTGCCATGAGTTTGATGGCAATCATTACAATATGTTTGTAACACACCTGCAATTGTAGCAATATATGGGCCACAAATGTTGACAGCACTAGGAATGATAGCAATACAATGGCAAAAAAAATTGGAAACACTTTGACATTCATATCAATCCTTGGGTAACAGACTAGGGCAACACACTGAAAATCATAGCAATCCTTGGGAAACAGAAATCAGCATCATCCTGGCAATCATAGAAATCATTGGGCAACAGACAAGGGCAACACACTGGCAATCATAGCATTCCTTGAGTAACAGACAAGAGCAACATACTGGCAATCATAGCAATCCTTGGGTAACAGACACTGGCATCACACTGGCAATCATAGCATTCTTTGAGTTACAGACAAAGGCAACACACTGGCAATCATAGCAGTTCTTGGGTAACACAAGTGGGCAACACCCGAGCAATGATAGCAATCATTTTATAACATACATGGGCAACACACTGGAAATAATAGCAATCCTTGGGTAACAGACATAGTCAAGACACTGGCAATCATAGCAATATGTGGGTAACACACATGGGCAACAAAATCATAACAATCCTCGAGTAACAGATAAGGGCAAAACACTAGCAATCACAGCAATCCTTGGGTAACAAACATTGGCAACACACTGGCAATCATAGCATTCCTTGGGTAACACACACAGGCAACATACCAATAATCACAGCATTCCTTTGGTAACACACATGGGCAACACATTGGCAATCATAACAATCCTTGGGTGACACACACAGGCAGCACACTGGTAATCATAGCAATATTTAGGGAACACATTGTCAGAGGTGACAACCATTGACTATACAAAGGCAACAATTTGGCAATGTAGGCAATATTTAAGCAATAAAAAAAATCACTGCAACCCAGTCTGCCTCCCGCCACACCACATTTAATGACATATTAATTAATACAGATCTGCATTAATTTGTGTCCTTTTATCTACTCAAAGTAAAGAACAACTTCACCCCCCCCCCCCATGCAACATCAGTGTTGTCTTGCTGTAATCGGGCAAAGGCCGCCATATGCTGGATTCCGTGCCGCCATTTTCTCCACTGATGTCATCAGGAGTTGGCTGTCTCTTCTAGGTCCCGTCCTAGCAGCCAACTCCCTGATGTGCCAGTGCAACCTGGGAAGTGTGATAAGGGTATGCCCAGCAGGCTTCAGATAGGGGGGGGGGGGCATAATTCTTGCCTGGTTGAGAAAAGCACAGGCTGCACTCTCCAAAAAAAGGTATTTCTCCCTAAAATACAAAAAATGCATGTGTGATCCCCTGCTAGTGCATAAAAACACACCATATTGTAATCAGAAACCTTGTCTTATCTCTTCATTTGACTGAATATGTACAACATATTGAAGGTGTGTGTCTTGCGCATATCAATACTATTAACCACTTGCCGCCCGCCATATAGCAAAATGACGGCAGCAAAGTGGTTTCAATATCCTGACCAGACGTCATATGACGTCTTCATGATATTGAGCCCCTCGGGGGCGCGCATCGCGGTGAAAGTTGTTGCAGAGTGTCAGCCTGACACCCTGCAAAACCGATCTAGGTAAAGAGTCTCCGTCAGAGCCGTGTCCAATCATGGCTGATAACAATGTAAACAGAAAGAGCCGGTAATCGGCTTTTCCTCACTCGCGTCTGTCAGATGCGAGTAGAGAAGAGCCGATCAGCTGCTTCTCTGAAAGGGGGGGTCTGTGCTGATCGATTATCAGCGCAGCCTCCCTGAGGATGCCCAAACTGGACCACCAAGGATGCCACTAGGACCACCAGGGATGTCACCACCAGGTATGCCACACTAGACCACCAGGGATGCAAATCAATGCCCACAATGGATGCCAATCAGTGCCCACAATGGATGCTAATCAGTGCCCGCAATGGGCATCACTGATTGACAGGCATTATTGTTTGACACTGATTGGCATCCATCAGTGACTTACATTACAGTACATCAGTGCCACCTATTAGTGCCCATCCATGCCCATCCGTGCCACCTACCAGTGCCCATCTTTCCCGCCTATCAGTGCCCATCCGCGCCGCCTATCAGTGCCCATACGTGCTGCCTATTAGTGCCCATCTGTGCCGCCTATCAGTGCCACCTATTAGTGCCCATCAGTGCCCCATCAGTGCCGCATATTAGTGTCCATCATCAGTGCCCATCAATGCCACCTCATCAGTGCCACCTCATTGGTGCCACCTCATCGGTGCCCATCAGTGCCGCCTTATCAGTGCCCATCAGTGCAGCCCCATCAGTGCCCATCAGTGAAGGAGAAAACTTACTTATTTACAAAATGTTGTAAATGAAACAACATTTTTGTTTTTTTTTTCAAATTGTTTTTTATTTTTTTAGCAGAAAATAAAAATGCCAGAGGTGATCACCACCAAAAGAAAGCTTTATTTGTGGGAACAAAATGATAACAAAATAGTTTGGGTACAGTGTAGCATGACCGCGCAATTGTCATTCAAAGTGCGACAGCGCTGAAAGCTGAAAATTGGTCTGTGCAGGAAGGTGTATAAGTGCCCAGTATGGAAGTGGTTAAAAACTCATTGAGATTTTTTTTTTTTTTAAAACACCATATTGCATAACTAACACTGAAAAAAGCATGTATTTCATAACTCTTTCAGTGTATTGCCTTTAGGATCATTCACATGAAAGTGTTTTTTATAATATGTAGAAGCTTGTTGCAAGTTAAGGATTTGTTCTGCTTTGTTCTCAGTAGTGGGCTAGATTCATGTACCTGCGCTTCTTCTTAAGGTTTTGCAGTATTCACAAAGCACTTGCTCTGTAAGTTGCGGCGGCGTAGCGTAAATGGGGCCGGCGTAAGCCCGCGTAATTCAAATGTGGAAGGGGGGCGTTTTATGCTAATGTGTGATGACCTGACGTGATTGACGTGTTTTACGAACGGAGCATGCGCTGTCAGTGTACATATCCCAGTGTGCATTGCTCCCAAGTACGCCGCAACGATGTATTGGTTTTGATGTGAACGTAAATTACGTCCAGCCGTATTCGCGAACGACTTACGCAAACTACGTAAAAAATTCAAATTTCGAAGCGGGAACGACTTCCATACTTAACATTGGCTGCGCCTCCTAATAGCAGGAGCAACTTTACGCCAAAAAAGCCTAACGTAAACAACGTAAATAAATTGCGCCGGCCATACGTAGGTTTGTGAATCGGCGTATCTAGGTAATTTGCATATTCCACGCCGAAAACAACGGAAGCGGCCAACGTAATATTGCACACAATTCTACGCCGCCGCATTCAAGTTACGTCGGCGGAGGAAGCCTATTTTTTTTGCGTATCTGCCTTTGAGAATCGGTGTAACGATACGCCAGCGCAGATTTGAAATTACGGCGGAGTATCTGGAGATACGCCGCCGTAAAAGCTACATGAATCTACCCCAGTGTTGGCATTCATTTCTATGTATTCCTTGCTTTCCATACGTGTGACATTTCATGCCTTTCACAAAAAGCCATTGGACCACAAATGCACAAAGCTGCTTTTTTTTCATTTGTTTTTATTATATTACAATCATATTTTTAAGTAGACAGAATCCATTCCTAGCCTATTGTTTACATGATAGCAGAGTTGGCAGTGGAAATAATATATAATAAATATTCTCAATCTTGTCTCTTCACTCGGCTCCTGAGTCCATCGATCAGCCAGTTGCATTAGCACTGATCCGACTCTTATCTGCCTGGGCACACTTCATAAAGTCATAGGAGGGATGATTCTCGCTGGAGAATGCTGGCATTAGTCTGCTTGTATAGTATTGCAAACCCAGAAGCAGAAAAGAACTGTTATTTAAAACGCAACTCCAGGAATTAGATAAAATCTACCCTATGGTCTGGTTCACGCCAGGGCCGATCCTAGGGTCACAGGCGCCTGGGTGGAGAAATATTTCTGGCGCCCCCACATGGGCCTGGTCATTTTATTAACCCCCCCCCCCTTTACAAATGTTTCTATGGCAACGACTCAACCACAGAAATGCACTGAAAAAAGCCTCATCTGCAGTCCCAGTGTGCTTTCACACTGGAACAGTGCGCTGGCAGGACGTCAAAAAATTTCCTGCAAGTAGCTTCTTTGAGGCGCTTTAGTGTGTGTATACACCACTCCTAAAACACCCCTGCCCATTGGAATCAATGGTCATTGCCTGCAAATCGCCTTGGCACTGGCGCTTTGAACCATTTAGTTGGCCGCCAGTGGGGGGTTAAAAGTACCTCTAAAACTACGGTAAAGCGCCGCTAAAACTAGCAGCGTTTTGCCGCCGATGCCCCCGCACTGTCAGTGTGAAAGGGCTCTTAGTACATCTCATTATACATCACATCTGTAGATGGACTACACCAGGGGCGGACTGACAACTCATGGGGCCCCCGGGCAATAGGAGATTATGGGGCCCCCCAGCAAGCTGCATGCTGTGGGGGCACTCGATAGGAGGGAGGGGCCAGGAGCAGCGAAGAGTGACCCGAGAAGAGGAGGATCCTGGCTGCTCTGTGCAAAACCAACTGCACAGATGAGGTACGTATAACATGCTTGTTATTTAAAAATAAATAAAACAAGATTTTACAACCCCTTTAATTAAAACCAGCAACTGTTGAGACAACACCTTGGTCAGGTCTATGTACAGTGTAATGTACAGAGAATGTGGGTCAGGAGTAACAAACAAAACAACATATAGAGTATAGCAGTCAGGATGAGCGCCACGTTCACATCAGAGTCCTCCCTTACATCAAAGTCCCAACATTCTCCCTCTACATCACAGGCCGCAGGGTCAGTCCCCCCTTACATCAGAATCTCCCCTTACCACAGAGCCCCAACAGTGGCACCCTATGGCAGAGCCCCCCCCCCCCCCAGTGTGTCACCTTTTATCTGTGTCCCTTTACACACACCTTTGCACATTAGTGCTTGGTGTGGCAGGCAGCTGGCAGGTAAAGGCTTTAAAAATCCACTTGTTGCCACCTCTAAACTGCACAAGTGAGTCATGGAGCCAGCTGAATAGTGAACTGCTGTGGTTGGCCACAGATTGGGCATTGAGGCATGTGATTAAAGGCCATGCTTGATGGGTGCCATGATGTCACTGCCCAGGTGTGCACCCAGACCTGTTGCCGGATCCGAGGCCGAGCTCAGCAGTTCACCAATCAGATGGCTCCAAATGGCAACAAGTGCATTTTTCATGGGCATGGGATTGTTAGATTGACTTCTGTTGAGTGGCAGGGGGCACACATGGAACATACAGTATACAGACACAATATACAGACATGGACACACACAGTATACAGACATGGACACACACACACACACAGTATACAGACATGGACACACACACACACAGTATACAGACATGGACACACACAGTATACAGACACGGACACACACACAGTATACAGACACGGACACACACACAGTATACAGACACGGACACACACACAGTATACAGACACGGACACACACACAGTATACAGACACGGACACACACACAGTATACAGACACGGACACACACACAGTATACAGACACGGACACACACACAGTATACAGACATGGACACACACACAGTATACAGACATGGACACACACACACAGTATACAGACATGGACACACACACACACAGTATACAGACATGGACACACACACACAGTATACAGACACGGACACACACACAGTATACAGACACGGACACACACACAGTATACGGACACACACAGTATACAGACACAATATACAAATACGGACACATTGGGGGTTATTTACGAAAGGCAAATCCACTTTGCACTACAAGTGCACATGTAAGTGCAGTCGCTGTAGATCTGAGGGGGACATGCAAGGAAAACAAATAACAGCATTTTTGCTTGCTCATGATTGGATGATAAAATCAGCAGAGCTTCCCATCATTTCAGAGCTTCCCCTCAGATCTACAGCGACTGCACTTTCAAGTGCACTTGTAGTGCAAAGTGGATTTGCCTTTCGTAAATAACCCCCACAGTATACAGAGATAGTATACAGACACACACAGTATACAGACACAGATACACACGTATACAGAGATAGTATACGGACACACACACACACACACACACAGTATACAGACACAATATACAGACACACAGTATACAGACACAATATACAAACAGTATACATATACAATATACAGACACGGACACAGTATGCAGACACAGTATACACACAGTATACAAACCCAGTATACAGACACAATATACAAACACGGACACACACACACACACACACAGTATACAGACAATATACAAACACGGACACACACAGTATACAGACACGGACACACACACACACACAGTATACAGACACAATATACAAACACGGACACACAGTATACAGACACGGAAACACACAAGATACAGACACAGTATACAGACACAATATACAGACACGGACACAGTATACAGACACAATATACAAACACGGACACACACACACAGTATACGGACACACACAGTATACAAACATGGACACGCACACACAGTATACAGACCGACACACACATACACAGTATACAGACACACAGTATACAGACACATACACAGTTTACAGACACACACACAGTATACACAGACACAGTAAGCATATACATACACACACAGTATACACACTTTTCATCTAGAAATCAGCCTAATTGAACACACTGCTGCTGCCCCCATCTCCTGGCATGCTGGGACTTGTAGTTCCCCAGCAGTATACAGACACATTCGGTGGTAATACAGGAGAGGAGGCTTAGCCTGTGTTTTGGTGGGCAGGTAATCTGTAGGGACTGAGATGTAGCAGAGATTGGGGGAGAAGTTCAGAACATGCTTCCTCCAGGAGAACTTAGTGCACTTCTCACACACAGAAAAACGATCTAACAGCCTCAGAGACAGGAGCTCTGCTAGAGTAAACATAACCCTCCCCCTCACCAGAGAAAGCACTGATAAAACAACATTTAACTTGCCTTGCATCAGCCTGAAGTCCATCCCACACTCCATGCTGCGTCCCCACCTCCCTCTCCTCCACCTGTCGGCAATCTCCTGCTCTGTATTCAAAGAAGCCGCGCGGGGGAAGGGGGGCGTGTACACCATGTTCCCATTGGCTGAGGAGGTAGTGGAGGGGTGGAGCAGCTATTGCCTCCGAAATCTTACTTTAAAATGATGTCGGTGTCATACATTTCAGGCACAGATGTAAAAATACACAGATTTTTACAATCTGTCCCTGATTTTTCTAAGGCTGGCAACCCTGATGGGGCCCCCTAGTGGCATGGGGCCCTCGGTCACTGCCCGAATGACCGAATGGTCAGTCCGCCCCTGGACTACACTGAGGCGCAGGAAGGGACATGGGCTGTGTATCCTATGCAATCTATTGTGCTATAAAACATCTAGAGCAGGGGCAGCCCAGAACACATGTAAAGGGACGCTGGGGATGCCATCCTCCAGCACACCTTGGTTCTCTCTGCAGCCCGAAATAGAGATGGGAGGGGGAGGCATTCCAACTGGAGTTGGTGGAGACAGTGCGGGATCCCAGACTCCCAGTGTGAGGAATTCAGTCCTGCACATCAACACTCAGCAGCCACTGAAAACTAGAACCCTTGTGTCAAGAAGAGGAGCGGCCCCTCCCCCGAGCACTGCCAGAAGGAGGGGAGAACTCTGGCACTTTGGCGCCCCCACCTCTGCAGGCGCCTGGGTGCAAAGCACCCTGCGCACCCTGCCTAGGATTGGCCCTAGTTCACGCTTGCTCCAAAGCACCCTGTCTCCATGTTAATGGGGACAAGGGCCTCTTCCCCACAACCCTGGGCTGTGATTGTGGGGGTCTGCGGCAGTGTTGCTAACCTACCATGTTGAAATTTACTGACAAGACACCCAAAATTTACTGGCCCCGCCAAAGTTTACTGGCATTTCCAAAATTTACAAAAAAAAAACAGTTTTAAGTACAAATTTCAGTATTTATGCTACAAATAAGTAAAATATGCAATTAGCAATGTGATTTAAGGTAGATATTAAAGCAAAAAGCATATTTCTTATTTTATTTTCAATGTAGTAAGTAAATATTTTTTTCAAAATTGTCGCTCTATTTTTGTTTAAAAAATAAAAACCGCATAGGTGATCAAATACCACCAAAAGAAAGCTCTATTTGTGGGGAGAAAAAAAGGACATAAATTTTGTTTGGAAGCTACGTTACACGACTGCGTAATTTTCAGTTAAAGCGATGCAGTGCCGAATCGCAAAAATTGCTCTGGTCTTTGGCCAGCCAAATGGTCCGGGGCTTAAGTGGTAACAACTAATACTTCCTTATTGTGATTATAAACCATAAACCAGATTATTGTAAGAAAATCGAAACTGAAAATTTCTACACACATTCCAACACAAGAATATGGGTTTAAATGCCACCAGGCCCTATCTGTATTGGGTATAAATGTTATCTCATGTGTGTGCAGGTTTCTTCCACTAATCCAAAGCTCATTAGTAAGGTAATTGACTTTAACTCAATAATGTTAGATGGAAAAAGGTGGAGATAGCTGGCCCATAGAATCGCTGAGAATCGGACATGGCTGAATGAATACCATCATCATCATCAATCATTGCATGACTGTGATAGAGGCATTAGATAGTAAGCTTCTCAGGTTCAACCCCTGATTGGATTCTAAACAAATATTATGTTGCATAAAGCTGTAGAATATGTTTGTGCTAAATAAATAAAGAGAATTTTTATTTTTGTACCTGAACAGGTGCATCTCAAAAAATTTGAATATCATCAAAAAGTTAATTTATTTAAATAATTAAATTCAAAAAGTAAAACTCATATATTATATAGATTCATTACACACAGGGTAATATATTTCAAGCATTGCTTTCTTTTCATTTCGAGGATTATGGCTTACAGCTAGTGAAAACCCAAAATTCAGTATCTCAGAAGAGTAGAATATTGTGAAAATGTTTAATATTGTAGACTAATGGGCCCAGATTCTCAGAGGACTTACGACGGCGTAGCGCCATGTACGCCATCGTAAGTCCGAATCCGACTCGTCGTATCTATGCGCCTGATTTTTAGAATCAGTTACGCATAGATATCCATTAGATCCGACAGGCGTAAGTCTCTTACGCCGTCGGATCTTAACTGCATTTTTTTTTTTTACCGCTAGGTGGCGTTTCTGTCGAATTCCGCGTCGAGTATGCAAATTAGCTAGATACGCGAATTCCCGAACGTACGCGCGGCCGACGCAGTAAAGTTACGACGTTTACGTTAGGCTTTTCCCGGCGTAAAGTTGCCCCTGCTATATGAGGCGCAGCCAATGTTAAGTATGGATGTCGTTCCCGCGTTGAATTTTGAAAAATGTACGTTGTTTGCGTAAGTCGTCCATGAATGGGGCTGGACGTCATTTATGTTCACTTCGAAACCAATGACGTCCTTGCGGCGTACTTTGGAGCAATGCACACTGGGAAATTCCACGGACGGCGCATGCACCGTTCGTGAAAGCCGTCAATCACGTCGGGTCATGGTTAATTTACATAACACACGCCCACCTCTTCACAATTTGAATTAGGCGGGCTTACGCCAGCCTATTTACGCTACGCCGCCGCAACTTTCTTTTGAGAATACGGCACTTGCCTGTAAAAGTTGCGGAGGCGTAACGTAAATAGGATACGTTACGCCCGCACAAAGTTACGCGCATCTACGTGAATCCGGGCCAGTGTTGGGGTAGACCATTCGACATGAACGAAGATTCGATGAAGCAGCGAAAAACATACAAACGTTGAATCTGTCATTGAAGGCTTATGGTGTCTGTCGAAAGTTCTAAGAAGATTCGACGGAGCAGCTAAACTGTACGACGCCGCAATCGTACATTTCCGGTCAAATAGAAGAATTCGAATGTTGGTTGACTAGTAATAATAATTTATAAATATAATTATTACTAGTGTCATACAACATTAGAATTCTTCTATAGCTTGTAGGCGGAACATTCAACCAAAAATTTACGATTGTGGCAGGCGTACAGTTTAGCTGCTCCGTCTAATCTTCTTAGAACATTCAACAGACACCATAAGCCTTCAATGACAGATTCAACCTTAATTAATTTGGGTTTTTGG
The DNA here is from genome assembly GCF_905171775.1 of Rana temporaria. Classification (NCBI taxonomy): domain Eukaryota; kingdom Metazoa; phylum Chordata; class Amphibia; order Anura; family Ranidae; genus Rana; species Rana temporaria. The sequence goes on from NC_053497.1 coordinate 40,571,081, forward strand.
ACACCTGCATTTTTTAACGAAACAAAATAAATAAAAACGAATTTCGGGAGTAACTAAATACACGTGTTTTTCGGACAAAAACGAAATTCTGAAAATAAATATATCAGTGTGCACATGTCTAATGAATACTGGAACTTCCTAAGATGAGTCCCCGCAAACCACAAACCTTCCCAAAGCTGCAGAGAGGGGCACATTTTCTTAGAGGGGGCTCCCCACAATTCCTGGATATGGGGGGTCCCACTGTTGCTATGGAGATAAAGGGTCTCGCTGTGTAATTGGTGTCTCCACATGAGACCCCCGCCACCAACAAACTGGTTTAGACATTAATGGCTGTGTTGAGTTATTTTGAGAGGACAGCACATTTACATTATTATACAAGCTACACACTCCCTACTCTACTTTGTAGCAAGTGTCATTTCTTCAGTATTGTCATATGAAAAGATATACCGTATTTATCGGCATATACCGCGCGCTATACGCCGCACCCCAAGCTGAGAAGGGAAGTTTAGGGAAAAAACTTACATTTTGAATATCTTGCCTGGCGTCCATCGGCAGCCTTGTCCATCGTCCGTCTGCGGCCTTTCGCGGGGTCCGTCCAGCCTTGTCGGTGTCCGTCTGCTGTCTTGCCCGGCGTCCATCGGCGGCCTTGTCCGGTGTCCGTCTGCGGCGTTGCGCGGGGTCCGTCGAGCCTTGTGGGTGTCCGTCTGCGGCTTTGGAGGTGTCAAGCCGCACCTTGCCCGGGGTTGCGTCCCGTTGTGTGTTTGAATTTGGCGCGCTGTGCAGAGCCGTATTTCCTGCGCACTCGGCTTCTCTCGGCTCCTCTTGCGTGGCTGCGGGCAGAGCCGAGCGTGGCCGAGCCTAGCCGAGTGCGCAGTACACTCGGCTCGGACAATGTCGGAGACAGCGGGGATATATCGCGCACCCACGATTTCCCCCTGATTTTAAGGGGAAAAAAGTGTGCGGTATACACAGATAAATACGGTAATAAAATATTTACAAAAATGTGAGGGGTGTACTCACTTTTGTGAGATACTGTATATATTAGAAACCATGGTGACATGAAAATATCCGGTATAAATGTGCTATTTCCCCCCCGCAGCCGCCTTAATCCTCATAATATATACAGTATTGCCGTAATGTACGGCTATGTGGCTATATATGTGTCACTCCCAGTGGTGCAAATATAAATGGATCTCCATAAACAAATCCCATTAAATGAATGAACTTTTTTTAATTTAAATTTAAATTTGTTTTTGGAGCATCAGTTGATGAACTACGGGAAGAATAGGTCTAATTACCGGCAGGCAGGCTGTAAAGTAATTACAAGCAGTATCCCTGTAATTGTCACAATCTGGAAGCTCAGAGAGAAAAGAGATAAATCTTTGGTGTTCTGAGAAATGAAGTCATTTCTTTGCACTATATTAATGATATTACTAGTTGCTGGTTTAAATGAAAAGGTTTGTGGACTATGGCCTTTATTGCCAGGGAAATGAACAGTTTGCTGACAGGTCTATTAGATAGAGGCAGTGACCTGGCCTTTCCTTGTATGTGAGCCTGTCCTGTTTTTCATTGTGTCATCTCTCATCTAGTCAGAATGCACCATCGAGCCCCTGCCTCTCCTCAGTGCCAGGAATGAAATCTTGCCCATGTCACAGAACAAGGTGAGAGGTGAGCTGATGACTGACTTCTGTCTGCCCGTATCCGCCCCGTCTTCTTATCACTAATGGATCTGAATGAGATCAGTGTGTGTGGGGGAGATATACAGCAATTTGGAAGAACGCCCGCAGGAACAGCGAATGACATCAGAGAGAAATGTTCTAGCTAACACAATAGAACATGATTAACAAGTGACCTTCTTCATGAGAAGCCAAGGACACCAGTCTTTGTTTGGGTCCTTGTACTGATGTATGAACGACGCATCCTCCTGGCAGAAAGTTCCTGCGCAAAAAGCACCAGCATGGTCCTTTAGTACGCATGTTTACACGCAAAAAAATTATACTTCCAAATTTTCAAAGAACATAATCCAATAATCAAGGGGAGAGATGTCATTTACGTGTGCACCGGGGCGGGCTGACAACTCATGGGGCCCTCGGGCAATAGGAGATTATGGGGCCCCCGGGCAATAGATTATGGGGCTACTGGGCAATAGATTATGAGGCCACACAGTACTGTATACACATACACAGTATACACACACAGACACACAATATGCACACACATACAGTATACATTCACAGTATACACACACATACAGTATACATACACAATATACTGTACACACACAGTATACACACACAGTATACATACTGTAAGGGGTTAGCTCACTAGCGGGGTGTGTGACCCCTTGGATGGGTTCACCACACACTGAATTTATACAGACAGGCAGTCGAAGACGGTCGAAAACAAAGATTTTCGTTTATTCTTCAATCTTGCTGGAAACAAGTGCAAGCATCCAAACAGCATAAACAAAATCAAACATAAATTAAACCCTGGCCACTTTGGGCATCTACCTTCCACACAGGAACCTATCTATGGAGTCTAGCACAGCCTACTGCTGGGTAGACAGTGCTGGTCATACAGCAGAAAAACAATAGTCTTTTGATTTTTATCACACAGAAAAATCAATCCTCTCCTCACCTCCTCAGAAGACTTTCAGTACTGCTCTCTTTCACTAAGAAAGCCTCAGCATGCAGCAAATTAGTGGTAATCCTCTGGACTACTTATAGAGGCCTTAATTGCCTCATTCTGAACAGCTGAAGTCTTCCAACGGCCTTTAGCCTTTTCTGGCTACGTTTTCAGCCGACGCCTAATAACAATTGGTGTATTGTCTAAACAAGGCAGACATGTATGTCCCGTCTGTGACAACACCCACAGATTTACCTGACTTCCTGTCACAATACACATACAGACACACAGTACACACACACACACACACACACAGTATACATACACATACAGACAGACACACAGTATACACACACAGACACACAATATGCACATACATACAGTATACATACACAGTATACACACACAGACACACAATATACACACACATACAGTATACATACACAGTATACACACACAGACACACAATATACACACACATACAGTATACATACACAGTATACACACACAGACACACAATACACACACACACATACTGTATACATACACACAATACACTGTACACACACAGTATACACACACAGTATACATACACATACAGACACACAGTACACACACACACACACACAGTATACATACACACACTAAGAAGGTACTGGAGAGGCGGGGCAGCTATAATCTTGGAATTTTTAGACCAAAAGGATGTCGGTAAGGGACATTTCAGGAACAGATGTAAAAAAAACACAGATTTTTACTTACTGTCCCTGGTTTTACTGAGGCTGGCAACCCTGATGGGGCCCCTTAGTGGCATGGGGCCCTCGGGCACTACTGACAACTGTCCATGATTTCGAGGGACTGTCCCTGATTTGGAGCAAAGTCCCTCTGTCCCTCATTCCTTCTCATTTGTCCCTCATTTTGGTCTGATCTATATAGTTGTATATAAAATTTCCCAGCACTAAACCTTTCATCCAATTTCTAAATTTTTAAATGAAATATAAAGGAATCATAGTGGTAAAAAAAAGCCCTTGTGGATTTAATTAACCTTTTTTTTTGCCAATTCTCTTTTATGGGGGTGTGGCAGGGGGATGTGTCCTATGCCTACATACGATTTCTAGTAGGTGTCCCTCATTCCCATCTCAACATGTTGGGAGGTATGTACTGACCATAGGTGTGTGCAGCCTTTTGCATTAGGGTGTGCACCCAAAAGCTCAAACACACATGCCTTTCTCTGCAGCCTCACCTGCACAGGGCAGTGAATGAGTGCTCTGTGCTGAGTGGCTTCCTGTTAATTCAATGCACAGTTTACATACTTCAGTTCTGAATGGACACAGTGAGTCATTTAGAAAAGGAAGGGCCCGATAAAGTACATATTTACTAGCCCCTTCCCCCGCTCTTCATACTAAACATCCCTCATAGTTGCGGGGGGGAGAGGAGAGGAAGGAAGCCAGAAGCACTGTGGGGCAAAAAGGGGGGGGGGGCCTGGCAATAGGGGGATACAGCACAGCACATACTGATTAGGGTGTGCCCAGGCACACCTGGCATACCCTCTGCACACACCTATGCTACTGACCCCGGACCCCTGTTCTTTGTCCACGTGCTCTGAAAGGTGTACACTCCTGATTCCTGCAGCATAAAGATGCTCCCAAAATTCACTGCATTGCAGATCAAACAAGTCTTATTAACGGCAATGCATTTCTGCTTTCCCTGCATTTGAAAATGCAGCCAAATGCATAGCAACACGCCCTATAAAAAGACCCTAACAATAAATAATATTATGTGACGAGGCCAAAGATTTTTGGCCGTGATCTTGGTTCACTGGCAGCATTCACTTTTATGGGAAACAAGAACTACTCTTTTCTAGCTCATGCATAACTTTATGTTCCATTTTGCTGCATTGATATGCAAATACAAAATTGCAGATAGCACTGAGTTGGCTTTCTTATTGTTCAGGATAATTCTTGTGGATTTGCATGCTTTCTTCTATATTTTCTCTGTGATCTGCAAAATATCAAAGTGTAGAATATTGAACAGTGTGTTAACTTGGAAATACATAAAATGAGAATGGTGAAAAAACAATTGTGCCAATATGGATGTCTTGAGTAAAGGGATGACCAGACGAAATTGATATTTCACCTAGAAGCCGTTATACCAAGTGGCCTGCTATTCCTTTTTTATTATGTAGAAATTGAAGTGTTGACATCTCCCGCTCAGAGGTAACCATTCTGGGCCAGATTCTCAAAGAATCGGCATTGGCGTAGTGTAAGCCATTTAGACCACGCCACCGCAACTTACTGGAGCAAGTGCCGTAATCTCCAAGCACTTGCTCCGTAATTTGCAGGGGCGTAGTGTAAATGGCCCGGCGTATGGCCGCATAATTCAAAGGGGGCAGGTTGTATTCAAATTAAGCGCGCCCCGCGCCGATCGAACTGCGCATGCGCCGGGCGGAAAAATAGCCTAGTGCGCATGCTCCAGCTCACGACGGAAAACGTAAATGACGCCGACGTGAGCGTCATTGACGTAAAGTCGTATTCGCGAACGACTTAGTAAAACGACGTAACCGACGGAAAAAGACGATGCTGACCCGACGCCATACTTAACATGGCATACGGCAGACTGGCGTAAGGTTACCCCTCATATAGCAGGGGTAACCTTACGCTTACGGAAACAACGTAAACGACGACGACGCGGCGCAAATTTGTTCGGGAATCGGCGTATCAGGCTCATTTGCATAGTCAAACTAGAACTGAACGTAAACGCCACCTAGCGGCCAGCGTCGAATTACATCTAAGATCCGACGGTGTAAGTGACTTACACCTGTCGGATCTACGCCGTATCTATGCAAAAATGATTCTAGGAATCACTCGCATAGATACCCGGGGCCAAAAACAGAGATACGACGGTGTTTCCTGAGATACACCGTCGTAACTCTTCTGAGAATCTCATCCCCGGTCTTTTTAAGTAAGGCCCCTTACACACGTGCGGATCCCGGGAGGATCCGTTATTTGGACATTCACTTGCTCAGCGGGGATCGCTCCATTGATCCCCACTGAGCCGGCGGATGACTAGTCTGTCTCTGCACACTGTGCAGAGACGGACCATTCAGAACTCTGCTTTCCTTTATGGGGGGATCGGATGAAAACAAACCGTCAGAGAAGCCCAGAGCTAAATACAGAGTATAGGCAGAGGGCTGGCATGACTAAGTAGCAAGGAACCGAAGAAAGGGTTAAAAAGTAGGGGAGTGCCAATTTCAGCTTGGTGGGGGTGGCCGGAGGTAATATTTCCCGGGGTAGGAGGGGCTTGGGGGAAGGTCTGCAGTTCAGTGCGGGGGCAGCCCTATTATGTTGGGATGTAATGTGTTGTGTTGGGTTGGTTTTAGCGGTTGGGGATGTTTGGAGGCAGTAGACATTTTGACCAATTTGGCATAAGTGGGGAACCATCAAGGTATGGGATCCTCGGTTGATGTGGTTTAGCTGGCATCGAATGATGGGTATCAGCGTGGGGAAGGTTCATAGTGCTATGGTAAAAAAAGAAGAAAAGAAAAAGGCGCACCAGCCTAGTGTGTTACCGTTATACCAATTTAATAGAATAAAAATGTATTAAAAAACCTACTCACAAAGAAAGAATCACAATAGGCTTATCGACAAAGGCTGTAGTGGATAATCCTCGAACCACACTCCAACGAGTTGAGGGTGTGTCACTGCCAGGCTGACGCGTTTTGAGGCTCCAAAGACCTCTTCATCAGAGCCCAGCAGTGTAAACCCCTCTATAGACCCCCATTATATACATATGAGCACTCATGACCATATGAGCACTCATGAATATGGTTGTATTAAAATATGGCATCATTAATAAGGATAAAAAGGAGTAGTCGCTTCCTATTATGGGGGCACTCAGCAGGGGGGGAGCCAGGGGTACCAGCTGGGGACCTGAGAAGAGGAGGACCGTGGTTGCTCTGTTCAAAACCATTGTACAGAGCAGGTAAGTATAACATGTTTGTTGTTTTAATGAAAAAAAGTGAAGCTTTACAACTACTTTAAGACTTCAAGTAACTTTAGACCAGGCAAAGTTAAATGGGAATAAATGTTCTTTTACTGAAGTTGTTTTCAATATAACAAATGAGCAGTTAAATAAAGATGTCTTCAATACACATTTCTGTACATAATCTTCTAAATGCCCATTAGTTATTCTTCTGGTGCCACCTTTTCCATGAGGTAGTACATACCTCCCAACTTTTTGAGATGGGAATGAGGGACACCTATCAGCAAAAGTATCCAGGCATAGGACACACCCCTTACCACGCCCCCTTAAAGAAGCATTGTCCAAAAAAACAAGATTTGTTAAACCCACAAGTGCTTTTTTTTACCACTACTATTCCTTTATATTGGCTTGTGGAATTTACAAATGCAGCCATTTAGAAATCAGATGGAAGGTTGAGCACTGGGAAACACTTTTTGATAGATAAAAAGTGCATTTTATATACAACCATATAGATCAGACCAAAATGAGGGACAAATGAGGAGGAATGAGGGACAGAGGGACATTGCTCGAAATCAGGGACAGTCCCTTGAAATCAGGGACAGTCCCTTGAAATCAGGGACAGTTGGGAGCTATGGGTAGTCCTACCTTGAATAGGTGTGAAAAGGTCTTGGAATTCATTAGTCAAACATGAGTCCAAATCCCTGGGATCCCCGACTGGGCTCCCACTAGTGGTGGTTAAGTGCAAAATAGTGGATCACATCCTTAGTAGCATGCTCTTCCTTGGATGGGGAGATCTGGAACTGAACCTCTGGCCATCTTACTAAGTGTGGAACCCCCAAAGTTGGTTCCCTCCATTTTTTTATGTGGTTTCCCCAGCAGAGGGAGGTTCTTCCCCAAAAAGCCAAGGAAAATCTGACAGCAGGATTTTAACCCTTACCTCCCAGAGAGGACCAAACAGAGCTACATGGTTACTCTAAATTCTAACCACATAGATCAATCAAGAAACAATAGAACATTTTCAACACGCATAAAACATTTAACATCTACCTGCTTAGTGCTTACAAGCATTTAAACACTAAGGGCTAGATTCAGGTAGCTGCGCCCCTTCTTACGGCGGTGCAGCGTATCGTATTTACGCTACGCCGCCGCAACTTACAGGAGCAAGTGCAGTATTCACAAAGCACTTGCTCCGTAAGTTGCGGCGGCGTAGCGTAAATGGGGCCGGCGTAAGCCCGCGTAATTCAAATGTGGAAGGGGGGCGTGTTTTATGCTAATATGTGATGACCTGACGTGATTGACGTGTTTTACAAACAGTTCATGCGCCGTCCGTGTACATATACCAGTGTGCATTGCTTCAAATGACGTCGCAAGGATGTCATTGGTTTCGACGTCAACGTAAATTACGTCCAGCCCTATTCGCGAACGACTTACGCAAATGACGCAAAAAATTCAAATTTCGAAGCGGGAACGACGTCCATACTTAACATTGGCTGCGCCACCTAATAGCAGGAGCAACGTTACGCCGAAAAAGCCTTACGCAAACGACGTAAAAAACTACCGCCGGGCGCACGTACGTTTGTGAATCGGCGTAACTAGGTAATTTGCATACTCTACGCCGAAAACAACGGAAGCGCCACCTAGTGGCCAGCGTGAGAATGCACCCTAAGATACGACGGCGTAAGAGACTTATGCCAGTTGTATCTTATGCTAATGTCGGCGTATCTTGCTTTCTGAATACAGAAAGAAGATACGCCGGCACATCTTTGAATTTACGCGGCGTATCTATGGATACGCCGGCGTAAATCGTTGCTGAATCTAGCCCTAAGCTGGCCAAGTAGACAAGGGGCAATAATTGCCTACTTTTTAGCAACATGTTTGTTTTTGCGGTGGTCAGGATTGAAGGATTGCAGTAAGACCAGTATTGCCTTACCCTGTAGTTTGGACTTTGTGGTTACTCTTGACTTTTGCACAATATGGGCATTTGGACCTTAGCTGACCAATCAAATCTGTTTACATTTCCATTCACCTTCTAGTTTTTACTGGTATTATATTACCGCATTTGTATAGCCTTTTATATGACTGCCACTTCTAAGATATAAGCCCCAAATAATTCTTAACACCATCAATAGCTTTCTTTCTTCTGGTCCCTTCAATCCAAGCAGATTATGCGGAACGGTATGAGCGAATTGATTTTTTTCCAGTGACATTATTTCAGAGAACATAGAAGGAGAACCTACAGAAGTCTGAACAACAGGCACAAATAACAATGATTCATTCCCCCTGAGACTGCTCTAATTAAATATATATATTCATTCACAGTCTATTCACGTTCTCATCATCTGTTTATGTATAAATGCACTTAATGATCTTTAACTGTCGGAAATCAGTGAAATGTATTTGGGAGTGTGAATTCCCTAGATATCCCCTGCCTTTGTGTCTACGTGTTCTATGGAATGCACCTGTTTTTTTTTGGATGGGTATCCCTTGTGTCTTAGAATTCTAATAATCTCACTAGTTGCTAGAGCCCCAGACAGCTGCCTTCAATGGTATCAATACACTAATAGAATTGTTTATAGATTAGAAGGGCTGCTAATTAATCTTATTTAATCAGCTGTCTCTTTCCCTTTAGTCCAATAAAATCCCCTCTACACTATACTATCACCTGCTGCCTTCTACTGACACCAAACTACTTATATTAATTCTACCTTCTGCTATCACTTGACTACTTGGTGCCTCTGTACATGCTACAGTACTATCATATTCTTTACTCTACTGTCACCTGGCTGCCCAGTTCCCCTGTACACGCTACTGCCACCCTCTTCACTCTACTGTCATCTTCCCTTGACTTCTACTGTAACCAACCTGTCCTGCTTCCTCTGTCTTCTACTGTCACCAACCTGCCCATCTTTATTTGCCTTCTACTGTCACCTACTCACCCATCTTCCCTTGACTTCTACTGTCACCAACCTGTCCTGCTTCCTCTGTCTTCTACTGTCACCAACCTGCCCATCTTTATTTGCCTTCTACTGTGACCTACTCACCCATCTTCCCTTGACTTCTACTGTCACCAACCTGCCCTGCTTCCTCTGTCTTCTACTGTCCCCAACTTGCCCTATTTCCTTTGCCTTCTACTGTCACAAACCTACCCTATTTCCTTTGTCTTCTACTCTTACCTATTTGCAATTTTCCTTTGCCTTCTACTGTCACCAGCCTGCCCTGCTTTCTTTCCATTCTACTGTCACAAATGTGCTCTTCTTCTTTTGCCTTCTACTGTCAACAACCTGCTCTGCTTTCTCTGCCTTCTACTGTCACTAACCTGTCCTGCTTCCTTTGCCCTCTACTCTCATCACCTATCTGTCCATTTTCCTTTGCCTTCTACTATCACCTACTCACCCATCTTCCTTTGCCTTCTACTGTCACCTACTCACCCATCTTCCTTTTCCTTCTACTGTCACCAACCTGCCCTGCTTCCTCTGTCTTCTACTGTCACCAACCTGCCCTATTTCCTTTGCCTTCTACTGTCACAAACATGCCCTATTACCTTTGCCTTCTACTCTCACCTATTTTCCACTTTTCCTTTGCCTTCTACTGTCACCAACCTGCCCTGCTTTCTTTACATTATACTATCACCAACCTGTCCTGCTTTTTTTGTATTCTACTGTCACCAATGTGCTCTGCTTGGGCCAAATTTATTGTTGTCTTATTTAATTCAAAAAAGTGATTTTTTTCCAAAAAAAGTGCGCTTGTAAGACCGCTGCGCAAATATGGTGTGACAAAAAGTATTGCAATGACTGCCATTTTATTCTCTAGGGTGTTAGAAAAAAAAATATATAATGTTTGGGGGTTTTAAGTAATTTTCTAGCAAAAAAAAATGTTTTAGTCTCGTAAACACCGAATCTGAAAAACAAGCCCGGTGGGAAAGAGGTTAAATTCTACCACCACTACATCCCTATACTCTACTATCTGCTCCTCTTCCCTCCACACTCTTCTATCATCCAGCTGCTCATTTCCCCTCCGCACTATCACATGGCTGATCATCATCCCATTGCCTTCCACACCGTTTTAATAGTTTACCAGCAAATGTGTCCTGGCCTGATAACAGGAACAAATTACTTGGCTTAAACCTGCCATGGCCACTCGCTATGCGCGGAGGATTGATGCTACCTGTAGCTAAATTCCCCTATAAATGTGTTAATTGATGGGTTAAGTTACAGTCATCTCTAGGCTCAGGATCAGAAAGCCAGGTGATATCGGCTGGCTGGGGATCGGCAGCACCTGGTCATAATTGCATATGATTACCACGTGTGCGTCCTTCACCGCGTGTAAACACAGACATGGAGAAGAGCCGTCCTCTAATAATAGCAGCCAGTACATCTTCGCAATCAAAGCAGCAGGCAGCTGTCATATTATTGTCAGCCATTTAGCAAAACAATCCCCCCAGTATGCAGGTACAGAAAAAAACTGTGCCAGGCATACATTACATGCCCAATCTGAGAATTTCATTTAAATAATGAATGCAAAGTGAAAAAAAAAGTTTTAGTTGGAGTTGAGAGTATAAAACAAACATTTTTAATTTCATTGGCTTCATTTTTACATAATCGTAATTGATTTCAATGGGATATCCAGTTAGACGTCCTTTAGTTCATGAAAATATAAAAAAATTCCTTTAACCACTTCAGCTCTGGAAGATTTACCCCCCTTCATGACCAGCCCATTTTTTACATTACGGAACTACGTTATTTTAACCACTTGCTTACTGGGCACATATACCCCCCTCCTGCCCAGGTGAAATTTCAGCTTCCGGCACTGCGTCGCTTTAACTGACAATTGCGCGGTCGTACGACGTGGCTCCCAAACAAAATTGACGTCCTTTTTTCCTTACAAGTAGAGGTTTCTTTTGGTGGTATTTGATCACCTCTGCGGTTTTTATTTTTTGCGCTATAAACAAAAAAGTACGACAATTTTGAAAAAAAATACAATGGGCCAGATTCACATAGAACTGCGGCGGCGTAACGTATCGTAGATACGTTACACCGCCGCAAGTTTTCATCGCAAGTGCCTGATTCACAAAGCACTTGCGATGAAAACTACGCTGGCAGCCTCTGGCGCAAGGCGGGCCAATTCAAATGGGCGTGTGCCATTTAAATTAGGCGCGCTCCCGCACCGGACCTACTGCGCATGCTCAGTTTCGCAATTCCCGTCGTGCTTTGCGCGCCGTGACGTAATTTTTTCAAACAGCGACGCGCGTAGCGTACTTCCGTATTCCCGGACGTGTTACGCAAACAACGTTAAATTTTAAATTTCGACGCGGGAACGACGGCCATACTTTAAACAGCAATACGATTGTTGAGTAAAGTTAGGGCAGGTGAAACGACGACTAACTTTGCGACGGGAAACTAGACTAGCAGCGACGTAGCATCCTAAAATCCGACAGTGTAAAACTATTAGACCTGTCAGATCTTATGGATATCTATGCGTAACTGATTCTATGAATCAGTCGCATATATAGAAACAGAGATACGATGGCGTATCAGGAGATACGCCGTCGTATCTCTTTGGTGAATCTGGCCCAATATTTTTTACTTGTTGCTATAATAAATATCCCAATTAAAAAAAACTAAAAAAATAATTTTTTTTAGTCTAGGCCGATACGTTTTCTTCTACATATTTTTGGTAAAAAAAAAAAAAAAGGGGACATCATTATTATTATTTTTTTTACTAGTAATGGCGGCGATCTGCGATTTTTATTGGGACTGCAACATTATGGCGGACACATCGGATACTTTTGACACATTTTTGGCACCATTCACATTTATACTGCGATCAGTGCTATAAATATGCACTAATTACTGTATAAATGTGACTGGCATTGAAGGGGTTAACACTAGGGGGTGAGGAAGGGGTTAAATGTATTCCCTGCCTAGTGTTCTAACTGTGGGGGAAGGGGGGTGACTGGGGGAGGTGACCGATCTGTGTCCCTATGTACAAGGGACACAGATCGGTCTCCTCTCTCCCTGACAGCACTGCTGTCTGTGAGAGCCGTCAATGAGAAATGATCTCATATGTTTACATATGAGATCATCTCTCATTGGGCGCACAGATTGCCTACCAAACGGCCACTCTGATTGACCGCTCACGGCGATCTGTGATTGGCCAGCACAGAGTTTCCCCGCTGCGCACTCGGGAGCGCGCGTGGGGAACGAGGAAATGGGCGGACGTCAATTGACGTCCAGTTGGATTTTCAGGTCCGCGCTGTAGCCGTCATTCGGCTATAGCGCGGGCCTCAAGTGGTTAACTGACAATTACGCAGTCGTGAGACGTTGTACCCAAATAAAATTGATGTCCTTTTTGCCTACAACTAGAGCTTTCGTTTGGTGATATTTGATTACCTCTGCGTTTTTTTTATTTTTGCTCTATAAATAAAAAAAGACAGACAATTTGGAAATAAAACCAATATTTTTTACTTTCTGCTATAATAAACATCCAATAAAAAAAAGTAAAATAATCTAATTTTAGCAATTTAGGCCAATATGTATTTTGTTACATATTTTTGGTAAAAAATCACAATAGGCGTATATTGATTGGTTTGCATAAAAGTTATAGCGTCTACATACTATAGGATATTTATATGGAATTTATTCATTTATTTATTTTTAATGGTAATGGCGGCGATCAATGACTTATAGCAAGACACTAACTGACACTTTTTGGGGACCAGTGACACCAGTACAGTGATCAGTGCAGGGCCGATCCTAGGCAGGGTGCCCAGGGTGCATTGCACCCAGGCGCCTGCAGAGGTGGGGGCGCCGAACATCCAACAGACTCTAACAGAAGCCCTCTCTGTGTCCATCACATAGGCCCCCCTCCAGCTCCCAAAAAAGTACTCTGCTTCTCTTCCTGTATTTTCTTTATTGTTAAGAGATCATGTAAGGATCCCAGGTTAATGAAGACTTTGTGGGGGGAGCATCTCTGTGGTTGAATCATTGCCATAGAAACATTTGTAAAGGGGAGGAGTTAGTAAAATGACGACGCCAGAAATATTTCAGGCGCCTGTGACCCTAGGATCGGACCTGGATCAGTGCTAAAAAATATGCACAGTCACTGTACTAATGACACTAGATGGGAAGGGGTTAACATCAGGGGCGATCAAAGGGTTAAATGTGAGCCCAGCCTGTGCTTTAATAAATTGTGAGAGGTGCTTGTACTAGGGGAAGGCCGAGATCTGTGTTCCTGCTTATCAGGAACACAGGATCAATGTCTTCCCTACTGACAGAACGGCAATCTGCCTTGTTCACATAGGCAGACTGCCGTTCTGCTGGTATAAATGGTGGGTGCCGGCGGACATCGAGTCCATGGTACCTCCTGATTGGATCCCGATGTAAATAATCAGAGCGGGAGCGGGCTGCTGGATCATGTACTACTGTAGGTACAGAATCCAGCGCAGGAGAGCCAACTTGCCGTTGTAAATATACAGTATACATTAATATAATTGAAATCTCTAAAAGTATTTTGATATTTGTTGTAATTATTACTTTTATTATACTGTATATTATTTTTAAGGCTGCATTAGACCTGGGCATTCTGAAAATGTAGGCAGCATTTTCAGAAACGTGGCAATAAAATGTGCTAAAATGGGCATCGCCCATCACCCATTTGCTCCGCTGGTAGGCTAAATAAAAGAAATTTATATCTGTATATATTTATATGGCCAGCTTTAGAAAACCTGCTATCACACATTAAAGCATAGAGCAATTCGGCGGTGTTGCTCTCGTAAATAAACCTTTATTGCACTTATTTGTGGTAGCCTGCATGTTCTAGACTGGGAATGTGTATCACGGTTCCTATAGTGCAGTGTAGTGTTATAAAAGATGTAGAGATGATATTATATGAATAACCCTGAACTGACAAGGTTTCCTATTGCTCCTTTATAGATAGTCACAGGAGAAGTGCCGCTGTTTCTAATTAAAGAGGAACTGCAGTCTGCTCACATCATTTGTAATAAAAACATCTTTGCCATTCTGAAGATTCCCTCCAACCACTTTGCATATTATTTTATATATACTGTGATTCTGTAACTTGCCAAATACGCTGCAGAAATCTCCCTCCACTGAGTCTGGCTGCAGCCATTTTAACTGTGGGCAGCTGAAGCTGCTGCCTCTTCACGTCCTGGATTTGCACAGACACACAGAGGCACACCTCCAGCTCTGCAGCTCTCATCGGCCCTCTTATGACTCATCCCCCCTCCCTTCCTGGCAAACTCTCAAAAGAGTGTGAGAGAGAGCTGTGCATGATGTCATAAGCCTAGGGTTTTTACCAGTAGGGTGACCACTCCCCCCCCCCCGCACACGTACGCCCTCGTGCCAGCCCCAAAAAATATGATTTTTTATACATTTTTTGCCAATTTTTGGAAAAACATTTTCTACGTATATATTTTTTATTGCCCCCTACTTATCAGGCTCATTTTTTAATTCCCCCTTACTTGTGAGCCTCGTTTTTTACTGTACTGTCCCCAGCCTCAGTGCCACGACTTGTCACCTGACCTGCTCCAATCAGGTTCCATTTGCTCACCTTCTAATTTGGACTGGTTTGGTGAGTGGTTGAGTGCCGGTCTTTGTTCCCTGGTCCAGGCTGGGGGGCCCCACCTCAGGCAGTTGGTCGGCTCGAACTATTGTTTTTTACCATTATTTTACTTTTTTTTAATATACTTTTGTATTCTTATTTAACATTTTTTACAGGAGCCCCGTTAGGGGGCTTTGGTAAAGTACTGGCACATGCAAATAAACTAACAAAAATATAAAAACGACTGAAACTAGTGGCGGAAATACCAGGGTCACAAAGGTCACACTTGCAACTGGGCCCTGGCGTTCTCCCACCGGGCTTGGAGGGAAGGACCCCAGCTGGGGGTCAGGGGGGCCCGTTATGGTGTCTTGCACTAGGGCCGTGAAGGTTCTAGATAGGCCACTGCTTTGGGGCATCTCTACTGGCGCCATGTAAAGTGATGTGGAAATTGAAATGGGTGCAGCATACCTATCCTCATGTTGGGCAGTAGCCCTGTTTAAAGTGGATGTAAACGCAAAAAATTATTTATTTGTTTTGATGTCACAATGTAGAGAATAAGATTTCCTATCATCTGTGCCCAGTCTTGCCACACAGAGTTAATCCAGCGCTGAGCAATCCTCTTTTTATTGTTCAGTGAAATAAAACAGACTTCCAGATAAAGACCAAAGTCCTTGCTTGAGTGACAGGTTATTTACTTATCTCGTGCACTAGCTTGCAGACATGCACAGCTTCTGTAAAGTGCACAATTCACATCCCCCTCCCCTCTCCTCCTCTCCTCTCCCGTCCAGCTCTCCCAGGATTGGCTGTATTTCCTGTGTTTTGATTGAATGTTTTCAAAATATGGGGTGATCCACAGTTCAGTGTAACAGCCATCAGAATTGTAACGAGACCCTTGCTCGCTCGCTTCCGCTCTCCCGACACTCCTCTGCTACTAGTGAGTCAGCTTGCAGATCGCAACGTCTGATGGTTCGGTCATCCAAGGCTCCGGGATCCAAACTACAGCTATGTGCCGTTCAGAATCCATTAGAACAAACACCAGGCAGGCTGTATGTAAGTTCAAACAGGAAGACCTTTATTGGAAGTACACAACACACTTTTAAACAGAATTTGGAACATCCCGCCCCCAACAATCGCTTTCCTATTGGTCAATTGTAAAGTACATGGAGTTCTCCTTCAGGTCCTCATAACCATGCAAATGAGGACTTGAAAATTAGTTCAGCAGGGATTGGTCCGATAGCTTGAATGGAGGGACTGTTATGTGTATTGAGACAGAAGCCCCAGGGGGCAATCAATGTACACAATAGCCAGACACAGAACAATGGAGCCGTCTGGAGCTTTAAGACAGGGAAGAAGACCCCCCACTGTGTAACAGCTTTCAAGGAGGCACACTTCTGCATTCCAATGTCCATGACAAGAATATACATAGACAAGAAGCTGTGCATGTCTGCAAGCTAGTGCACGAGATATGTAAATAACCTATCACTCAAGCAAGGACTTTGATCTTTATCTGGAAGTCTGTTTTATTTCACTGAACAATAAAAAGAGGATTGCTCAGCGCTGGATTAACTCTGTGTGCCAAGACTAGGCACAGATGATAGGAAATCGTATTCTCTACATTGTGACATCAAAAAAAAAATATGTTTTGGGTTTACATCCACTTTAAGGCAATTTCAGCATTTGCTAAAAATCTTTATCTATTAACTGACTTTAAACTTTCTTCTTGCCTGGAGCTGCCCTTGAAAATGCAATCAGCGGTAAGAAAGGTCCTCTTTGTTAAGTTCAGCAATCCATATTGGCCAAGAGCAAGTGCCCAATGCTGTTCTCTCTTGTATTTCTGGCTGTCGTAACAAAAAGATGACATCAAGACATGTAGAGATGAATTGTGCTGTAGGACTTTCGTTTTTTTCTGGATTAAAAAAGAACAGTGTTTGCTGAAGGAGGATGAAAGAATGATTTAAGATTTTGATATAAAAGCTAAAAGTGCTTTGTAGGTAAAGTATGGAATCTTTCCAATTCCCTTCTCATCTGGAGGCGTTGGGCAAGAGATGGTGTTTTGCAATAATGCGCTCCTGGCACTTCTAGAATATGATCTTCAAAATGTGCTGTTTGAGATCAATGGATTCCTCTTTGAGTCAATCTACTGTGTGAGTTGAAGGGCTATATTTAGATTTAAGAGAGGGATTGGGCAGCAGACGCTGGGTTTGATAAGGGGGGTAACAGATTGCATAGTAATAATCACATTACAGCAATGGCTTTATTCTGTCTGTGAAAATGCTGATAAGTCTGAGGTTTCCTCTACAGAGCAACTTTAAATATGCAAGAACAAAGCTCTGCAAAGCGGTATAAGCCTTTTATGGGTGTAGGATAATTAGTCAGATTGCTTTTAATTGGTTTTGTGCAGGTGATCTCCACTTTTCACCACAAGGGGGAGCCCAACCTGCAGCTTCATCTGGCTGTAGAGGGGGGACAGTGCTCTGCCTTCTGTTTTTAAATGTACAGTGCCTAAAAAAAAGTACTCATACCTTTTGAATTTTTCCACATTTTGTCATGGACATACTACATACATTTTATGCTGTGCCATCTGAAAATACTGGTTTGTACTGTACAGGCCCCATTGATTGTCATGTTCAGACAAACCTTGCTGTCCACGGCTTAGACATGTTCCCTTCTGGGAGCTCCATTCAATTAGTTCTACTGTAATCCTAAGTGAGAGATCATTAGTACTCATTAAATAATGATAAAGTTACAGACAAAATCTGCTTATCTTGTTCCAATTTGTTCTCCTTTGTCTAATATCTGATTGGTGCAGTTTTAGTCTTTACACTTTATCTACTTACCTGATAAGCTTTGCATTTGTTTATCAGCAGACGACTATAAGGATTCATTCACATATGAGTATCTCTCTTCATTTTTTACAGAAATGAGAATTGCTTTGCATTGCTTTTGTATACATTAAAGTGATTCTAAATGATATCCTTATCTCCAAAAATAATCCATACACATCCGCTACTTGACCACTTCCCGCCCGGCCTATAGCAGAATGACGGCCAGGCAGTGGTTGCGTTATCCTGAATGGACGTCATATGACGTCCAGCAGGATAACAGCCGCCGCACAACCGCGGGGACATGAATCACGGCGATCGGTGGTGCTGTGTGTCAATCTGACACACCGATCTCGGTAAAGAGCCTCCAACGGAGGCTCTTTACTACGTGATCAGCCGTGTCCAATCACGGCTGATCACAATGTAAACAGGAAGAACCGTATTTTTACATACCGTAAATATAAGGTAATTGTGATCATTACTGCAAATAAATCTGTTCTGATATCGGACATGTAATTGTCTATGAATCACCACCATGTAGTCCCACAGGATGTCTGGCGATGGCGCCACCTATGCACAAAGAAAAAACTCACCAGAATAAAATGACCTCTTAGTAAAAAAAGATCTTGTTTGTAACAATATCTGTGCTTGCATCTTCTCACCTTCAATTGCTCCCACTCAAAGCCATGCCAAATAAATTAATAGCTCCCCATTGTGTAAAACCGCTTAAAATTTTTTATTCATTCAAATAAAAACAAAAGAACCACTCACATGTACTGGTGCTTCCAATCAAACTGATTAATACTGCTTTGTATTATTTAACTCCCCCACCAGCCAGAAATAGTTCTCTAAAAGGGGACTCTTTTAGTTCATGTGATGTACAGTATCTCACAAAAGTGAGTACACCCCTAACATTTTTGTAAATATTTTATTCTATCTTTTCATGTGACAACACTGAAGAAATTACACTTTGCTACAATGTAAAGTAGTGAGTGTACAGCTTGTATATAAAAAAAAGAGTATACCACTAAATGAAAATGTCCAAATTGGGCCCAATTAGCCATTTTTCCTCCCCGGTGTCATGTGACTCGTTAGTGTTACAAGGTCTCAGGTGTGAATGGGGAGCAGATGTGTTAAATTTGGTGTTATCGCTCTCACTCTCTCTTGTGTCATAGAAAAATTAATAACGCACGTACATAATTAATAATCAGCGATTCATAAAAATATTAATATCGCACGTAACTAATTAAAGTAAGCTATGAAAACCTTTTTGTCTATATAAAAATTAAAACAAAGAATAGCGCTGCGGAAAAGGGAAAAGTATTACATTTATTGTTACAGAGAAGAAACTTGTATTACTCTAATTTACCTCTTTCCAGGAATGATATTGAGCCCAGTCATATCTATGATTCATAAGCGAGACTACCCAGAAATATGACCTAGCGGCCCACCACTCATTAGGCTATAAACAGTTTTGTTTCTTGTCTCACTCGCTACTTTTGAGGACACCCTTACCTTCATTGCTGATAGGTTTATACCTCTTCAATTATTGGACATCTTCCTTTCCATCAACGGGCCCTATTATTTGATCTATGCACAGACCATCACCTATGGAATATATACTATCACAGTAAATACTAAGTTACATAGGGTGGTTTTCTTGTGTAGTTAGCTGCTCCCCCCTCCCTGCAGTGTCACCTCTGTGGTTTGCTCACCATTTATTTGGCTATGCCAATACAAATATGTTTATTATTTTTCTTATTATTTAACTATTAGGGGAATTTCCCTGGTGAGCCACCACAGAAGTGACACTTTTTGTGTCCGGACTGTCTGAGTTTTATTGTTATATGTCTGTTATTGTTTTATGTTTGTTTGTCTGATAAATTCACAACTGCTATTGCGGGAGCTTCTTGTTTCATCAAATAGCTCTGCCACATTTTCAATTGGTATTCACAGTTGATCGATTTTAATCATGTTATGTAACTAATTAATAATTCATTAAATTTCATATTTTTGTATAAACTGAGTATAGTCCGTGTTTTGCCTATAGTAGCCTCTCGCCCAGAGGTAACCTTACTTCTTAGGGTCACCGTCTGGGTATTTTGTATATTTTCAGTTGGTTTTTTGGCTATGGCAAAAACCCTTTAATTTTAGGGTGGTCTTCTCTGAGTTATTAGTTACTTCATGTAATAGGTCAGTGCATGGGACACTTTTCTTTTTCTAGTTTGTGTTAACAACTATAACATCACACAATTATACAAACAATAGGATGGCTAAATCAGTATCTCAAGACAATTCATAGGAAAGGAAAAGTTACAGAGATTAAGCTAAGGGGGAGAGAGAGAGAGAGAGACAGAGAGACAGAGAGAGAGAGAGAGAGAGAGAGAGAGAGAGAGAGAGAGAGAGAGAGAGAGAGAGAGAGAGAGAGAGAGAGAGAGAGAGAGAGAGAGAGAAATATATTTACAGAGTACTTCACCAAGTTTTCCCAATCAGCTCATGATCCAGTCTGTCTCTCAGTCAAGCTAGCACTGTTTTTTATACCCTCTAAGAATTAAAAAGAAAAAAACCCTCTACTATGATTGGTTGAATATGTGTCCTTTTCAGGATGGCAATTAAAGACCCTTGACCCACCCAGTATCGCCCTGTAGGTCATGTCCTATTGTGGCTTGTAATTAGACAAAGGATGAAAGGAATCTCTTTTAATATACACACCCACACCTGGTATTATTATCTGATTAACACAGTCCTAAATTTGGTCCTAAAACAGGAGATGACCGAAAATTCTTGTAATTCAATGAGGGGATACTTCTTATCAGACAATATATTGTGCTGTAAATAAAAATGGTATGCAGCTATTCTTGGACAGAGTAGTCATACCAGTATGCTAAGGGCCCCTGCTGTTTCTAGCTTCCCTTCAGAACAATAGGACAATGTGACTAATTGAATTAAAACCTGACACCGGTAACTGGTTCTCAAGACAGCAAATGCTGGTACAGTAGTGGCCCTGTCATAATTATTCCAATACAACTTATACATTAATATTTTTCCCAATGGTTCCCCTGGTACAAATATGAAATTCAACATTTCTATAACAGTACCCCCTCAAGTTCATTATTGAACTTATATCCTCCTTCAATGATCCGGTACCCACCCACAACGGCCCAGAAGCCCCGACCCTTCCCCCACCACCACTGCGGCCTTTTCCTTTCTTGAACTCGCCGTAACTCATCAAGGTAGACTTGAGACAGTCCTGGTGCCTTTGAGACTTCCGATCCGAACCCTGAGTGTCTGTACGGCAATGTTTCATTGCCCCTCTGCATTGGAGGAGTGGAATTCCAACATTGATGGCGGGATCCTTATATATTTAGTCCTGTATCTTGGAAAGATGGTGTTCTGATTGTCACCATTGGATCGGACTGCGAGGCAGCACTTTTCCAGCATGGTGAAGAAGGGTTTCGGAGTGTCTTATTCATGGCACGTTTGTCTTCCAAAAGAAAAATGACTTGGTTGTCGTTGTTTCTTCAGGTGGTGGTTGGGTGGGCCTCCAGACAGTCATGTATGAATACAAAAGGAGAAAGGAGAACGTCAGTGTACAGTTATTGGAGGAATGTCAGACAGGAGCCGTGGGGTGGCCTTTATAACTATAAAGCTGTAGGTAGAATTACTTTAAGACATGAAAACCTGGATGTCCAGGGATACAATATGGCACTGGCGGGCAGGAATGCTCACGTGCCTTAAAAACAAAATATGACTGAAGTTCTAGTTACATTACCCTGAGAAGATGTATGATAGAAGCCAACAATAACATAATATTAAAGGAGGAAAGGAAGAGAGGTGAGTAATGAAAAAGAATATGGAGAATAGAAAAAGGGAGAAACATAAAAAATAAAACTACAGATTTAATGCTGCTCCAACCAAGCTCTCCAGTTTAGATTCCACTTTCGATTGTTAAAGAGCATTGAATCGGTATTCAAAAAAACGTAATAAAAAATAGAACATTGTTCCGTTCAAAAAAACGACTCCTCTCTCCTACTAGTAATTGGTGGTATTTTTGCTGGTCAGGTACACAGATAATAACGAGAGAGAGATGATTTAACTTTGTAGAATTTGGGTAAACCTGACCGCACATTATTATCACAAATTGAAGAGGCTTATTCCTAGATCAACAGGAAAAAAAAATATAGTTCTAGGGTACTCTCTTAAAAAAAAAAAAGAACAAACCAAAAAAAAAAGATAGTTGCCCTTTTGGTGATCAACAGGTGATCATGATCACTTAATAATGTACAAGTCGGGTTAAAAACAAAAATGAAAAATATTAAAAAGGAGCGACTAAACAATGGTTGCCAAGAAACTTTTTAGAATTTAGTCAAACCCGGCTGTACTTCTTACTAAAAAATTTTAGAGGCTCTTCCCCAAACCAAAGAAAAATAATAAAAAATAACATATAGTTCTCCAACAAGAGGGCAATTAAAAACGATGCATTATTTACTATTTTCCTCTTCCAGGTCTATGCACTACTCCCCCCTTCAGGTGGAAAAAGTTCAAAACTTTTGGAACCTTTCTCACCTGAATGAAATAAGAGGAAAAAAAATAACTAAATAAAAATAATAATGAAAAACTTAAAAAAAAATAAAAGTAAAAAAATTATAACCATAACCCTTCAGGGAGAAAAATGAGAGAAAAAATATAAAAATTAAAACGGACAACAAAAAACTGATAAAAATGAGAAATGAGAAAAAATGTATTCAAAATTACTAAAAATTGATATAAAACCGAGAAAGAAAAAAATGAAGAAGAAAAAAACTTTTACAAAAATTAAAAAAAAAAAAAAATTTATAAAAATTAAAAGTCAAAAATTGTAATGGATAAAAAATGAGTACAAAAATAAAAATAAAAAATAGAAATAAAAAATTACTAAAAATTATTACACGAACATGATAAAAATTTAAACTAGGAGTATAAAAAAACGGTACATTTGTACTGGTCTGGATTGGAACTGGCTTCTTCAGAAATTTGTTTCTGAGTTAGTGGCTTTTCCTTGAGAGAAGATACCTCGTTGAGGTGCACATTCTCATAGTTTTGGCGTTCATTCTCCTGATAGTAATGCACATCATTACTTGCATCAGGGAGAGCAGTAGAGCTACACAGATTAGGACAACGACAGGGTGGAGCAAAATGTTTAGGAACGCTGACGCGTTAGGACTATACCCAAATATACTTTCCCACCAGGAAATCTTAGAGTCTTCCTCTAAAGCGTGGGATACTTGGATCAACTTATTTTGATCATGGGTGAGTCGTATAGTGGCTTGTTTCTCAGCATCTTTCAGCACATTTAATATTTCATCCTGTTGTCCAAAATCTACCAGCCAAGCCTTTAACTCAGCCCCAAATCCCAGAGGAAGTTTCTGTAGATGTATGGGGGTGTCAGGTTTGATATCAAGCCTTTTCTCTGGGGTAATAGGGGTACGTCCTTGTGTCCCGGCTATATCTATTCCCAGGACCGGGGAAGATGTACAGTAGACTCCCTGAGGTAATGTACCCCGTTGAGTACAGTTCAACCCGTAGGCCGAATATAGAGCATCATTGGACATTTGATACCAGCACCAATACCCTTGCCCCAAGTATTTTACATAAGGTTGGGACAATTCCTCGGCATCCATGAGACATGACCCTTCTTTGTGCCAGCATTGTTGTCTCATGATCCTATCCTGTTTCCCTTGACATAATACCACCCCTTCCTTCCTCCAGCACCCATCAGTATCAATCATTTGAGGTTGTTCAGACTCATAAACCATCAGATCATGTTGGACTCGGGGGTGTAACACAGTAGTGCCCGATAGGATAGTACCCAAATTAACTGTGGTATAAGCACGATGTTCAATCCCGGCGACCGGAATCAGGGATGAGACTGTGCAAATCAGGTTTTGACAGCCATGGAATTGAGTCATCCACCAATCCATATGACTCATAGCACACTTGGATACTACCCTACCTACTGCGCCAACCTACCTAGCTCGTTTCTGAGTACCTCTAAATCCCTTGTGTTTAGGCTACTCAGGACAACACCTCCTGTTCCTAAGGCAGTATCTATTAGGTCTCTTTTTGCTCTAATGGGGGAATATTCTCCCCCCCCATATGTCCAGCCAGGCGCTACTCTTTCCACACCTAGGTGTCCAAAAAAAAAAAAATGTTTTATCCAGGAAGCCTACCCCACCTCCACCTAAAATGTTCTCTCAGCCAGCTCCATGTCCGATAATTCCCAGCAGTTATTATATTTGTTCCACCCCCTCCCCTTAGCTTATAAATCCCTTGAGCCGGGCCTTTTTATTCACGCCTTGCACAAACTGTTGGCACCATTTAAATCCTGTTGCCCAAAGTTTAACTACCTATCTTCTAATTCCTCCCCGAATCCCAACGGAAGTTTCAGTAAGTGTAAAGGGGATGTCAGGTTTGCTATAAAAACCTTTCTTCAGGGCAACTCGGGGTGTAACCCGGGGTTCCTTCTATATCCATCCCAAGGACAAGAGAATAGGTACAATAGACTCCCCAAGGTGGTGTACCCTGCTGAGTACAATTCAACCTAATTCTGACAACAGTGCATCACTAGACCAGCACCCATACCCCAGCATTCGGTATTGAGTACAACAGCACATATACCATTGAAACAATGACAAAACCCACAAAAACTCCATCCCTGTGACTTGATTTCAGTGACCATGCCCCACTACCACCTGGTAGGTCCAAGGAACACCCTAGTTCCATGACTAACACCCCATCGGTATCCTCTAGGACAAAGAAACAAAACTCGCCTATGTCCTAAATTATACCTAGGTGTTTCCTCCCCCGTAATGATCTCCCCATCCAGAACCCACAGTGAAATACCTTCCCAACATTCCTCCTTCACCACCGTGTATTGACCTGGAATGCAAAAGACATCGTGGTCACACTTCTGACAGGGGGAAATATCAACCTGCTCTCAGCTTCCGTACCCTCTGATCACATGTGGGTCACTTAGCCCCAAATGCACCAAGATAGAATCCCCAGTCAGTAAGCTCATTGATGCCAACCTATCTACAGACCGAGTCTGCACTTCCGTATATGGGATCATACAGCACCTCATTTCTCACAATCCAAACCAGTACAGCCCATCCCGGCGTTTGGCTATCATTTTGGATTAGTGTAAGCGACGAGTTTTGTCAAAGTCTTACTGAGTGGTGATGCTAACTCCTCAGGCTACCGCCCATCATACAGAGATTTGTACACTCAGCCTGATACTGGTCAATAACTCCGCCTGCCCCTGCATGTACGCCAGAGCCAATGACATATTTTTGTCCTATACCCCATCACACTCTCTTCCAACCTCTTAACATGGTCGATAAAATCGTGAGCCATATTAAACTGGGGTAATTATGTAACTTTGTTGCATGTTGTCACAATTGTCACCAATCTCTCAGAGCAACAAAGCCGTGCTTATTGTCTGAAGCCATGGCGGAGGGTCTGTTACTCAGGAGACTGCTGTCCTCTCTATTACTAACACCCATCTCAGCTCCTATTCCCCCTATATAGTGCTGAATACACCCCTCCTCTGTTGGGTTACTCCTCAGAAATAAGCATCCTGCGTCAACCTTATGTTGTGTCTGCACATCTCTGGGAGAAAGCCACTGGTCACTTAATAATCACTTGATTCAGTGTCTACTCAGCACATACAGGGCAATAGTCCTATCAACCACTGTGAGATGCTGCAGCGCCATGTGATGAAGGCCTACTGTACCCTGTTTGCCCGCGTGTTTTCTCTTTATTTAACAGGGCATGTTCCTGTATGTAGTTACTGGCATTACTCGTGCGGGGATTCAACCTCTCAGGTGAGACATCAACTAGGTGTACCTCTCCCATGTCCAGTAAGCGAAAGCTTCTTTATAGGACTGCTAAGCTTTAGACACTGCCTCTACAAGGAAGTTTTCACCCCATTGATGTATCACCTGGCACCCTCTAGTTTGGCCAACAGACACCCTATTATGCATAGATGCCAGTCTCCTGGGTACCTGCACCACATACATTTATGTCATACTAGTCACCCATTCCAATATTTCTTTCAATTCCTGTCTGGACTCACGACCCTCAGAACAGGAATGGACTCCAGGGTATAACCCAGTAGAGTCAGATAGGATAGTACCCAAATTGACCGTGATATATGCACAAAGTTCCGTCCATGCCCAAAGTTCCTTCCCTGCCCTTAGGGATGAGAATAGAATGATTTTTCTAACCCTTCCCTGATATGTAGCCCAGGGCCTCCCAATGTGTTCTTGATTATCTCCAGCTCTATAGTGATTACGGTATCCAATTACCCACCTCCCGCTCCAAAGACAGGCGCCATTGAGCCTCTTTTAAGTATGGGAAATAGTCTGGATACCCGGATTGAAAACCACCTGCCACCAGGTACACCCGATCCATCATAGAGGCTGCACACCTTCTCCCTCCTCTATCAATTCAGTAATTAGACTATGTTATCCTTCACCCCTACAAAACAAGCTGCCTTCACCATTCAGACAGGACTCCCATGAAAGACAGGAGTCTACTGCCACCCTGGGGCACTGATCTTCTTGGCATGCAAGTCACAGACCACCAGTTAAGGTACACAAGTAATCTAGGATAGAAAGGACACCTATGGATATTAACCGAGGAGAATACTGCATGTCCACATATATATCGGAAGTGAGGGCCCCTGGAACAGCCAAGAGCTGGTATCACCCCATACAATCTTCCTGTGCGCCTTTTCTCCAGACTCAACCCTAAAACTATACAATACGAGGCCATACCTATGCACTTTCAACTCGTATGCCACCAGGCAGGCCCTCGTACTATATGTCTGCCGGTAAATCTAAAAGAAATTGGAAAACAAGAATTGCATATAGTGTATCCAGCTCAAGGGAACGGGTGCTACCAGACACAACTGACCAATAGACTAAGAAAAAAATTCCTTGTAGCACTGAGGCAATGCAACCTTGTACAGCCAGGCTTAACAGCGGGGGGGAGTTTAAGAAGTCCTAAAAACACAAGTCTGGCCAAAGTAACATCAGGATTTTACCTATTAGATCTATGGAACTACACGTGTCAGCATGGCTGATCTTCGGTAAATAAGAAAACAGATATGCCACGGATCTATGGCCGATCCATTTCAACCGCTGGAGAATACCCCAAAACCCTTGTAACACTAAGTGTGGTACCTCTGAATGCTACTTAGCCTAATATATGTGTTAGAGTGCCAATTATCCCTTGCAGTCTTACTCAATTTTTCGTAAAAACTAATATGCGGACCTCAGTTAGTTGGTTCTGCTATTCAGTGGATCAGCACATGTAACCCCCACTAGGTGGTCCAAAAACATGGACTGATCACTAGACGTTCTAACTAGATAATGGTCATGAAAACCTAAACCTTGTGAAACCCGACCGACTGACCAACATAAAGATTTCCTCTTATTCTGAAGTCCTGAAAACTCAGTTATCGATTCTGAGGGATTAAACACAAAATAAAAGTTAGTAATAAACATTCAATTTTTTCTTAACCTGGAAACAAAAAAAACAATGGTTATATATCTGTAACTAGACATTAGCATATGAAACACAAATATTCATTACTATATATTACATAAACCGTGCACTTTCTTTTAACATACCAAAAATTGTTGAGCTCAACGTTTCATTAATATGTATTACTATAATACATATTAATGCCATATGGATTTTCGTTCTATGGTATACCAATAATTCCCCCCTAAAAAATGTATTCACCATGGTTAAAAATGAGCAGTTTTAAAACAAACACATTTTTTATAAGTTTCCCTTTTGTCTTGCAAGACAGTCATACTTACCTATTCTGAGTACATTGGAAAACTTCAAAAAGAAACTTCTATGGAAACAAAGATTACCGTTAATACAAAAAAATACACACATATATACATATATATATATATATATATATATACATATATATATATACATACACATAAGGCATCTTACTTTCGTTTTACCATTCACTCGGCTCACTCAATTTGCATGACAATACAGCTGTTTCACACACCCTCACAAAATAGAAGGGGGGGACAATCGGGCTGTCAAGCGGAGTCAGCAGCTGAGAACACACGTCACACACTCTCAGTTTGACTTGTGTCAGGGAAAGAGAGGGGGGGTGGTTGCTCTGAACTATAGAACACCATTCCCAAGTTTTAAACCTTAACCAACACAAAACAAATCCTCATGCCATCACACATAACCTCACAATCCATTTATCTAGGTCAAATATGACCTCAAGACCTTACATGTTCTATATCCTACTTACCCATAAACTCTGTTCATCATCACTTCTCTGGGGATGTGGATTCCCTATTAAAAATACTCACCTCATCAGTTCTGATATCCTACCATCCCTGCCCTCCAAGCATCTTTTTCATTTGTTCGTATCATCTTCCCGTGGTGACTGTACCACAGGGCTTCCCAAGCGCTTGGCTTGAAAGTACCCTTTTTCGAATATTGCTTTCCTGTCCACTGATCCCAATCTTTTATATATTTCACAACCCAAGGTCCATATTTATCTATCATTTCTTCCTTCGGAGTCAAGTGGTAAGGCTCCCCACGGTTCGACATCCGTTTTGAAAGCGATTTGATTTCCCATCCTTTTTGCGGACGAAGGACTTTGAGCTGATCCCGCAAACCCTTAAAGGTCGCTTTTTCCCAAAGCTAGCTACGCTTTGATCCCTGATTGAGTGGACCGGTACTGCCCCTCTGCTGATCTTTTTTCACTACTTGTCAGAACAATGACTGACTATAGTCCTTCAAAAAATTAGCCCGGGGATTTTCCCAACTAAATTAGTTGTCCTCCCGTGAACTTTTCTGCAATATTCTAAAAGAAATGCTTACTTATTAGATCGTTATGATTGCTTGCAGTGCAAGAGGCACCTAATTGCACTAATTTAACTGACGCTTACCTAATAATGATTTTTAGCAGTTACAATATAGTCAGTGTTTACAGATCTTATTACACCGCTTACCATCCCCAGTTATTTGTTTAAACAGAGGAATAGATTCACATACATCCAGATAATTCAGTGTGATTTTAGTCTCCGTTTCCACTGATGTGATTTGCCATGCGACTTTGGACCCAAAGTCGCATTACAACTCGCAGCCCATTGATTTCAATAGCACCCATTCCAATTTATGTGGCTCAATGCTGCAGCGACCGATAAAGGTACCTGCACCATTTTGATGCGACTTCTGGATCAAAAAAACGCATTCAAAGCCACACCACAGTCGCACTAAAGCTGCATTTCCAAATCGCACCTTGAATCAGGCCACATTGGAGTTGCACCAGTGGAAACGCAGCCCAAAAGCATAGGTGCTGACAACAACTGAAAATTAACATTTGTGAGATGGATAGGGAAGCTTTGCTCAACAAGAAAAAGCTTCATTAAGCACCTACTATGGATCTGGCCTTTATCACAGTATACAGCAACCAATACCAACAATTGGAAAAGATCTTCAAAAAGTATTGGCCCATTTTCAAAGAGCACAGAACTTTAGTAGCGGTATTGCCATCACGACCCAGACTCACCCACCGCAGAGCACCAACACCACTAACACACCCCGTCCACAATGCACTCGATCCCCCCAGGGAAGCGAACACCTGTCCAGAACCTGAAGGACTCCACGGATGCCAGAGATGCCCACCGTGCAAAACAAATAAACCCCAGCCTCTGAGAAAAACAACATTCAAGTCCCCTGTACATAATAGAGAATTCCAGATAGAATAACGTATTACTTGTAATAGCACCCATGTGACCTACGTCATAGAGTGCCGCTGCTGACTCCAGTATGTGGGCCGTACCACCAGACCCTTACGTGTAAGAACACGTGAGCACATCCAAAACATACGTAATGGATTCCCAAAACATAGTCTCTCTAGACATTTTGAGGAAAAACATCATAAGGATCCATCTTGCCTCACGTTCTATGGAGTTGACATTATTAAAGACCACTGGCGGGGGGCAACAAAAAGATCCAGGTCTCACAAAATGAGACCCGTTGGATACACAGGTTGGGGTCTCTAGTTCCTAGAGGCCTCAACCTGGATATTCATTTGAACTGCTTTATTTCTAATTTTAAATGTTTTTTTTATCACAAGTCACTTCTCTTTGCTGGCCTGCACAGGGTCCTGACTTTATTCATTCATCTATTTCTCCTATTAACGTGGAGGTTTCTTGCACACCAACTATTGGTGTAGGTTCACCAACTGAGTCACATAGGTTTAATAACCACTACACCCACACCTTATTGAATATTAATCATTATAGCGGCGCCATCACCCCACTGTTTATTTACAGAAGCATAGGTGTGTTTCACTCACAAAGATTGGCCTAATCTCATTCAAAGGGTCAACTGCATAGACGCACACAGGCCCAGATTCACAGTCAGCGGGGTAAATTTGTGCGGGTGTAACGTATCCGCTCTACGCTACGCCTCTGCAACCCAGACGGGCAAGCGCTGTATTCTCAAAGCACTAGCTCCGTAAGTTGCGGCGGTGTAGCGCAAATCAGCCGGCGCAAGCCCGCCTAATTCAAATTTGGATCAGGGGGCGTGTTTTTTTGTAAATCTACTGTGACTCGACGTGATAGACGTTTTTGCCGAACGGCGCATGCGCCGTCCGTGGAATTTCCCAGTGTACATGGCTCCAAAGTATGCTGCAAGGACGTCATTGATTTTGACGTGAACGTAGATGACGTCCAGCCCCATTCACGGACGACTTACGCAAACTACGTAACTTTTTCAAATTTCGACGCGGGAACGACCATATTTATGCTTCATATACCAGGGGCAACTATACGCCGGGAAAAGCCTAACGTAACTTTACTGCGTCGGCCGGGCGTACTTTCGGGAATTCGCGTATCTAGCTAATTTGCATACTCAACGCGGAATTCGACGGAAGCGCCACCTAGTGGTCAGGAAAAAAAATATATATATATATATAGTTATGATCCGACGGTGTAAGAGACCTACGCCTGTCGGATCTTATGGATATCTATGCGTGAGCGATTCTAAGAATCAGGCGCATAGATACGACGGCTCGGATTAGGACCCACGGCTGCGCACCTGGCGTTGCGCCGTTTTAAGTCCTTTCTGAACCTGGGCCACTGTCTCCAAGATTCCAAACAGAAATCCCTATTATCCTATTATCCGCACTGACACCCTGCTACAATTTCATTCTATATATATATCTACATTATTCAAAATCAGTCTCATAAACACATTCGCATAGACAAAAAAGAAAAGGTTAAGTTCTGAAAAGTTAACTCTCCTTTCACACGGGGCACCATTTGTCATAGAAAAATTAATAACGCACGTACATAATTAATAATCAGCGATTCATAAAAATATTAATATCGCACGTAACTAATTAAAGTAAGCTATGAAAACCTTTTTGTCTATATAAAAATTAAAACAAAGAATAGCGCTGCGGAAAAGGGAAAAGTATTACATTTATTGTTACAGAGAAGAAACTTGTATTACTCTAATTTAACAACTATAACATCACACAATTATACAAACAATAGGATGGCTAAATCAGTATCTCAAGACAATTCATAGGAAAGGAAAAGTTACAGAGATTAAGCTAAGGGGGAGAGAGACAGAGAGACAGAGAGACAGAGAGACAGAGAGAGAGAGAGAGAGAGAGAGAGAGAAAAATATATTTACAGAGTACTTCACCAAGTTTTCCCAATCAGCTCATGATCCAGTCTGTCTCTCAGTCAAGCTAGCACTGTTTTTTATACCCTCTAAGAATTAAAAAGAAAAAAACCCTCTACTATGATTGGTTGAATATGTGTCCTTTTCAGGATGGCAATTAAAGACCCTTGACCCACCCAGTATCGCCCTGTAGGTCATGTCCTATTGTGGCTTGTAATTAGACAAAGGATGAAAGGAATCTCTTTTAATATACACACCCACACCTGGTATTATTATCTGATTAACACAGTCCTAAATTTGGTCCTAAAACAGGAGATGACCGGAAATTCTTGTAATTCAATGAGGGGATACTTCTTATCAGACAATATATTGTGCTGTAAATAAAAATGGTATGCAGCTATTCTTGGACAGAGTAGTCATACCAGTATGCTAAGGGCCCCTGCTGTTTCTAGCTTCCCTTCAGAACAATAGGACAATGTGACTAATTGAATTAAAACCTGACACCGGTAACTGGTTCTCAAGACAGCAAATGCTGGTACAGTAGTGGCCCTGTCATAATTATTCCAATACAACTTATGCATTAATATTTTTCCCAATGGTTCCCCTGGTACAAATAGGAAATTCAACATTTCTATAACATTTGTTGATCTACATAAAGATGACCTAGGCTATAAGATGCTTGCCAAGACCCTGAAATTGGGCTGCAGTCAAGACCATACAACGGTTTAACAGGACTGGTTCCACTCATAACAGGCCTCGCCATGGTTGACCAAAGAAGTTGAGTGCACATGCTCAGCGTCATATCCAGAAGTTGTCTTTGGGAAATAGAGGTATGAGTGCTGCCAGCATTGCTGCAGAGGTTGAATCGTGGGGGGTCAGCCTGTCTGTGCTCAGACAATACGCTGCACACTGCATCAAATTGGTCTGCATGGCATTTGTCCCAGAAGGAAACCTCTTCTAAAGATGATGCACAAAAAAGCCTGCAAACATTTGCTGAAGACAAGCAGACTAAGGGCATGGATTACTGGAACCATGTCCTGTGTAAGCATTCAGCTGAGAGGCTACAGCTTGTGTGCATATTCATGTATGGTATTTTGACAACTTTCATTTGAAACAAGTGTTCTGAATATAGAGGTAGGTACAGCCCCCGAAGAGCATCACAGAAAACTAAATCTCCAGTAACGACACATCTGATGAGAACAAGATAAACCTTTTTTGGTTCAGATGGTGTCAAGCGTGTGTGGCGGCTACCAGGTGAGGAGTACAAAGACAAGTGTGTCTTGTCTACAGTCAAGCATGGTGGTGGGAGTGTCATGGTCTGGGGCTGCATAAGTGCTGCCGACACTGGGGAGCTACAGTTCATTGAGGGAACCATGAATGCCAACATGCACTGTGACATACTGAAGCAGAGTATGATCCCCTCCATTCAGAGACTGAGCCATAGGGTGGCGCACTTGGTATTGAACTTACCTTATATAGTGCCCTTGTACGTGTTGTACGTGACCGCGTTCTTGGCGATCGGAATGTCCGACCGTGTGTATGCAAGACAAGTTTGAGTAGGTGCAAAGCATAATGGTAAGGGCAAAGCATAAACTTTTTTAACCCCTAGGAAGCTTTGTGCCTTTCTCATTGTCTCTTACAGTGGCACCTAATGGGGTAACAAGAAAATCACAACAGGGTATGTCGTGCCACTCCACTACAATATGTTTTATTCCTTTTTTCTTTTGTAGCGCTACCCCCTCAGAAGCCGCTGGTTAGATTTGGGATCGGCATAATTATGTTACCTCTGAATTGTGTCTAGGGGTGATGATGATGATGCAAGGCAGGAAAGGAATGTCCAGATAGCTGGGTGACGTTTTCAATGCTTTATTACTGGTCCAACATGACCAACGACCAACTCGAGGTAGATAGGACAGGTTGGTGAAAAGAAGAGAACTTTGCAGATTCAGGCTATGGATAGAAGAAGCAGTCCTGCCTCCAACAATAAATCTTGCTTCGTCGCCACTCCAGCCAGAGTGGGTGTAGTGCACCTGAACAGGTCCCTCTCTCAGGCCTGACAGCCAGGGTGTCACTCGGAACTGCTGGGAAGGAACAATTTTCTGCCACAGACTTGGCTCTAATAAGACTTAGACTTTTGTAGTGAGACCTCTGTCACAGGCCCAGTACTTGTGAACGTGGATGATAGAGCGAATCCTCCCAGTAAACACAATTTTGCCTGAATCCTCCTCAGGTAGACTTGATAGCTTAGGGCCACCGACTGACAGTTTGCAGCATACAACCTGTCAGTGTCCGGTCACCCAGATCCCCGATGGTTGGTCTAAGCCCCATTGGATCACCTGCCTCCGGGTTCTCCTCAGACCAACTCCCCACCGAACAGCACAATTCGCTTGGGATCTTCATGACAAAGTTGAGGGACCCAGTAAGTCACTGGGGCCCCTTGGCAGCATCAGTTGCTCCGGCCATGAGAGCCCAGAGTCAGGAACTCCGCGTAGCACGTGAGCCCCGGCCTGGTAGGCCATATCGCCGGGGCTCATGATGTGCGCACACCCTAAAGGTGGGTGCCGCACCTGGAACCAGGAACCCACGAAGAACCCTGAAAAATGGCGTCTGCCATAGAAATACCCTCCCCCAGCATGCCCCGCGAGGGAAACACTCCTCCAATTGGCTGCTGGAGAAAAGGGGCCTCCGCCTGAACCTCTCTAGTGCCACCTGCCATCCAGAGATGGAACTACATCTCTGGAGCACCAGAATGACCCAGGGAACAGTTCAGGGCCAACAACACCACAATTTAGATAATCAACATGGATGAGAGCAAGTAACTCTCTCATCCCACTAAATTTGACATAGCACCTATACTGAAAAGTACACAGGCGCTACACTTTTTTAAAGTGGAAGTACTTTTTAATAAAGCCCTTCTGCATCTGCATTTATGCTGCTGTCCATTTACACTAGAAACAGCCATATTGTGGCCATTTAACACTATTAAATTGTTCTTGCTAGTGCAAATCGGGTCACTCAAGACTTCTTCTTGGAAACCACTGATATTGTTTGGCGGACATTACAAAAAAACCTTTAGGAGTCCCATTGTGAATCAATAGGGCTCCATCGCTATCACCACAGTATTGGACAAGAACTGCACCCAACTGAATTTGGTTTGCATCTTCTATCCCAGGATTGAGGATATTTGTTGGTGTTGATTTCATTGGTGACATATACAAGGAATGATCACGAGCAGAGGTCTGAAACAGCCTAGATTCTCTACATATGTCGGGTCCACTTTATGTACTCACCAGTCAAATAATTCTCTTATACGGTACAGATTTTCCATGCCTGGTTAATAAATGTGTGCATACCCTGGAATTTTCCTCTCCTCCTTTCATTGTATTAGCAACTGCTAAGTTGGGGGTCGTGCAAAGCAAAAACTATTGTGTAGAGTTTGATT